>NC_084855.1:16131111-16764236 GCF_951802175.1 Populus nigra | reverse complement strand
AATAAAGTTTTTTAGTGGTTGAATTATAAATAAATGAAATGTTCATTCAATTAAACCTACTTTCCATGGAAAAGCAAGTTGATAACTTGATGAAACAATCTGGATACCTAAAAAAAAAGTTCCATTTAAGTGGATTTGAAGGCCCTTAGATGCTTAGATTAGATTTTTTGTAGACAAAAAATGTAATAAATATACAAAAGAGCATTAAATTTTAAGAACAAAGTTATTTGTTCTTGTTTTGGTATCAAATGAATGCTTCGTAAAGAAATGATATATGAATGTTGAGAATAAAAATTAAAAACTCTTTAATCCATGTACCTTGTTTTTTTTATTCGAATGCGAGGGGTGGAGAATCATTATACTCTTGTAATATTAATTAAAGACAAATATCTCTTACACAAACATTAATAAAGACAAATATCTTATATATAAATATTAATGTGAGACAAACATTCCTAACATGAATATTAATGAAATGAAAATGTGGCAGACAATTAAAGACTCTTATACACTTAGGGATACATATTGAGTAGGATCCAAACAAAAGAATTATGCTTAATAAAAAAAACACCCTAAAAAAAAGCGTTGAATTCAAGTCACAAAGTCAAGCCTAAAAAAAACCTCGAACCTAAGAACATTGGGCAACATGCCTGGATTCTGGCGCGAGGCCTAGGCCCATAAGGTGTTGGGTGTACGTCCAACGCTTAGACTCGGGAGTGTTACCCAAGCCCATGGGCTCTAGGTGTGCCCAACACATGGGCTTGAGCGTGCTACCCAAGCCAATAGGGGTCATGGGTGTGGGCCTGACATTTAGACTTAGATGCTACGTCCAAGCTCATTAGTGTCGAGATTTGCATATTACTTGGTCTCATGACCATGACTTAGGTCTAAAAAAAAGTTATTAAAGTTTCCTTGGAGCCTAATTCAAAATTAAAACGAGCTTGATTAACTAAAAGTTGTTATTTTAAAAAATATTGATTAAGATTAATAAACAAACTTTAAAGAACTCATAAGTTAATCATTTGTGTGTGTGTACGTACACACACAAGAATAATAGTTTAAAAAGATAATCTTGATTTTGTTATAAAAGGCTGTGGTTTCCATTAAAGGCGACGACCGCCCATTGTCCATACATAGTTTATGTTCTTAAGAGTGCAAAGAAAAGTCGTACCAATTGGACTGCGTCTTTTTCCTTGAGCTAGTGATACACGTGGCCACTCAAGGATGGTATCGATCGAGGAGCCATGACGATACTAACAGCGCCGTGAGGGGTGTTTGTTTCTTTTCTTTCAGATATTATAATATTGGTTCAAAATTGATATTTGGGAAATAATATTATCTTGTATTTTCGAGCACTCGCACCCAAGGATTTAATTAATTCAAAAGGCTGAATATGTACGTAGATATTAATTGAGTGAGTACACAGCTACAAGCACGCACGCGCATGAGAGAATATTGGTTGTCATCTTCTGCGCGCTCTCTCTCTCTCTCTCTCTCTCTCTCTCTCTCTCTCTCTCTCTCTCTCTCTCTCTCTCTCTATATATATATATATATATATATATATATATATATATATATATATATATATATAAAACGAGTTATGAGAAATAATAATTTAAATTAAACATATATCTGGATTATAATTTTCAGATCCGGTCAGGTGGCCGGCCCAGTCCAAGATCTAGGTTTCGGGTTTTGATCGGTTACCGGGTTGATTTTTTTAAAACCAAAACGATGTCGTTTTAGTAAGAAAAACAAAAATCAACGGGTTGCAACTTGGTTTTGCCAATTCAACCGGGTCACCGAGTCAACCTGTCGGGTCAGTCGGGTCACACCAGGTTTTTCTTCTTCAATTTTTTCTTTAACTCGACTCGATTTCAGCTTCAGATCAACCAGATTCAGGGTTGACCGGTCAGGCTGGACGATCTTTTCTTACAATTAAATACTCCCTGCCATGTAGCAAACCCTAATAAAAATAAATAAGATACTATTTTTCTTTTTCTTCAAAAAAGAATTAAAGAAAAAACGGTTGCGCAAAATTAATGAGAGCATTATTTATTTATTTTTATTAGGGTTTGCAACAGAATCCAAAATAACATTATATTAGGACATATTTTTACCAGATCCTCAACGTAACATAACACTGTGTCTCCGCATACAATACAAGCAGAAGAAAGTACATATAAAACAAGATACCATGATAGATAGACCAGGGGGTGTTTGGATGATTCTAATTTTATATATTTTTTAAGAGTATTTTTAATTTTAAAAAATATTAAATTAATATTTTTTTTATTGTGATTTATTAATAATTTTGATGTATTAATATTAAAAATAAAAAAATTATTTAAATATATTTTTAAATAAAAAAATATTTTAAAAAACACACCCCAAGTTTCTTCAAATGGCAGCACGAAATCTTCTTACATGTAATGCCCATACACTTTTTATCCTTTAGGGTTAGGCATGTAAACCAGTTCTGTCAATTATTCTCTGGTTTCTTTTGTCTTCTTGTACAAGATATTTTAGGATTCTAACTCAGTTTAATAAAAATTATTGGTAAGTAACATATAGTAGAAAAATATTAAAAAAATAATGCAGTTTGTACACAATTCATACTGAAAATACCGTGATTAAACACTATTGTAATTGGAAATAGATATGGTTCCTCAATAACTAAGAAAGAATGCGTTATTGAGTACACATCAAAACTTTATTTTTTATACAATATTGTTAGAATATTTTTTACTAAATAATTCTAACTACACCTTAAAAAATTACTAGATATGGTCATAATTTGTTTCAGGGTTATTTTATGATTAATTACGATCTTATTTGGTGTTCTTCTAAAGTATAGTTAGAATTATTTTGTCGAGATCTTTTTAACAATACCGGATATGTAGAAAACAAAGCTATAATATGTCTCTAATGACCGATTCTTGTTTTTTTTTAGTTTATTTCTTTATCCTCTCACATCACCTTATCTTTTTTTTTCCTAGCTATTCAATCTTTAATTTTATCTTTTTAATGATTGAATTTTTATAAAAATTTTAATTGATTATTGTTTAGATTAATTAATTCACGAAAGGAGATGTTTTGAAACTTTCACCGAGCAACATTATTTTAGGTAATGTTATTTTAAATAATAGTTGTGTAAAAAAATAATGCAATCGCTAGTAATTATATACAAAAAAAAAATATCCTAAAATACGGTTGTATTTTCAATATGTATTATTATCCCAAAACTTTCAGCAGGCCATGCTATTTATTTTTGTTTAATTTATTTTTTGTTATGTGTGTGTATATATATATAATTTTAATTTTAGCTCTTCATTTTTAGTACATTAAATGATGAAGCTTTTACCTATGGTTAGATGGACTGGACCAGACTTGGAGCTTGTCACTGTCGGGTCTCAAATGAAATGCTCATTTTTATGATTTGTTACTGAACTAAAAATGTAAAGTCAAATTAGCCAACGGAGACAGCAGCCACCACCCACCCCCACCCACACCCACCCTCCCTCCCCCAGGTAATAGCAAAAAGGGTTTAACTTAATATATAATTAATTAAAATTAAATTTCCAATAATTGTTTTGGCACCTCACCTAGTGACAACCGTTTACTTTTCAAAACCAATAAAAGCAATGCGAAGCGATGGCAATTTTCAGTAATTCCTTCAATTTCCAAACCTTGTTTAACACTCCCTTCCTCCTTAAATATCGAAACCCAACACGTAACCCAAATCCACACCATCACCACCTCCGTGAATCGAAGGTGAGAGAGCTTCTCTCCAGTCGAGCCTGTCTCTCGTTTTTGAATTGACCCAAACACTCTCCACGCGAAAAGACATTTTTGTTTCTTTGTTGGTTCTTGTGATCTGATACAAAATATGGGATCCTCGGAGCTGATTTTTAGAGGTCATGACGAGACTCAACCAACATCTGATGCTTACTCACCTAAACCACCGAAGCCATGGCTCGCCGTCACCCGACCCATTCGTTACCTGCTTCTTGAGCAGCGACTCGTCTTTATCCTCGTCGGCATTGCTATTGCCACTCTTTTCTTCACTCTCCTGCCTTCTTCCTCTTCCTCATCCCCTTACGAGCACGATCCAATCCCAAACACTTTCTCTCACTTCTCTCATGAGCTAACAACCCCTATGCGTTACAAATACTACGAGCCCCTTCGGGTAGGATTCCAATCAGCCAATTCCGGCGGCAAGATTCCGCTGGGACTCAAAAGTAAAAGTCTTCGAATCGTTGTTACAGGTGGGGCTGGGTTTGTTGGGTCTCACTTAGTGGACCGTCTGATCGCTAGAGGAGATAGCGTGATCGTGGTGGATAATTTTTTCACGGGAAGGAAAGAGAACGTGATGCACCATTTTAAGAACCCGAGATTTGAGTTAATCAGACACGATGTTGTCGAGCCACTGTTGTTAGAAGTGGACCAGATCTACCATCTTGCTTGTCCTGCATCGCCTGTTCATTACAAGCACAACCCGGTCAAGACAATAAAAACTAACGTCGTGGGCACATTGAATATGTTGGGTTTGGCTAAGAGAGTTGGTGCTAGGTTTTTGCTTACCAGTACCAGCGAGGTTTATGGTGATCCTTTACAGCATCCTCAGGTCGAGACTTACTGGGGCAACGTTAATCCCATCGGTGCGTTTTTGCTCTTCTTTTCTTAAATTTAATTAATTGATTGATAGCCGGTGATCGATATTTCGTTACAGGTGTTGTGGTTATTTATTTTTAAATGCATTGAAATAAAGCCTGTGGCTAACATGTGCTGCCTAGGTTACAAATAAAAAGACAATGCAGACCTGTTGTCTTTATTTATTTTTACATAAAATTAAAAAGGGTGGCATCGCACGGTGGCGGCCGGTGTGGAAGTGGGGCTCTTGGATCTTAGATCCGGTGTTGGTAGTTTTATATGGTCAAGGAGTAGCCTGTGACTGACGAGGCAATTAATCGGACGGTTATTAACTAATTAAAAGATTTGTCAATAAGAGAAAAGTAGTGATTAACTCGAGTTTTGAATTTTCTGAGACAGACAGATCTTGACAGCTGAGATGTTTGTCGTTTTTTTACAGGTGTCAGGAGTTGTTACGATGAAGGAAAGAGAACTGCTGAGACATTGACTATGGACTATCACCGAGGTGCTGGTGTAGAGGTGGGTGTAATTTGATAGTGGCCCACCAAGCTTTGTTTACCAGTTAAATTCAGCTTATCTAACACACAACGCATTTTTGCTTGTAATCTAAATTTTTCAGGTTAGGATTGCTAGAATTTTCAATACTTATGGACCTCGAATGTGCATAGATGATGGCCGTGTTGTTAGTAATTTTGTTGCTCAGGTATTTCTCTTATAATGATTTTCTAATCTGATTGCGAGCACTCAAAGACATGAATGTTAATTTTGCATTAAAAAACGATTGTTTTAATAGAAATTAGCGGGTATTGTGCAGGCACTAAGGAAGGAGCCTATGACTGTTTACGGTGATGGGAAACAGACAAGGAGTTTTCAATTTGTTTCTGATCTGGTAAGCCTTTCAAACATAGTAATTTTTTAAACTCGTAGTTGTTGGAGCTTGGATAGATGCTTTACTGCCTTTTCATTTGATTTTGCTACTTTTGTTGCCCAGATGGCTTGTAAACATTTTATTCTGCATGCGCATCGCACATTTCAAAGGAAAAATGACTTACTGCATTGGGTGTGGTTCTTTTGTAACTCAACTCTGCAATCATGGGTTCTGGGTCGGTCGCTAGTAATTAATTATGGACTTTTAGCATGTAAATATGTTGCTCAATCTCCCAAATGCATGCCTGCCTCAAGTTTTCTTCTCAAAGTTTTTAGCAACACGTGAAATTAGTCGTATTAAATGCTGAGTGTCCTGGATGGGGTCTAGCACGGGGATGGTTTGCATTATTGTTTCCAAAAGGAAGACAAATTCTCAGAAACCATGTAGCAAACAGTTCATATGCTCATTAGAGGTGGGAAAGCCTTAAAAAACTTAGTGGGGTATTTTGTTTATGAAAGTGAAAGCTTTTATTGATGGATTGAGACAGGGAATTGCATCAGTAGCTTGTGTTTCTCCGTCTTACAGAGCATTATTTCTCCATCAAGTTAACATACTCTGATTATTAGTTTGATGGTTATTATATGCTAGTTTATGCATGGTTAAGCATCTAGTGTGTTCTTTAGTAGCTGCTGCGCAGGATTTACTTAGACAACCTGTTACATGTGTTGAAATAGGTTGAGGGTCTGATGCGCCTTATGGAAGGAGAACATGTAGGGCCTTTCAATCTTGGAAATCCGGGTGAATTCACCATGCTCGAGCTTGCCCAGGTGAGTGTGTTTCTATTCATGATATCCATGTTACTGTTCCAGGTTTCAGGGTCGTAGTCATATGCTCTTCTTTTTAAAAAAAAAATGCTGAGAATTTCTCAATGTATGAATTGTTTTTTGCGGTCCCTCAGTGTACATATCTTCTAAATTATTACCTTGGCAGCAAGTTTTTTAAAAGATTGTGTTGGCGGCGGCGGCAGTTTGTTTGGTAATCATGTAAATAATAACTAGCAACTTGTATTTATTCTTTATTGCATTAGATCTGAAAATGGTATAAGAGTTAATTACAGACTCATTTAAGTTATGGCACTGTTGTACTTCCTAAAAAGAACAAAAAAGAGGTGCTGTGCAGTGTTATTAGCCACATGCTTCTGTTTCCAGCAAACTTAGAAGTCCCCATTTGTTTGTTCAGGTGGTCCAGGAAACCATAGACCCAAATGCAAGGATAGAATTCAGGCCTAACACAGAAGATGACCCACACAAGAGAAAACCTGATATTACAAAGGCTAAAGATCTCCTTGGCTGGGAACCTAAGATATCCCTCCGTCAAGGTCTGCCAATGATGGTCTCAGACTTCAGGCAGCGCGTCTTCGGTGACCACAAGGAAGAAGGTACGACCTCCACCATGTCAACATCTTAAGTTGGCATATGTATGCAGCTCGAGAGCCAGCAGAATGGTAATTTCTCCAGTGGATAACCAATTTATTTTTTCCCCACCCCAACAATATAGGAAGTGGTCGCAGCAGCAGCAACAGCAGATGAGCGTTGTTCTCTGAGGAATAGATTTGGAGCTGTTCTTTTGGCCGTCGTTTGAGTCATCCTTGTAATTTCAATGTTCCTGTCACCTTCAAAGAATGTCAGGCAGTGAGCCCTGCAATTAAAATTAAATTTTACCTAGTTTTTGATGCAATTGATATGCCTAGCAGCATTAGAAATAAGCTTACCTCCTGTTTTCTCGTTCACTGCTTGAATGTGGTAGTTTTGTTTCATACGCTGTCCTCCTTGTTGCCAGCAGAAAAGTTAGAAATCACACGGGCCTACAGCTTTTAATGCTCGCAGGATTTTTTCCCTTCTTGTCTGACAACGAGCATGTCGATAAACAAGTTTAAAAATTATTATTTTTAATTTAGAATAAAATTCAAAATAAATAAAATTATTAAATAATATTTTAAAAATTATCCAATTATATAATTGTTTCCATATTAGATCATAGCTTTTTGTGGTAATATAATAATTAATTTGTGAGTTATTATATATTAATCTAATATACATTTTCCTTAAAAAAAAAAGCTCACGAACATTCCATGAGAATACAAGGAAGCCTGCTCGTGCCAGGGATGAAATGGCTCGACCAACGTACGAGGAATGGACGAATACAGCCACTCTTTCCGGCTAGAAGAAAGCAACCAGACAGCGTGACCGTTGACCAGCCAACCGGCTAATACTTCTTTTTAGATCATAACAGGTTCTTATTTAAAAAATGATGCTTATAAGAAACCATATTTTCATCCAAACAAAAACCAAATACATTAAATGATAAAAAAACAAAAAAGATTTTGATTTAGGAGGAAATTGTTTTTCCTCCTTGACTCAAATTATTGATTTTTTCAAGAATATTTGTTTCAGTTGCTTTTAATTTTCATTAAAAAAAAACATTGTAATAAAAGAACTTTTTCCTAAAAAAATTAATAAATAATAAAAGGAAGACTTGCCAAACAAAATACTTTTTTTCTTTCAAAATTTAAATCCTTATTTTTCTTCAAAATATCTATTTCACCACGTCTACTAGCATACTGAACCAGGGAAAAAGCAGATAATGCTGATCAACATTCTGCCTTAATTTAGCGAAGCATGATGTGTGCGTTTCATGCGACCCTTAGAGAGTCTGATAGTAAAACATGGCTATTTACTTAGATCATGGTGGTCCAGCAGTGCAGCAACCAAAACAAACCTATCTACTCAGGCAAACGCAGTGCATGCCATGCGGCTAGGAGACGCTAGCCCATTGAAAACTCAGCCAGCTTAACTAGGTTATAGGAAAGAAGAGGGTGGCAGCGAAGGGAGTCTCTGAGAATAGCCCCACCATAAAAAAAGACCCTTTAAGCAAACAAACTTTAAAGTAATTGTACTACAACAAAAATTTAAGCAAGGCATGTTAGCTCCACACGGACCAGAAGGTTCTCATCCATTTCCTAATAGAGATTATATAAAACAGGAAGGCATATTAGTTTGTTCGGCAAAAAGATTAGGGTTATCACATTTCACTTAGGATTCCTAAGGACAATGATAACAGAATCACCACGGAGGAACATTTTGCTGATGAACCTATCTTTGTTGACTGGCTGAGCTTTCTTCTTGCCTTTCCCGGTTTTTGGCACCTGAACCAGAAAAGTATGAACGTTTAATTGAATATAGAGGTTATTAAAAGGAAAATATAGTATATGACTGAAAAGTTTGACACCTGAACCAGAAAAGTATGAGCATTTAATTGGATATAGCAGTTATTAAAAGGAAAACTTAGTATATGACTATAAAGTTGTAGGTACAGAGTCTCAGTGAGCAACCAACCTCAGTCCACATTTCCCTGACATTCTCAAGAACCATGTTGCAATGTCTATCAAATGCCCTCACACGTCCAAGAAGCTTCTTGTTGTTGCGGCAGTTAATTAATACCTGAATGGCTAATAATCATCAGAAAAGTAACACAAAAGTCCATACTAACCAAGATTCTAACAGTATATAAGCAAAATCATACCCATTCCATAAACAGTCAGTGATTTCATCAGCCAATATCACATCTGATAACTCCAATTCCAATAAATGGCATCAGTTAATTAGGGAACTTTGATTGGAGCCCAACATGCATGTACAAACTAGTTCTGGTGAAAGAAATCAACAAAACAGTGATTTAAAAGTCTCTTTATGCCTAGAAAACAAGGCCATATTATCACAACTTGCCATAACAAAGTTTTCTCCAAGCAGCCCCATTAGCTAAAATGCCACACATCAGAAATATTAACAAAGGACTCAATTTTAACTTTAAAACCAGTAAGCCCTCATGGCTCTATTCTATATCCCTTAATGATATACTAGGTCTGAAAACATTACCTGGGTATTATTTTTTACACTCATCATCAGAACAGAGAGTGGCCCAGTGCTGAATTCCTCCTCCTCGTTCTTGCTCTATAAACAGTTTCAAGGAGTTACAAGCAACCAAAGAAAGTAATATGATGAAATTAGTGAAGAGGCATCTCACTAATTACTAGCATTTTCCTTGCAGACAAAAGTAAATTGGTACATCAACTGATAGTTATAGCTCAATTCTTAATTGAATTGCGAAACAAACATCACATTTAATTTGGCTTCAATTCTTTCTTGAATTAAAAAATATTTAACCACATTTGCCCTTTCAGTAAAGGTCATTGCTCACATCCTGTCTTTAGAATCAGGAAGGCAGCGTGGTGCAAGAACTTGACTCAAGGGCATGAAAGAAAATCAATCAAGCCAGTAGCCAAATGCAGCACACGTTTTACAATAAAGTTGGGTAGAATAACATGTCATATCTAATCCAATCTAATTCTCTCTAATAACAAGTTTCAATATTCGACACACTTATATTTTTTAAAAGTAACATACCGGGGCGTCCTCTTCCATTGGCCTACTGCAAAAGATACAAAGGTGGAAAAAGATGTTAGTATATCTATGCCATGTTCATTATAATATGAAAAACAAAATGTACCCATTTGAAAAGTTAATTGTCAGTACGACTGCTAACAAATAATAGACAAATCACAGCAGTTACAGCACCTGCTTGCCTTGGAAATTTTCATGCAAAGACATACTAGCATAGCATGGTCTATATGATTACTGAAACTGCAATAACTTGACTGTGCAAGTAAAGAAAGATATCAACCTAATTAGGTAAATTTACAAAGCAAGATTTTGGTTACTATGAAAAGAAAAATCACAGATTTCCCAGGAGTCCTGAGGTAACATAATAAGCTATAAAAATTCTGTTCAATGCAGAGAAATTAATTAAATACAGAAAAGACAAACAACATATATATATATATATATATATATATATATATATATATTGAACCACAACTTCTTTAATTTCCAGCAAGTATTTACAACAGATTAAGATTCAAATGAAATAAAAGAAATAAAGACATCCAGTTATTATTTTATTAAGTGAATGATAGTATTAGAGCTTGTAGTTTCAAAATGACGCAAAAATTTGTAGCAAAACTATTACTAAGAACAAGACATAGTTTGGTAAAATAGTGGAATCAAGTAAATCCATCCATATCTAAAACAAAAGAAAATAAGAAAAAGAAATAGGGTTCAAGGAAGTTACCTCATGCTGAGTTACGAATTTCAATCTCTACAGACAAGCAAAAGCTTCTGCAGATAAAGAAAGACAGAATTAGGGGTTTCAGTTTAGTAAATCTTCCCCAGAAGAAAATACGAGCATAATCAAGCAATGAAGCAAGATCAAAAGGAAAGAGAAGGTTTGAGTAAACTTACCTGCAGGTCAGAGTTAGGGTTTAGAGCACGAGAGGGAGGGTTTTGGGATTTCCTTCTTTTTCTTTCGACACTCAGATCTCGACGAGTGGGAAACAAAGGGGTCCGATCCGAGACGGTGAAGATTACCGCTACTTGGCGCTTGATTACAGTAGTAGGCCCAATGAGCTTGATTCATCGTACACGATTTTTAAGATTCCATGGCCCAATTATTATTATTATATCACCGGAAGATGTGGAAAAAATATTGTTCTCCATGCCATTTTCCATGCATATAAATCACTTGAATTGTTATAATAATTTGTTTTTTTTTATTATTATTTTCAATTACATCAGAGATCAAGTTGATGACAAATTAAAGCATATTTATTAATTTTTTTTTATGAAGAGCAAGACTCAAATACAAGGGATCAAACTAAAAAAAAAAAAAGTAAAAATTTGAGACAAAACAATCACCTTAGTCCTCAAACTTTTCAAATGATAAACTTTAAACCCCTCAAAATTTATGCATTAGTTTTGGTCACAATTTTTTTTTTTTTTTTGATTTTAGACTTGAGAAAAGAGAGAAAAAATGAGCGGACTCTGAGTAGTCTCGTTTCACATCAATTCCAGCCATGAAAAGAAATGATTTGGGTGTCAATGAGTTTCTCTCTCGATGAAAAGAGTTTATCCTAGGAGCTATCTTCCATTAACCTTGCCTAAGATGATAAATGTAAACTCAGAAATAATTTCAGTTTCAGGTTGACATGGGTTTTCATTCTAATTTTTGAGTTGTTTAAGGCTATGAATATACTTTCCATGATGTTCAAGGTGTTTTTTTTTTTTTTTTGGGTCAAAATATGGTTGAGAATGGGGTTTTGTTGGTGCAAAACATCACAACCTTGACTTTTCGGTGACCTTTGGTCTCTAGAATTTAAGGTAGGCCATGCATCGTGTGCCTTTTTTTTTTCCAAAAAAGAAGAATTACAGGGTGAATGACATGTCATCTTTTCCATAAAAAATAAAAAAATAAAGAGACCCAGGTGTATTGGGCTATCCAAAGCCCCCCTTCCTTCTTTTTCCTCTTTTTTTTTTATTGGTTTTTCCCTCTATCACAATTGAATCTTTATTGATTTTTTTTTATTTTTTTTCTAATTTCAATCGTTTAATATTTTATTAACTATTAATTGGGCAAGGTAATTTGTTTTGGTTTGATTTTTTTATTTATCATGATTACAAACAAACACTCTAATATTTGGTTGGTTCTTATTTTTGCAGGTGTTTATCTTTTATAAAAAAAAAAGATATAAAAAATTACACCTAATTAAGTTCATGGCCTAGATTACAAGTTTGTCTCATTACAAGTTTGTCTCATTAAGAAATACACTTCATCATGTTTTTAAATTGTATAGATATTCCTAGATTTATTTAATTAAATACATGCATAAACTTTTCAATTTGCGATTAAGATTTTTTTATGTCAAAATACATGCAAAAATTGATGTCTTATTGAAAAGAAATTTATCTGACCTGCAGTAAAGCATGAACCAGATAGCTAGCTAAACACAAAAGGATGTGGTTAAATCACCTTTTTTTTTATGTCCGTTTAATGGATTTGTTTTCTCAATTTTAACCTTCCACATTAGATCTGTTGGAAGCAGGGCTTTGTAATTTTTTTATTTGATTTCTATGAATTTATCATGATTTTATAACTCAAGTTGGAAGTTTAACATGTTAGCTTTAGTTGAGTTGGGTCATTTGTTTTTCCCGCTTTATCTAGTTGATTTTTTTTTTATTTCATCATTCAATATTAAGTTGGTTGGAAATCAGGCTTCATATTTTTTATATGCTTTCAAAGGGTTATTTTGGTCCCCCAACATGACTCGCGGGTTTGACGTGTTGACCCTGGTTGATCTGGTTATTTTTTAGGTCTTTTTTTAATTGAATTGGTTTTTTCAATTTCACCATCCAACAATTAAATCTTTTTGTTTTTTTTTTTAATTTCATCCTTTAATATTAGATTGTTTAGGAATTGAGCTTCGTTTTTTTTCCTAATTTGCTTTGTATGGAGTTATCCTAATCTTATGAATTATTTTTCTCGATTTTAGCTTTCAATATTGGATCTATATAGCAGCTTTCTATGAGGTTATTCTAATCTCTTGACTTAAGATGAAGGTTTAACATGTTGACTCGGATAATTTTTTTGTCCTTTTTTTATTTTTCTTTCATTTTCATCCTTTAATACTAGGTTGATTAGGAATTTGCTTTCATAATTTATTTTGATTTGTTTTATATAGGGTTATAATGGTCTCATAACACAGGTTATCTATTTTACAAGTTAACTCGGGTCAATTCAATATATCGTCATCTCAATATTTTTTAAAAATATCATACAATATGTCACCGTATCAATAGTTAAAGATGATATTGTCCTATATGTATCATATTTTGAGTTCATGATTAAAAACAAATTATTAGAAAACATATTAGCAATGATTGAATATTTTTTACATAAAAGAAAAATTTATCTGACCCGTAGTGCAATGCAAACAAATGATCTAGTAAAAAAATCTAAATGCTTTGGCAAAAAAATGCATTATAGACCAAGATATAGAGCTTTGAGATTGCTATAGTGCTTTGTTTTTTTCATCGCTCAACTTTTGTTTTTATTTTTCTTTTGTAGTCCCAAATTAATTGTCCTTTTAAGAAAATATGTTGAGAAATGGCAAGATTCAAAGACAAAAGATCAAAGTGAAAAGGGTGAAGAAAATGTGTGGCAAGTCTAAATTGTAATGAAAAGTTCACTCTGGTCCTCTTACATTTTAAATAATAGATTTTTGGTCCTTTTAGTTTCCCACATTCCATTTTTAGTTCACAACTTTATTTTTCTTATTTCTCAATCCTTAGTTTGAGAGAGAAAAGAGAAAGTCCTCAAATTCTAGTAATAGAGAAAAAAAATTTCGGTTGACATCAATTTCGACAATCAAATCAATCATTTTTTGTGTCAATTAAGTTCTATTTGATGGGAGGGAGTTCCATTGAGGTATTTTTTTCCCTTTGAAATTGCAAAAATAAAAATAAAATGCAAGAGATAAAGTTTAGGAGAGGATTTTGCTTTCGGTTTGGATTTATGTTTGTGTACAAGTTTTAGGGGTTTTTTTTTACATTATACGGACGTGTTTTAGTTGTTTGGTATGAAAATTGGTTTAAAATCACTTTTTTGGGTAAAATAACACCCTGCTCGATTTTATAGTCACCATTTTAGTAATTAGAAACTAGAAAGTCTGATGACGAGTCATCTACTTTTTTTTTCAAACAATTTAGTGTTGACATGTTGACCGCTCCATTTTCAAATAAAAAAGATTTAAGGGCTTGCTTGCGCGAGCCTACACTTGTATTCCTACACATGTGCTTTTTTAAAATGGGTCAAGTGCGCGAGCATGACCCCTTTTATGCTTTTTGAGTTGATACCTTTTTTATATGTATTTGTTTAGCTTGGATTAAATTTTTTAGTTGATACCCTCTCTCTAGCTTCTTAGATTATTTATTTGGCTTTTATTAAATAGTAGTTGTTTTTTAATTATTTAATATATATATTAATGTTTTGAAGAGATTATTCTAATTTATAAATATTTTTTTATGTTTTATATAGATAAACTTTATTTTCATGATGTATTTATAAAAATAAAAATTACTTGTTCTTGATAAGAAAAGGTGACCTTTAAATTAAAAAAGAAGAAGCATGTACATTAAAAAGAAAAGTTGGGGTTAAATATCATACTTATTTATCTTTTAATTTTATGAAAATGATTATATTTTTATTTTAGAATTTGGTTGGCATTACCACCTCTTTCTCGATTTTATTAGTTCATATATTTTAAAATTTATTTCATTTAGTGTAAAACAATGTCTTTATGTTTTTTAATTAAAAAATCATAATAAAGTGAAATACACGCAACATTATCTTATTTTTGTACTATATTAAAAATTAACTTATGATCCTACACACGGTGTTGCATTAACAACTTTTTTTTTGTATCTATTAACGCATATTATTCTTGTTTTATTTTATTATATGTAAGTATGGACTTTTCAATTCACAATTATATCATTTTTCTCGATGTCAAAAAACATGTTAATAACACCTTTACATTTATTTTTTGTGTTAGAAAGAAAAATTTATTCGACTCATTGTGAAGTGCTGGTCAACTGACTAGATTCATGCTATTTTTCATTAGCTTACATAACTTTTTTTTCTTTTCATTTATGAACATTCGATTGTTTTGGGTCAACTCTTAGAATTTTACGCCATCTATTTAAATCCAGCAAGCTTTGGATTTTACACATTAACCTAATGTTAAATCATATAACTAGTAAAAAGGAGTTGATAATTTATTCAATATTAAAGTTAAATTATGAAAAAAATATAAAAAAAATAACCCACTTACTATAGGTTCTATTGTAAACATTGTGGTTGAGGGTTTATTTTTTGTTCTCTATTACTATTTCATTTTGCACTTGATGTTTGTATCTAATTATGTGTCCCAATATAGTTTTATTTAAGTTTTATTGCATGCTTGAGGTTTTGGAGAGTGTTTACTAAGTGAATTAATCATTAATTTTATGAAAAATAATATTATTTTGTTGGCCAAAGAAAATTAAAAGAACAATGATCAAAATTAAGAAAACAATATAGCATTTCATTTTTATTGTTCATGAGGCACAAAAAAAGTACAATTTGGTCTATGATTCTTTAGATTTTTACATTATTTGGTCCTCATTATTTGAGAATTTCAAAAGTTTCAATCCTAGACTTTATTTTATTTCTGTTTTGATTTATATGTGTTGAAGAAAGATGGGAAAACTCATTAGAAAAAGAGAAAAGGAAAAAGAAAACGTTTAGTTATTTATATTCTGGCAGTAAAAAAATTTGATCTTGATGTTAAAGACTTGTTTTAGATAGTGAATAGGAGTGTGACATAATGGTCACACAACTCACAATCAAGATTGAGATCTAATCATGAAAAGCTAAAAAAAATTTGATAAGAGTGTAACATAATAGAAACATGTCCCAAAGCACCAGCACTATTGAAATGAAGTTGAATGACGTCTCGAAGACAATTAATCTTTAATAAGTCATATTCAGTTTGTTCAAGAACCACAAAATACAAGAATCTCTCTCACATGTTAAACTAAAAGGTTCAGAAGTATTATTCATCAAAGGCGCTTAACTTTAGGCTTTATATGTGTTTAAATAGTTATGAGAATTAATCTTAATGGATCTACCCTTGTAAGCTGAATTGGCCTATTTACAAAAATTAACCTCAAACCTTTATTAGTAAACCAAAACCCTAATCCAAAAAAATCTTAGATCCTAGCTGAAAAAAAAGTTATTAATTAAGCCCATACAAACCTTGGGCTGTAGCTAAAAAACTCATAAGTCTAAGTCTTGTTATGTCGTGAAAAGAGAAAAAGAAAATAAAACATTATAGGTCTGATACAAGATTTATTTATAACCTATAATTCTGCCTACTAATCCTAAAAACTAAAAGAGAAGTTGTTGCCCCTTTGGTTTCTAAGTTAGAATAGGATTTTGATCTCAACCTTGTATTTATCATTCTTTTAAAAGGAAAATGATGCCGCCTTTAATGCTTCTCTTTGCCGCCTTTTGATATCCTTCCAATACTAGAAAAGATAATTAAGTTATTGAATTATTCTCCTTGTACAACAAGGTAACTTTGTTGCCACATGTGTTTCCTAAGTTAGCTTGACTTCCTTTGTTTTCTTTACTGTGTTTTCTCCTCCTTTGACAAGAAAGTAGAAATAAAAATAATAAATTCTAATATTTAAAGGAAATAATTAATGTTCTTAGACATAATAGGAATCCATAAAACACATGAAAATATCACAAAATAAGGTTGATCAAAACTGATACAAAATTGACAGCCTTATTGCCAAAACTTTATGGCCCAAATAAGGGTGGATTGGGTCCCTTTTGAATATCAATTAAATGTAATAAAGCATTCTCTTGATGCTTCAAAGGATCCCCAAGTTCAGCCTTGGCTAAAACTTGCACAACCAGTCCATTCAATGCTTTTTTCAATGTCTTCATTTTGAACCTTGTGATGGGCCCATTTGAAACATATAATGAGTTCTTGGTGTTCATGGGCTGATCCATATCATTGAAAGGATTTGAACTCGAATTAAAACCTATGTCAAACAAAGTAAGATCAACAACATTAAAGGTAACACTAACACTATACTTACCTTGAAGATCAACTTTTTAAGCATTGTCATTAATCCTCTCTAAAACTTGGAATGGACTATCATCACGAGGCTGTAACTTTGATGTCATATGGTTACGAAACCGTTCCTTATGCATGTGCAGCCAAACCCAATCACCGAGTTAAAAAACAATCAATTAATACCCCTTATTTGCTTTAGAAGCGTACAACTTGTTTGTTTTCTCTATTTGTAGTTGAACTCCCTTATAGAGTTGTCTCACCATCTTTGTCTTCTTTTCACCATCGAAACTTACCTTTTCTTTCAAAGGTAAATGAATTAAATTCATAGGAGTTAGTGGATTAAACCCATAAATGATTTCAAAAAAAGAAAAGTCAATAGTCAAATGTAAAATTCTATTATAAGCAAACTCAATAAAAGGCAAACATTCTTCCCAACTTTCAGATTCTTTTGAATAATAACATGCAAAAGTTATGATAAATTTCTATTCACTATCTCATTTTTTTCCCATCAATTTGAGGATGACAAGTTGTAAAATAAAAAAAGTTTAATTTCTAACTTTCTCCACAAAGTCTTCCAAAAATAGTTAAGGAACTTAACATTATAATCTGATGCTATATTCCTATGAATGTCATGCAAATATACAATCTCTATAAAGAACAAGTCTGTGATATGAGATGCATCATCTATCTTATGGCATGCAATAAAATGCATCATTTTAGAAAACCTATCAACCATAATAAAATAGAGTCTCTACCTTTCTTTGACATAGGTAAACCTAAAACAAAGTTCATAGAGATTTCTACCTAAGGTTCGATAGGTACATACAATGGTGCATACAGTCTATATGGTTGTACTTTAGATTTTGTCTTTCTAGATGCAATGCACTGTTCACAGATTCACTGCACATTTCTTTTCATCTTTAGCCAAGAGAAATATTTATGTAATATATTCAAAGTTGTTGCAACCCCAAAATGACCCATTAAACCACCCTTATATGCTTCACGAATAAGCAATTCACGCAAAGAACTAGTAGGAACATACAATCAATTCTCTTTGAACAAGTAATCATCCATCAAATAAAACTTGTCAAAAGCCAAATGTCCACATGCATTATATATTTTGGCAAAGTCAGAATCATTAGCATACAATGCCTTCACATATTCAAAGCCTAGCAATCTAGTACTTATAGTGTTTAGAAGAACATAGCTGCGTCAAAATACATCAACCACTATGTTCTCTTTGCCTTACTTGTATTTGATTACACAAGAAAAAGTTTAAATGAATTCAACCCATATTGCACGTCTTTTATTCAACTTATGTTGTCCTTTCAAATGTTTCAAGAACTTATGATCTGAATAGATTACAAACTCTTTTAGCCATAAGTAATGCTGTCATGTCTCAAGTGTTCTTACCAAAACATATGATAATTTGTTATAAGGGAGATAGTTCAAACTCACTCCACTTAAATTCTCACTAAAATAATCGATGGGTCTTCAATCCTGCATTAACACAACTCCTTTCATATTCTAGATGCATCACATTTATCACACTCGACATCGCATCGACGTTTAAAAATTTCCTGGTGAAAGAACAAATATATGACTTGTTGTTCTTAGATGGAGGAAATGTCTGGTTTAAAGAGTTGCCACCTAATATTATGGTTACTAGAAACCTTAACTGGTCAATAAAGATTTTACAGTATGGAACTAGTTACGTAAAAGATAAGATACTATCACCCTTAAAACGTTCTACCTAAGGTAGACTGTATTGCTGATTTTGTCTGAAGTTACTAAAGATTGGTTGTATTATGCTTTTGATGGTCTACCTATAATATTCTCGACTTTAGCGTCAATGAATATTCAACTACAAATAATTCCAACTTTAGCGTTGGTAAATATTACGTAACTAAAAAAGTATGGTATTCCTGACTCTTGCGTCAGTGAATAAATCAGTAAAATTTGGATTGAAAGCAAAACATATCTTTTTATTATTAGTTTTAGAAAAACATAGATATGTATCGCATATCAGATTTGCATTTCATAGTAAAAATCTACAACCCAAATACAAGGGACCCATAAAGAAATCTAAAAGGGTTCTAAAAAAAAAATTCCTAGAATTTTTTGATATCTAAAAAGACTTGTTTGGCTAGATATCAAAATAATTAAGAATGAATTTAAAGGGAAAGAACATAAGAGTGTGTTATGCCAAACGCCACCCTTAGCTCAAAGAAAATTGAATCAGCTGGGATGAGCCCTAACTCAGCCTCAACAGTTCCTATCTTTCTTTTCATTTTTTTTATGGACTGAATCTAGCCCAATCAATCTAGGTTAGGCTTGATCCAGCCGCCGAGCTTTTTCACTACCTAACCTAGTGACAAGCCACCTTTTGTTAGTAGGCGTGCGTGAATAATTCACACACGCATATTACAGGGACAAGCTAATTAAATTGCAAACGAAGGGAAAAGAAAAGTTCACCTGGTTTGCTGCTGTTGGAGAAGAGGTTGATGGTGTTTTGAAGGAATGTAAAAAGTCTTCTGTTTTGGTTTTTGCTGTCATTTCTTCATGGAAAGCTTTGGTTCTAGTGTGGGACGTTAGTTTCTGGAGATGAGGTCATGAGTCGATGATGAAGAACTCTTATTGTTGATTGGCGTTTACGGGGTGCTACTATTATCGGTTGGAGGCTGACATTCAGTTGAGGAGAAGAAGAGGTGTGACTTATGACTGAGATAGAGGAAATCCCTCTATTGTTGTTGGCTTGAGCTTGCTTATGGTTGCTGGAGCTGGTGTGAAAGACTGGTGAGTTGACTTGAGTGCTGGTTCTCACGGCTAAAACAGGGGAGAGCTACTAGATGTGGTTGCTGGTTAGAGCTACTGTCACGGGGAAGAACAGAGACGGAGCAACATCGATTAAGATGTGGAGGAGCTGATCACGGTTGAAAACCCTTATAATGTTCACGATCGAGACATGGTTTTTGCTCCTAATTTGGACACGATTGTTGTTCCTAATCAATGTTAGTGTGATGGCTGCTCTTGGTTTAACAGAAAATGCAAAAAAAAAAAAAACAAATTGATCTGAAATCTAAGGGAGATGGGAGGCTTGTGCTTTATATGCAATGGACTTCTAGCTGGCTTGGACAGTGGAGAGGAGCATAATCCACGTGTGGTTGCTGGTTTTATCTTAAGATCAAGACAATTTTTTTCTCCTTTAACAATAATAGAGTTACAGGCACGCTTTCCTGATTCATGAACGACACGTCAACTTTAAGTTTTGTTCCCTCATCAGCCTAAACAAACACCAAATTCAATATCTTCCCCGTCTTTTCAGTACTCTGTATCTTAATGGGCAATACAATTCCGGATTCAAGCAACATCGAGGACCCAAACCTAACTCGAATCTGAAGAGGGAAAGTGTTGGAGCAAAAGAAAGGGAGTTATACGATCTTAAGAATGGCTTGAATATGTTTTTTTAGTAGTTAGTAATCTCTTTCTTAAGGTCAATCTGTTACATGGGTTTTTATCAAGAAAACTTTGAGGAAAAACAAAATCAGGGATTCTGCCTTGCTCTCTGACTCTAGCTGAGACTCTTCTGTTTGCAACCTTTCGCGATGTTACTTGGATTGTGTGGTAACGTAAAGTTTAGGAGTGAAACGACTGCGGTAGTGATAGAGACAAGATGATGGCTCTGTTGGTGAAATGAGAGCTAGGTTTTTTTTTTTCGTGTATTGGGCAAACAAAGTTCCTATTCTCTTTTTGAAATTTAAATTTGATTAGAATTTAAAATTAAATTTAAAAATGGATAACTATCATTATCTTGATGATCTTTTTAAATTGAAGATTATGAGAAAATGATAAAAATACATTATAGTCCCTAGTTTTCTCACAAGTTCACAAATCACACCTTTAACCAAAATCAATCCCTGATCTTTTGATTTCAAATTTTAATCCCTTTAAAATTAAATTAAAAGTAAATCAGTAAAAATTGGGGTATAACAACATTCAATTTCAAATGTTTTTATAAAGTAAGGTAAAGTTAAAACAGGTGCAAAACATAATTTTTTTTTTTTCAAAAAAGCAAAAGCCAATTATTATTCATCCCCCTATTTAAACCCAATTGAGTTTTTAACAATTTCATTCAAGGGTGCAGCTAATGTACTGAAATCTTTCACAAAAAACCTATAAAAACTAGCTAACTCATGAAAACTTCTTACCTCATTTATTGATTTGGTAAAGGCCAATTATGGATGACCTTAACTTTCTCCCCATCCATCTCGATATCCTATGTAATTACAGCATAGCTAAGAAATACAATTTTATCCATTCAAAAAGTACACTTCTTAAGATTAACATACAATTTCTCATTACGCAACACACTAAGTATATTACACAAATGATCAAGATGCTCATTTAAGTTATTACTATAGATCATAATATCATCAAAATATACAATCACAAACTTACCTATAAACACACGCAATACATGATTCATTAAACGTATAAACATACTAGGTGCACTTGTAAGTCCAAACAACATGACCAACCATTCATACAAACCATACTTATTCTTAAATGCAATTTTCCATTCATCACCTTTTTTCATCCTAATCTAATGGTACCTATTTTTCAAAATTTTTTTAGAGAAAATGCATGATCCATATAACTCATCTAGCATTTCATCAGGCCTACAAATGAGATGTCTATACTTTATCATTATATTGTTAATGGCTCGACAATCAACATATATATTTCATATTCCATCCTTTTTAGGTATAAGTAACACTGACACAATACACAAGCTTGTACTCTCATGAATGTACCCCTTCTCCATCAGCTCATCAACTTGTCTTTGAAGCTTCTTTGTCTCCTCAAGGTTGCTTCTATAGGCTGGTAGATTAGGAATCCAGCCCCGAGTACAAGATAAATCTGATGTTCTATTCCCCTCAAAGGTGGTAATCCATTAGGGATATCTTCAAGAAACACATCTTCAAACTCTTGCTATAAAAAAACAACAACACTAGGCATAACGTGATCAAGATCATTAGTATTAAAGTAAGTTTCCTTGTATACAAGTAAAAGCATTGGCTTATTAGTGAAAAATACAGATCTGACCTCACCCTCTCTAACATAGAATTTGTGTTGTTTTTTTTCCATATAATTCTTATCACACTTACCGATTTTCTTCACTCATTTTATCTTATCTCCACTCGCGGTTAGATTTGGGTGTTTTTAGGTGGTAACTGAATGGTATGATTTGTTTGGAGTGTTGGCAGAATGTTTGTTTATGTTTGGATGAGTGGCTAAATGGGTTGCAATAGTGTTTTGGGTTTTGGTAAAATCAGATGGTCCTCTCTCCCCCTGTTCCTTACCTTGATTTTCTCTTTTTGTAGCCTTATTCTCATCACCTGTTTGGGTGTAAAAGATACAAGAATGATGATTTTACTATTTTTTTTACAATGGTATACCTATTTTTAACCCTATCATGAATTGTTTTTCTATCATACTGTCATGGTCTCTCTAATAAGATATGACTCGTTTGTATTGGTACCACATCACATAAAACTTTGTCAATATATTTCCCAATCGAAAATGGAATCATAACCTGTTTAGTCACTTTCACTTCACCATTATTATTCAATCATTGCAATTTATAAAGTCTAGTATACTTAACAATACACAAATTTAGTTTACTAACAAAAATAGTACTAGTCATATAGTACAACTTATGTTATCTATAATTAAACTACACACCTTGTTTTGTACAAAGCATCGCATATGGAAAATGTTTTTCTTTTGTTAATCACTTTTATCTTTCTTGATCTAAACTTGAAGTGTACGCCTTATAACCAAGGACTCTTCAACAAGTAATGTCAATTCATTCTCAATAAAATCCTCTAATGGTACTATGTTTTCATAATTGGATTTGTCATTCTTGAATTCCATTTCACCATTGTCTTTCATCACTATTATCCTCTTGTTTGAACACTCTAAAGCGTAATGTACAAGCCCCTGACACTTAAAACGTTTAACATCCTGAGTACATTTAGGTTGAGTGTTAGATTTACCTTTGAAACCCATAGAGGCTTCAACTTAGCTTCAAGTGGTTAAGCTTTAGTAGAGACAAAAAGTTTTGGTTGGGTATCCCTCTTTCTCCTTAAATTCATCTTCCAATATGATGAAGAACCCAAATTTAAGAGTAATGTAAGAGTGAAGGTCATCTAGGACACTGTAATAGCTCAGGAGATAGCTTAAGGAACTCAATCACAGAAGCTAGATTGTTAGAGCAAACAATGACACAAATGTCAAATAGCTTGGAACATTTAGTTTGACTAATAACAGACACAAACATGAATAATGACGATGAAAGGGATTGCTTGGAGACATATATTGGGGTGAACTAAACTCTGGATCTATTCCTATAAACTCATATAGACATTGTATTTATATGGACAATGGTGTTTATGATAGACGAAGTACTAGAGACTTCATTCATGATCATTTTATTCATAGATGCATCTCTAAATTTGATGAGATTCCTTTCTTTTAAGGAAGATTTTTAAAGAAGAGATTTATTAATTGGTTGTTAAAGTTGAAAGCTTACTTTTATTTTAACAAGATTACTTGTTATCAAAAGTAGTTGTTTTACAGAAAATTTCGTAATGGTGCTAAAAAATGATGTTTGAAGTTTTAAAATATAAAAATCATACTACTAAGCTTTAATTCAATCATGACAATATTTGAGACAATTATTAATTTAAGAGCTTGTACAAGATGATTATAAAGATATTTTATATTAGATAGATAGATAAAAAAGATTGTTATTATTTACCTTTTGTTCAACATTCTTAAATAGGAAGGAGACAAAACATCAAGGAAGTGTCATCTCTTCAAACTAGACAGTTTCAACTTCACAACAGTGATAACAACAACAACACTTCTACAAACACTACCTTGTTGATGTTTCATATTTTAATGGTGAAGGAGAAATCAATAAAACCCCTAAATTTGTATCTTATATTGATTCTCAAAGTCTTGTAGCATTTTTTTTTAAAGGAAGAATCCTTTTAATCAAACAATCATTGAAGAAAAGTTAGAATAACACAATCAGACGTCATTGATTATATTGCTCTTCATGGAAATGGATGATGAGACTAAAACCATGATTCAAAACATTGAAGAGTATATGTAAGACATATAAATGTTGACGAATCCATACAATTCTTTCTTATCAAAGAGTATTGTCAAAGTTAATTTGCAAGGTGATGGATTTAAGAGAGTACAAAAAGAAGAATTAGACACGAAAGTATCTAATTTTAAAATTTCAAAGCTAGTCCATTATGCAGAAAATAACATGGTTGAAGAGGGAGTTGAAAAACGATTGTAGTTTTTTGACATTAAGTTGGAGAAAACAAAAACAAATAATGATATTTCAATCATAGATGAAGATCTTGCAAACGAGGATATGAGGGACACAATGACTTTTAACAAGTCTTTTGGAGAAATTGTGGAAGATTATCTTAGAGTTCCTTTACATATAAGGTTGAAGAAGCTGATTTGGTTGAAGTGATAGTAAAAGAAATCAGTTTGTGAATAGGCTAAATACAGTGCTATATTTAAAGTAACTATTTTTTTGGAGTGGTTGAGTTCAATATCTAATAGTTAACTCGAGGTCGAGTTGTTTTTGTAAGTAAGGGGACTAACATGGGGCATTTTCTTCATTATTTATGGAATTATTATTTTTATTGTATTGCTTCCTTAATTGGTAAGATTTTTTAGGTTTTGAGGAGTTACATACAAGTCTAACACGTAGTTTGGTGGAAAAAAAACCATAACTTCTGACGTAACCGTTAAATTATATTGAAATTTTTCTAAAACGTTCTAAAGGTCATGTTCCATATGCAAATAATAAGACATCTTCATCCGAGTTTGGAAACATGTCCATGTTCAGTCAAAAAGTTTATGCTCGAGATTTTCTTTATTTATCTCTTGTTTTTTATTATTCTTTTTTCTATTTAAATGAAGACTTTCAATTCAATTAGGATTGTACTTACTAATTAGGACACTTTTCTTGTATTTAAATGTGGCTATTTTTTGCATAAAATTATTGAATTACAAACTTTTTAGAAAATATTAGAGTTTTCTCTCTATTTCTCTATCTCAATAGTTTAAACTGTTAGGTGAAGTCTCAAAATATGATTTATATTATTCTTTAACACACTTCCTCAAGTGAAAGCCCTTTGGGCTTGAAAACTTACACATACCCATATCGCCTTATGCTTAATTTTTATCAAATAAATAAGGATGGTGAGATTCAAACTCATGACCACATAATCATCAAGGCTTTGATACTAAGTCAAAAAACTATCTTAACCTAATAACTTAAATTATTAGATAAATTTTCAAGATATAATTTATATTATTCCGTAACAAGTTTTAAGCTATTTATATTCTTAAGGGAAGTTTTATAATGTGATGATATTTTATTCTTCTTCGTTGTCTCATTAGTTTCCACTCAACATGACTCCCATGAATTTATAGCTAATCACTATTGATTTTGAGACCGCAGCTTGGTGAGACATAAGTTGATCATCCATGAAACAGCAGCAGGGAAATGTGGAATGTAACTTGAGCGAAAACAATTACTTGATTTCTTTTTCTTCTTTCACCTATGAACATAATTTTCACATGTAAGGTGATATGAGAACATCTAGCTCTTGAACAACAGTCATGAGAGGAGCTACATAGCTGAATGAAGCGTGCGTGGTTCCTTAAATCCACAAAGATAGAAACGATGTGATTGTTTCTGAGTCGTAGGTGGAGGAGATGGAAGTTTCTCTATGCCAACATGGAAAGTCTCATGCAATGGTTCGACAAGAAGAGTTCCCTCGGCAGTGTGCTCGTCAAGCCAAGCTATGATATCGGCAAAAACGACTCCTACGTTTTCTTCAGTCTCTCCCACTGTCAAAGCATGCCACATTCCGGGGTACATTTTCATGGTCTTGTCTTCGCTGCTTGCTAGGTCGTACAAGGCCTTGCTTACTTCAGGGTCTGTCACTGTATCTGCGTCGCCATGCAACACTACGAATGGTAGTGTCACCTGCCAATTCAACGATCCAGTTAACCCAATCGCCGTAAATGTATCGTGCTTGAATCGAAACTTCGGAGTAAATAAAGGGAGCCGAAGAGCACAGTTGGTAGCAAACCTGCTTTAAACTTTCCTCGACCCTCATGCTAGTTCTGAGCATTTCCAGGGCTGTTTTAAGCCTGGGCTTGTCCTGGTATATCAGCTTGTTGTTCCTTATCTAAACCATCACCATGGCAGGATATATAAAGATTTTACATGTATAAATGTAGCAATTTCCTTATCATAACATCTATCCTTAAACAACGAATAGAAAAACACAGGCAATAGATTACCTCTTCTCTCTTAAGAGGGTCCTTGAAGGCAGAGTCAATGACATCTTTCGTAGGGACAATCTTCCACTTCGGTATAAGGTCTACCAAACCAGTCAATATATTAACAACTACCGGATGTGGCTTCAATTTCTCCGATATCTAGCAAAGTAAGCATGCCTTAGAATTAATGATCAATTATCTACCCAAAATAAAACAGTAGCTAATATATACACTATTCACCTTGCACATAGGGGCAACAAGAACGGCACCATGGTAGAACAGAGGTTCCTTCTGGTGGAGTAACAGGGCAACTGCCCCTCCCATGGACTCTCCATACAGGAACCTGCCCTTGTACCTGTAATCTTTCTCAGCTGAAAGTCAACAGAAACAAGTTAGCATAGCAGCCTGCAGCGCCACCATCACATTCAGGATCAATTGCTAGCTAGCTCACCACAAACTGACTTGAAAAAATCTTGGCAGTCGTTCACTATATTTTCAAACTTCTTGATGTAACAACGGGAACCAGCGGACCGTCCATGCCCCTCGTAGTCAATCCCAAACACAGCATATCCAGCACGTGCTAGCCTGATTCCACATTCTATTCAAATAAAAAACTGCTTCATTAAACCAGGATACCACCATTACATCAAAGACTTCCAGTGTCGATGGACCTCGCTGCTCAGAAATTCTTTCTGGTCAACGGTTCCTGTAGCTTGGTAGGGTCATTATTATTATGTATTTATTGGGGTGGGGAAAGATGCTGGTGAGCCTAACCTTACTGTCAAATCTAACCAAACTTTTTAATGGCCACGTACAAATTTTTATGCATGCATGAAACCATGTCATGGGATGGAGTCATAAAAAAAAAAAAAAAAACTCTTCAATACTCGCAGTTCAAATCCTTTTATAATTATTAAAAATTTATATAATTATTAATTTCAATATTTATAAGATTAGTCAATGTATAAATTAGTAAAAATATTCAAATTAATAATAATAATAATAATAATAAAAAAACTTAACACCCAACCATATCCCCAAACTCATGAAAAATGTGATGGGGATAAGATAAAGAATATTGTGGTCTTACTTTTTCAGCGGCCTGAGTGTATTGTGAGGTCCCATTTAAAATAAAAATATTACGTTGATATTTTTTTACTAGTTTTTTTCTATAATTTTAATATATAAATTATTTTAATATATTTATAAATAAAATTAAAAACACTATACACGGTCTGTCCTTTTTGACAGATAATTGCTATAATTCATCATTTGTTCTATCGTTATCCCTAGCAGATATGCTAAAAGCCACACTAAAGAGAGATGTCTCATGTGTGAAAGCAAAAGCACTAGCTATAGCTAATTGATAATTTGATTATTTATTTCATATGATTGTTAAGATAATGATGATTTAAGATTTATATAATTATTAATTTTAAAATTTAAGTAATTAATTAAGATACATGTAAGTTGGTCTACATTTCTATATTAATAATTAAAAAAAAATACTAGCACTAGCTATAGCTATATTATTTGCCCGCACTGTGCTGTGGTTGACTCTATATTATTTATATTTTTCTAATAAAAAAATATTTAAACTAGGTATGGTTCACTCGGTAGGATCTAGTTAATTTTATAGATTAAAAATAATTTAAACAACCCATAAAAATATAATTTAAATAATATTTTATTTAATATTAAGATAATTATTTTTTTTAGTTTAACGTCGGTGTCTAGGTCAGCTTGCGCGCACCTCGAATAATTCCACGGGCATTGAAGTTAATGATCATGTAAAATTTTAGTAGCCATCATACGAGCAATCACATGACTCGAATATGAGATCATAAAAAATTAAAAAAAACAAATTTTTTGATCGTTTTTATCACTGGACCATCTAGATGTCTAACATAACCATATATTTATTTGCCTGGGTAAACACGGTTATAAAAAATACAGTCCGTTAATAGACGATGAGGATGACGTTTGTGTGGATATACATCTATCTAATTTCGGCTTCCGCGTTTAGAATGGAAGCGCGAATTGTTTTTCTTGGCTTTCATTAATTTTGAGTCATAAAAATCAAGAAGAGGCGTTGGGATATGAACACTGTATGAGCAATGATCAGAGTGAACGTACATGTTAGGTTTCGAGTGATCAGAAGAAGAAGAAACTGGGCAAGCGTCCGAATTAATTAGCTAGCATGAACAATTAAGGCATCGCAACTAAAAGCTGTGCATAAGAGCAAGAAGTCATTAAGGGGTATTTATTACCTCTCATGGAACCACTGCACTCCATGCCATATCCTGCAAGCTCCATTAATCAATGGATTCAGTGAATATTCACACCAAACTCCCGGCAAAGAAGTAACCAAGAGGGAAGAAAAAATACCATGACAGAGGAAAACAAGTGCTCTTGGAGAAGAAGAACCCGAAGGCAACCATCTACATGTAAAGAGCTGCACTCCTCTTGAACTTCTTATATACCCCTGCCGACACACCGCCATACACATTTCCTTTGCCAAATTAAAACCAGGAGGCGCTAGCCCAGAAAAGAAAATTAATACATGGATAATATTCAGAACCCTGCGGTTCAATTATTACCTCCTGATATTCAAACTCCATCTCCATGCGAAGCTAAGAAGAAAACACGACCATAAACTATCGAGGGAGGATGATGCGTGGCTTCAGGTCAGACGGAGAGAACTCTTCTACGCTGGGGGAAAAAATATTGCTAGTAAAAGAAGAACGAAAAAAGTGGGAATATTTGGGGAGAGAGGTCAATGAGATCTGTATGCGATGATCCCCTCTTCCTTGTACAGTTAGGATGCCTTAGGGTTATGTTTATTTATAGGAGTTTGAACTGTTCCAAAAGTTATGGGGTGCCAGGTGCCAGGTGTCAATAAGTCCGTACGAAAATAATTAATAAAGGATGCTCCCTCCCACACCCCATTTAAATATCTTAATTTTGGCTAACCTCTTTAGATTCGGCGGATCAGGTTGAGCAGGGAGTAATTAAAGCTAATTAATTTTAAAGAAAAAGATATATATATATATATATATATATATATATATATATATATATATATATATATATATATATATATAGCAAAATCTAAGTAGAAATATATATATGTTTATTATTTTTTGTGTTCCTAGATTTTATTTTCTCATATGTATTTGTTCTCTTTCTTGGAAGTTGGCCGAGTGAAGTAAATAAAATTCAGTCCTTACAAGGGCAAAATATTTTATTAGATTTACCATATCAATGTATAATAAAGTTTTGTTTATAATAACCCTCGGTCTGTTGACATTGTGAAGTCATCACATGTAGATTAATACCAGTTTTTTTTTTTAATCAGAATATCAAATACATTTTACCAGTAAAAGAAAATAAAATGATGTGTATATTCTAGAAAACCTAATATATTTACACACACTATAGAGAAAAACTAGTTATTTAACCAGCGATACGCCGCGAGTTATTTTTTTCTTTTAAAAAATATCGAGTATTTTTTTAACATAAATTTTTTTTAGTGTCATTGAAAAGCCAATGCAAGTATCTAACTGCATAAATAGATAACCATTTATATAAATTAATTTTAAAAAATCATTGACAATAATCAAAAGAAAAATTTTAAAAATTAAGAGATGAATGCATATCGAGGTATTCAATCATACAAAATAAGACATTTACTCGATTGTGTTTACTAAACTTATTTACTTAAATCAATAAAAGATAAATTCACATACTAAAAAACTCATAATCTGAAAGATGAATACAAATAAAAATGACTGAATAAACTCACGACTTATAAAAATATTTTTTATTTTGATAAATAAACTTGTTTTGTATAAATAAATTAAAATAATATCTTGAAAAAATAAACACAAACAAAACAATTCTAAAAAAACCTTATATTAAAAAATGGCATGCAAAACTCGTGATCTGGACCATGAGATTAGAATAAATCCATAGAAAAGAAATTAAAAATAATCACCAAACCAATATTTTTTTCAAAAACAAATATTTTATGATGTGTCCATGAGTAATATTATAATAATACACTATTACACAAGCACAATATATATGCTCTAGCATACCTACATAACACATGAAAATTATCATACTAATTCATATATAATTAACACTTTCAAATCATAATTTATTAAATACATTTGCAAGACCTTGTCATTAGCATCATCTGGTGATGTGGTTAATGTCTTTTCAATCTATTTAAAATGTATGCTACCCCTCTTCAATTTAGAAGCATAGGATCTCAATCCAAATGAATGCTCATATAATGCAATCTAATTATGCACACTAGTATATATGACCACCCGTCTATCAATAGAAAGTCCAAGCAAAACTGTAGAGTCTTGAAGTGTCGGTGTCATCTATTCATACCTAAGATGAAATGTGTGTGTCTCACATCTTCATAGCTTAATTAGTATATAGATCAGATCGTGGTTAAGCTTGACGTGCTCTAGACAACTGATGCATAAAAAATCAGTCTTGAACACATATGACTGAACTCGTTCATACAATTTCATTCATTTATATGTCTGAGAATAAATTATAACCTCATCTTTCATAATAATTTAAAATATAATTACATAAATATATAATACCTTTAATGTTAAGTAATGAAAATGTTTATTAAAGTTAAATATACTTACAATATCAAAGAAAATGTCATCCTGATGCAACCATATTATTTGATAGTTTTATCTATATTTACCTAGTATTTTGCCTATGTTTTATATATAAAATGCCTTGATATTCTTTATTTTATGTTTTGAATGCACTTTTGGATGTAAGATTCAAAAAGAAGTAAATTGAAGATAATTGGCAGATTTGACCTCCAATCGATGTTTTGTGTAGAACTTGAGCTCTAGAGGTCAAAACGAAGTGATTCCAGTGGCATTAGAAAGCTAACATCCATACCTTTCTGTACATATATGGCAAGAAAAATAACAAGAGAAAGAGCATGGATATCGCAGTCTTCAAAGATAAATCTTGCATTCTGCCAATGTTGACCTTTGGCCATTCCAACTTGCATATCTTGAGCCACAGAAGTTCATTTGATGCAAACTAAATTTTGTTGGATTTCTGACTCGAAGACCTATTATCATACCAAATATCAGTAGAAAACAAGCTCATATGAGAGAGATATGATTTGTCTAAGATGACATATGAATTCTACTAGGAGACAAGTTTTGTGAAGAAACAAGTCTAAATTATGTCCCAAAACATTCAATCCGACATCTAAATCTTTAATTCGGCAATTTAACTCCTCTAAGTCAAAAGTCAAAGTTTGAAGATTTTATGCAAGGCTATTTCACCTTTTTTTTAGGAAAATAGTTATTGAATTACTTAAATATAAATTGTCTACTTAAGTAAGGACTATTTTGTAGGAAAGGGATATTAAAGTTTCCTATCAAATAAAAAGCAAGAGAGAAAGGAAGAGGGGGCGGCCAACCAAGAGAGAAAAAATACACCTTCCTCTAAAAACCCCTAAATCATGCATTCTTCTTTCTTTTCGATTAGTTGTTCAATAGACATGGGCTAAACTCTTTTTTCTTAGTTGCAAGGATATAAAAAACCTTCAGATTTCAAGAATTGTGAGATTTATTTGACATTTTCTTTTTAGTTTATATGATGAATGAATATATTTGTTCTCATATGCTTATTTCCTATGATTATTTATTTTAATTACTAGAGTGGACTCTAAGTTATTATTGTGAACAATCTATTGCTAAGTTTGCTATCAAAACTGGAGTTGTGATATATAAACTTGTGAAGCAATTGAGTTTAATAATTGTGGCAGACAATTATGTTATCTAGATTAATCAATTTATCTAGTTCTTAAGGCTGTCATTGAGTTAAATTACTAGTGCGGACACCTTGCTTGTTTGATGGTTAGGATTAGTTATACAACGGATATGTTAACTAATCAATGTAAAAAAATATAAATTTTTAGAGTATAAATTGGCATTTCATTTTCATGTTAGTTTTGATTTCTGTAGGTGGACGTTACTTGTGATCAAGGTTTTTTTTTGATAAATTTTGGTTTTCTTTGATTTAGCATTGATTGTTTCTTTTTATTTACTATAGCATAGCATAAATAACTTCAAAACCCCCCAATTGCATATCATATAGCATAAAAATCTGAACTAAACTTCCTTATGGGATCGACCTTTTACTTGCTCTATACTATCTTGTTTATTTAAGTTAGGATAATTAATTTGTACGACTACGACATCGCAACACCTCCGATTGATGTATATCCTATAACCAAAGGACAAGAGTGTCAATGGGTCGATAGGCATGTACTATGACTCAAACTCTTCATGAAAATAATCATGCTATTTGGGAATATTAGCCTCGTAATGTGTTTTCCCACCATGACAAGAAGATTTGTTATTTTGCTTGCGTCACATCTTATGTAAGAGTATTTGTGTTTAATGTGAAATTAGATAAGTTTGATATGCTTTTAAAAAAATATTATATTATATTTTAGCAAGTAATTATATTGTCATTCATACGTAACCGAACCTTAAGTTCCCATTTATTTAGTGTTCTTCTTTCATCTAATTAACATTAACCAGCATATTTCCAAATCAACACATTGTCCTCTACTTCCATTATACTTAATCACAACATGAATTACACTTTGTCAACTACATCAATCCACACCATAACAAAGAAGAAGAAATAAACCTTTAAAAATACAAATCTTGTTCATAATCAATACAACTATACTAGAGCAATCATTTTTATCATATCTATATGTTACTTCACATTCAAAGAAATATCCCTCTTATCATTCCTTATTTTACCAAAACCTAACCCCAAGCTTACTAGATGTTCCTTTCTTTGATTCTTCTTGTCTTAACATATTTTCAAGCTAGTATCGTATTCCACAATAGTTACATTAAAAATCTCAAGTACACATTCAATGACATTTAACTCACCTAAACATAATGAACGTAACAAATATCATGATTTACTTCCCAACCTTTTAGTTAAATTTAGAAGTTCTCACCATCAACATGCTCTTACAACACACACAATATACATAAAAATCTAAATTGAAAGAACTCCCCCTATACTTTTCCATTTGGATGAAAGTTAAAGGTCTCCAATAAGCCAAATTCCTTCATCAATTTTCATCTATTTCCTTGTCATTAAACTTTTATTTCACAATTCTACACTTAATTTCCATTTCCCCTAAATTTCATCCATAAACTGTAACTTGAATAATTAAATATTTATTCAATTTCCATAATTAAACACTAAATAATGATAATAGTTTATATAAGAGTAACTCACCCAGCAAATTTGGATGAGCAATGGCAAATTCGCTTGTAAATTTCTTGATCAACACCTTCTTCTTCCTTCTCAACTCACATGGTCTTTTTCTCCTTCTAACTTCTCTTTATTGCCAGTCTTTTATCCTCTCTTTCTATCCTGAGCATAAGTCGAGTTAGGCTAGAGTGCGCAAGGAGTTTTTATGCTTAAAACCCACTTTGTTTAAGACCTCTCCCCTCTAAAAGTTTGGGTGTTCTTTGGATCCAATTTTAACTTCTCAATTTTCTATTTAAAGAACACCAATAAAGTTTTGTTTCTTTTTTATGTAGGATAAAGTTCTTTTAAAAAGTTTTGGGTTTCACTAAAACATGTCAACCAAGGATTCTTTAAGATCATTTTTTTATTTACTCATAATTTTTTTAAATCATGTTAATGATTCATGTTAAAGAGCTTATGTTAGAGATTAAATTTCAACAAAGTCTTAACCTAAAAAGTGAGTTGACACCACTTTTAATCTAGCATCAAACCATTAAGCATGTTTTTAAATAAATTTTCCAACAATCCCTCATATAAATAAATATTTAAAAATAATCTTTTATAGCCTAAAAAATTATTTTACAATGAACCTAAACCCATACCTAGGATTGACCCAAAGCTCGAGCATGAGTTGGGTCAGGCTGGAGTGTACGAGGGGGGTTTATACCCAAAGCCCTCTTTACTTAGGACCTTTCCCCTCTAAAAGCTTGAATGTCATTTGGATCCAATTTTAACTTCTCAACTTTCCATTTAATGAACACCAAGAAAGTTTTGTTTCTTTTTTATGTGGGATAAAGTTTTTTTAAAAAGTTTTGGGTTTCACTAAAACATATCAACCAAGGGTTTTTTGATATCATTTTCTTATTCACCCATAATTTATTTAAATCATGTTAATGATCCATGTTAAAGAGCTTATGTTGGAGATTAAATTTCAACAAAGTCTTAACCTAAAAAGTGAGTTAACACCACTTTTAATTTAACATCAAATGTGTCCATTAACCAAAATTTTAAATAAATTTTTCAACAATCCCCTATATAAAAGAAAATTGTCCGACCAATTTAAAAATAACTCAAATTTGTAAAGAGATACTAATTTAATAGATCATTACATTAGAAAAGTTAAATTTTAGCTTTGAACCTTTCTTAGTGAAATACTATCAGATTTACTCACTAAATAGTTAATGAGATGTCTTGAACTATTTAGCTTTTATGTAAACCAAAACAATAGTACTCATATAGTTCCCTACCTACATATTTATTTTGGTTCTCACTATTATGTTCATTTTAGCCCTAAACAACTTTTGGATTTATAAGTGCTTTAGAAAATTCAGTCTTTATAAAATTTCTTAAAGAAATGACCGTATTTTTCACTGTTGCGATGTCGTGGTCGCATAAATTAATTACCCTGGCTTAAAACACACAAGATAGTATAGAGCAAGTAAGGGGTCGATCCCACGAGGAAGTTTCAAGTCAGATTTTTATGTTGTACGCTATGTAATTGGGGGGATTTGGTTTGTGATTATCTAAACTATGGCAGCAATTAAACTAACAAACAAAATCAATTAAAACCGAAACTTATCAAGAAAACAAACATTGGTCGCAAGCACACATCCACCAATGGAAATTAGAACCGATCCTTGAAACGAAAATTGCAGTTTATGTTCTGAAATTTTATCTTTTCTTAACGTTGATTAATTAACGGATCCGCCGTATAACTAATCCTAATCAATAAACAATCAAAGTGTCTGCACTAATGATTCAATTTAATGGTAGCTTTAAGAACTAGATAATTTCATCAAGATTAACATACAAGCTGTCCGCAGCTTGTGTCACTTTGTTCTAATGTTCTCTCTAAGTTCAATAACGTAGTTCCGCCATAATTATCAAGCTTAGTTGCTTCACAAGTTCATATATCACAACTCTGGTTTTGATATTAAACTTAGCAATAGATTGTTCACAACAATAACTTAGAGTCCGCTCTAGCAATCATCAACAACAATCATAGGAAATATGCATAGGAAAACAATCATACTCATTCATAACATAAACTGAAAATAGAAGGAAGAATAAATCTCACGGTTCTTGAAATTCGAAGGTTTGTTGTGTCCTTGCAACCAAGAAAAAAGCTTAGCCTTGCATAACTATTGAACAACTACTTCTAAAGAATGAAAAGAACATGATTTTTTTGGGTTTGTAGAGGAGATAATTTGTGTTTATTCTCATTTGGCTGCTGCCTCCTTCTGCTCTCCCTCTTTTTTGCTGGTTGCTGCCCCTTCTCTCTTTCTTTTTATATGCTAAGAAACCCTAGTCTCTATTTTACAAAATAGTCCTTCCTTAAGTTGACAGTTTACATTTAAGTACTTCAATAACTATTTTTCCTAAAAAGGAGAAATAGTCTTGCATGAAATCTTCAAACTCTGACTTAGAGGAGCTAAATTGCTGATATGAAAACTTGGATGTCGGTTTAGATGCTTTGGAATGTAATTTGGACTCGTTTCTTCACGAAACCTGTTTGTTGGCAGAATTTAGTTGTCATCTTTGGAAAATCATATCTCCCTCATATGACATCCTTTTTGGCTGAAATTTGGAGCGTGGATAGGTCTTTGCATTAGAAATCCAAGAAAATTGAGTTTGCATTAATTGGACTTCTGTAGCTCCAGATATTAAATTTTGAATGGCCAAAGGTCAACACTGGCAGAATGCCAGATTTGACTTTGCAGGATGTGATTTCCATGATCTTTCTCCTTTTATTTTTCTTGCATTACATTTACAGAAAGGTATGGATTTTAGCTTTTTAGTGCCACTGGAATCACTTCATTTCGATCTCTAGAACTCACGCTCTGCACAAAACATCGACTAAACGTCAAATCTGCCAATTACCTTCAATTTACTCCTTTTTTGCATCTTTCATCCAGAAATACCTTCAAAACATAAAACCAAGAATATCAAGGCATTTTATATATAAAACATGGACAAAACATTAGGTAGATGTGGGTGAAACTATCGAATAATATGGTTACATCATTTACTCATATAGATGATATTTCATTAAGAATATTATATTATACTCCACTTGTTATACCAAAACATGAAATTATTTTGAGCACAACTCACTCTTTATTATATTGCAGTTAACACCTATTTTCATCATAGAAAAAACAGGGAATAATAATTTCCTAATGCTACTAGGAATGTTATATGACTTAGTTATCTATTTAAGATTATAGGATCTCTAATCAACTAGCTATGGTTACCATCATTATATTTTTTTTCATCTTTAAAGCCTATGCTCCTCGATGAATTATACTTAAGCTCTCTCGATAAATCTCTGATTAGCGAATCCATAATATTTTCCTTTAACTGTACATAGTCAATAAAAATAATTCTATTGAAGAGTAAGTGTTTAATGGTATTATGTTTACGATGTATATATCTAGACTTACCATTAGATATATTACTTTTTGTCCATTCAATTATTGACAGATTGTCATAATGGACACAAATTGTTAGCACTGATTTTGGCTAACATGGAATATCCTCTAAGAAATTACAAAAACATTTAGCTTTCTCTTTAGCTCTATCAAGAGTAATAAACTTTGATTTTATCATGGATATTATGATACATGTTTTTGTAGAGGATTTTCATGACACAACTACTTCACCAAGTGTGAAGATATATCCACTAGTAGATTTTGAATCTTTAGTATCAAATATCTAATTGACATCATTATACCTTTCAAGTATCGTCAGATAACTAATATATTATAGCCTATAGTCCAAAATGTACCTTAAATATTTGAGTGCCATTCATATTGCTTTCCAATGATCTATACTTGGATTACTTGTAAATCTACTTAGTTTGCTAACCAATTAAATAATATCAGGTCCTGTACAGTTCATAACATATATCAAGCTCTTAATTATGTAAAAATATTCTATTTAGTCTACTTTGTTGCCTTTATTTTTAGATAGATGGACATTTATATCCAGGGGCGGAGCCAAGAATTTTTCCTGTCCTGAGCTATGATATAAATGCACATAAATTATTTCTTAAGATCAATCATTAACTATATATAAATTTGTCAAGTTAACAATAAAGGTTCAATTCAAATATATAACATAAAATATAAAATAAAATAAAATTTTAAGTACATAAAATTCAAAATAAAAATAAAAATAAATTACACTATCAAAGTTGCATCCTTTGATGTTTTGGAGAATAAAATTTATATGTGATCGAATCCGAATCAATATCTTCAACAAGCTCTCGTTTAATGTAAATCATTATAGAATCTGCCAAGAACTCCTCTTCTATTTTATTGCGAAGCATTCAACATGTTTCATAGCCGAAAATATCCGCTCTGTAGTGGTAGTGGAAACAAGCAAAGTCAAAACAAGACGAATCAACCTATCAATCAAATGATAATGCTGTGACTTATTTGTTTTAGCTAATCCTCGATATAATTCAGAAATGGTAGATATATTCTAAAAGCTTTCACGATGAATCCATCAATCTGATAATGCTCTAGCTGAGATCTCAAATAATACATCTCTTATTAATTGAAATCTTCAGGATAAAATTTCTCAACAAGTTTGTAAATAGCATCAGCTTTAAATGATTTAAAGTTTTCCTTAGGTTCTAAAGCATAACTAAGTATGAGGAGTTCTACTGTCCCATCATTGAATCTAGAATTTAATTCTTCCAACTAAAAATCTATTGTTGAGTTAAATATATCATAATGATAATACTGATAAACTGTCATTGAACCTTATTGCTAATATGAACGACCTGTAGCTTTTTTATACGAAGCATTCATATGTGGTATATTAATCTCATATTTTGTGCAAACAGATTGCACATTTGCAAGAAGAAGATCAAATTTGACATCTCTCAACATTCGAAACAATGCTTTAGTAGTTGATACAAGATCCATTGCATTTAAGATAACCTATATTGGCTTTAACATGACCTATATTACTAACCAAATCAGGGTTTGTTTTATGGGAATACATTTGAGAAAATTGAATTGATACCTATTAGAGCATTAAAAAACTAAACGTATTCAAACTATTAGATTTCTAGGGTACAATCTACTGCAATGAATGTGAAACATTGAATTTACAATGAAAAGTCAAGGCTTGTAAATTCTTACTTGATGATTTTACACTCTTGCGGCTCTCTATATAGATTCTTCTTCAAAATCCAAGCTAAAATTATATATTGTCGAGAAGAAAAAAGCTAAAACCCCAAGTTACTTGGAAGACATGTGAACCAATTAATTATTTATATTTAGATAGGTTTGCTGTAAAAGATAGAAAAAGTGGATTACCAATTAATTATTGTTATTTAGGTTTACTTTAAAAGATTAAAAGAAAATAAGTTATTGAGTTTTTTTTATCCTATATGGGTTACAGCCCATCGAACCCTTGTGAAAGGCTTCAACCTTACTTATACCCATTCATGTTTCCAAACGCTATTGTCACTTTTAAAAAATTTATCGAGAACTTTCTCAACATAACAAGATTGAGATAATACTAATCCATCAGATGTCTTAGAATTATATATTTATAGTATGACATTTAATTTTATATCAAACTTGTTAGTTAATATTTTCTTAGTAGACTTGATCATATAATCATTACTGTCCAAAATAAGCATATCATTCATATAAAGACATATAATGATATAATCTTTATCTATGTTTTTCACATAAACACATTTTTAAATTTTGCTAATTTTAAACTTATTTGACAACATAATCTTGTTAAAATTCTCATATCATTGTTAGGTGCTTGTTTCAAACCATATAATGAATAGACTTTTTTTTTCTTGTCCATTAATAACAAACCCCTCGAGTTATTTCATATAAACCTCCTTATCAAGGTCACCATTTAATAAAGCTATATTTACATCCATTTTATGTATTTAAAGCTTGTTAATATATGTTATGACTATTGATGTTTATATGGAAGTTATTTTTAACATGTATGAATATGTGTCAAAATAGTCTACATCTTCTTGTTGTCTAAAAACTTTAACAAGTCTAGCTTTATATTTGTCAATAAGAGGAAGATCCATATGTTCCTATGAATGATTATTAATAATGGATTCAATTTTACTATTGATTGTCTTAATAGGAAGCTTCTGGACAAGACATTGCTTAAGAGTAAGTTTTAGGTTTATTTTTTTAATAAGTACATTAGAAAATCAGGACCAAATATTTTGTTCATTTTACTCTTTTTAAGTTTGACTTCATCATCTTCTGATTGATGGTGATTACTTGAGCTAGCTTCAATCATTCTTTTAAGTGAATGATTTTCTTATGCTTCCTTTCATGGAAACACATCTTTAAAGAACATAGCATTCCTTGATTCCATAATAATATTTGAATGAATATCCTCAATACTTTACTTATGTATAAGAAACTGATATCTATTACTATTATATGTATATTCGATAAATACACAATTCACAGTTCTATGCCTTATCTTAACTTTTTCAGGATCATGTGTTGCTGCTACCTTTACAAGACACCCCATTAATTTTAGGTATTTGTAGGAAGGTCTTCTATCTTTCCATAATTCATATGATATCTTTTCTAAATTTTTGTGAGGTATTTTATTAAGTATATAATTATCAGTTAGAATTGTCTTTCCCCACAAGTTATGAGATGCTCCCAAACATATCAATATGACATTCATCATTTTTTTAATGTCCGGGTCTTACATCCCACAATGCTATTTTGTTGAGGTGAATAAAAAGCATAATTTGTTGAATAATACTATTTCAGGAACATAATTCACTAAATGGTGCTTTGCATTCTCCATCTCTATCATTTCTTATTACTTTTATTTTCTTATCAAGTTGATTTTCAACTTCATTCTTGTAATGTTTAAACATTTCAAGAGATATATATATCTTTACTTCTAAACAAATAAATATAACAATACTTTGTGCAATCATATATAAAAATAATATAATATTTTTTCCACCTCTAGTTTGCATAACTTTAAATCACCAATATCCGAGTGAATTAAATCTAAAAGTTCACTACTTCTTGCAATTAAATGAAAACAAGTTTTTGTGATTTTTGATTGTACACAAATCTCACACTTATGATTTTTAAGAAAAATCATTATTGATAATAAATCAAGATTTTTTAACCTTTCAATAGAGTTATACCTTACATGGCTTAACCTATCATGCCACATATCACTAGACTTAATCAGATAAGAAAAAGTGACATTAATATTAATTTTGTCATTCTTGGTTTCAAAAGTCATTATATTTATTTTAAAGAGATCATCACTAAGACATCCTTTTTCTATGAACATTTTATTTTTAAAGGGTTCAAATTTATCACTCTCAAGAATTAATTTAAAATTAATTTTTCTTAATAATAAATTAGATATTAAGTTTATTTTAATATCAATAACATGACACACATTATCGAGGATCAAAAGGTTTTTAAAATATAATATTTTTTATTCAAAAATTCATCCATGTATAAATATTCACTAACTACTTTATAAGTTAAGAATGTTTTTTTCAATATACACATATCTCGTCTCAAAACACCACTAATTAAAAATTTTAATACTTTCTTTGTAAGTAATAACGAACATGCTTGTTTCTAAAACTTTATAAGAAAGGTGATCAGTCTCATTGTTAATATTAGCTTCAACAATCATTCCTCTCGATCTATGCCATGACCCCCGTATCACAATTGCCTTAACAGAAATCACAAAAGTTTGTTCAGTTTTGAGTAACCAATCAAAGTTTTTGTTTGTCAATGGAGCTTTCTAGAGAGTTGCGGTTACCATTCCGACACCAATGATGGAATCTACGGCGAGGGAAGAGCACAGCACTATGCCCATGAGCTTCTCTTCCATCGCCCTCTCTTTTCCCAATTCTCATCTCCCCCTTTCCCCCCGTCCCCTTACCAAAACATGAGGGCAGAGCTGAAGCTAAATTAAGATAAAAACGACGTAGTTTGCAACTATGACCTGTATCTTCGAGGATGGCGTCATAACTTTAGCAAAACACTAGTGTGCGTAAAATCACTAGAAGGGCACTTAAACGACGTCGGGAGAAGGAGTCCTCCTAAAGAATAGAAAAACCCTAAGGCCCTTTTTCATCTCATCCCAATAGTCTCTCACCCGCGCGGCGATCTTTTATCTGCTGGGAGAGAGAGACGGTTCCGTTTTTGTGTAAATCTAGAACGTCTTTGAGGGAGTAAAATTGCAAAAATGAGCAAGGCAGCAGCAGCAGGTGGAGCCAAGGGGAAGAAGAAGGGAGCGTCCTTCGTCATTGATTGCGCCAAGCCAGTGGAGGACAAGATCATGGATATCGCCTCTCTCGAGAAGTTCCTCCAGGAGAGGATCAAGGTTGGCGGGAAGGCCGGTGCTCTTGGTGACACTGTTACCGTCACTCGTGAGAAGAGCAAGATCACCGTTACTTCCGACAGCAACTTCTCTAAGCGGTACTTTCTCATCGGACTTTCTTTCTGACCATTGCGTGGATCTGTCCTGTCATCTGTGCGTGGATTTTGCTCTTTGAATGAAACCCTCCTTGATATTATGCTAAATATTAGATTTTGTGTTTTTTCTGGAATAACAATAAATAATTGCCTCGGCATTTCCTTAGAAAAATTAAAATCAGCTAAGCATGTTCTTAGCCTTCAATGCAGTTGCAGATAGTGAACATGATGAAAATCAATGTGATTTCTGGACTTGTTCCGCATATTTGAAAATGGGGAACAAGGCATTGTTATCGTAGTAATTTTGCAGATTGGGAAACAATGATATCTGAAACAAAGTTGTTTTTCCCTTTTATGCAAATGACTGAGGAGCAACTAGTGGGAAGCAGGTTCTTTATCTTTGCATTGATAAAATATGGTGATTGGTATTCATTTTAAGATCTCTGAATCGTGTCCACCTTATACTGGATATATAACCTAAATATTATTTCATATTATTTGTGTTTTTTTTCCAGGTATCTTAAGTACTTGACCAAAAAGTACTTGAAGAAACACAATGTGAGGGATTGGCTTCGAGTTATTTCTTCAAACAAGGACAGGAATGTTTATGAATTGCGTTACTTTAACATTGCTGAGAATGAGGGAGAGGAGGAAGACTGAAGACTCGGTACACTATTTTGTCAGATTGTTTACTTATTTTAGGGCGTCCTTTATCTATATCATCTGTTGGATCTATAGGCTTGTTCTTTGAAATTTTGGCTACTGATAAGTGGATTTCTATTTTCTATTTTCTATTTTCATGTATTAGATGTTATTAATACCATCCGAATTTCTTGCTAGAGTTTGTCTATAGAGATTGGCATGGCTAGGTTTTTATATATGCCTTCTCTTTCGCATCATTATAGTTTTTGCCACCCTTGTTTTGAATCAATGCATACTCATGGTGGTTACCTCTACTCTACTGCATTGGTGTTTGTTATGAGTTTCTTGTTTCCAAATGAGAAGGATTGCAGCTTTTCTGATGTTTTAATGCCTGGTCTTGTACCCTTATCTTTATTATGTAAATTTATAAGATAAATTACCTTACTCAAGGTTTTCGTAAGTTTCAATATCATCAATCAAGACTCTAATATCGAATAGAATTGATCTATAATACAACCAATTTTAATAACAAACAAGTGCTTGAACGGTTGCTACAAAATACCATTTTGTAATTGTACTACTTTGAGTTGAAAATCATTATTTTTCATCATATGTCATCCTACATATTCTACATTTCCATCTCAACTCATTTCCCTTCAGTGTGCTTCTAAAACCCTCTAAAGTTTATTTAATTGATTCTAGCTTACTATTATTTTCAAAAACGTTTTCACTCACCACCATCTTTTTCTTTGCACAGATAAAAAAACAACATAATACTAAAAAAAAGTACGATTAAAATAAATATTTTAGAATATGCCATTCTTTGAAAGAAAATAAACAAAACAATAACAAAAAATCAATATAAAGAAGCTCTCTAAACCTTTCAAATACAAACTAGCAAAGTGCTATTAAAAAAGCAAGCTACATTGCACTGAAAAGAAACAAGAATCTCCATCCTATCCTCCAATTGCCTTGATGAGAAATAATTTTTGAAATTTTGCATTTGTAACCATTCAAATGGGTTAAAGATTCTCACCTTCAATGATTATCATAGTTTTCTTTCTATAATTTTTAATAGCTACCAAAATAATCCTGAAACCTAAATTATAGATATCTGACGCATGCACTATACCATTTAATTTCTACCAAGTGTCCTAGTTTGTTCTAAAAGGAAGGGTAATAATTCACAAATCATAAGTTGATGTCATGAGAATGGATCCATGGATTTACATGCACCTAATTAAAGCTACTAACATAACAATACAATTATTAAAGTCAATTTGACAAGGCTGAAGAATCACATGAACTAAACAACATGCATTTTTAATGAAAGAAACATAAACACAATACAAGAAAAATAGAAGATCTACAACACCAAACATTCAAAACCTAGAAACACACCATTTCACTCACTACAACACCAAACTTGACCAAATTTACTCATTAGAAATGTGTAAAATCTCATGGTTCATAGAGAAAAATACAAGCTTCAATAAAGACAGTAAGACATAAACCAGAACTACAGTACAATACAAGCTTAAAAAATACAAGCTTTACATAGAAAACCTTGTGGCACACTGATAGATTACAGGTTTCACCTGAAGAGTCCTCTAAAGTTTTGAGTAGTACTTTTGCAATTGAAAGTATGTTTTGGTAATGACAAAAGAAAAATATTATTTCTGTCTTGAATAATGCCAATTGAAATTCCTATAATAGGACATTAGAGAAAAATGCATGCAAGCATTTTCTAATAAATGACAAAAAAGTTGTATCTACATGAAGAAAATGAAACATAACATTGTAAAAGGAACAACTAGATTCATAATAAAACAAAACACATAGCAGACTTATCCCCTAAATAAGAATTTTGTATCACCAGCTTGAAGAATAAATAAACTTGTTGCAATTAGGGAATTAGGAGAAGAAGGTTACATAAAGGATTGGCCGATAAAGGAAGAATTGATCATTGAGGTAGTCATTATGTTCAAATGATGTGTATATATAAAAAAAAGACATGTCATTTAAGTGATGTTGTGTGTTTTAATTAACTTTCATAGTTTTCACGTGTGGCTTAGGAAAGAATAGTTGAGGTGCTGATTTCAAGATTGATTTTCTCTGCTTATAATTTCTTTCTGTTGTAACAGACTTAATAAGAAAAAGTTAATAATTAAGTATTACTCCAAGGAATTTAAAGATTCCTCTCTTTCTCTCTCACCTTCTCTTCTTTATCCTTTATGCCTTTTTTTCTTCCATTAATTCTTCTATGATTTCTTTATTGTGAATATGAGAATTTAGTTTGCTCGAAGTGGTATTAGAGCAAGCATAATTGGATTCTCACTATGTCATTTGAGATGAGATTTTGAGATGCTAGGAAGGTGGACGAAACTGTCAACCAGGAGCATACATAAAAATATGACCAACTCTAATAGCAGCTTAATGATATACAAGTTGATACCAATGTAAGATTCACAGAGCTTAAAGAAGTTATAAATGCTCTTGTTTATAGTATGGAAACATCATTGTAGAAGCCTCAACTCTCAACTAGTAAGTCTAGTACATCAATGCACCACAATACCCAATTGCAGAGGATTCTTTTGCCAAGTTCAACTTGTCAAATAAAGGCACACCTTCTTTTATAAACCATGTAAACCAAAACATGAGTTTCCTATTTTTGAAGGGATAAATATTCATAAGTGGATTTATAAAAGTAATCAGTATTTTGATATTGAGCATAAAAAACTTAAGTTGGCCTCATAAAGTGAAATGGTCTTGTATTGGTATCAAAATTTTATGAGAAGTTTGGAAGGACAAAAAAGTGTCTTGACAGGAGTATATGGAGTCTTTATGTTGTAGATTTAGGGGGGAAGGAAATAATCCTTTAAAGGATTTGATTTGAAACAGAAAAAGTAACTTTAAAACTTACATCAAGGATTTTGATATTCTTTGGAATATGGTTGAAGTTTTTGAGAAAAATACCTTGAGGTTTTTCATTGGGAGGATGAAAGTAGAGGTTAAAAACTTAGTTAAGATGTTTGAACTAAAATCTTTAAAACAAGCTTGCACATTAACCATGTTACATGATAACACCCTTACCTATAAATATTTCATCTCTATTCCTAACAAACAAACTTACCATTTAGCCATATACACATACTAGAACAAGAACTACCCACCACCTAGCTACAATAAAAACTTACATGCACATCACAACGACATCTCTAAACCAATCCATACAGGCATTTTGCTAACCCCAATCCATAACCCATCAATACCATAAGAACCATTAAACTTATAATGCATAAGGACCTGGATGAAATGAGAGCCAAAGGCCTTCATTTTTGGTATGATGATAAATTTGTGCTTGGGCACAAGTGTAAGAAAAACAAGCTTTATTCATTATAAGTTATTAAATTAGAAGAAGAGGGTAATAAGGAAGAAAATGATGAATTTGAGGCAAACACTCACAATCCACATACATCTTTTAATGCTCTAGGAGTTACTGGCCTAAACATTATTAGAGTCACTAGGAGGGTTGACAAACAACCATTGTTTATCCTTATAGATTCTGAAAGCAAAAACAATTTCATCAGCACCCAAGTAGCTGATAGGTTGCATTATAAGCTCACCAATATCAAACCCCTAACTGTTCAAGTAGCAAATGGTATAGCAATGATCTGCATTTCAATTTGCAAAAACTTCCAATGGTTAATGCAAAGGAGTAGAATTTTTAGCTGATGTTTTTATTCTGAAATTAAAAGATTATGATATGGTCTTAGGAACTATGAAGAGATATGGATAGCATTTATGTGGAAAGGTCAATAAGTGATTCTCTGGAGAGATGGTTCAGTATTAGTGGAAGCTGTTAGATTTAAGGAACTAAATGGCTTATTGAAAAACACTAGATTAGTTTTTGAAATTAATCTATACATGTTAAGATTCATTGAGGACCAGTGCCAAAAAGTGCAATTGATGTCTACTATGTTACAACCTTGTGCTAATAAAAATGCTGATTTTAAAGCTTTAAAAGTAGGTTACCAAGAATTGTTTAAAGAACCTAGGGGTTTACCACCACTAAAAAGTCATGACCATAATATACCATTGAATAAAGGGTCTAATCTAGTCAACCTTAGGCTTTATAGACACTTAAGTATACAAAAAGATGTTGTTAAGAGGATGGTCAAATAAATGTTGGATTCTGGAATCATCCAGCACAATTATAGCCTTTTTGCTTCTCTAATGGTCCTAATAAAGAAAAAAAAGGGTCATGGAGACTATGCATTAACTATAAGGTAGTGAACAAACTCACAAGGAAGGATAAATTCCTTATCCCTTTAATAGATGACCTTTTAGAGGAGTTAGTTGATGCAACTATTTTTTTTCTAAAACTGACCTCAAATCTAGTAATCACCAAATAAGAATGTCCCATAAGGATGTTCATATGACAACATTGAAGACTCATAATGAGCATTATGAATTCATAATCATGCCCTTTGGCTTAACTAATACCACAATAACATTTCAAAGTCTAATGAATGAGCTATTTAGGGTTTATTTGAGAATAATTATTCTTGTATTCTTTAATGACATTCTTATCTACAACAACACTATGACAGAACACTTGGAACACCTAAAGATTGTATTTGAGTTGTTGAAGGCTAACAAGCTATATACTAAGGCCAACAAATGTGTTTTTTGTAGTAATTAAGTAGAATACCTTTGTCATGTTATTTCTGAAGCAGGGATGTCAACTAATTCTTAGAAGATCAAAGCAATTTTGGAATGGGACATACTAAGCAACACTAAACAGTTGAGGGGATCCTTAGGTCTCACTGGTTTTATAGGATATTTGCAAGAGGTAATAGCACTATCTGTAAACCCTTAACTAATTTGCTAAAAAACAATTCCTACAAGTGGATGGAAAATGCAACTACAACCTTCAATCACCTCAAAGATATAAGTTATGACTAATCCACTAGTGTTGGCATTGCAAATTTGGTTAAGTAGTTTATTGTGGAAATATATACTAGTAGTGATGGAATGAAGGCAATCCGAATGTAGAAAGGACACCCCATTCCATTCATCAACAAGTCATATGGGGCAAAACAACTGACACTCTCCACTGACACTCTCCACCTATAAAATAGAGATGCTAGCTATTTTCCATGCTAATAGAGGCATTATTTATGGGGTAAATATTTCAAAATCCACATTGATCACATTAGTTTCAAATATTTATTGGAGAAAAAGATGACTTGTCCATTGGAAGGGTATGACTCTTATAAAAGCTACCTGAGAATTCATATATTAGCCTTAAGGAGGGGCAACTATTGCAAGTGGGGAATTGATAAAAGAAGGATACAGGAAGGATTGGCTAATAAAGGCAGAACTGACTATTGAAGTAGTCTTTATGTTAAAATTATGTGTATAAATAAAACAAAGACATGTTTAAGTGATGCTATATATTTTAATTAACTTTCATAGTTGCCACGTATGGCTTAGAATAAATGGCCGAGGTGATGAATTCTAGATTGATTATCTCTGCTTATAATATTTTTTTCTATTGTAACAGACATCATAAAAAAATTTGATGAATTAAGTAGTACTCCAAGGAAGGAATTCGAAGATTCCTCTCTCTCTCTCTCTCTCACCTTATTTAACCTTCTCTTTTTTATTCTTCATGCCTCTATTCTTCCATTAATTCTTCTGTGATTTCTTAATGGTGAATATGAAAATTTAGTTTGCTTTAAAACTTTTATGATAAACCCTTAATCAATCACGATATCAATGATCTTCTTAATAAGACTAGGAGATAGAGAGATTGAGACGGAGAGATTGAAAAAGGCAAAGAGCTTGGGGCGGTTGGGTCTAATAATACTAGGTCTGATAATAATCGAGTGATCAACTAGCAAACGCTTTATAATTACTACTTTTGGCATTGATTTCTCAATTGATGTGAAAAAACATGTAAAGATTGAGAGAAAAAATATAAAGAGATTGAGAAGGTGTGAGAGTAGAGACAAAGAGAGTTTGAGGGGCTGAGTCTAATAATATGCATTAGGGTTAGATCAAATGAAATTTTAATATTTATACTAGGTTCAATTTGGTTTGAACAGGTTTGATTCAGACCGGTTCACTCAATTTCAGTTTTTTAGAATCAAAACTGAACCAAATCGAATTGTTTTTTTTTTCTAAATGGTTTATTCAATTTTTTTTATGGTTTGATTTTTTTAATTTTATTAGTTTGTTGTGTTTTTTTTTTTTTTGCATGATTTTATGCATTGTTTGTTTTTACAATGCAAAAACGTTTTTTACAAAATAATTTTTTTATATTTTTTTATTGTTTTGATAACTAGAAAAATCACGAATCTGGATAGAATTAACATGTGTGTGTTTCATGTTACTTTGGATTATTTTTGTTGTGCTCTCCTCCCTCAAAGCTCTGGCATTATTTGATAGGAAGCTTTTAACTATTTTATGTTTTTTTTCATTCTTTTTAGGTTGCTTCCCAATAATTGAAAAGGTATCTTGTATCCATTGAACTCTCTCCAAATAAGGTTTTCTAGGATTCCCTTTGTATCATCCTGCTACAATACAGTAATACAGATTCGTATCAAGGACATTGGCCTGCTCTGCTGTGCTTATTTTGCACACAACACAGGACCCCGAGAGCATGATTTAACCCCGAGAACAATGCGCATGTATTGTAACTTGTTATGTGTGAAAGAATTTAACAGGCTGCTCAATTGGACCAATCATGTTTTCCTTTTAACAATGGCGAAGTTTGATTCCCCCCCCCCCCCCCCCTGGAAAGCCTAGAGCACCGTTAATCTTGCTATAAAGAAAAAACGGATCACTTGACAACAGAGATGGAGGCCAGCTCAAGCAGAGAACAGGAACAGCACAAAATTTGAGTTAACCCAGGTAGGATGGGAAGAACATAAAATCAATGCATGCATTGTTCATCACAAGAGCTCAACGGCATGGCCGTGAAAGTTAAAAGATACTTCTACAAGTGGGGATTCCTCGATTCAGAAGTCCCAATTCAAGTATCAACCAATTTATTGCAGCAAGAACCACAGTTGAACTATCTTCAAACAATATCCTACTACAACACCTAGCAGCTCCATTTTGGAAAATTCATCAGTGGTAGGAATAAAACCCCATTTCAGGGAAAATTTCCTCTTCACCACCAAAACAATGCCTTGCCTAAGCAAATGCACCCGTACAAGCTGTGGCTGGAGTTGCTTCCAGCTGTTTCCTTGGAGCACTGTACTTCTTGGTAATGAATCTGCAAAATAACAATAATATAAGATGTTATCATAGCAGTTTTTAAGAGATTAAAATGGTTACTCTGATGTAGCCCTCTGCACATCTACCATAAGAGAAACAAAAATAAGACAACCTCGCAGAAATTGAAGCAAAACCTGCTTTCCCTATAATTTATCTCATTTTTATGCTATGTTCACACCAATAAAATGCCAAAAAAAAAAGTATTGATATCAACAAAATATGGAATAACATATGTAGGCATACAACTTGTATGTTTTTTCAAGTTACCTGAAGAAATCCCGCCACATCAACTCAAACATCAACCAGTTCATTCCAGCTGCAGGTGAACTGCTACCACCACCACTATTGTGATTTGAGGCAGCAGAAATTGTTCTATCAATAAAATAATATCATTCATGAGTGCATGCTTTCTAAATGATATTGAAAAAACATTCAAGAGGAGAGAAAATTAAGAAAGAATTTTAGGGCACACCTTGTAGCAGTCTTTTTAAGCTCATCAAACATGGAACGGGCAGAGACGCATCCCATTGTGAGCCATGGAGAAATTTTGCAGGAGAAGTTTGCACCGTATATGCTTTCATGGCTGCCACCCTTGGGAGGTTGTGCTTGACACTCAGCTGCAAATTTGTTGAGCCTCTGTAGTGCTTCAGTCTCGCCTCCCACCATAGAAGCATTTGCAGCTGCCTTTCCATCCTGCATTTTTATTGAAGGACAGCATCATGAGTGCAACCAAAAGTAATGATAATAAGATCACAAAGCATTATGTTTTGGATAGATGGTTCCTGGAATATGCAAGACGAGCAGTTTACATGAGGAATGGTAATCAAACAAGGTAGCAATGCAAACAGACAACCACTTTCAAACAGTCTAACCATTTTTAAAAATGAAAACCTGGGATTGGCAAGTATTCAGGCTAACGATGCAACAAGTACCCTGATGTCAACAATTCAGATTACATGATTATAGCATTAAAAGGCCAAATTGATCTACTAAATAAACGCTGTTTCCATCAATCACTCACATGAGTCATAATTGAACATCATATTGTTAAAACATAAAACCTTTTCATTTCAAGTTAAATCCTAGCCATCTAGTCAAAGTCTGATTTCTATTCACATTCTTCCTACCAATAAACCGTCATCATAACTAGAGTTTTCAAAACAGAAATTTGAATGATCATAAAAAAAACAGTGAACAATAACAACATCTATAACATAATCAAAGCACACAAAAGCATAGCAAAAGGACAGTTTTAACTGAACCTGAGCTGGGTTGAGACCCAAATCCAATAAATTTGGGATATCCCCAGGCTCCACATCTCCTCTTGAAGGCAAACCCTTTAATTGATCCAAAGTCTCAATGGTCTTCCTAATCTCCAAACCCTGCACTTTCTCCTTGAACCCACCATAATTCGATGGCATATCTTCCAACTTGAAAGGCAAATCATCCAAATGATACAAGGTACTTCCCCAAAAGTACTTAACCTCAACTCCCTCATCTTTCATGAGCTCTTCGATCTTCTCCTCCGCCTTAACCTCATCATGAGACACCTCTCTATGTGCATACACAGCATCAGCTCCAATAGCCTTAGCCAATTCAACCAATACAGTCTCTGGTCTCCCAACTCTCACCACAAGATCAGACCCTCTAGCCTGCAAGTTCTTGCGGAGGTCAGAGACCGATTCAATCAAGAAATTGGCACGATAAGGCCCAGTCTTGTCAAATCCAGAGGAGGATTTCCCATAGTCTCTCGGGTCAAAACAATAAACAGGCAAAACAGACATGGAGTCATTGTTGGCAGAGTTGAGGCACTCATTGTCATGGACACGCAAGTCATTGCGAAACCAAACGATGCAAGCTCGACGAGTTCCGGCGGCATTGGAGGGGTCGGAGGGGCGGCGCGGGCCAAGAGTGAGAGGGGTATGGAGAGGGTTGGCAGAGATGGTAGACTTGAAGGAGAGTTTGGGAGAAGAAGTGGAAGAAGTGAGAGAGAGGTGAGTTAGAGAGGTGGCTTGAGTAGGTATCTTAGCCTTGGTTGGAGGAGAGGAGAAAAGAGTAGAGATTTTGGGTTGAGTGAAAAAATGGGTGGGTAAGATTGTGGGAAGAGAAAGAGAAAGAGAAGCAGTGGCAAATGGGGACGAAGAGACAATGGCAAGTTGCTGCTGGTGGTTTTGGTCTTCTGAAGTGGATTCTGGGGTGGTGGTTTCCAGGTTTTGAAGATGGGGATCCATTTTGGTTTGGAGAAAGAAAGAAGATAAGCTGTTGGGTCTGGTTTGTCTTTGTGTTCTTGTCACCTTACATAATGGTTATTTTGATTGTATGGTTGTTTTTAGGAGCCCTCTCCGCCTCTGTCCTCACTCCTCACCTAACATTTTCACCGTTCTTTTGATTCCCAGCTGGACTTCTGATCTCGAAGGGTGTTTTGGTAATTATACTCTTGGCTGGTTTGCTGTTGCTGTGATGGGCTTTACTTGCGGCTCAGATATTTTTATTTTTATTAAAAAATTATATATAGGGATCTTTTTAATGTATTTTTATAGTTTAAAAATTTTAATTTTAAATAATTTTTTTAAATATATATGTAATTAAATAAATCAAGAATTATGTATGTAGATAAATAAATAAAAAATCATTACCAATACATAAAAATAAAACTTGAAAAATTAAGATAGATATATATATCAATATATTTAATCTTGAAATACGAGCCATTTACCTAAAAATAACAAAAATAAACTTTTATATAAAAAATAAATTGAAAAAATATTGAGGTACTGAAATTGTATAATTTGTGTAATTTTTAAAGTTCAATAACCCAATGTATCTTTTGTGAAATTTATGGCATGTCATCCATGTTTAACGCCTTTTCATTTCAGTCTCTTTTCTTTTAGTTTCATCTTTTTATAAGAAGTCAAAATTAATTAGTCTTCAATTAGGACTAAATCACCAAAAAAACTTAAGGATTAAATTGAAAAAATATAAAATTTTGCACAGCTCATCCATAGTAATGTGTGAGAAGATGAACAGTGAAGCCTTGTACAATGAAAAACCTACACCTTTTAGAGTAATACTTAATAATTATTGTATTTTAAATGTCTATTTTAGAGTGAGGTAGATGTTGTGTTTTAAAGTGTTTCTTACTTATAAGTATATAAAATAATAATATTATTTTTTTTAAAAAAATTCATTTCAACACTAGCACATCCAAACAATAAAAAAAACACTAAAAATTTAATTTTTAAAGAAATTCAAATTCAAAATTATATGCCTATTTAGGAGCAAGATAGATATTGTGTTTTAAAGTATTTTTCACTTACAAATGTATCAAAATAATATATTTTTTAAAAAAATTATTTTTAATATTAGCACATCAAAACGATCCAAAAACACTAAAAAACTAATTTGAAAAGAAATCAAATTCAAGAAAAAAAAAAAGAGCTTCTTTGTGATGCTTTTAATGAAATGCAATGGAAGGTGCATCTTATTAACAAACACTATCTTACTAGTAGGGTTTGCATAGTTTCAACTTGCATGTTAGAAAAATAACTGTTATTTTTTAAAGATTTTAATAAAATGTAACTTTCTTTTCAACCCACATTGTAATTACAATTACAATTACAATTATAGTTAAGTCGTAGCCACAAAAACGAGTACAATCAAACATCTAACAGTCTTTACATTCATCATTTCTTAGGAGACCATTCATATTTACAATGAATTTCTTTCTCACATCATTTTCTTTTAAATTCTAAATAACAACATAAAAGACATCAGCCTAAAAGATTTACATACACAATTTGTGACTATAATGGCATGTTTCATCATTAAAAAAAAATAAAAAATAGAGGGGTGGTGGCTACTGGCGTAGCTAACAGGAGGAAAAGAAAAAAAAATGAAGCAATTGTATCTTAGGACAGCTAAGATAGTGATTTGTTAATATAGTGTTCTTGTTTATGGAGAAATATACTAACATTAACAAATATGGTAAAAGAGTGGTGAAATACTGTAATATCACTATCTATCCTCTCACATTTTACTATTTGAAGTAGTGTTGTCTTGAAAAATTTCCTTTCTTGGTCCCTTCAATTTTCGATCATCAAACTTTATATTCTTTCAATTTGATCCTTATAAGTTATGTTTTTGTTGTTCTTGGATTTTATATTCTATTTAGATTGCATGTTATCATGTGTGTCGGGAGTTTTAAGATTGATTTCAAATTAAATGATTAGTTAATCTTACATGCAAGAATTTTTAGTCATTGTCAAACACAAAATTAAAAGAATAAGGATTAAAATTGACATTGACAAAACTAACAACCTTTTTTCCAAGTGTATTGTTTAAGATACACGCAAACCTACACTTTAGTCCCTCAATTATTATTTATTTTATATTTGTCCCCTTAAGTTTTTGAATTTTTTGTTTAGGTTCCAAAGTTTATTTTTCACATTTTCAGTCCCTGGATATTAAGAGATGAGAGAGAAAGTTGCAAGAAAATTGAAGAAGCGAGAAAGCTCTTGGATTTTCATATTCTAGCCACCAATAACTTTGATTTTGATGCCTATGGATTTGGCTTCGAAAGAGGAATTCAATGGAGTTAGTTTCTATTTTCAGTGATAAAAAAAAAAAGACTGGTTTTTAGAAGGTTTTTGAGGTCCAAAATATTGGATTTTAATTTTTTTGATAATCAAAGATAGCTCTAGTGATAAAAAAGAATGGTAAATAGACAATACATTGTTTGTTCAATAAGGCAATGCATCATCGGTCTATTTTTAAAAAAAAAATAATAAGAGTACATATAACATGTCATCCATCTTTTATGAGAAAATAAAAATCAATCATACAGGCCTAGGTATGCTTGGGTTTTAACGTGGACCAAGTGCGAGGGTCAATTCTTCTAGCCCATGTACTCTATATCCTTTAATTTTTTCTCTTTTTGCATTTTATAATTATTAAATTATGTTATTATTTTCAAATAATATTAATGTTATTTATGGTAATATTAACAATTGCTTCTTGAATAATTATATATATAACTATTTTTATACATATGAAATACTGTATTTGTACTTTTTTATAATTTTTATATATCTGTGTAAAAAATTATTAATACATTATTTTGGTAATTTTTATATAAAAAAATTTTAATCATGATATTTTTTATTTAAAAAATAATATTTCTAAAATATATTATCGAAAAAAAGATCGCATTAATAAGGGAAAGAATTTTTAATTAAAGAGATATATTTTCTATATTTATTTCAAATCATTAAATTGTTTTTGGATATTAATTGCACCTTCAGTTTTTATTCAATAAACAACATTAAAAAGAAATAATTTAAATTTTGTATAAAAAATATAATTGCTAGTGTAAATTCTCTTTCTATTATTAATATATTTTTCTAATATATATATATATATATATATATATATTAGAAAAATATATTAATAATAGAAAGAGAATTTACACTAGCAATTATATTTTTTATACAAAATTTAAATTATTTCTTTTCTTATGAAAACTAATTTTTATTGCTACATAATTAAATAAAAAAATAAAATATCACTTTGCATAACGATATCAAATATATTCATATGCATTATCTTTTTATTAGGTTTTGTGAAGCAAATGAACGCAATTAAAATAATAATTTTAAATTGTTGAGGTGTCTTTAAGATCTCATTAAACAATATATGATAATTTAGGGTTTGTGTGAAGATTATTTAAAGATTATTTTTTTTCTTAAGGTTTAATCAACTTTTTAAGGGTAAATTGTTACAAACTATAAGTCTTCTAATTATTAATTTTTTAATAGTAATCCACATGAGCTACAAGGTTAAAAATTTTCTAAAACCTTTTTTAGAAGATGGATTGTTATGCATTGAGTGCTAAGTCTTTCTTTTATGTTTATTATTTTTTTTTCGGTTCAAAAAATTATAAGGCATAACATTTTATTTATAGAAAAAACCTGATATTTTATTAATGAATAAATATCACTTTGCTCCCTGAAAAATATCACGTATATTATTTCAGGATAGTTTTAGAAATTTACGAATCAAATCCCTACCTGATTAAATATAAGTTTTAGAAATTAAAAAGTAGAATGTAATTAATTATCTAGTTATAATTTCTTATAAATGATTCTTATTATGTGTGATCCATTAGGTTTCTAATATTTGGGTCAAAATATAAAGCAAAATAGTATCAAATAAATTAAACAATTTAACTTATTATAAATTTAATAAATTGATTAATTTATATTTGAACATCAAGTTTATCATCTAACATCGTCTCATGATCTCTAAATATTAGAAAAGTTATATATGATTTGACTTAATATTTTATTGACTAAATTTCTTAGTGTAATTATTATTCTTTAATCAATAATATTCTGATTTAGACATTCGAGTATAGGGTGAGTCCACTCTGTTAAATCATATTTATTCTCAACATCATGACCATTAATTATTTGAATAAGACTTGAAATTGTTTTCAAATATTATTTCACTTTTCACAAGGATTTCTCAATCAATATTCCTCGAGAACATGTTGAACATTTTTTCTTAATTCATCTAGGATGATGAATTATCTATTGATCACTCAAATACCTATATTTATTTTATATATACTCAATATCAGCCCATTTATTACCATTGATTGAGACAATGTGTGGTCAGGATCAAAATATATTATTGCATATATAAAATAATTTAGTGATTTCAAGTCTAAGAATTACTTACATAGTTACCATATGAGTCTTTCCATAGACACAAGTAATCTCTCCAAAAAGAATTCTTATGCATGTTAGTTCAGAAAATTTGTTATTTAATAAGCACATACATATTAGTTTCAAGTATTACTCTTACGTCAACTCATGAGAAGAACTACTTCCTTTCGTAAAGAAAAAATATATAACATGTATTAGTTTCAACAACTTTAATTAATGTCCAGTTTTAATATAGCATCATTGACCATAAATATTTAGGAATAATGTTTTAATGTAATAAAAATCTTCATAATTATAACTTTTTTTTTTAACAAAATATTTTTGTCCAAATGACTCTATTTTTATTATAGACTCATTAATTAAACATAAATAAATATTAAATATAATAATATCTTTATAAATAATAAAATATATGTCTTACATGAACAAAATCAATGCTACATGAACGCCACCTAATTGATTACAAAGCATATACCCTAAAACTTTTAGCTTTCTTACTTTAGTTTTTTAACAATTCTTTTTATAATTTATTAATTCATATTATTTTTAGTTTATTTTATTAAACAAGGATGAACTTTTCAATTCTCAATTAAAATAATATCAAAACATGCATTATTGATATGTATTATTTTCATGCGTTAAAACACATTGTGTTAGAAATACTTGGCTAATACTGGGATTTAAACAAATTAAATATTCATAATTTATAGAAGATGATATGCTAGTAAACTTTGTTTCTGCATAGCAAGCGAAGTTTTGAAATTCATCATCATAGCTCTATAAACTCTAGAAAATGGAGTGTCAACAGACTAGAGTGCTTTCAACGTTACTGAAGCTTTTTTTTTTTTTTTGGGTTTCTAAAATTGTAAAAGAATTTTTTAGCTTGGAAGAATTTATAAAACATATATATCATTGCTGGGATACACCGATTTGGAATTAGTTCAGCATAAAACAATAATTTTCATTTAAAAAAACATTGAAACAATATTATTTCAAAATTAACCTCACGAACTGGGCTCTTAATCGAGTCTTTGGCCTACGCTTTGTGGGAGGGTTTGGTTCTTCTTGAAACAACTTTCGTTGTTATTTCCTGTAGAACCGCAGCAAATAACAGCGGGGGAAAAATCATTTTAAATTGATAAACATAACCATATTTATAATTACATGAGCTTGCAGTAGTAAATACAAACAACCCTTCACGTGATTTTTAAAGTGGAAAAACACTACATTCAAACCCGAAAGCTCCATCGTCCTATGCATTCATTCTTAGTGAAACAAAAAAGAATGCATCGAGCAACCTTTAAATGAAATGACAGGATGTTTATCAGCTATATATAATTGAAGCATTAGGCATGAAAATGGCCACTGCTACTGCTAGCAATATCAGTCAAACTGAAGATCGCCGAGACGACAATACTTGTGAGAGTACTCAGGCTGAGCGAATAATGAATATTCTAGTCGGCCATTGATGATCTCACCAACAAGGTGACTGATACCAATGCATAGCTGAAACAAGTGAGATGCAAGCCAGCAATGAAGCCATACAGTCGCCAAATTCTAGGGCTGGTGGGCGCTGCACGTGTATCAAATTCTTTACAGGTCATGCATGGTACTTACTTGTACAACAGGCGCTGCCATGCAAGATCTAGACAATACCTTCACAACCCCAGTATAGAACATGTCATTTTTATCTCTACAAGTGAGATCCATTTGTCGGGATGACCATACACAATAAGATGAGAGCACATCTCATCATGGAAGTGAGGAGAGGGTGAATCGCTCATATGAGAGAATTACTCTGAATAATAAACCAATATATAATGACACCTCGCCTGTAACCCCGAATGGTGGCTCTACCACCAGGTTACCCTATGCACAAGAATCTAATCCTGAGCTGCAAATTAACGAGGAATGATCACTAGGTTGCTCTTTATCCAATCAGTTTATTCCTAATCAAGAAATTATGTTATTCGCAAACTAAAACGAGGAACCACTAGGGTTCACTCAACAACATGGGAACTACTGACAAGATTTTTAATCTTTATAGGTTGAGGAGCCAGCTTTTGTAGGAACAATTAAGCCTAGATCACCCTTTTAACAATGGTTAACAATAAAAAAAGCCATATCTAGAATGGATCAAACCAAGCATACCCGTTTCCTCATGGTTTCGTTGTCCTAAATTCATCACATTCTCTGGAAAACATAGTCAATCCATCACAGAACATTGAGGTAAACTTGGTGCACAATACATTGATGTTGATGATCATGCCAGACTAGATTTATTTAATAATTCACTAAGTAAGGCAACCTATGTTCGGTATATGAATTTGCCACCCAATTCTATATATGATAGATTGGCAATAATTAAACAGCTCATTTCATTCACAATTCTTTCAAATTGAAGAAATAAAATTACTATTTCTGAACTTACACTGCTAACACCATTACCTGATGAATCCGCCTAATACTTTATCGAGTATTTCTAACAAGCAACAAGGGTCATACCCTTACCATTTCTTTCTGCATTTTAAATATGCTTTTACAAAAAATGAAGAATTTTTAATTTATTTTAAATTAATATATTTTTAGTATTTTTAAATCATTTTAATGTGTTAATGTAAAAAATAATTGTTAAAAAATAAAAAATATTATTTTAATATATTTTAAAACAAAAAATTATTTAGAAATAACTGCAATAACACTTTCTACAAATAACTCACCTAGTGTGTGGGGCAATTCATCTGGATTGTATACAGATTAAAAACAATATAAAAAGAATGATAAATTATTCTATATGTGATAAATAATAAAAAAATTTAGACAATAACGACAAAAGATTCAATTCAATGTTGCAGTTGTAGATGTTGAAGTTGTTCAATTGTGTAACAAACAGATCCTTTATTGTAACTTGGAGGGGTACATATAATTAGTAGTTAACACGAAGAACTGAAAAATTCTCATGAAACTTAGTAATTTTTGGTTATTTTTGTTTATTAGCATAATTTTTTTTAAAAAAAGATAAAACAATAAAGTAAAAAAAAATTCAGTGAAATAATATAATTTCTATATATTATGATTAGAAAACACAACATTCATATTTATTGTTATTTACAAACGTGATATTTAAAAAAAAAATTATGAAATGAACTAAATAAATTACGATGAGGAAAGAAAAGAGAAAAAAACAAAAAAAAAAACTGATGAGACACTTCAAAACTTTAATTAAGATATTATTGATACCATCAAAATCTCAACAAAAAAATATTCAACGCAAAAGAAAAGTCACTAATAATGATTAGAGGGAGCCACATTTATTGTTAAAAAAATAATGAGTGATTCATTTATTTTTGACAATAAATATAGCATGTTTTGTCTATCATTAATGATTTTTTTTATTATTGTATTTATCCCATCAAGAATTTTTTGATAATACTAGTAATATTATAATCAAAATTTTATTTATTTATTGATTTTCTCTACTTATGATAATTTATGCAATTCATATCACTTTTCGAATAAGAACAAAATTGAATTTCACGTTTTACAACCGAGATATATACAAATTATTCTTCAATTTTTTTTAAGAGTTATTTTGCAAAAAATAATAATTAAAAGGTGCTAATTTTAAAAAAAATCGTAATAGCAGCCGTTGGCCTAACCTGTGAGGATTTCAACCGGGATATTTGGAATCCCCTAAAGTACCAAGAGTATCGTTTGGCGAGGTTATAGAAGTTTGTTTTTATAAAAATATTTAATTTTTTTATTTTAAATTAATATTTTTATGTTAATAAATTATTTTTACATACTAATATTAAAAATAATTTTTAAAAAATAAAAAATATTAATTTTATATATTGTTAAGTGAAAAGTATTTTAAAAGTAACCATAACTATAATTAGAAATTGTTTGGAAATATGATGAAAATGTGTTTTTTAAAAATTAATTTTTTTAAAAAATTTAATTTTTTATATTTTTAAATTTTTTAAATTTATAGATATTAAAAATAATTTTTAAAAAATAAAATAAATATTATTTTAATATATTTTTTACACAAGCTCAAACGCCGCCGCATCTAATTCTGTACGGGTCGTGTCATCTGGCTTGCTCGAGGCACGTAATCTACCCTTAACCCGTTGTCTTTCTTTGCATTCAGGGAGCAATGAAGGGTAGACTGTGAAACCTCTTATTTTTGCTGGGCAATCCAATCTTTGAGCATCAAACTACTACATAAATATTCTCTTACATATGGAAGGGTTGTTGGGCTTTGTGCGTTCACCAGCAGCTACTCCTATCGTGAGCCCTTCTCTGTTCTACGCTTCAAAATCAAAGAAAAATAGCTGGTTAAGAGCCAAACTCAACGCTGAAAATGACCCATTACTCCAAGCCGCCACTAGTGCTGCTTCACTTCGTTTCCAGGAAATGCATCGACCAGGCAAACCTCTTCTCTTTATTAGTTTATCTGACGCTGAGTTCTTTTTCTGTCGGCCATTTTGTCGAACAGTTAGATAAGAAATTGAGATAATGGCTTCATGTAGTCAAATCCGTGCAAATAAGCTCATAAGGTCTTTTTTCTAATACTATATAATGCATACAATGTTATATGTTGATACCGGTCTAATGCAGAATTTGGGTACCTGTCTTTTACATGGAGAATTACAAGCTGTATTTTAATCCCCAGTTTTTGGCATTATGATTTTTTTTTTTCTGCCAAGCCAGCACACATTAGTGGTTTGCTGTTAGCTGTGATTGACGGGTGGGGTGGGGTGGGAACTTGAACCATAGAACATGAAAACATTCGTGCCTTTGAGGCATGAGTATTGGTCTGTCGGCTAAGCATTGATGTGGATGGTTAAATTAGCATTACTTGCTGATGATGTTCCAAAATTTAATATGCTAAGGAATGAGGTGTATGGATACTGATTAATCATATGTTCATATCAATATTTTCTTTTTTTTAGCCCATGAAGTATAAAATTGATGGTAAAAGTCTTGATGCCTCAAAATAGTCAAGTGGGATTTAAAAATCCACCGAAAATAAAATTAATAACTTTAAATGAGAATGGTAATAAATGAAAGAAAGAGCCTTAAATTTCAAGAACAATAATGTTTGCTTTTATTTTTGTGTGATTAATGCTATAGGGACTAAGATATATAAGTTTGGAGAGCAGAAAACGTAAATCTGGATCTTGAAGAATTCATGGAATATTTATAGTTCATGAGTCTTATTCTTTTATAAATATGAGGGGCTGAAGTGTTATTTTGACTTGATAACATTTAATGAGATAATAAATATCTCTTACATATGCATTAATGAATGAATATCTTTATACACCTAGAGGTGTAGGGAAATTAGGATACAAAAATATAGTTGAGCCCATGGAGGCTGAGCTCCTCCTCTTAGCTGTATCCATAGGGACTGAGCTCATCCTCTTAGCTGAATCCAAGGGAGCTAGGCTCTTCTCTTGGCCGTGTCCAAGAGAGTTGAGCACCAAGGAAAGCGCCTAACTCCCTTGGGCACGACCAAGAGAAGAGCCTAGCTCTCTTGGGTTCAGCTAGGGGGATGAGCTCGGTCTGCTTAAAATTACTGACTTTATTATTGAAGGGTCTTTTAAGTCCCACCGATAAGAACTGTTTTGCAGGTATCAGGACTTCAAGCATCAATTTTATATTTCTTGGGCTAAGGAGAAGGAGATAATGATATTAGGACATCAATCACTTGCAAATAGCTTATTTGGGCCTGCCATTTTATTGTTTGATAGTTGCTAAATTAAAACCTTTCAAAATGTGTTTTTGTCTGATAAAACTGTACTGTCAATTTTTCTTTGTTCTGAAAGAAGTAATCTTCTTAGGTTGTCCCATTCACTCACCAGATGAGTGAATATAAACAGAGCTTCTTGTTGCTTTTCCAGGTTAACATTTCAATCTTCTCGTGGCATTTTGATGTTGTACGAGGTTTGTGTATTAGCTGGCTGGAATGTAATTTGCATTGATTCTTGCATTGCAGAGCCTCTTTTCGTGGATCCATATGCTGGTTGCTTTGTTCATCCCGATGTACAGATGGATTTGAAGAAGTGCTCACACCAGTATTGCCTTGCGACTAAATTCATTGATGATAAGTTACTTCGTACAGTGAACCATATCGATGGACTCAAGCAGGTACTTTGCCTACCAAATTCAGGCTACATTGAACATTTTGCACCATTTTGAAGTAATTTATTGTTTTCCATCTGTACCCTGCAGGTTGTTTTGTTAACAGATGGGATGGACACTCGGCCATATAGGCTTAACTGGCCAACTTCAACTGTAATATTTGACATATCCTCAGAAAGGATATTTAAAAAGTCAGCTGAAAAGCTTCAAGGTGATTGGTATATCGCTAATTCAATAAATTTACAACCATGCCAGTGTCTTGATACATCACTCGACCATAAAGTTGCTGCTAGGGATGATTAGATTTGACATGTTAATCATGCCTGCGTTTTGAGTGTGGATCCACAGATAAATTGATTATTCTAAATATTACAATTAGGTTACATTCATTTGGGTGAAAAGGTTTTCATGTTTCAGGATTTCATAAGAAGTTTGAGGAGTATTGACATTAACTCCATCTGCAAATCTATACTCATCAAAATTAAAATTGTGGTTCTTCCACATGGATTTATAAATTTGAATTAGTTAGGTGAGCAGTACAAATGCTTGACACTATCTTCTTGAAGATGCTAGGTGTTGGGGCCAAAATTCCAAGAAATTGCTTGTTCCTTCATGTTCCTTTGGAGTCCTCTGATATACAACACAGTCTGCTTGCTAAAGGCTTTAATGGTAATCAGCCTAGTATATGGGTCATCCAGGTGATTGAGGCTTCTATTTTTTTTTTTTATTATGAGGATTCCAATGTTGCATAAAACCATTTGACTTTGTTATTTTGTGAGGAATTTGATATAGCATGTAATTTGTTTCCTTAACGAGGGAAATACTGTTATTATATGGGTTTACAGGGACTGCCTGTTATGACTTTGGCAAATTTCAAAGAAATTTTGTTGGTTGCCAGTAGTTTGGCCATGAGTGGATGCTTGTTCTTGGGGGAACTGCCTGCATGGTTGGCAGAAACTGAAATTGGCATCAAGGTCAGATTCAGACTTCAAAACTGCCTTCTCTTTACTTTACCTTCTCTCAATAAGCAAGGCCCTATCCTGTTGTCTGGCCTCTTGCACAGCCCAGCGCAGAGAAATGGATGAACAAGCTCTTCATGAGCAATGGCTTCCGAGTGGACATGATTGGCTATGATGAAGTTGCTAAGAGTTTAGGAAAGGAAGTATCACCAGGAGACTACGAGAATATCTTATTTGTCGCAGAACAATTGCAATTTTCAGATGATCAGGTGTGAATATAAAGCACTTACTGTTTGATTCGTGGGTTGCTTGATAAGGGAGGGGGGTTAATTATAAAAAAATGTCTTCTCCTAATGTTTTATCTGCTGACGTGAAATTCTCAAAGAGTGACCGTTATTTGGAATTTTAAGCATATCTATGTTAAGCATGTGTAACTGTGACTTGATATTTTGAGGGCTAGCAATTGTCAAATTATTTGATCTCAAATATTTCTTATATATTTCTTTAATCTGTTGTTAAAGGTTCTTATTGCATGGAGTTGTTTAAATATTTCTCAAACCATGAGTGTTATTCTTTATCATGGGAAATTGATGGCTAGATCATAAATGCCAGAAGCTTCACGATTGCAGATGCCATTATCTGATGTATTTGCCTTTTTTTCCTGTCAGATGGAATTTTGGAGGAGAGAATTACAAAGGGTTGAGGAGGAAGGGGATGAAGAAGGGTTCGAGGAGCTCTAAATTTAAACAAAGAACTGCATTACATTAACATCCTTTCCTCTCTCTCTTTTGTTTTTGGCTCTCTCTATTTTTTTAGCAGTTCTTCAGAACGTTTTAACCCAAAATAGCAGGTTTATGTAATAAAGTGTTCCCAATTTTATTTGGACCTCCAGTCCAAGTGGCACGCCTCCCTTTTTGTATATAGAGAGGAATCGAACTATATGAAAGCATTTTGGGATGGAGAGGGATCCAGGGAGAAGCTCAACTGAATAAAAGCAAAGAGCACTGATTTCTGGGATCCGGGAAGGAGAAGATCGCATCCGGTGTATGGTTATTGCAGTCTTAGGTGTAATTGAATGAAGAACAACTCAATAAATTTCAGTTGTCATTTCACATCGAGGTTTCTTCTTGGTTTTTCAGCATGGGAGGGAGCAATGAGAGGAAATCTGGAAATGAAGTGAGTTTTGGTAAAATGATGCCCTCATTTCCGTGTATGCATGCATGGTTTACAGTGCAAATAAAATCCATCGCATGAGCATTATTAAAAATCAGGCATGCCTTCATGGTTATTTGAAATTACTCTTGAAATAGACACAAGAAAATTATATAAATTAAATACATTTGATTTTAATAAACAAGGCTTTGCGGTGATTTAAATAAAAATTCAGATATCTACTTTTAGATTTAGAGGTTGAATATAGAAAATTCTTGGACTTCAAGGGTCAAACTAGAATGTTTTGTAGATTATAAGAAAAACATGTTTTATCCAAAGATTTATCGGTTTTTGTTGGTCAATTTAGATGGGAAAGTTCCCATTAAAGTCTTCGAATTTGTCAAGCACTCCTCAAAAGTCAACCTAAATTCAATCATATATATATATTTCATGTCAGTAGCTTGCAAACCCCATAATTCACTTAGCAGATGCGAGACATTCATTTACGAACAAATCCTCAATTTGGCAATGACACTTATGTACGGACAATCTCTGCAAAGTACAAGCTTAATACAGCTTAGTGAATTCTTGACGAGTCAAGGTCATAAGCACGAGATGGAGCAATCTATCACAGATTCACAAGCACCAAAAGCGAGCAAGGAAGCTATGTGAACGGAAACAAACCCACATCTCGGACAAAGCCGGCTACTAATTTGTCTCACTTCCGACGGATAGTTACTTTTTAGTTAGCAAGGAGCAAGACAAAGATCAAGCCAGTTGGCAAAGAACCACCACCTAATAGGATTAGTTGAAAAAATCTCCTTTCGCTAAAAGGCAGTATGCATAGCCACAAGCTTCAAAAGTAAGGAGAAGACAGGTGAATCAGGTGCTCTTATAGACTTCATAAAATCAAAAAAAAAAAAAAAAAACAGAAGGGTTGCATTATGGATAGAGTCAACAGCACATTCAAATGATCTTTTGTGAAATTCAGATGATTCCTACATAGAAAGAAATCAAAATTCAGTATACACACTTTGCTATGGATTATATAGTTCAACGAAGTGGAAAAGGTCTATTCTATCTACATATATAAAAGAATTTGGCAAAATGAATTAAATACAATACAGAGCTATTAATGTCACCCACTATAGTTATCTATCAAGAAAAGGGCCTGAGAAGAAAGCTCGAATCCTTCTTATCGACGCATCTATGCCTTTTCTTTTCTTTTCTTCTCTTCTAAGCAATGGTGCCAAATTAAAAATAAAGCAAATTAAAAAGGAATGCAAAGATAAAAGAAGAATGCGAGACAAGAAAGAGAAATCAAGCCATTAACTGATCATTGCCAGTATTGCTATCATCATCCGACCATTTTCATTAATAAGCAAATGGGATAGAACAGAAGCAATAAAAGCATGGTTTTAGTATTGACTGTTCTGTGAGAGGTGAACATAAACGTAGGAAGAGAGAGTTTAGAGATACCAAAAAATGATGAAATCCCAAGTGCCAATCTGTTAAAGATGTATCATCAGCTGACAAGCATGCTGATTTTTTCTGGCAAATCTAGATTAGAGGAGCCGTGTTCCACATCCCGGTCTTCCTGCCCGAAAATTGATGTTGCCATATAACCAACTTTGGTAGATAAAACCCACAAGAAAATCGCATCCGATAGATGTGTAGGGCTGTAAGCTAAAAACAACGAGAAAGCTCGAAGTTTATTCAACTTTCACTACATAAATTTTCCTTCCTTGTTCGACAATTCATTATTAGCATCTGCAGACCTAATCCAACACAGCTTTGTAGCAAGTCGATCAAGCTTTCTATAATAAAAACCCTAGACCGACTATCCTCTCTCCCTGCAATTTTTATCCTTCGGAATTAGCAAGGGTAAAGGAAAGAGGAGTCCAAAAATGGAGTGTCAGAGGCATCCACCTCTCGCTGGGTTGGATGAGGGAGACAGGTTTAAAGAGCGGCTGTCATCGGAGATGGATTTAGCCGATGGAGGTTTGGTGCTCTCTCCAGTGTAGCCTAAGAGCGAAGGCAACAGCTCGTGTGACGTTTTCTTTCCCCCTTCTGTTTTTTTAATTTCTGGTAAGGTGGTAATTTTATAGTCATTACCATTAACATAGATAGGTTAGTACATGACGCATTTTCATTGGATGGAGTGGTAGGTATTCTTGTAATACTGGAGTTATTTTCTTTATTAACAAACGAAAAATACATCGCCTTGTATATATACTAAACAACGAGCATTAGGGTTGATTGACGCGCTGCCGGATTACGGGGCTCATGTCACAAACATTACCAAGTCAAACTTGACTTGCCTGATCTCTTAATTTAATGCCCCAAAAAAGAGCCACCTCGAGCTGCCTCAAATTCAAAAATATCGAAACTTCATGCATCCCAATAATTGGCAAATACAACTACTCTACACAAAATCCAGGACAGAGGAACCGCGAAAATCTTAGCCTATAGAAAGAATCGTGAGCTGAAAATGCGGTCAGTCTTCTTTTCCCCTCATCATGACTTTGCCACTACTGCCTTTACTCTGCCTTGGCTCCGATTTATCCTTTGCTTCTTCTGTCCACTCTCTCTATGCTCCTCCCCTCTTTCATGGGAATCCACATCTTCATATCTGATTGGTTTAATAATCAGCCCTTGTTTTTTCACCACCTGCATGGGATGCCTTCCGGATTAGAGAACAGTTGCGGCAAAATAATCGAGCATCCACGAGATATAGAGAGAGCATAACATATATAAATGCATTTTAGCCAGACTCATCAAATTTTTCATAATACAAAGACCTTCCACATCCAAAAATGAACAATCAAAGTTAATCATAAGAATATAGGAATCTGAATTTGTGAGAAAATCACTCACTTCAGGCCGATTAAGAGCTCTGACAGCTGTTGCAGGATTGAATTCAGGCCCTATAGGCATGCGGATGCTCTGCTCAAAAACTTCCTTCGATGTGAAAGGGTAAGGCAGTGTTCCTGTAAGCAATTTTTCTGCCTGCAAAATCCAAACAGAGGTACAGATTATTTAACTACCACAACAAATACCAAAATCTTTGGACCTACAAGATAAACAACACAAAAGGGCAACCCTAGCTCAAGCTAGCAAACAATCACTTTGATACAAGAACAGGAAAACAGTCTTTCATCTTTACAGCATTTCACAAACGATGATTTTATTTCCTATACAAGTAGCATTTCAACTTAATCAATATTACAATCTCAAAATAATACTCTCGTTCAATTGAAAGCTTCTTAGCCAGAAGTTAAAGGACACTGATTTTATATTCATTATCACAATGTGATTTTCAACAGGAGACAGCAGAAAAAGATGCCTGGTGAATCATACAACAAACATCACTAACCTTTTTATCCAACTTCTCTGAGATGATAACATGTTTAAGATGTACATCCTTCCTTTTCCTCAGAGCCTCGTCCCTTTTTCTCTTTGCATTTTCATGCTCTTCCAAAACCCATGAAGGCAAACCTTTCTTTTTCTGTACACGAGTCCATTGGCCCCAGCCAGGAAGTTGAACAGGTTTTTCAGGTTCCGGATTTTCCTCGTTCATAATTTCCTCTTTATCTTTGCTAAATTCTTCTTGCACATCATCCCCTGCAAAAGCTTCACGTATAAGCTCTGCTTGGGAAGGAAGCTTGTAAGATGATTTGTGCTCTGAAGACAAAATCCCATCCAGCATCTGTCCTTCACTATCCGCATCACTATCCTCCCCTACTTCCTTCAGGGTTCCAGAGAAGAGTAAAAATTGTAAGAAACAGCCAATTATAAGAAGAAAAAACAGAGTACAACAGATGAGGTCATACCTCTAATTCTATATCTTGATTATGGGTAACAGGTTCAACAACTTTCTGAGACCTTTTGCCATTGGTGTCAACTTCATTTCGACTGCTGCTCATCTGCTAGTTATGCACAGTTTATTCTCAGGTTACCCAATCCATCCATATGGAAGAACAGATACAAGTTTAAAAAAAGAAGGCAAACATTACCTTTTTCCATGTGTCTGAATGAAGCATAGAAACTTCATATGTCGTCTTGGGACCTAGGTCTTTAACAAGTTCAGAAATCTGCAAAGAATTATGTTTTTCAGGTTTGCAGCCTTAGCAAAAGAGATACAATTTCAAAATAGGCTGGAAAGAAACCAAAATCCATTACCTTCAAAACAGAATCCTGAGGAGTGTTGGCATCTACATCAAGCAAAACAGAATTGACATTAATATTATTTTGCATATCATCTGTTCTGCCTAAACCAACATCAATGTCTTCTTCAGCTTCACTATCACTGGAATAACTGCTTGATCTGATCTTATTTTTAGGTTCTATAACCTGCATTTTAGATGCACCAAACACCCTTCGACCACTCACAGTGCCTGTTTTTGTAATTTTTGCCCCATCTGCATCCTCCAGCTGTATCAACGACGATTCAAACTCTTGAATAGCAAGCCTACCTTCTTCATCAGCTGCTTCCTTCTTTTTCTTCAATGCCCTTTTCTATACCAAAGCAAATTAAAAAGAAAAATAATGAGAAAAGATAGAAAATTTATTTAAAGCATCCATAGAAAAATCTTAGGGAAGAAGCAAATGACTGGAAGAGTATCATTTTCAAGCAAGGTGTTTAAAGTTTCTCCCTGGGAAGAGAGGAGCAAGAGGGGAGGGGGTAGTAAGAAGGCAAGCATCAGTTTAAAGAAGAGAAGCATATAAAAAGCAGACATTACCATGAAAGGTAAAGAAAGGACTCCCGAATCAGGCACTTCATCATCTTCTTCTAATACTCGTCTTGTCTTCTCTCTTGCTTGTGCTAGCAACTTAGGTGCCTTGTCCTCGTCTGAACCACCTGCATTTTCGCTATCTTCTTCATCGCTGCTGTCATCACTGCTGCTACTGTCCTTCATAGAGTTCATTTTCCTAGTCAAAAGAGCGTGCTGATGGAGTTGTTCAGCCATAGCTGCTCGAGTACCTTCATCTTGGGCATCCAAACCACGCTTAACAATACGTTGTGCCCATTTTGATTGGTTTTTGTGCCTTAAGGTCATGCGTTCCTGCATCAAATGTGCAAGGATAAGAGTGAGCATTTGAGTTCCATTAATTATCTTTAAAATTTTAGGGACATGAGGAATTTGTTTTTCAGAATTTTTTTGAAAACTATCAAAATTTTGATAGTTTTTAATTATTTCAATGGTAACTACAAATTTTTTTATAGTTTCATTAATCATGATAAGAGTTTCAAGGACATAAATAGTTTGATTTTCCGAATGTATTTATTAAATATATAGAAAATGATCAATCACCTCTGCACGTTTGAACTCTTGCTTCATTGCCAGTTCTTTGGCTTCTTCTGCATCCATCGGCATTCCTACAGATCCTTTCAATCTTTCTTTCTTCAACAACCGATGGTATGTTTTTGATTTTATCTTCTTGACACGTTTCATCTTCACCTCATGGCGGAAAAGAAGGCTCCGCATTTTTGCAATATGATTTCGACTGTTTACGTAATCTTCAAGGGATATCTTCCAAGCATCATGAAAAATATCAGTTTTGCAATAAAATAAAGAAAAACTGCAAATCATGCATCAATATGCATACAATTAAGCCTGATGAGACAAACAATTTTCAGGCACCCAGGCACCAAAACTATGACAACCGATTTCTCAAAGCTAAAAATTAAACAAAAATTGTCCAGATCACCCAACCCCTCCTCTGAGCACCACCTCCTTTTTTCCCCTACTGTTCTCATATGCAACTGTTATCTTGAGAATCTCTTTGCTGATCGAGAAAAAATACTCAACCAAATAAATAACATATTTAAAGTATTGGATGTTTGCTTTTAAAGACATAGAGAAGATCAACCTGAGTCAGAAATGTGTGAATCAAAAAATGGCAAGAAAATTGCTAAAATATGGGTAACAGAAAGAACACAGGAGCATAGGTGAACTGCATATAGAAAATATTAAGACACTAAATTGAATCAAGCAAGGAATATTTATGGCCTCCATACCTTATTTAATTCAAGAAGCCTAGAGCCATCTTCTTTATGAGCTGCCATAACCTTGTCATCATTAACTAATGAAGACATTTTCTTCTCAAACTCAGTTCTAGGCTCAAATTCGGATGCTATTGCCCCTACAGTTGAAAACCCTGAATCTGTATCTTTATCAAAAATAATGGTAGGTGCCTCCCTATTCCTCTTGACCAAAGGCTCCCATCTTGTAATATCTTTCTTTGATTGTTCATAAGCAGCATTCCTTTCTAGCCTGTCTCGATCCTCCTTGGGAAGTGGAGCTTGAAGAAGCTTTCCTTTTTTCTCCACATGACGAGTTATATTTCGAAGCTCTCTATAACCAGGTTTTCCTTGAATGCTTTCAAGAAGGTCTTCAATAGCAATGCGGCCATCACCATCCAGAACATCACGAGTAGGATTATATTCAGACTCTGGATATCCCTCGGATACAACAACTTTGTTTTTCTTCTGGCCTGGGAACAACATAAGTTTCAGGGCCATTCAAACCTCTAATTACTAAAACAACAAAAGCAGCAAGCAGATATTTTATGAAGGCAAATATATGAGGTGAAAATAGTAATGCTCTAACCTTGACTAAGTTTATATTCCAAGTATACAACACAATAAGAATCCATAAATGGATGTGAAAACAAGACATCTACTCAAACACAACTGGAACCCAAAAAATAATTACATGAGCATGAAGAATGTTTTCCTCTCAAATGGTATCCCCTATACATAATTCATGTCTGCATCTCTGAACATGTCTAGATGTAAAAGATGCTTACAAAAATTTCAGCTTCAAGTACCCTAACTTCATTGGTAAACAAGTAAGCATGCATTGTACATGAAAAGAATATCATGTACCCTACTAATCTTGAGAAATGGAAGTGATACCTTGAAAGGCCTGAGTTGGCATTCCGGTGATTCCTTGCAACATCCTCAGATGCCGTTCATCATCTTCATCTTCAACATCATCACCAAGTTGATCTAGGTCTCCCTTTTTACTCTTATGGTCAGCAATCTTATTTTCGCCACCATCAAAGTCATAATCGTCGTCATCCGATTCAACATTCTCATCCTACATTAATTGAAAAAATATTTGAGATACCATCTAAGAAAACCAATGTCGGTAGATTAAAAAAAGCCATCAATATAGCAAAATGAGTAGAGTAAAAAAAAACACAGTCAATCAGTATAGCAAATTCCGAAGCCATCAAGAAATAGAACAACATCTAATAACACACGAAATCCACTGTTCTAAAGTAAAATCCAGCAGTCGAACTAGCTGTTAATTAAACAGAAAATAATTTTTAGACAAGCTATGCTATGAATAAAATATATATATATATAGGGAGAGAGAGCTAGAAACCTTAAAATCCTCAGGTAACTTGTACTCGTAATTCTCAACGGAATCAAAGCGGCGGTTCTTCTTTGATTCCTCTTCAGGCAATCCTTCCTCGTATTCATAAACGTCGCCGTTAATACCTTCATCTTCTTCACTGCAGGATTGGTCATTAGGGTTGATTCGATCGAGCTCTTTCCTAAGAGATTGAGGTAAGCGTGGACCGGTCCGCCTTTTCTCGTCCTCACTCTTGCCGTATTTTTTGCTGAATTTGGACTTTTTGGTAAATTTTTGTGGTCTATCATGTTTCTTACCGTCTCTCGATTTTCTCTTCTTCTCTATCATCTTCATGGCTTTGTATTTCCAAATGCTAGATTAGTTCGGGTAACAGCGGCGGTGCTTGTAAAATCTCCACTCAAAGTTATACACGCCTGCCTAGTTGGGAATTGGGATGGATGAAAAGACGCCGTTTTGTAGAGGAAGAAGGTTAGGTTTCTTAAGCGACAGAGGCTCCAAGGTTTTGGCCTTATGGTTTTATATAAACGACGTCGTTTATCTCCTGGGCATGAGAAGGAATTGTCGAGTATATTCATTTATTGTACCGTAAAGGCATAAACATTTAACTAATCATCTTGTAATTAATCATGATTATTAAGATTACGAAAGGTTCAATCAATTTTCAAATCAGAATGTATTTTTTCTATTCTATTGAAGAAAAGTATGATATTTACGTTGTAAAAAGCCATCGTGAGTAATCATGATCTAAATAAAACTATTTATATGCGTCGCAATAAATTACATATAAAACCTAGTTACATGTCCCGTGCTATATTATGAATTCATCTTTTATTTTCATAAAAATATTAAAAAAATTGAAATTCAAGAGAATTGGATCTTATCATATACCCAAGAGAATTGGGTCCTCACACAGGACTCATTAACCTTTGGTCTAAACATCAGACCCAAGAGAATTGAGTCATGGGTTGATCGAAAAGAATTGGGTTTTAACGGAGGATCCAAGTTGTTTGGGTCCGGCTTCAGGTCCCAAAGCTAATAGGTTCGGCATCAAGACCTAATTCTCTTGGATCCGGCATCAGGTCATATTAGACAGTTGATCCAAGTGCATTGAATCCTGACGAAGCACCCAAGTGAATTAGGTCCTGACGCAGGACTCATTAGCTTTGGGTTGTGGCGTTAGGAACCATTAGCCTTGGGTCAAGCGAGGCTACAAGACCAAAGGTATTTGGGTCCTGACGACTGACCTAAGGGATTTGGGTCTAGATGTAGGATCTATGAGAATTGAGTCCTTACGAAGGACACATAGTCTTTGGTCAGGTGGGGCTGTAAAACCTAAGGGATTTGGGTTTGTGCTCATGCCACCCCCAAGTAACTTGGGTGAGGTACCTTTTTCCAGTTTCAAGTTTCTTGGGTTTTACCCTTCAAATCAATTCTATGTATTTTTTATAGATATAATATTTATTTTAAATTTAATAATATTAATGAATAGAATGATAATATTAAACTCACATGACCTAAGTTCTTATAGTTTTTAATCCCCTCAAATCAAATGTATAGTTTTTCTTCAATAGCAATAATATTTTTTCAAATTTATTAATGATAATAATAATAATTTTTTATTTTACCCTTCAAATCAAATTTATGGTTGTTTTTCAATATTGATAATAATTTTTTTTCAATTTTATTAATTATTTTATGAATAATATTAATTATAATAATATTTATAATACAAATAATAATAATTTTGATATGAATACTTTTCATTATAATAAAATAATTAATATTTATAACACAAATAATTATATTTAGAAACCTAAGACCCAAGAACCTTGGGTCCTGACACCGAACCCAAGAGAAATGGATCCTAACGCTTAACCCAAGAGAATTGGGTCCTGACGCAAGAGCCATTAGCCTTAGGTCCCCTTGTCAGACCCAAGAGATTTGGATCCTGAAGCAAGACCCATTAGCCTTGGGTCCTGGACTCAAGAGAATTGGGTCAAGACGCAAGACCCATCAGCCTTGGGTCCTGACGACGAACTTAAGAGAATTGGATTCCAACGCAAGACACATAGTCTTGGGTCAAACGCGGCTGTAAGACTTAAGGGATTTGGGTCTGCACTCCTGCCACACCCAAGCAACTTGGACGAGACACCCTTTTTAGCCCCAAGTTTCTTGGGTTTGAAAAGGAATCCCTGACCCAAGTTAATAATAATAATAATAATAATAATAATAATAATGATTTTGCCCTTCAAATCAATTTTATGTTTTTTTCTGATAGTAATAATATTTATTTTAAATTAATAATATTAAAGAATATAATAATATTAAACTCTTTTCAATCCCTTCAAATCAAATTTATAGTTTTTCTTTAATAGCAATAATATTTTTCCAAATTTATTAACGATGATGATGATGATGATTTCTAATTCTACCCTTCAAATGAAACCTATTTTTGTTTTTCAATATTAATAATTTTTTTTCAAATTTAATAAGTATTATATTAATGATTTTAACTACAATAAAAATAATAATATTTTTAATACATATAATAGTATTTTTAATATTAATAATATTAATTATAACAAAAATAACAATATTTATAAGACAAATAATAATATTTTTGATATCAATACTTTTAATTATAATAAAAATAATAATATTTATAATACAAATAATTATATTTAGAAACCTAAAACCCGAAAACCTTGGGTCTTTACATTGGACCCGAGATAATTGGGTCCTGATGCAGGACCCAACGCGTGGTTCTGCACACCTCAGGCGACGAGTCTTCATACCCGCTTGCCTGGGTCTGCAGCCAGGCGCGCAGGTTTGGCCTTAACGCCTAGGGCTTGGCAGCCCAAAACTAAGTGTCTGCAGCTAAGCACGCGGTCTGGCCCTAGTGCCTATGGTGTAGCAACCCAGTGCCAAGTCTCTGCAACCTAGGGCTTGCAGCCCCACCTAAACCTAAACTAACCATTTTCTCATCAATCAAAAAGACAACCCCACCCCTTGCAGTCTTTGCAACTCTCTATGGCAATGACAATTCTGTCATTACATCGTTCCAATCCACAATACTTTTAGGAAAGAACAAACCTAAATAGTGAAATTACTCACAGTTTACAGTACTTCCAAACAGTGCAATTCACAGTGAAAATCATTCACAGTCTACAATAATTCACATCCACAGTAAAACACCGAGCCCTTTTAATTATAGTTAATTCAAGTTAATTTTTAATGTAAGAGAAAGAGATATCCACATTATATAGTATCATGATTTTTTTTTAATAGAAAAACAAAAAGATATGTTTATTCTTACTAAAATAAATTAAGAATATATATATATATATATATATATATATATGAATTAATAAATAAATAAAATTATTAACGCTAGTTAAATACTAAAACGGGAAGATAATCTTCTTAGTAAAAACAAAAGATCAAGATGTACATATAAATATTTAAGCCCAACTATCTTTTCTATTTTATACGTTTTTATTTATTTTCTATAGTAGGTTAAGTCAGGTTAATAAGAACAAATAGTTTTATTTTTGTAAATGCATTGTGAAAATACAACTTATTTATATAAAATATAAGAAAAAATTAAAAATAAATTATAATAATCTCTTTGAAGTATTATGAAATAAAAAATAATTCAAAAATATATATTTTAAAAAAAAATAGTTAAAATAAACTATTTAAAAAATAAAAAGAGTGAGAAAGAGGTTGTTAATTAAATTTTAAATAAAAAGTAATAATGAAAAATAAAAGGAAGATTAAGCGTTATTAGCCCTGACAGGTTAGGTATACGCGTAGCTAAACTGAAAAGCCTAGTCACTCTTGGTTTATTACCATTCTATCTTTTTTTAATGAACTATATATCTTTTATTGTAAAAGATAACTAGTCCGGACAATTTTTGATCACCTCTAGTAATAAAAAAATTAAGGTTTGAGTTTTCGAATCCTAAAAATTCATTTTTAACTTTTTTTCACTTGAAATACCTAAAACAAATCTCATGAACCTATATAAACTCATTCCTAACCCCAAAAAAAACCTCTAATCAATATAAAAAATTAAATTAATAAAAAAACATAATGAACCATGATCTATTTTTCCATGATGATTGAAACGGCAACATTACCTCCATTGAACTCACTTGCAATAGACGAACCCATTGAAACTAAAATAAACTTTTTTTCTTATGTCCAAAATATGGCTAGTCAAACTCTCTCTCTTCTAAAGCTTTTTCTTTGACTTTTCTCTCATTTCTTAGCGTTTAAAGACTAAAACATGAAGGAAAAAAAATTAAGCTTGGAGATGAGATGTAAAATGCTAAAACAATAGGGATTAAATAATACTTAATAGACCAAAGTGAAGTTCTATACACCAAAATTAAAAAAAGAGGTCTTTTTTGTTAAATTTAGTCCTTGTTTTTTTTTAAATTGCAAACTAAAATTTTATTTTGCAATGTCAATCTTTAATTTATCAACAAAATATTTCTTGGCAATTTGCATATGTTGTTGCTACCCGACATGAATATGAGACCTCTGAAATTAAAGGGAAAATAAAAAAATGATGTTGTCACCTACTTTTTAAGAAAATTAAAAATCCTAAAATATGTACTAATTTTAAAAATTCGAGTAAGGGGTTAGTTGTGTTTGAAGGAAGATAAACATTACCCTTATTGCATCCTTCTGAAAAAAAAAAGTTATCTTAGTTATGTGTTTTTTTTTCTAAACTTGTTTTATGCATGCGATTAATTGTCTAAATTTTTTATGAGTTTACTTGTAAGTCATATTTTATTGATCAATTTTTGTCTAGCTAACGTCAGAACTTGAATTAAGAGTGTTGCAACTCAATGGTTTTTTTATATATCTTTTTTCAATTAAAAGCAACATGTTGGGCTATGTCATTCCCTAAAACTAGAAGACTCAGTAACTTAGTTGTTAAAACCAAGTTTAAAAATGCCATTGATTTGATGAAAAGTCATTGACACGTTTTTGAACTCATCTTAAGGTTCAAAGCATCATACTAGATTTATGTTGGTCTCTAAAACTAGAAGACATATTGATCTAAATGTTAAAACCATGTTTAATCAAAATGTTGTTAATTTGACAAAAACTTGTCGATGTAATTTTTATTCTTCTTTTTAAAAAACATTTACAGTGAAATTATATACTAAGACCATTGACGCGCAATATAACATATTAAAAATGACATCAAATTCCAGCACAACAAATAAAAAAACAACATCCACACTGAACATAACAAAAAAACAACAATATCCACACACAACTTAACAATTCAAAAAGAACATTAATACACATTAAATTTCACATCAAGACCAAATCATTACGTCTTAGATAAACTTGTTGCAACTCAATACTATTTTTCGACTCCAAATTTTTTCTTTTGATTTTCTCTCTATTTTCTTTCACCCCCTCCCCGCGCGCGCGCGCACACACCCACCTTTTTTTCTCTACCATTCACATATCTTTTATATCATCTTATCTAATAATAGTCTTATTCTTTATTCCCCTTTTTCTTTTTCTTATCCTCTCATTCTCTAGAATCTTCTACTAACTTCTTTTCTATTTTCTTTTTCTTTCTTTTATTATTATTATTATTATTTCTTGCCTGTTTATCCTTAGTTTATTGGGGAAGGGGTTGGAAAATTATGTTCATTTTAGTCCCTCATTATTTACTTGATTATCATTTCACTCACTAATCTCTTTCTTCTTTTTGCTGTTTTTTTTAATTCTTTAAAACAAATATAACAAGTGAAATGATAAAAAATCATGAACTAGTTGAAAATTGGCTGAATTGCATTAAAATGCATTTTTTTAGAAAGTTTTATATTTATTTTGAAAATATATTCAAAATCAGGAGGTCAAAAATTAAATTATGAAACACGTTAGAGCATGCAAAGCGAAATATTTTCAACATATAAAACTATATTAATATAACTAAGAGGATGAAATTGCAATAAAGCAAAGTTGAATGAAAAGATATAGGTATTGTAGAGATGAATTTTGTAGTTCACGCAGATGAGTGTGAGGGGGATAAAGGACTATACTATTCATTTCTCTCAATCATTTTAGTTTTTTCTACTATCTTATTGGCTCACACGTTGTGCCACGGTTGGATGAATTTTCTTTAACATAAAAAAAATATCCAAGCATTGCTAATTTGATTTCTAATTAAAAAAAATAAATTAATCATAAACTTAAAATATAAGGCATATTATATAATATTTTTAATTTTTTTTTTGATATAACATCATATTGGATGATATTTATTTTCAAATATTAAGACGATGACATATTGGATTGATTCAGGTTAACCTGTCAAATTTTTCATCTTGGTCATGAGATCGTGATAACTCTATAGAAAGAAAGTTAAAATAAATTATAAAAGCCAATTTTTAATCAATCTAAAGTTGAAGAACAAATTTAAAAAAAAAATCAATTAAAAAAGATAACCCAAGTTAACTTGTCAAACCAACAACCAGGGTCATGAGATCGGAATAATCTTATGAAAAAAATAAAAAAAAACTATGATTTTTTTTCATTTCATCCGAAAAGTCTTTTTTTATTTCCGCGTCCTGGCCTATGTCACAGGCCATTTTTTATTTTTTATTGCAACAAATTAGATTAGATAAAAAAATTATTTTATTTGATTCAAAAATACTTGTTATGGAAAGAACATGACTTTTTCCATTCTTCACCTAATTTCCAACCAAATCAATGTTGAAGGATGAAAAAAAAATTAAGCTAACTTGTTAAATTTGCGACCTAAGTCATGAGATTAGAATAACTTCATAAAAAGAAAAAAAATAAAAAGCTCAATTTCCAACAAATAATTCAATATTGAATGTTGAAATTGAGAAAAAAAAACTAAATTTGTAAGACTAAGATATCTTTATAAAAAGAAAATAAAAAAGCTCAATTCCTAAACAACCTAATAATGAAAGAAAAAAAACCATAAAAGAAAGAACATTGAGTTGTTGGAAGGTGAAATTGAAAAAGAAAATTCAATTAAAAAGGGACAAAAAAAGAAAATGGGTAAACTCGGATTAATCTGCTAAACTCGCGACTCGGGTTATGAGATTGAAATAGCCCTATAAAAAATAGACAAAAAAAAAGAAGTCCAATTAAAAAAGGATAAAAAAATGAATATAATCAACCCGGTTTAGCCTACTAAATTTGCAATTCAGCTCATGAGATCGGGATAACTCCATAAACAAATTAAAAACAATTATAAAACTCAATTTCTAACCAACCCAATATTAAAAAATATAATAAAGTAGTTTTGTTTTTATTTTAAATCACACTTTATGATTGTAAACAACTCAAGATTTTTAAGTTCTAGATCTAGATGGAAAGAAATATAAATAACGATGATAGGAAGGGCACATTAATTGACGAAGAGCAACATGCAGAGAGATGTCTGAGCTTATTAGCTCCTTTTTTCTTCCAGACTATTTGATCCATTATCGTGGAATCTTTGAAAATTAATAAATGTCAATTATTCATATTTAATGTATCATAAATCTTCTCCTTTTAAAATCTGGAGGTAAAGACAATCTTTCTGTATAACTGGATACATTGAATTTTTCATCACCTTTAAAAATTAATTAGTAGTTTATATTTATACAAAATAACTTTATCACATTGAATTGAACTAAACCGAGGAATATTTTGCACGTGCCCTGCAGTGCATCACTATCCTGTACCATGGCAATGACGCAAAGCACTCGCAGAAACATCAAGTAAATGCCTGCCCGTTAGGGCTCCTAACTCGTTTTGTATATGCATGATCTTGCAAGAAGGTTCAGTGCAATATCTTTAATCAAATTAGACAGGTGAGCTTTAGTGAATAGTGACAGTGAATATATGAGCACATCAGTCCCCACAGATCTAACCAGATCAGCCATTGTTACCTGCAACATCCATCCACCGGCGGTGACTGAAGAGGTGAGGAGCCCGTGTTGGAGAAGAAGAGCGCGTGCAAAGTGTAAGCACGTCATCAGGATTTTGCACGTGCCCTGCTTCTCCAGCAAGGAACAGCTCGCCCATTAAAATTTCATACAATTGACTAGCTTGCTGAAATATAAAATGTTAAGCTAGTTCGGTTGTCTGACATGTCTGCAAGAAACTCGTTTATTTATAGGTGCGAGTGTCGGGAGGGAGATGGGGAAGAGATACGTACAGAAAGAGATTGCTCATTGCTTCATTTAAAGCATAGAAAAGGAGTAGTGCTGCTTGGTAAATTTCAAAGTGTTGTTAATGGTGTAAAAGAAAATAAATAATAAAAAAAAAGAACCTTGGCAGCCATTATTCGCATGCCATGTTATCATGGTGGGTCGAGAAGAATTCAAAGTAGAGGAGATGTATCTAAGGAAAGACCAAGAATGGTCATGTCATGCCTTAATTTCTCAAAAGCCACCAAACCCTTTGTTCTTTGCAGGATCCAATGCACTAGCTATCCTAGTCGAAACAGACAGAGCACAAGCTTCTGATGAGTCTGAGATCTATTTATGAAACAAGACAGCACTCCTTTTGCCTTGCAGTATTACTAGCCTTTGGATCAAGAATCTCGTGCCATGACTTGGGTCCCACGGTTTTTTAGGTGGGGTCACATTTTTAATTTCTATCTCTTGGGAGGAGAAAAACTTTTCTGGTGCAGTGCAAGCAGTGAGATCAGAAGAATAATGTATGATGCACGTAGGGTTTGCGTGTTGGTGCATGTCTTTTGAGTACATGAGTCCTTGAGACCAAGCTGGGAGGCTCCCTTGGCAGATATGATTCCCTATATGGAAGTAGGCTCCTGGCCATCCCCATGATTTATGGCGAGGTTAATTTTATAGATGGATCCAGTCTTCAAGCAGATTCAGTCTCTAACGTTGAGCTCAGTAGTCATTATTGAGGTGAGCCAGGCCGCCGGCGTAGGGTATGGTTACAGCTCATAATCAGACTACAGCCCCATACCCTTCCTCTGTAGGAACTTAGCTAAGAGTGGAGGAGCATGCGTGTTTTTTGATGTTGAATTGAAATGAGAAACGAATCTATACTGCCCATTCCTCCAACTTTGAATGTATATGATCACGCTCACATTATAACGCTGCTTCGGCATTTGTAGGAGAGAACAGCACATACACAGCATGTGATTTTTTCAAGACATTTACGTGAGCTTGGCAAAACAAAACTTATGCCCTTTTACGTGCTAACCATCAAAAGCGTCTTTGAATTGAAGATGTAGATTAATTAAGAAGCTTAATTACAATAATCTCTTGGCCATGATGTTTTGTAGCGCTTACTAGCTAAAATGCTAATGCAGACAAGGAGTAGTGCTGTAAGAGCACATGACCACCAAAGACCAGCTAGCTAGTTAAGGTCTATGGAGTGAACGCGCGATCTGAAATGTACTTTCCAAAATGGCTGGATTTGGTGTCTCTCTTGAATCACCATTTTTGTCCTGTGGAGGAAGAACATAGATTCTGGGATGAGGTCATCATCAAATCTATAGGCATAAATGCTAGCGTGTGCACCCTTCTCTTGTGGTGTTGTAGCAATAAATGCTTTATTTGGTCATGCACTCGTACATCTTCAAATGCTTTTCAAACTCAATCATGCTCCCAACAAGCTAAATTCCACAGTACTTGATGCTTATATTTTTACTCTGCCTCGGGAAAAAAAAGAAGAAAATGGAACGCAAACGAAAGCCGGTGACGTCCTTAACAAGAGGCAATGGGGATAATTAAGCTCCTCTCGGGATCATTGAGCGAGTGAATTAAGCTAATGCATGTAATGAAACCCTTATATATGATAAGCTACAATTATAGCCCTGCTTTTCCCTACCTCTGCATGCATAGATATTAGACAGGACTATGCTTACATTCAATTTCTAATCTTTGAAGTGTATGCTTATATTCAATTTCTAATCTTCGATTACCAAAGGATACTATTCTCATACACGTAAACTCATTTTCCAATGGCCAAAATGTTTGTAGGATCCTATCAACAACCTTCTTCTTATATTTCTTCTTATATATAGGTATTAAACTCAGACCAGTCTAGCGGGTCGATCCAAAACTTGATGATTAAAATGATTCGGGTAAGGTGAAAGATTAGCAAGAATAAAAAAATGATCAAACCCGGTCGACCCGGCAAAACTCGGTAGAGATCTGTTTTTTGCCGGGTTTTCACCAGTGAATTCGTCTCCTCTTGCTCTACACGATGGTATGCTCAAAAACACGTTTTGAGAACTTTGATTTTTGAGTTTGGATCAAACACCCTCTTTTTTAAGAACAAGCTCTGATACCAGTTGTTGGGACATTCAAGCAATCAAACACACACAAATTTACGTGGTTCGGCAACTTGCCTACTCCACGGAGTTACTGGTTTGTATTAATCAAGCTTGAAACAATACAAACAACAAAACAAGGAGGAGGAGAAAATTCTTCTCAACTCAACTCAACTCTCCCTAGCTCTCTCTCTTTGTGTTTCTCTCTTGTTCTCAATCTACTTCGTCTCTCTGTCAGCATCTCTATTTATAATCAAGACATTCTTCTTTAGTCAAATATGGCAGCCACCATTTTCAATGGTAGGCAACCTACCATGCCTAACTTTGCAGCCATGTTTGACAGCAGTCATGCTTGACATGGCTGCCACCACCACCAGCTTGTGTCCACACTTAACAGGTGACGTCCTTAACAAGAGGCAATGGGGATAATTAAGCTCCTCTCGGGATCATTGAGCGAGTGAATTAAGCTAATGCATGTAATGAAACCCTTATATATGATAAGCTATAATTATAGCCCTGCTTTTCCCTACCTCTACATGCATAGATATTAGACAGGACTATGCTTACATTCAATTTCTAATCTTTGAAGTGTATGCTTATATTCAATTTCTAATCTTCGATTACCAAAGGATACTATTCTCATACACGTAAACTCATTTTCCAATGGACAAAATGTTTGTAGGATCCTATCAACAACCTTCTTCTTATATTTCTTCTTATATATAGGTATTAAACTCAGACCAGTCTAGCGGGTCGATCCAAAACTTGATGATTAAAATGATCCGGGTAAGGTAAAAGGTTAGCAAGAATAAAAAAAATGATCAAACCCGGTCGACCCGGCAAAACTCGGCAAAGATCTGTTTTTTTTTTTTAAATGTGTTTTTTATCCTAATCAAAAATCCTTTTTTTCATATTTTTTAGTTGGTTATTAACTATTTTCAAAGTTTACTATATAAATATTAGAAGAATGTTTTATTTTTTCAATATAAGATTTGAAACTCTTTAATATATACTCTATGTTCATAAGAAAGAAATTATTTTTTCAATTTAAAATTTAAAGCCATTTAGTATATATACTCTATGCTCATAAGAAAAAAAAGTTATGTTTTTTCAATATAGAATAAAAAACCTATTGAAGTAATCTTTTAAATTTTATTATTTAAAATATATATAATTTTTATTCGCATAAATTGTTTCTTAATTTTTTTATATAAAATATTAAACTTTAAATATTTTTTTAAATTTTTCGGGTTAATTTAGGTCAACCCATGTAACCTAATACCTGACCTCTTGACCGGATCAATCTTCAAGTCGAGTATGATAACTATGCTTCTTCTCCATCCTCCCCATCACCACTAGTTTCTAGCTGATCAGAGTTCAAACATGCCATCGATACAACTCTTCTGAAAATTGAAGTTCACCAACTCCTTTGTGCGGCAATAATTAACTTGGCATTAATCTTCAAGTAAGCAAAGCAGACCATTGGCTGGGAAAGTCTACTCATTGTTGAGCGAGCAAGAATAGTCTGTCTGGCAATTAGGAGTTTCCATTCATAATCTGATCACATTATGAGATGATTTTCTAGCAAAACCATACCTCACATAAAAGCAGCACGAGCTGCCTAGCAATAATTTGCAGTTCTTAACAGGAAATTCACAGAACAATTGCTCAGCATATACGTGCAGATAAATTTAGAAAAACAATGGCACAAAAGCGTTCTGTTTTTTGTGGTAGAGAACTGCCCAGAAGAGCTAGCTAGGAGGCATTATTTTACAGCAGCGCTTAAAAGTTGCTTGCAGGAGTGAAAGTGAACCAACTATGAACATACATTATGCTAAGAGTAAAACTGGATATTTAGGAAAAAAAAGAAAGGAATTACCATTTCTAGCTTGCATTTTGACTTCTGAGGTGTATCGATACCAAACTAACTTCCCTTCCACAATCTAATTTCCGTATTACTAGGAACTTTTTCAGAAATTATCCAGAATACTTATTTTCCCTATGGTTCAATGAGAGAGAGAGAGAGAGAGAGAGAGAGAGTCACACTTTTTTTTTTAAATCCAAAATTATGGGCAGGAATGACCGTGTAAAATTCTATGCAAAAAATTATGTCCATTAAACATCAAAAAAAGTTTCCCGAACTTCTTCCAAGTCGAGTCTAGCGTCTTAGAGTATGCTTGTTTTGTAGTTCCAATTATACACAAAACTCAAGCATAAAAAAGTTAATTTTTCTTAATTTTTCTAGTTTTTTTTAATAAATTTCATATTCAAACCTCAACCTCAAACATAAAAATAAACATATCCTCAATACACAATAAAACAAAGCAAAAAAAAATGATAATGTGTCATTTTTATCAACGAAATTACCGACAGAATAAATTCTGTCGGTAATTCCGTCAGAAAAATCATTAGTAAACTATCAACACTATTCATCATGTTAATTACAAAGGGAATCACCGATGGAACATTCCATCGATATTTTATAGAGAGCTTTAGAACTATTCACTTCCCAATTGCACTGTTAATTACTATTCTTTACAAACAAAATCACCGACGGATTGAAAAGTCGTCGGTGTTATTTGACAGTTTTCTGAAAAATTTAAATTAAGTATTACAGACGGAATCACCGACGAATTGAAAAGTTATCGGTAATATTTGGCGGTTTCTGAAATTTTTTTGATTAAATTTAAAATTTAAATTAAATATTACAAACAGAATCACCAATGGAATGATTAAAAATATTAATATTAAATTATCCGTCGGTAAGCGCCCCAATAAAAAACTTAGAATCTCTAATTTTACAACAGACCTGTATCCTTTCTTCTTCTTCTTCTCTTCTCTCCTCAACTCCTTCTCTTCTCCTCCATGCTCAGGTATGTCTTCTTCTCCTTTCTTATTTTTTCTTCTCAATTTTTTTTAATTAGTATACTTTATGAATTTGTTTTTTTTTTTCTGTTCTTAGCTTCACTTGCAACTACACTAAGGTAAAAAAATAATTTTTTTTTGTGTTTTTTTCACTATATTTGTTTTTTATTTTATTTTTAATTGTTTTTGTTCTTAATAATTATATGAATGTTGTTGTAGGATTTTTTTTTTCATATGAGATCAATTTTTGGTTGATTTATTTATAGGATTTTTAAAATTTTTTCATATGAATTTTTTTAGTTAAATTTATTTTTTCGTGTTATTTATTTGTTGCAAATTTTTTTAAGTTGATTTTCTTTTTTTTCCAAGCATTTTGAGTATTATAGAGTGTTGATTAATATTAATTTAATTATTTTATATTTTTGTAAAATATATTTTTTAAAAAATATTTTTAAATAATTACTAATGGTTTGTTTCCGAGGAAATTACCGACGAAATGAAATTTTTTTTTGCTCACTTTTTCAATTAGTAAATCCATCGGTAATAATAATTTTTTATTACCAACAAACTTACCGACGGACAAAAAATTACCGATGAAAGATTCTCCGATGAAGACTTTCCGTTGGTGATTTTATTGGTAATTTTTTTACAAACGAAATGGTAGTGCAAATACTGACGAAAAATTTTGTTGGTAAATCTAAAGATTTTGGTAGTGCCTCTCTGTTGTAAATGTGATAACAAAAGAGCCAATATTTACAATCTTCAGGGAGGCAGAGACTTACTAGCAACTTTGAACAGAGAACGGATGAATAGGGAAAAGGGAGAGAAAGAAAAGAGCTAGAGAGATTCTTGTTTAATTCATCATTTCATTCTTCAACTAATGACCACCACTCTATTTTGTTACATATATCAACAATTTTAGGTTGCCTCCAGAATGTACAGTCATTCTACACCTGACAACAACACAACAAAATAATAACCAATTTATTTAAACGATGCATTTAGTAAAGGATAAATAGTGTTTACAATGGTCATTAATTTAAATGTTAACATTTCCTTCTTCTTGCTCTGTATCAGACCCTTTACTTTCATTTTTCTTGTAACAATGTCCTCCTCTCAAATCAACCTTATCCTCAAACGAGTATCTCAGGAACCTTAATGCCATTTTATTAGCATACTCCTATGTTACCTTTGATGGTAACGAGTTCTTTCAAAGAACAAGAACTTGAGTGACTGCTCGATTTTTCCTTTTTACCATCCTTCAATCCAGGAGCGGTTGAGGTAGTAATTTTGGTTTACCCTAATAATTTGAAAGCTAATTCTATACAATATTATTGCCCAAATGCTTCTTCAATTGTGACACATGAAAGACTGGGTGGATGGCTAATGAGAATGGTAATTGCAACCTATATGTTATCGATCCAACCTTCTCTATAACCTAGTAAGGACCATAATACATGGATGCCCATTTTTATAATGTTCGATGAACTATTGATTTCTGTTTATAGGATTGTAGCTTGAGGTATAATAAATCACTAACCTTTAATGTTTGTTCACTCCTCTTCTTGTTGGCCAATTGAATCATTTTTGTGTTACACTACTTGCAAATTGTTCCTTGTAATTTTCAACATTTTTCCTTATTTGATAGAAGTTTGTCTGCTGTTTCATTAGTTGAATCTTTAAGAACACAAGGAATGTGGATTGGTGGCATTAATCCATACAACACTTCATAAGGGTTGTGTTTAGTTAGAGTGTGGTAATTAGTATTATACCAGCATTCATATAATGGTAGCCACTTGGACTATTGAGTAGAAGTATCATTGCACATACATCTGAGGTAGCTTTTCACACATTTGTTTACGACCTCTATCTGACCATTTGATTGAGGATGGTATGCTATAGAGTAGTGTAAATCCACCCCTTGACAAACAAATAGACTCTTTCAAAATTGGCTCAGGAACACAACATCTCGATCACTAACTATGGTAGCTGATAAACCATGAAGCTCGTAGACGTTGTCAATGAAAGCCTTAGCTACTAAGGTTGCAGGTTTACCTAAGTCTGATGGCAAAGAGGTTATCCTAGTGTTAGTGGATCGTCTCAGTAAATATGTTCACTTCAAAGCCCTAGCTCACCCCTATACAAAATCCATGTTAATATCTTAGAAAAGTACTTGTGGAATAGGCAGTAGTTATAATAGGCTAAAAGTCAACACATTTTCTATTTTATTCCTCTAGTATATATGACACTCCCTAACAAATTGCCTCACATGTTTTTGTTTTTTGTTCAAGTAAAACATATTTTCTACTTTTTTAGTAGTCATTGTAGCTCTAGAATGTCCTTTAATGACAGAGTCATAATACAATGCTATCAATTTATTGTGTAGTATATGATCATTTCTTACTACAATTTTGTCTTTCCTATTCAGATGACCATTCACCTATTTGTAGTTAGGATGGGAGGCTGGATTTCTAATAAGATCCTAAATTATAGTTTGAACTACCACATCTTTCTCTTAGGTTCCCTTGACTTCTTCCATAATGTTGGTAGTTATAGTAGGGCACCATAATGCATATTTCTCTACTAAAAACCCTGAAAAGGGCATCAACAACTTTATTTTCTTTGCCCCTCCTATACTCAATCTCGTAATCAAATCTCAGTAACTTAGTTAACCACAAATGTTAAAAGGGATAAGTTACCTTTTAATCTAATAGATATTTAAGGTTGATATGGTCAGTGTGGATCTTGAACTGTCTTCCCTATAAATAATGTTTTCATTTGATAACAACATGTAAAATAACAAACATCTCCCTTTCATAAGTTGATAAAGCTTGTTGTTTCAACCTAAAAAATTTGGTGATATAGGCAATGAGATGTCCTTCTATCAGAACTATCCTTATACCTACTCCTAATGCATCCATCTTAACTACAAAAACCCTATTCATGTCAAGTAAATCTAACATAAAAGGGTTGGTCATGACTTTATTTAGATGATTAAAAGCCTCAATCGTTGTAACAAATCATTAATAGGCATCCTTTTTAACTAACTGAGTTAAGGCTTGTATGTACTACCATAGTTCTTCACTATGGTATCTAGTAAAGCTAAGACACCCTTATAGCTATTTAATATTCTTAGAAATAGGTTAATCCAGAATTGCTTGGATCTTTTAAAGGTTAGCGACCACCTTTTTTTTAGAGATTACATGCCTGGGGTATTTAATTTGGTTACTATAAAAGACACACTGGCTTTTCCTTAGAGATTGAAGTAGTTCAAACACTATCTTCAGGTGTTATAAGTGATTTGTCATAGACTTGTTATTTATAAAGATGTCATCAAAGAACACCAATATAAATTTCTTGAGATATACCCTAAATATCTCATTTATTAGGCTTTGAAATGTTGCAAAAGCATTGGTTAAGATAAAGGGTATAATCAAGAATTCATAGTGGCTATTGCAAATTCTAAAAGCACTTATCCACCTCTTCAGTCACTCAGAGAATATGAAATCCATTAACACCTTCTAGTGTATTGATGAATATATAAAGGATAATAGCTTTAAAACTGAATTCAATATTTCTCTTATTGCTTCCTCCTCATCATCTACAATTTATCGAGAATAAAGTCTCTTGTTTTTACATCTATTACCTGGCATAAATTCTCATCACACCAAAAGCATAACCTTTAGCTTTTCTCTCATCTAACTCCTTATTTTCTTAGTGATTTGGTTGGTTTAGAATTTGGTTTGTAGGTGAAATTTTGGGCAGGTGTAGCTAATAGACCAAGTTGATGTGAGTTTGGGGTATTATTAAGTAGGGAAGAAGAGTTTCTATTTATGTTAGGATATTGGTGAAATCTGGTTTGACCGATTTGATTCATATTATTAGTGGATTGTTTAAGGTTATTGTAAAGCTTTCTGTAATGGGATAATGTATTCTCTTGTAGACTAGTTAGGTTATAAACTTGTTTGAATACCTTAAGTTCAAATATTTTAACCAAGTTCTTAATCTCCACCTCCAAACTGTCCATAAAGAACATTAGAGCTTCTCTTTTGCTAATCTCAACCCTGTTCCACAGGATATCAAAATTCTGAATATAAGCCTTCATACCTCTATTATGTTTAAAGTCCTTCAATTCTTTTAAAGCTTCAATATACCCCCCCCCATGAAACCTATTGACCTTATAAACTCCTCATGAAATTTTGATGCCAATATAGTGCCCTACCATCTAAAGAACAAAAAGCCACTTTAACTATTTTGAAATAATTTATCTCTTTCATATCAAAGTATTGATTACTTTTATAGAGCCATTTATGTACATCTTCATTGTTAAACATGGAAAATCTTTTCTAGGTTTAATACCTTATAAAAGTGTTGTCTTCATTCACAAGTTCAACCAGGTTTTGAAGTAGAACACCTACAGTGAATAACCTAGGAATATTTCATGGGATTGTGTTCTACAATAGTTGATTGCATCTTCTATAGCAAAGACTTGGTAGGTTTATCCATTGATGAGATTATTGAGCTCCTTAATATTAGTATCTTGATTAGATTTTGTAGCTTGTAATGGTTGTCCATAAGTCTCTAATAGACTCAAAAGTTGTTCAAATATTATTCTTTGTTTGCATCTTCAAAGGATTTATCCAGCTTTTTAAGATCTTAGGACCTGGTGTCTGGTGTCATGGATAGGGAAATGGGAGAGAGAGAGAAAGAGAGAGAGAGAGATTCTTGCTTAATTCTTCATTTCATTCTTTAATTATCTATCAGGACTGTATTTTATTACATATATAAGCAATTCTAGAATTGCCTCTAGAATGTACATCCATCTACACATGGCAGACAACACAACAAGAAAAAACCAATTTATTTAAATGGTGCATTTGGTAAAGGATAAACGGTGTTTTTAACGGTCATAAATTTAAATGTTAACATTTCCTTTTTCTTGCTCTGTATTAGGCCTTTTACTTCTGTTTTTCTTGTAATACTCTTCGTCAAAGAACTCTAAGAAACCAATATTTTTCTTTTTTTTTATTGAGATAATTCTTTGACATGTTTTCTTCATGACAATTACAATTTTCTCCATTTCCTTTTCTTTTCTTTCTTCTTCTTCTTCTTCTTTTGCCGGCACCACAATCATTTTAAGAAAAATCATTTCCCCAATTCCACAAAACCCAAATTAATATTGAATTTAAATCCACACAAACAAATAATATCAATTTTCAATTACAAATAATGTTGGTATCTAATAACTCCAAATAAAATCCATTAATAAATAAATAAGTAAAAAGTGAAGTTTTGGATAGTACATTGAATTGAATAACTTTGCATGAAACACATAGCGTATTTGAACTTCAATCAGATTCAACTAAATGGCTCTGTAATGTTAAACCAGACGATCGCCATTCACTTCAAAAGGTGTTATGTGAAGAAAAAAAATTTCAAAAGGTGTTATGCTGCATGAAATAAGAATAAAAGAAAAAATCTCTATATAGTAGAAAGATTGAAGCAGATGGCATTACAAAGCACCCATTAGTACATATGTACTTTTAAAAGGCATCTTAGATAACAAGTTGTCTCAATTATAAAATGAGACAACTGTCTAAAACAGGAAAGACTCGCTTAGAGCTAAAATAGAAGTAGCATCATCTTATAATGTGAAGTGGCATCATCTTACAATGTAGAGAAATTTATTTATTTATCATATGAAATAAAATTAAAGCCAAAAAATCTAAAGTAGGTAGTTGAAAATGGATGAGTGACAAGCCATTGTTCAGCTGCCACCACAGCTACTATGGAGATGTTTTAAAATGTAATAGTGGTTGGAGTTTAAAATGTTTTTCGCTTAGAAATGCATCAAAATAATATATTTTTATTTTTTAAAAGTTATTTTTAATATTAATACATTAACAATTTGAAAATATAAAAATATAATTTTCAATAATTTTTTTAATTTTTTAAAAACACTTGTTCAACCCGTTTCTAAACACTTTATATATTCAGCAGCAACAACAACAGTTAGCAGGCAGAGAAGACATGACTGGGTGTGTGATGTCATTTGGGGGCGGCTATGCTTCCATGCTTGCCTGCCAGGGAGTTCCAAGCCATTGACCCCTCTCCCCATCGTTCTCACCAGAGTTAGTGACAACTTTCCATCTGTCTCTTTTCTATTCCCATTGCCTTTTTTTGGGGTAATTTTCTGCAATACAATATAACTGGAGACGAGACTTGCTAGTCTGAAGGGCATAGATCATAAAAAAAAAAAAAAAAAAAAGAGAAGAAAAGGCAGTAGAATGATTCTACCGTGTTGTTTAAGGTTTTGAATAATTGGAGCTGCAATGGCTGGTAGTGTTCGTTGCTTTTCATCACGCCACGCATACTTGGGATTTTGGAGGATTCAGGGGGCCACCCTCTCGATGAAGCCTAAGGTCCAACTTACCACCTCTGAATGAACAAAAACTAAGGGTATGTTTGTTGGGCTAACAAGGGAGGGAAAGGATGGAGGCGGTCAATCCGCCCAAATTGGGATGGTTGAATTTTGCAAGTGGGAAAGGATAAGAGAGATTCTTTCAATCCCACCCTCTAGACCTCATCCATCCTCACACCCATCTCTCCTAACAAACAGACCCTAAAGCTTTAGCAGACAGTCGAAGATCTGTAGATGTTTGCCTGGAGACTCACTTTTTCATTGATGTCTCCTGGTCCATCTCTCCTGGTCCATTTTTCGGGGGCTGCATGTACTGATATTGTAGCATATACTTTAGTTTTTAGGAATAAATGTTTTTCTTCACTCTTCTTCCTATTGATCACACTTTCCATGATATTCTGTCCCGGGTTTGTACTGTATCAGCAGGGAATGATGAACTTGAATAGTGTGGCATGAAGTGTGTACTAATTTAGGTGCAGCACGCACACAATCATATTACCTGAAGCTGAGTGTACTCGTTAATGTAAAAACAAAAACTACTAATCGTACATGCTGAAGAGATCTTTTCTTTTTTCCATTCCAGTTGATGTGGAGAGACATGCCTGGGATTTCATGGAGGATGCCAAAGGGCTTCAACTGTATTTTATTGGCCTGCAACGTGAAGATCAACCAAAACTGGTTCGTGGATGGAGAAAGGAGTTGAGAGATCATTCAGAAAGACACAATACTGAACTAGAATGAACAAAGCCTGTTCTAATCTAACATTTGGCATGCCAATTCTGGATCAATAATATTTTATTTTATTTTTTGTATTCAAGAGCTTGTCCAGCATTATTCCATCCATAGCTTTTTGAGTATGTGCAATTAATCAAATACTGTTGGCCTTCGTTTAACAGTCGTGCCTCAAATATCGACTGAAAATGCCCAATCTGTTTGGGTGGCAAAAATGTGATTAAAACTGGCAACAGCATTATCTAATTTAATCTGCCGCACAGCACTCGCATGAAATTACTGTAGAGTGATTTTCAGAAGCAAGAGAAAATATGACAGGAGCAATTCATAACTACAATGATACATTAAAAATCTTAACCTCATATTCAAACTAAGATTAAAAAAGATATAGGGAACAGTTACAAGAAGTTTAAGGTCCTTGTGTTAGCTCTCTCCTACGACTAGCCAAAAACCATTTCATATTTGTCTATTTCTTGGCATAGGTAATTAACATTGAATTCTGCTGTAACTTGAAACCCTGAAGTGCATGCATAGCGACTGTTGATTGCATCTCATCTCCGTACTCCACAAAGGCAATCCCAGGCTTTGTTTCCACCATCCTGACCTCCTTAAAACCAGCGTACTGCTGGAATAACATTTGCAGCATCATTGTAGTAGTCTCATTGGGAAGATTTTGAATAAACAGAATGTTATTTGGAGGAGCTGGAGCCTCAGGGACCATAGATTTCACACCACCTAGATAGGGTATTTGAGAAAGCTGCAAAATTTTGAAGTAAAGGTAAGGATCATGCTAAGAGATATTGCACATCCTTTTCAGAAGAGTGGAAAATGACAACAAATTGCCAGTTTCAGAAAACAGGCTGCATCCTTGTGAATCTCAGAAATGAACTCTTTCACTAATTAATGGACGTGAAACTAATTTCCAGGAGTAGCTTCTCACTAGACAAGGCAACTAGCTTTCCATTCTGTGAATCTAACTGGATGATGTAGTTGGATAGGTTAATCAACATAGTAGAAGCAAATAAATGTTTTCCATCAGTAAATAGAAGTTACATTCTAGATTGAGCAACTAAAAATGTAATCCTCTTTGCCTAGTTCAAGTTCAGTTTAAATATGTTGACCTGCATCTTTACTTTATAGCAAACAAATAAAATAATTTGTAAGAAGTCAACTTAATGGTCAAATCCTAATATCAAATTAACTTACAACAGCTGAATTTCAGGTGAATCATAATCACAAACATGGATCCAATTAATCTAGATACAGAGGAAAATGAGGTTAGCCTACAAACCACATTATAAAGAACCCAGTAGTGGTAATCCTAAGAAGGCAGAAAACATGCTTACAGGAGGTGTTGTCCCGTAGGCGCTGCCATATGCAGGAGTCAGACCCACTCCCACTTGATTAGTATCATGTTGATCTTTCTTCTTTTTCCCTGCCATTTGAAAAAATATAGATCTCAGAGGGAAATAAATCAGAGACAATCTACACATTCATACATTTATCTCAAACTGGTTTCTTTCCTACTATTTAAAAAGGAAAAGGAAAAAATATAGCATGCTTCACAATTCAGTTACTATCAAGCATGCTTGAAAAAACAAAAAGACAAATAAACCCCTAGATGCTAGTTTAATTTTTTTTTAAGGGTAATTAAGTAATCTTATGGTGCTGAAAAAAAAAACAAAAATACTGATTTGTTGCAAATCAATTTGGTAATGATCAATGGGTCGTGAAAAAGACCTTACTACCCTAATCAGAAAGAATTTGTTCTTTACAGGTGTAGTGGGAGGAAAATAGAACTTGAAAAAGTTCAAGAACCACAAACTAACATCCAAATGGAACCTAAGTCAGAGGCTATAATATTGGATATTCAGCCTAAAGCTTAATAAACATAAAAACTCTGTAGATCTGGTAGGACACGTCATACTCCAATGAGATATGGACTTAAGCTTTCTAAAGTGGAGTCAGAGTCATCATCAACATAGAATGTGTTGTTTGAGGATGAGGAAGTGTAGGAAGCTGATATGTGGAGGATTGGTTCTAGAGGTTTAAGAACTTGTTTTGTGCTATACATATATATAATTAGATGAACAAGTCACTCTTTCTATAGTCTATATGTGAAGGCTGTGAAATTATGAAATATAATTATAGTTACACAAAAATCACTCTATAATCTATAAGAGCAAGGCCATGACATTGAAATTGTGAAATCGCTAGGTCAGACCGTAAATACACACAGAATTACAATTGGTCACACTCTATCCTTGAGAGATCCAAAAATAATGGTAAATTATTTTTTAAAAGAAAAAAAACACAAAAGTGCTACTACTCCCCTGTGCAAACACAGAAACAAAAGCATGCTATAAGAAAATGCTTAGCATTTATCACTGAGCTTCTTTTTATCATTCACTAACATACAGAAAAGAAAGAGTGTGTGTGTGTGTGTGTGTGTGTGTGTTGGGGAGGGGGGCATCTTACCTTTTTCCTCATGCCTCCTTCGTTTTTCCCGTGGAACAAAAGTACCATCAGCCTTTGCTACAATATCTGATTTAGTTTTTGCATATTGTATTCTCTGCATTAGAAATATTGTTTGACAACATTAATTCATTGCAGAAGAGAAGGATCCATGCTTTACAATAGTTGAAAGATAGAAGTATAAGCTCAGTAAAGCGAGAAAAAGAAAACAATTCTGTGCCAATAGATTAAACAACAAAAAAAAGCTAAAACAAGTGAAAAGGTTCTTCTATACTTCTAGGCAGGAAGGATAAAAGCCCACCCAGAAAATTGTCTAAGAACCTCTATAGTTTTACTGATTGATGCTGCATAAGCATGACCATTTACCTTACATGCAAACTAGCATCTAATTATTTTCTAAGTCAAGCTATGGACTAGCGATGCTTACAGAATAAGAAATGAGCAGATAAGCGCTAAAAAGGGCAGCTTATCCTTCAGCACTAGAGGGGCAAAATCTGGGTCCATTTGAGCCCTCCTATCCTACCTAAGCAAGGCATTTAATCTCCAAGGAAAACAATACGGAACCCTTTCATAAGGTTGCCTAAGTTATTACATACTTTCCCATCAAAACTCTGCCTAGAAATCTAAAATCATACCCATAGTTTCACATATGAAAACAAATAGGATAATTTCAAAACATTTTTTTTAAAAAAAAAACTAGATGCATAAACTAACAATACAAGCATACCATGGGCTTATCATAAAAGGGGAAAGACTGCATTTGCCTCATGGCATTAGAGGCAGACTGAACATCCTCAAAAACAACCCAAGCTTGCCCTTTGTGTTTCAATGTCTTGAATGCCAATATCTCCAGTATCTTCCCGAATTGCGAGAACACAGCGTGCAGAGCTTTCTTCAACTCTTTTTTTTTTTTTTTTTGGTTTTCAAATCAGACATTACAACATAGAAACTAAATATATATAAGAGAAAGCGAAAGAGAACGAGATTTGAAATTTAATAAAAAAAAAAATAAAAACAGAGAGAGAGAGAGAAGGGAATTCGGGCATTACCATCGATTTTGATTTTTTCGTTGAGGTTATTGATGTAAATAGTCATGTTCGAAGAGACTTCAGTACCTGTGCTACTATTATTATTGATATTGTTATTCACATCAGCCATGTCTTTTCTCTCCAGCAATGCCATGATTTTCCACTCTTGATTTCTTTTTGAGCCAGACTGGGGTTTAATCTGATTTCTCGAGGGTTCTACACATTTGCCCTAAAAATAATAATTGCAATCAAAAGGAGGAAGGGAAGCGCATCTGCGTTAGGCCCAACTTGTCTACCCAATCCACCTTCTTGAGCTAAGATTGGTCAGTGAGAAATCGGCTTGTTTGTTCGGCCGATGAGAGTTACCTTGGCCCATCATAAGATAGAGTCCATTTTTGGGTCGGCCCATTACTCAAGGCCCTCACTTTGGGATCTCAGATTGGTTCGATCAAGTCTCCTGAACCGACCACTTGAATGTGACCTCTAAATTCTTGAAGCAGCATTTATGACTTGTCTTCGTAGATAACAGGTTATTTTTCGCGCTTGGACCAAAATTGTTTTGACAGTAAAATGATAATATTTGAATCATGAAAAACTTTTTAGTATTATCATTAAATTTAATATAATAATTTAAACTTAAATTTTTTTTGATTTGATTCTTTATTTAGCATAAATTTTAAATTAAATCATATAGAAGTTGCTCCAATATGACAGGTACAAAGAAAGAAAAAAGAAACATGTTATGTTAACCCTAGACAACTTGCTAAACCTACAACCCAAGTTATAAACTCCAATAAAATTTTATTTTTATTTTTATTTTTATAATATGATAAAAAATATAAAAATCAATTTACTATCAACTTAATACTGAATAATAAAATTCAATAAAAACTCCACACTAAAGAATGAAATTTAAAAAAAAAATCAAAAGCTAAAAAAGGGGGCAAACAAACAGAGAAAAAGCTTGTTACAACAAAGCCCGGACCCGGCGGTCTACACGAGCTAGTGAATTATTAGGCTGAGTTGGATTTGAACCAAGGTAGACATGTCGCCAATGAATTTATAGGCTATCCCCATTAACTGCTCAGGTATCGACCCAAAAAGTAAAAATTCAGACTTTTTAAGTGTCAAAGAACTATCTCAACTTAATATCTTAAACTTTTAAGTGAGGATCCAGAATATGATTTATATTATTCTCTAACACACCCCTTTAAGTGAAAGTCTTTTAGACTTGAAACTTGCATAGTCTTGCACTACTTTGTATTTAATTTTTATCAAATAAAATCTATATTAAAAAATCATTTCAACTTAATAACTTAAATTTTTAAATAAGATCACATAATATAATTTATATTATTCTCTGATATTAAAAACCCAAACCCGTAAGCTTCCTTTCATAATACCCTATCTCGAAGGTAAGTCGAATCTCCCGAACCCGTAAACTTCCTTTCATAATACCTTATCTCCAAGGTAAGTCGTATCTCCACTGTCTTCTTGAAAGAGAGATGTCCTGAACCACTAGAAAATGAGGGTACATTTGCTCGGTCGTAAGCGTATTATATTCATATTATGTCTACCCCTTCATTTTTTAAAGGAAAGAAAACATAGATAAGTCGTTTGTTGCCTATAGCATGAAACAGACATGACCTTAAACTAAGATATTCATGGTACCACACAAATATATTATAAAATAATTAAAAAGAAATGTATCAGCATGTTTAACTATAAACGGGACCATGTTGTCAATAACTCCTGAATTTTAATTAACAAAATGCCAAATTGCATCTTACAATAAAAGGTAGGTGATGTGATCACCATGTATTTTTTTTTTTGTTATTATTATTTATTAATGTAGGTGATCGGGTAAGTTTATGCATATCTCCACTAATCCCACGAGTTTTGAAGTTAACAATAAATTTTCAGTAACCATCATATTAGCAATTACAAGGTTCGAACTTGAAATCACAATGAAAATAAATCTTTTAATCTCAAATTTTTACCATTAAATCATCTACTAGATAATTAATCACCATGTATTCTATATTACAGAATCGTAGCAATAAGTGGGAAAGTTGACATCACTTGAAGCTACAACTGAAAGCTCACCCCATTCCCAAAATTAAGCCTAATTTTCAAACCTTTTACCAGAAATCAAACTTGAAAGAAGAAGAAGATGATGATTTAGATTCATAGATATACTCGATTCTAGCTTTTAAAAAATCAGAGGATAAGGATGGGTGGGATTTGGCCCTCGTCAATTTTCAAAAGGCGAGAGCACCTTTAATTTCTTGATGCATGTATACAAATACAAGACGTTGCTTTGACTCCCACTCCACTTTCATTTGGTTCATTTCTAGCTTTCTTCAGTGCCCCAACTTCCCTGGATACAAAAGGAGACAACGAGAAAACAAGGACCGACAATTTGAGTAACATATCCTAGGGCTTCTTCGGTTTAAACAAATCTAACTTCTATTCTCCTTATCTATTCTGGCAACGCTGATTGATGCTATGCTAGTATCGAAAATAAATTTTTTTAAAAAATAAATAGAACTATTATTTACAGCTAAAGTGATACAATAAATGGAAGCTAATGAGGCTCGAAGAGGAGTTCTTCAGGCAAAGTAGAGGTCTAGTGTTGGAGCAGCGGCTATCAAGAAGGGAAGGATCTGTTACAAAAATGGCAGAAATCTTTACAGCTAAAGAACTCGAGAAAGCCGCGACAAGTACCATGAGAGTAGAATTCTTGGCCATGGAGGTTTTGGGACACAGTTTACAACAGATGGAAGAACTGTTGCGATCGACAAGTCCAAAACAATCGATCACAGCCAAATCGGGCAGTTTATCTATGAGGTCACTTTGATTCCTTTTTGAAAAAAAACAGAGAGAAAGAAAGAATTCAGTCGAAGCTTTGATTCGAGCTTTCATGCATGCTGCAATCATTTTTATTTAATTATAAGATGAAAAAATATTTATAAAAAAAACAACCAATAAAAAGAAAATATTATTTTTTTATCGTTGTATTTTTTATTATGTAATTGTTTTTAACAAAAAAAATGGTTTTTTTATTGACATTTTTATAATTCATTGAATAAAAATTAACAACAATTAAAAAACAAAATTGTGAAAACTATTATAGTTTGAGCTAAAAAGAAATGTATGTTTTTAATAAAAACCCTAATATTTTTATTAAATATTATGATCATTGTTTTATAAATAAGAAATTATTATGATTATAAAAGAAAAAAAACTTTTTTTTCTAGTTGTTAGAGAATAATATAAAGCATATCTTAGAACCTCATATAACAGTTTAAGCTATTGAGTTGAGATAGTTCTTTGACATGGTATCAGAGCTTTGATGACCAAGCGGTCACGAGTTCGAATCTTACCATCCTTATTTATTTGATAAAAATTAAGCGCATGATATAATTGATATGTGCAAGTTTTAAGGTTAAAGGTTTTCACTTGAGAGAATGTATTAGAGAATAATATTTTGAAATCTCACCGAAGAGGTTTAAATATTTTTTTTAGAGTTAAATTAAGTCCTTCTTGTTTTAACTTTTAATTAGTAAAATTAAATTATATTTAATTTATACTATTTGGCAACATGGAAGAATTTATTATCGAGATATTTTTTGACATCACAAATATCCCTTAACATGTAAAATGCAACAATTTACTAGGTTTAAAATCATCTTAATATAATATTAGAGAATCAAATTTTAAAAAAATTATATAATTTTTTAAGGATAAAAAAAAAAAGAATTTACTCAGCTTCGTTGTGGCAATCCATAAGGCAATCGAGTCTACTCCACAATTAAAAAAAAAAGATAAAAGATAAAATACAGTCTTCATTTATTTAGTTTTTTTTTTTAATTATTATAATGACCCCGACCTTTGTAATTAACGCAAAGGTCGCATTGCATATTTTGGTATATAATAAAGCGCAGAACCTAACTAGAAAAGGAAGGTCACGTGACCATTACAGCATCGTTGCAATTAGTCTGAAGTTGACGTCACTTAAAAGCTACAGTTGACGTCACTTAAAAGCTACAGTTAAAAGTTCATCTCTTGACCGAAGCCTAATTCGCAAGCCTCTGAACTGAAGCCTTTTTAAAAAATAAGAGGATAAGATTGGACGAAATTTGGCTCTTTTCAATTTCCAAGTGGCGAGCGGACTTTTTCTTGACGTGCGTATAAAACGACGTTGCTTTGATTTGGTTCATTTCGCGCCCATCTTGTTCAACTTGTATGTTAAAGTTTAGTTTAACTATATGTAATTTTGCTTGAATATAAAGATTAAAAAGTAAATTAATTGCAATTAATCTTTTAAAATTCTGATAACACCACGTTGATCAATTACACTGCTAAACTATGTCCACAAACAAACTCAAAAACCTCTCTATAAAAACTTGAATTCAAACTCTAGAATGATAGAAGAAAAAAAAAAAATACCATGTCAGTAAGCATGCACGCATGACTTAAGTTCAAAGCCAATTTAACCTAGGAGACCCTCTAAAAGTTTTGGTACTCTACGAATTGAATTTTAACTCTTCAACTTTGTAGTATAAAATATACAAGAAAGTTTTGTAATTTTTCAACGTAAAAATAAAGGATTTTTAGTTTATAAAACATGTCAACTAAAATTTCGTTGAGATTAATTAATTTATCATTCATTCATTATTTGTTTGAAACAAGTTAATACTCTATTTATAGTATTTTTTTTTAATTTTGGATAATAATTTCCAACAAAGTCATAATTCTAAAATTGAATCGACTCCATTTTTTTATTTGACTTCAAATATATGCATTAATGATTTTTTAAAAACAAATTTCTAATACAACTTCCCTGAATACAAAGGCAACAATGAGAAAACAAGGCAAGTGACTGCCAATTTGAGTAATATCCTAGGCTACCTGGTTTAAACAAATCTAACTTATATTTGCCTTTATTATTGTTACTTGTGATAAGAATGAGTTTGTTCTTTTAAAATCTCTCAATCATTTATTCCATTAGCTACAAGAAATAAAAATAAAAAGTGGACTAAAATTTTTACTTTAGATCTACTCAAGCTTTTGGAAAAATGATCTATTATCTTTTTTCTTTTTTAATGGTTTGACAAATAGATTTTGTATGGATACGTTAATTTATTTTTATATTTATCTAAATTTGACTTGTTAAAAAAATCTATATTTTAATCAATTGTATTTTATTCCTAGTTAAAACTAAATTTTAGAGTACCTTATTGAATGTAGTTAATATTGTTCACAGTAGGCATATAATTATTATTCAAGTGAACATGCATTATAAGCATACAAAAATATTTAGACTTTAATTGAAACAAAGTAAAGTAGCAAGAGCTTTTAGAATCTCATTAAGATGAATGTAGTTATTATTAAGAATTAAGCATTTGTCCTTAAGGTTTTAGTGCTTTTTATTTTGTGCAAACAAGATGTTTATAATAAACCTCTCAAGATTCCAACAATGCCGTCTTATTTAGATACACTTCTAAATAAGATCTACAAACACAAGAAAAATAACTCAAGTATCTTTTTACAAAGAACAAGCCTAATATTCAGATTGAGAGGAAAAGTAAAGCTTAAATTGAGCTAACATCAAAGGAGAAAACACTAAAAATTAAGGCGAGAAAGAGCTGTAAAATTTGTTTAAACTTTTGTATAAAATGTTTTCTACAATCCCCTTTTCATAGTGGGTCTTGGAACCAAAACTAATAAAGAATTAATTATGATATTTACAAGAATAAATTATATCCATAATAAACTTTGATTACTCTTCATAAAACCATAATTAATCCTCGTAGTTTTAGCTTTAAATCTGATGTTTTTTTTGTTGAAAAGGTCATCTAGATTTTGAAAAACTGATTAGATTTTATTATTCATGGGTTAAATTGGACAAAACAATAGGTTGGCAAAAAATATTTATTTATGGGCCAGAGAGTTATAAATCCAAGCCCAAAATAGATTGTTAAAAAATAATTTTTTATAGCTTAAAAAATTACTTTACAGTAAACCCAAGCCAAGCTCAGTCAAAAGTCAAAACTCTAAGTGTGAGCCGGGTCAGGCCACATTTGTGTGTGGCTTAAGGCTCAAAGCCCACTATGCTTAGGTCCTCTCATTTAAAAATTTTTGGGTGCTCTTTAGATCCAATTTTAACTCTTCATTTTCCTACTAAATAAATACAAGAAAACTTGTTTCTTTCCTATATGAGATAGAGTTGTAGAGGGTTTTGAGTTTCTCAAATCATGTCATCTAAAGGTTTTTAAGATTAATTTACTATTCACCCACAATTTATTTTAATCATATTAGTATTTCATTTTAAAAATTTTATGTTAGAGAATAAATTTCAATAAAGTATTTAACTTCAAAAGTGAGTGGATCCCACCTTTTAATTTGGCCTAAAATATGCCCACTAACCATATCTTTAAAACAATTTTTTTAAACAATCCTCTATATGAATGAAAATTATCTAACCAATATAAAGGACTTGAATTTTCATTGAGAGATACTAATTTGGTGGATCATCGTATTAGGATAGGTCATTTTGTGCTTTGAATCTTCGTTAGTGAAATACTATTAAATGTACTTAGATAAATAGTGAATGTGATGTATTAAACTACTCAACCTTTTGTGTGAATCAAGATAATAGTACTTACATAGTTCTCTGTCTATGAATTTTCTTTGGTTCTCATTGCTGTATTTATTTTGGTCATTAACAACTCTTGGATTAATGAGTGCTATAAAGAATGAAGCTTTTTTGAAATTCTCAAAGAAATGGACATATTTCTCACTAATATAAGTGGTCTTTTATTAAGATTATTTTGTTATACTCCTCTTGATATACCAAGATATGAAGATCTTTAAGAGTATAACTCACTCTTTATCACACTGCAACCAACACCTATTTCAACATATGAATAAATAAGAAATAATAATTTTTTAAGTGCTACTGAAAATGTTATATGATTTACTTTTCCATTTGAACCTAGATTGGGATCTCCAATCAATTAGGTATGATTACCATCATTGCACTCTTTTATTTTTAAAGACTTTAAACGCATTCCCTTCGATGAATTATACACAAGATCTCTTGACAAACCTTTAATTAAAAGATATGTAATATTTTCTTTGACTTTACATAGTCAATGAAAATAATACCATTTAAGAGCAAATATTTAAAAATATTATGTCTATGATGTAAATTTATAAACTTACCATTATACATACTTCTTCTAATTATAGACTTACAATCATGGTGGATACAAATTGTTGATAATGGTTTGGCCAATATAGAATGTGAATATGAGCTTAATAAAAGTTAAAGCATACATATCAAGCTTTCTAGAAAGGTATTATAGGAAGAAATCCAAGTTCGATTAAACCTCTAATCAGACCTGTAAAATCAGGTTGAAGTACTACTTGCAGTAGAATTCTCTACTTTTATACTACATATTCAAATGGGCTATCTTGAGCTTCAGATATTGAAATCCTGTGATTTAAAAGCCCAAAACCATCTACACATCTAAGAATACAACTTTTATGAAAGGTTACAGGTCAAATAAAAATCATTTTGAAAGCGAAAATCCAGACGCAAGCTGAAGAACGAGATTGGTCTCCTGATCTGATGAGGAAATTAACAGTATCGAGCATCCCACTATGGCTAAGAGTCTGACATAGAAATGATGAGTCTTAAGATCCAAGAAAGGTGCAAATCAAGCCTCTAATATTCCATTAATAAAAGAATACAACTGGAATGATTGAATATTACAAGAAACCAAGTTAAAAACAATGTCTAAATTATAGCAGAGTTATGATAGTAGTAGAGTTAGTTTTCAACATAAATTCTGATGGATTTAACCAATCTTAATAACTAGATAAAAAAAAGAAATTAAATAACATTAAGGACTCCTAATCAGGAGAAGAATCCTAACGAAAGACAATAACTGAGGGAGGGAATAAAGAAAGCAAATCACGACAAAAACAACTATTTTTTGCTTTTTTACATTGTTCTTTTCTCTTTGTTTTTGTTAATTTTTCAGTAGCTATGAACCAAACTTTGGCTTTTGGTTCAAAGAGAATAGACACCATCTCCATTATTAAGTTGTGAAAAGTAACATTATCATTGTAATTCTTTCATATTCAAGTACTTATTTATCCTTGTTTCAGAATTATGCTATTGATTTCTGTTCATGCTTTTGAATTGTTTTGAGATGGTATATATGTGCTTTCTAGTTTCTTTCAATCCGTAATTATTGTTAAGGAATAGAATAAGAAGCAAATGAGTTACCTTGATTACTACAACTATCATTTTAATTTATTAGGGAGGAATAAACTAAGTTAAATTGCTCAAGCTTTTGAACAGTGCTTATAATAAATTTTACAAACTTTACTCCTAAAGCTATTGCTGAGTGAATTAAAATTGCTTTTCAATATTAAATTTGTTTGATGGTAAGAAATTGATTAGAAAGTTTTATCTAATCAATTTACTCATAATCTCCTCGATTCCTCTTAGTTTTAAGGAACATCAAATTTATTTTCTTGAATTGAAAGGATATGTATTTTAGTTCGATAATCAATAATTTTATAGGAATAGATATCTAGATCTTTGAACTGAGTTAATAACATATCAATTTATTATTTTTAGAATATTGGTTCTTTAATTTGTGATTCATATACCTTGTTCTTTCTTTTATTTTCAATATATTGTAGGAAGATTAAACAAATTTTCTCATGGGTTCAACCTGGTTTTCACAATCATACTATGAATTTATTTTGTTTGTGATAGTAAAGTTAAAATTATATTTTGGAGGTTTCGACAACCGACCAACAACAAAAGTATATTTTTTAGATTATATTATATAATCATAATTAACAAAAACAAAATCTTATGATACACATTTACTTATTTGTGTAAAAAACAAATTATAAAAAACCAATTTGTTTAAAAAAAAATATTGATTTTAGAAGTACATTAGTAACATTAAGAAGGAAGGGAAAAGTTTCAACTAAAATTATCTAATTAAAACTTTGTTCGGGAATATAATTCAACCCGTTTTTCAACACGTTTTTTACTTAAGAAAACATTAAACTGATGATTTTAAGTATTTGTTTTTTGATATTTTAAAAAACTGATATTAAAAATAAAAATATTCTAAAACGATATTATTTTAATTTATTTTTAATTAAAATATATTTTTATAAAAACACTATCCACCAACATCACCAAACACGTACAAAGACTTGAAAAAGAATCCTATGAAATTAACAAAATGTAAAGGGAAACAGAGGCGAAATTGCAGCCACCATTATTCACGTGGAAGAATCTTATATCTAGAAGGGAGGAGAAAGATAAGACTTTGAGAGCACGAGAAACCTGGGAAAGGAAGTTACAGTTTCCTTGGACAAGAAGACGGACGCCCGTTTCGTGACAGCGACTCTCAACAACATGTGCACGTGAGTTACTTATGGCGGTAGCCACTTGCATCTCTCCACATTATTCAATTCAAAATTGGCCTCCTCAAGCTAGACCTTTCAGGATTTCATGAGGCCAGGAACCTGTTTGCTTCTCCCAAGTAGCTCCTGACACGTGGACTGCTGCGCACTCAACATCGGCTGTAGTCATGAGCTTTTCGGACACCGCACTCACCTCGACCTTTCTTCTGTCGAAAACAGTTTGCTTCCTTCTTTTTTCTCCACATGCTTGATTTTGATGTAAGAAAAGTCTTCCCTCCTTTGCTGACTCTCTCTCGACCGTCGGTTCATTGATGATTCCTTCATCGCCTTGATCAATCACAACAATCAGTTTAATTGTAAAGAGACAATAATAATTATAATTATAATAATAAGGTAAGAGATTTTGGCGTGTTGAAATAATCAGCGATGTTTATTTTTTAAGTTTATTTTTTAATAATTGATACTTTCTTTTTCTTATTAAAAAAATAAAAGAAAATCTTAAGTGCACATAAAGATAAGCAGCGGCTGTAAGTAACAGTCACCACGTGGCAAGAAAAGAGAGGTTCGCTGCGTATATCTAGAAGCGTAATTTGACGGGGTCCGGCCGTTTCATCCTAGTGGGGCGGGATTTACTCTGCAATCCTCACGCGTCTCGGTTTCCTTCTCTTCTATATAAACCCCTTGACGCTCCCTCTTGAAATCACTCAGATATATTCTTGCAAACTTAAACAGAGAGAGAGAGAGCCGAGAAAGAAAGATAGTCTTTGGGTCCTTCAACTGCTGCAGAAAGTTTCTAGAAGAAGAAACAAACAAGTTTCTACGGCAGTTGAAATATATAAAAGATCCATCGTCTCTTGTTTTCATAACTTCTTTCACAAAGTTTGAATCAAATCACACACTGTATTTGTAGAATGGCTCGTTCTTTCTCAAACGCCAAGGTCATCTCTGGCCTGATCAGCGAGGCAATCAACGGCAGAGGATTCTCAGCTGTTGCATCCCAAGGAGCTGCTGTGTCCAAGGCAAGAAGCGGTGCTGCTGTGATGAAGAAAACAGGGGAGGAGGTTACCAAGACCACCGAGAAGATTTCCTGGGTTCCAGATCCTCGTACTGGATTCTACAGACCAGAGAATGTTGCTCAGGAAATCGATGCGGCTGAATTACGTGCTACTCTCTTGAAGAAGCATTGAAGAAATTACTAATTCATGCTATTAATAAAATCTGATTACAACTATAACATGTTCTATGATAAAAAAAAGGGGGGGGGGATCGATGGATATATGTGGGTTGTGGGGTGGTTCTGATGCTTTGGCCTCGTGGGCTATCGGCTTGTGCTGTGACATATTTAGCGGATCTTGGCTTGATTTGATTATTGCTATGGCACGCATCTCTAGCCCTCTCTGTTTAAGGAAAAAAAAGATTTCACAGATTTCTTATTGATGTAATATTTCTTCTTCGAAGTTTAACGATGGTTAATTACACTATATTCTTACACACGATCCCAGATTATCGATCTTTTTTCTTCTTTGTATGCGAAAACTATTAATTGTTCATAATATTGGCCATCGTTCAATCACTGTGATGGCCTGATTGATGTGATTTTTCCGTCACGGAAAACAGTTTGTTGGCAGATTTTTTAGGGAAAAAAAGGGAAAGAAAAACGAAAAGCCTGAAGGCAGAATTGCCTTTACCAAACTATTTTGGTTCGCGTGGGCACAGCATGCATAGGTGGGCAAAGCTTCGCCTTTCTATTGATGGCGCTCTGCTCGGCAACCCCCTGTAAACCAGCTTTTAGATGAAACTGGGCATGTCTGCATTTTAATTAGCCAGTGTTGCTCTTCATTCTTGGAGAACCTATCATTTGCAATAATTAATTTCGGAATTACAAAACAGATTCTCCCTAACAAACTGATTAAATAAAAAACTATAATTTCCAATCTCCACTTTATATATTCTTATTGCATCAGCTACAGCGCCGATTGAAGAAACTTCAATGTGATAAATAATTATAGTTTGGAAAGTTAATACTTGAAGTATGGTGCGGTGGAGTTAAACCTATATTATGTTTTAATTATAGTTTGGAATGTGTTTGATTAATTAATGTATATTATAATTTTAAATGGATCTAACTGAAAATTTTATTTTAAAATCATAATTAGAAAAAAATATAAATTGTAGCTTTTTTTAATTTTCCTTTTCAAACCGCAACCTCAAGATAATAATACACACACTAATACTAATACTATATATTTTGTCTTATTACAACGTGTAGTATAATACAAAAATTGCATAATTTCCTTTTTTGGTCGTCTCTGCCTTCCTAATAGTTTTACACAACTTTCGGCCGCTGAGAGTGGCATTGTCTATTCATTGTATACCAATAAATGTTTTAATAATTGAACTCGTATACAATAATTGGCGACATTAGTGAATTTTTATTTTAGTTCTTAATTTACTTTGACTTTTTTTAAGCACAATTAAAAAAACTTGGTAAAGTAACACAATAGAGAAAATATTTAGAGATATAGCATAATTTTATGAGTTGCAGATGACACGTATGATTTTATTTGAAATTAATACATAGAGAGTCTCTTTCCTCCCTTTCTTTTCTTCTTTCCTCCTTTTTCTCCCCATAACAACCCTCCCCTCCCCTTTTTTTGACGTTAGCGACCATCCCCTCCCTCTCTACCTACAGCGAAACACTCCTAAAAAACCACAATATCACTCATCTCTCTCTATTTAGCCCCAGATCGCCGCCCCTCTCTCTCGCTCTCCATTACAACTCATCCAATTTTTGACCAAAATAGTCGTCACCACCACCCCCACCACCCATATTCTACATTTAAAGGTATATTGAACATTTACCCTCTATCAATTTGATGTTATTTATGCTAATTTGTGTTAAGTTGATTTCATACAATGTTAGGGTTCTGAATTAGAGATTATGTTAATTAAATATAAATTTAGTTGATAATTAGGTTATTTTATAAAATAATTAATGATTTTTTGTGGTTGTTGATTATGAATTAACAAAATTATTTTTAAAGAAGTTAGTGTTGATTTAGGTTAAATTATCAATTATACCGAATTACATATAAAATAATAATATTAGCTATGAAATACATGAATTTTATTGATAATTTTGTTATGGTAGCAAAATTTGACGAATGTAGGTGTTTATCGATTAATTTGATGAATTTAAGTTGTAGCCAATTATATTAGGGTTATGATTTTATTGATAAATTATGCACTTAGATTAACCCAAGATAGAATTGTGTTTTGTTGTGTTGTTTGATAGAATGTCTAGTAATTTTAGAATATTATGCTTTCATGATGGTATCATTATTAATACTAACAATGATATCACTTATAATGGAGAAAGTCATGAATTTTTAACTGCTACATTAGACATGTCCCTTAACGAGTTATATAAAATGTCATGTGATTAACTTGGACGGAATATGTTTGAAATAAAAATTAAAATTACTTAGAGGATATTACAAACCGGGGTCAGTCAAGCTTGTTATGTCAATATATCAATCTGTAGTGATGGGAGTGTAAATTTAATATTTGGGTTTGCGAGGTTTAATGAGATTAATATGTTGAAGCTCTACTTGAATAGTAGACCAAGACGAGAAAACTCTTCTAATATGGAGATGACCCAGGTTCCTAGCAACTCTTAAAGAACCACACAAGCATCACAGGAATCTAGTTCATCTAGGTTAGGTGGTAATGCAAGTAAAAAAATGTTAGTGCAGGAAATTGTTAACATGGAACCTTAGTTGGGTATGATATCTGGTCCATATTGCAATGGAAAATCCAAACTAAGTGACGGTGAAGATGATCGTGATGCTTGTGTGACCACCATTATAGTGGTTTACAAGGAATGGTTGAGGCACAATGTGACTGCCATTACCAAGTAAACACTCAGCTCATAGATGAATGTTTCATGAATTTGAACCCTAACTGAAAGTTATGAGGCAGACCGCTACTCCTCACTTAACTTATAATTAAGTTTATTTGCAAAAATTAAAATGCATAAAGGAATTAATCCATACTCGACGTACTTATGCATGAATAATATGTAAAATGAATGGTAAAATAGTAAAAGAAAAATATGCTAAGATTAAATAAACCTAAATAAATAGGCAAACAATCAAACAAGCAAAGCTCAATCCTGCCAGACAAGTCCCCAATGGAGTCGTCATCATGTCGTGGTGTGCATGACGTTGAATGATGGTGCTGCCTCCTGGAAGTTAAAGAGAGTTTTGAGTTTAATCATAAAGTTATGATTTTAAAGTTCAGGAGTCATCACCTAGTATTATGATTACTAGAATGTCTAATGGTCTATGAGAGTCTGGGTAAATGAACTAGTTCTGCAAAGGGAAGACGCATCATACCCTACCTAAGATAAACTACATTGCTTGTTGATTGTTTTTTAAGTGATGTTTCTATCCGCTGGTCTCGTTTAAGGTTCAAGGCAAATCTCCTTTTGTGAAGAAATTTCTACCTTATTGGATTAAGTCCTAACAATTCTAATGTCCATATTTAACATCGTATGTATTTCTTAGATATAGTTAATTCCTAACGTTCCAAATAACAAACTAATTGTTGTGGAATTTTTGATATTTTGGCCAAACTTTAATAGATACTCCTAAAATGGTTACAATATCCATTTTGCTTTTTCAAAACATGATAAAAATGTGATTTTATCTTTTTTAGAAAATATTCATGAAAACCTTTAGCATTTGGCCATATGGATGAAAACAAAATATTCTTTTTTTTTTGTTTTTTTAAATAAATATTTTTTTTTGAAAAAAAATTTAGATATTTTGATATTAGGTCTATATCTTACAATATAAGTCTACGACCCGATATTAGACAAAATTATTTAAAAAAAAACACGTGATAGACCCACCCAGTCTTAAAAATGGTCTTTTGAAAAATTTAAAAGTTTTTTAATTTTTAAGAAATGGGTTGCTCAGGCCCAAAGCCCATGCCCGAACTGGTCAAATTGGGTTGGGCTGACTAATGGCCCAATAATCCTCTTTTTTTTTTAATGGGCTCGACCTAGCCCATCCATCTAGGCAAGGCTGAAACGGGTACAGCCCAGCTAACATGGTTACTGGCCTAGCCTAGTGACTATGTTAATTAATTGCACTGTACATGTTTTGCGTGCAGTTACCATGGAAGGTTCACAATGGGCGGAAAAGATGAAGGTTACCTAGCATGGAGGTGGTGTGGTTATTAGTGGAGGAGGTCCAACTGGTAGTTCGCGGTAGGGCTGGAGACGTTGATGAAGATTATCGCGTGGAGAAAAAAGAAAAAAAACTTCACAATGGTATGGTTGCTCACGAGGGGAGGTCGAGAGGATGAGTTGGTGGAGGAGATGCACGACTATTGGTGGAGGAGATTAGTGTTGGTGAGGTTGTAGTGGCTAAGGCTGCAACAGAGGGAGAGAAGAGTAGTAATGACAAGAAAAAAAACTAGGCAGAGGCTGGTTTTTTTGCCCACTTTGCACTCAAATTTCTTACTCCTTAATGCCCAAAATCCACTCCTATTTATGAGGGTGGAAGAGAGATATCTTGTATTTATCGGGAACCAATCTTAGCTCTTGATTCAAAGTTGTCATCATAATCTGTGAAAATTGGACTATTAAAGGCTGATTTGGTTGACATCTTTGGAGCAATGCAGTGCAGACAACAGAGGCAATCACTTGGCAAGAATCACGCTAGGGGGTAGTACAGTGTCATGCCATCTGAAGTATATATGGTTTGTTCGGTTTGGTAGAGAGATGAAGCATTAAGCATTCCAAAAAAGTAGTCACCCGAAAAAACTTTCTAGTACAAAAGGTAGAAAATGATGAATAATAACTAGATGATAAGTCATTTGGCTTTCTCTATTTTTTTTTGTTTCTGCTGGTCAAAATGTAGTCGTTTTAGTCAAAACGCAACGTTTCATTTAAATAAAACGACGTCGTTCTAACTACTTAGGATTTTAATTAGGGATTTGATTAAAGGTTAATTTAGTTTTTTTGCTTTTAATTTCTTTTAATCGCATCCCTAATTAACTTTAAACTTTTAATTTTATGCAATTTTACCCTTGCCAAACTTCAATATTTACCCTAAATTTCAGCATCTTTTTCATTTTAATCCTTGGTTTTGGATTTATGTAAATTAACCCTCAATTGACAATTAAACTTTTAATTTTCTTCAATTTCACTTTTGTTTTCAAACAAATTAAGTCCCCAAAGTTTAGTGCCTTTTTTAAAAAGGTCATTGGCTATGAATTCTTCAATATAACCCTTAATTGACCCTAAATTTTAATTTTCTTGTAATTGTATCTCTAGTTTCAATCAATTGACTTTGTAAAAATTAAGTTTGGTCCTTCAGAATTCCAATCTTCTCAATTAAGCTCAAATTAGGCTCCAAAACTTAATTTTCACCAATTAAATCTATAATAAAATTAATTTAACCCATTAAAAGTATAATTAAGCTTGGACCTTTTAAATCTTTTAATTTAACCCAAATTAATCATTAAATATAATTAAACTTTTTAATGTGGCCCATGCCTATTAAGAATTGAATTATATCCGTGGACTTAATTTTTATATAGATTCATCTAATAATTAATTAAACCTTGAATCTGCATTGTCTCTCTAGTCTAGGGTATGATTATGCTCCCAATTTCATTCAAAACTCTCTCTCTCTCTCTCTCTCTCTCTCTCTCTCTCTCTCTCTCTCTCTCTCTCTCTCTCTCTCTCTCTCTCTCTCTCTCTCTCTCTCTCTCTCACACACACACACACACACACACACACACACACACACACACACACCCGTGAATTCTATGAATTGTGGTTTTTTTTTGGGGTAAAAAGTAACGACAGAAGAAACTATCTCAAAGTGATTCTCTTAGCTGAGTCAGATGTAACATTTACCATTACTAAATATTTTTTGTCACACTAATTTTTATAACAGAAATCGATAATGGAGGGTGAGAAGGCAAAGCTCGTAGTGTGAGTTGTCTAGATGCGGTGAAATGTGGAGTCGGGCAAGTAGAAATATAAAACCCGTCTCATTGTGATTGTGACAAGCTGGGCATGCACAACACTTTGATTACGCAGTCTTTTATCCATTAATTTATTTATTCGAATGAATACGAACAAGAAGATCGAAGTGCATGCATTTTGGAGGCGTCACCGCTCACGTGAGATTGACTACGTGGCGGGTTCACCCTATAATCGTGGCTTCCTTGCCTATAATATCAACTCACGACTCCCTTAAAAAATGGCAGAAGAAATTTTGATATATATTTTTTTAATTTTGAATTTAAAAAATAAATTAAACTCTATTTTTATACAAGAATAAATGTCCTATTCTTATACAAACTCAACAAGAATTTTTAAGTTATTTTGATTTCTAATCTTATGTTAAACTTGTTTAATTTTACACTAAAAGCAGTTATTTTGAATTAAAAAAAAATATCTATCTTATGTCAAACTCATTTAATCTCACACCAGAAGCATAACTCTTTTTATTTGTAGAGTTTGTATAAGAATAAAACATTTATTCTTGTATAAAAATAGAGTTTAATTTAATTTTAAGTTTAAAATAGCTTTTAAAATTCTCTTAACCAAGTTTTTTTAAAAAATCAGATGATATTTGCAACTCGCTAAATAGTAACTAAATAAGTTTTTAACTGTGTTATTTTCTGAAATTCTTCTACAATTCTACTTTGAAAAAGAAGCTTTTCCAAGATAATGAATTTTCTTGACAAAAATACTCTCCACACTTTTTGTTAATTTCAATTATATCCTATCTATTATAAAAATAATAATAATAAAAGAACTGGTTTCCTAGCTCCTTCACCATTCAATGAATAGTTAAGAGCGGCTCGACTCCTTTATTTTTTTTAAATCATTTTCTATTATTTTTTTATTAAATCTTGAATGACCTAATTAGACGAGATTAAATTTAAAATTATAATATAAATACTGAATTAAAAGATGAGGAATTGGATTGTAAAACAAAGAAAAAAAATACACGGTCAATCCTAAATCTATGACAATTTTTATTTTGATACAAAATTTCATTTTGTTTATATTTTAGTCATTGGATTTGGGATATAAAAAAGAAAGCCATTGAAATACAGTGAAGAGAGAAAAAGTTATTGTTTGTCACGATTCTAATAACCAAAATGGCTAAATATGATGTCAAAAAGGTTTATTCAACAAGAGGAGTTTGATAATAGTGTTTTTGGTTTTCAGCTTGTCAAAAAAAAGATTGGGCTTTTAATTTATTCGATGTTTCAGGTTGTTTTTGTGATTTTAACTGATTTCTTGCTATTTTAAAATCATAAATGAGTTTATTGGGACTTTTAATGTGTTTTTTAGGTGTTTTATATGAAAAAATAAGTTTTTTAATCCAAAATTCAAAATCTAACTATCTAGTGGTTTTCAAGTCGCAGAGATGGCTTGAAACTAGGAAGGATGCAATGTATCGTTTGTCTTACAGACAACACCTCATTAGCTTTAATATATATATATAAACCTTGGCTTGTGGTCTTGGGTTTTTAGGTCCAAGTAAACTTAGGCTCAGTAGCTGGTTAGGCAGAAGATCCTAATTTACCAGGCTTAGCAATGCTTGATTATTTTTTTCTAAGCGTTTTATTTAATACCCTCATGTATTATTTATTTTTTATTTCAATTTAGATGGACCCTCTCTTTCTCTTGATTTTTTAAATTGTTTTGTTTTTTTAAAAAAAAAATAGTAGTCATCTTTTTTTTAATGTTTAAAAGATATTATTGTAAGGTATATTTTTATTTTCATTTATTTTATTTTATATTATATATGTATTTTTAAGATGTATTTTTTAAAATCATTTTTCTCGATGACAAAAAAACAACTTCTACAATAAAAAAAAACATAAACGCATAAATTTAAAACAAAAGTGAGTGTTAAACACTTGTATACTTATTTTATTTTATTTTGCTTTTAGAAAAAATATTAACTTAACACTTTAGTATTTAATTAGCATGAATAACTATTTTAAAGTTGATCAATTTAGCTATTACATGAGTTTTAAAGCTAATATCATCTAAACTTAGTCCTGCATAGTGATAATAATTTAACCAAAATCTAATGGATACTGAAACCAACTTGAATAGGTGAGTTAGATTTTTTTTAATAGGTGAATCAAAACTTAGTGTGTGTGTATATATATTTAACATTTAATATATCCATCGTAACAGTTTAAGAATTTATTTGTTTTTACATTTTAAAAATAATTTAAAATAAAAATAAATTTTTTTTTAATTTTTTTTTTAATAGTGGTCGAGCAGCTCAAAAGCAAACATATGACAATTAGCATACAAAATAAAAAGAGACGGGGACTTGATACTTAATATAGGAAAAATGTTTTTGGTGAGATAACATAGTTTTGAATGTCATGATTCCCTACTGCAATATTTACTTGTAATTGTCACAGTTAAGAACCGCGATAAGAATGTAATTCATGTTGCTTTTCTCATCAGCGACATCAATTAAACATTGATCTTGCTTTAGGTTAGTTATTGTATAAAATGACACAGAACGCCATGCTTTCTTTCATCAAAGTCATGGTAAGGTCTGAACCCCAACTTTCTCTTTGTGCATACTGATACCGAGCTTGGGGCTATCATCAGTACTCCATGGAGATTCTGTACACTTCTTTGTGAGAGGTGGGTAAATGACTGGGCCTACTCATGGAGGCCTCTTCCCGCCTCAGCTGCAGATGTACACAAAGTTTGGGAGACAGTGAAAATAAGGTGAAGAATCACCCTAAGAAAATACCAGAGCAAAGAAAGGTAAAGAGAAGACAAATAAAGCCTATATATAATGTATTTTTCAGATGAATATCCTTCCGCAAACACAAAAAATTTAGAAAATGGGATGCAAAAGCTTAATTATATGATCAGAAAGCTAAGTGTGTGTGTGTGTGTAAACTGCTTCATTAAACCTGGTGTAAAAAACTATATATTCAAAGGCAATTGCTTCACACGGAACAAAATAAGGACATGGAAAAAGCACAGACACTACTTGCGCAACGATGCGTTAATATTTGATTGATCTTTTGCAATCTCAAAGCATTCAATCATCTGAGACAATGACGTGTTAACATGACCGGCGACCATAAAACACGTCACAGAAGCAGAGCATGTTCAACCACATCAACTACCAACCATAACAAACTGGATTCGACTGACATGTCAAATTATCAGCGGAGTTTTCATCAGTGATTTTGAAAGGGATTAAAACATGATAGTCTTCGGCCCCCCTTCTTTTTCTTTGATTTCAATTCAATCCCTAACCCTATTTCTTCAATCCCTAACCCCTCCTCTAAAATCTAGCCACCCAACCCGCAAGCAGTGACACAAACTCCCTTCTCTGGTTTCAATTCTTGTCAAGCTTCACTCTACCAGGTAAGAAAACTCACTCATTTTTGTTTGAAGTTAATATATTGAAATTTATTTTAGAATTTGTGATTTGCAAGTATATAATTTTATAATTTTATTGTATTAATATATGATTTGTATTTTAGGATTTTGTTTGGGATTTGGTGTAAATAGATTTAATTTATCATTTGATGAAATTGGGTGTAATTTTGTAATTTAGGTATGTTAAATTGAATTAATGATGGGTAACAATTACTTTTTGTCCATTTTATAGTTAAGTTGGAAATTTAGAGAAAAAATGACTTTTGTGTGGAATTGATAATAATTAAAAAATATTAATTTAAGTTGAAAAAATTTAAATTGAAAAAATTATGGATAATTAGTTAGGCTCCAATTAATTTCAGTCAATTATGATTTTAATTCGTTGAAAATTTAGGAAAAATTAAATTTATGTGTAATTGATAAAATTAAAATATTATTTGCTGATGATAGCATGGTATGAAAATTTATAATGTTTATGATATAGATAGTGATGGTAATAATATTACTTATGATGATAACATTATTTTTTTTACTTGTTAGTAAGATGAAATGATTAAACTTTTACTTTTATGAACCATGAAAATGATATTAAGAAGTTTAAGATTTGTTCAATGAGTTCAAATATCATATGTTAGGAAATACGCATATGACTAAGTGACAACTTAGTCAAATGTTACCATTTTTGGATTTGTAATCTATTAACTCTTAACGATATATAAGATGGAAATGGTACACTTGTTGGATCGATTTACATTCTACTGCAACTTTAAGTACCATCAATTGTGTTGTGGGAATTGCACCAGGGTTCCTTGCCTCTGTGACCTGGATTCGAGTCCTAGCGTGCACGCCTGTCACCCCACGGTGTTTTACATGTCTACTGGGCTTGCAGGGTGTTCAGTGGATCCGAGGATTAGTTGTGATGCGCGTAAGCTAGCCCGGACACCCCGGGTTACCAAAAAAAAAAAACAAAAAAAAATTGTGTTGTGGGAATTCAGATCTAGTTTAGTAAGACAATTTGTACCCTAGAGATATTTTATAGTTTTCTTTTGGAAAGTGAATTCCGGAAATGTGAATTCCGAGAAAGTATTTTCCGATGTTTGGTAGTGTAATGGAAAATAAGTTGGAAAACACTTTCTAGTGTTTGGTTATGTTATGGAAAATGAGCTGGAAGATAACTTATTAATATTTTATTTTTTTCAACTTTATTAAAATAATGAGGAACAAATCATACAAATTAAAAAGTTGAATGAGAATGAAATTAAAAAAAAATATAATTTCATAAATTATCTTAGATAAAATAAATAATAATCAAAATAGTAGAGATCAAATAAAAAATAAAAAATTGAAAGATGAAAAAATTAAAATAATAATAATTAACATTTCATAAATTATTTCAAATAAAATAAGTAACAATCAAAAGAACGAGGACCAAATTTGATAGATAAAAAATTTCAATAAAAAAATGATAAGGAAAAAGCAAATATCAATTATAAAAATAAAAACTAAAGTTAATATAAAAATTAAATTTTAAGAGATGAATTAAAAAATAAATATTCAAAACAAAATATATATAGCAATTAAAAGTTTAAGGATCAAATTTGATATAATCAGCAAATAATGATATTTCTAAATTTTTCACAACTTTCGGAAAGTGTTTTCCGCCCAAATTTTCCAGGAAAACACTTTCCTGAAAACCAAGCTAAATTTTTCTTTGACTGGAAAGTGTTTTCCGTGGACCAACTTTTCTAATGGCAAATAAACACGAAAGTTTGGAAGGTGGTTTCCCGGAAACCACTTTTCGGAAAACAAACACAGTCAAAAGGGAAAATACTGTCCTGAAAACCAAGTAAAATTTTTCTTTGACCGGAAAGTTTTTTCCGTTAACCACCTTTTCTAATGGCAAACAAACATAGAAAAGTTTGAAAAGTGGTTTTTCAATAACTACTTTTCAGGAAGGCTTAAATGTGCGCTGGCCATAAAAGGCTAAAGGTGGGCTTTTATTCCTATCATAACTAAGATTCTAAATCATTATTTTGTATAAAATAATTTTTCAGAATCACGGTTATGTATAGAATCGTGATTTAAAACATGAGAGGCAACTCAAAAAGCACAGTGCCAAAGGCTAAAACATTTGGTGGATCGTTTAGAACATATCACAGTACATTTAGCTCAGTTGATGAGAGGTGTAAATAAGGATCGTGAAGAGGAGAATAATGTATCTAGAGACTTACCTAGGGCAAGCTGAACCTCTTATATATATATATTCCTAAAAACTCGTATAGACTTCATGTTTATATGGATAATGGTGTTTATGACAAGTGAAGCACTTGAGACATAATCTATAGTCTTTTTGTTCATAGACGTGTTCCTGGATTCGATGATATTCCTTTATTAGATGAGAATTTTTCAAAGTGGAGATTCATTAACTAGTTGTTAGATTTGGAAGCTTACTTTTATTTCAACAAAATTTCTTATTATAAAAAAGTTGGCCTTGCACTACCAAAAAATCAATAAATACAAACGGAAATACCAAGAGAATATTTCTATCAGTAAATTTTCTAGGGATTTTACCGACAAAAATATTATCTCGGTATATACTGATGGAATTACAGTGGGGAAAAAATTTAAAACAAAGCAAAAAACAAATGATGCCGTGTTATTTTTTTCAACGGAATTACTGACGGAATTACAAAGGGAAATCCATCGGTAATTTCATTGGTAAACTATGAACAATGTTCATCATGTCAATTACAAAGGGAATCACTGATGGAATTTTCCGTCGGTATTTTTCAGAGAGCTCCAGAACTGTTCACTTTCCAATTGCACTGTTAATTGTTGTTCTTTACAGATAAAATCACCAATGAATTGAAAAGTCATCGGTGTTATTTGGTGTTTTTCTGAAAAAATTAAATTAATTTAAAATTTTCATTTAAATATTACAGATGGAATCACTAGCAGATTGAAAAATCATCAATGATTATTGGCGGTTTCTGAAAATTTTTTATGAAATTAAAAATTTAAATTAAATATTAAAACGGAATAATTAAAAAATATTAGTATTAATATTACAAACTCATTTCTTATTATTATTCTTCTTCTACTTCTTCTTCTTCTTCACTACATGTAAAAAACATCAATATCTTTTTCTTTTTCTTCTCTTCTCTCATCATCTCCTTCTTTTCTCCTTGATGCTCGAGTATGTCTTCTTCTTCTTTCTTCTTTTATCCTCTTAGTTTTTTTTTAATTAATATGCTTTACAAAATCTTTTTTCTCTCCTTAGCTTCACTTGCAACTAAATTAAGGTAAGATTTTTCTTTTTTCTTCTTTTTTCATGATTTTTTGCACTATGTTTGTTTTTTATTTTATTTTTAATTGTTTTTGTTCTTAATAATTGTATAAATGTTGTTGTCAGATTTTTTTTCATATGTGATCAATTTTTAGTTGATTTATTTATAGGATATTTTTAGCAATTGCAACTTCATTTTTTTCATATGAATGTTTTTAGTTGAATTTATTTTTTCATTTTATTTATTTGTTGCAAATTTGTATGAGTTGATTTTCTTATTTTTTTTCCAAGCATTTTGAGTATATATTATAGAGTGTTGATTTATGTTAATTTAATTATTTTATAATTTTATAAAATGGATTTAAAAAAAAATTTAAATAATTATTGACAGAATTACCGATGGTATTTTTTGAGAGATATACCGACAGAATGAAATGGGTAATTTTTTTTTACGAGTCTGTTCCATCAGTAAATCCTTTGGTAATAATTTTTTTTATTACCAACGGATTTACCGACGGACAAAAAATTACCGATGAAAGATTCACCGACGGAGCATTTTTGTCAATGATTTCGTTGGTAAATTAATTACCGGCGGAATATGTGTCTGACGCTAACGGAAAAATTCTGTTGGTAAAGCTGTTAAATGTTGTAGTGTTGTGACACACAAACTTTCTTATGGTGCTAAATAATAGTGGTTTGAAGTTCTAGAAATATAACTTGTACTAGTGAGACTTTAATTCCATCATGGGAAGGTTTGAGATTATTTTTAGTGGATCATTTAGAGCAAACCATAACAAATCTAGTTCAATTGCTGAGAGGCGCAAATGAAGATCATGAAAAGGAGAGGAATGTGCTTAAAGACTTGCTTTGGGGAAGGCCAAACCCTATATTTATTCTTAAAAGCTCATATAGCCATCATGTTTATATGGATAATGGTGTTTACAACAAGCGAAGCACTTGAGATATAATTCATAGTCTTCTTGTTCATAGACACGTTCCTAAATTCTATGAGATTCCCTTCTTTTATGAGAATTTTTCAAAGTGAAGATACACTAATTGTTTCTTAGAATTGGAAGCTTACTTTGATTTTAACAAGATTCTATATTATATATAAAAAGGTAAAACTTGTCACACACAAACTTTTTTATGGTGCTAAAGAATAATGGTTTGAAGTTCTAGAATTTAAAAGTCGTAATGGTAAGCCTGTAATGGTAAGCCTTTAATTCCATCAGAAAAAGCTTTGAGACAATCATTACTTTTATAGTTTATACAAGATGATTATGAGAAGATTTTATATTAAATAGATAAGTAAATAAATTTTTATTATTTTCTTTTTGTCCAACCTTCTCAATTAGCAAGGACGAAAAATATGGAGGAGGTATCGTTTCTTAAAAGTAAATAATTTTAGTATCACAATAATAACAACAACAATAATAATAACATTTTGCGCACACCACTTTACTTGTCGATGTTTCGGGAATCAAGAAAGCTTCCAAATTAGTATCATTTAGTGATTATAAAGATCTTGCAAACAAATACATGGAGGACATGGTAATTTCTTACAAGTCTTATAAAGATATTACGGAAAATTACCTTGGTGTTCATTTATATACAACAGTTAAAGTATTAAAGGTCATAGATAATGATGGACTCGACTTTGAAGTAAAAGAATGCAGGAAGGAACTATAAATGAAACTTCATATGAATGAAAAGTACAATGTTAGATATTAATTTTTCTTTAATATATACACATCAGAAATTAAATTATAAAATTCACAGGTGAAACACATGCTACTTCATAAATAGAATAGCTATCATGTTATATTTGATCTATTCTTTTGGAGTGGTCTAGTTCAGTTTTTAACGGTTAACTTGGGGGTGAGTTTTTCACTAGGATATTGACACAAGATGCAGTTTTTATTTTTCAAAAGGATTTTAGATTTAAAATTAATATAAACAGAGATGTTGAAGATTAATCAAATAAATCTTTGAGAGTTTTCTCTATAATTTTCTCTACCAATAGTTTTGGGCTATAAAGTTTTAGGGATCAAGAAATCTAGTATCACTTTAACAACATAACCTCGTTAATTTAAAAAATTATGTAAGGCTAAGAAAGATGCCGTCACTCAAAATTTTTCACTCAACTGAAACCTCGATCTTAAGGTGTGTGACTATATTAAGATTTTACGAGCACTGCACGATAAAAAATAACAAGGGAGACTAACAATTTACATTGCAATCTGCAATGTCCATGCAAGTTATACGAGTTTTAGCAACCGAAGAGACTAAGATTTTCCACCAGACATATCAATATTACCTTTATAACCATTCAACCAAGTTACTATCTGTATTTGCTTGAACCTGGTAGAATGACATCAGAACACTTAACCTTTCAGTGAAATTAGATTTTTTCAGATGCTTCTGAGCCTTTGTTTCAGGAATTTATCATTGGGCACTGTAACATCATGTTGCAAATAGCGAAAACAATTCTTGACCTCACAGACTATATTTACTTATGAAGAAGATTCATGGCCAGGGTTTCTTTGCATCTCAAGCGACAAAAGTTAGAAATGCCACGGCCAAATGCCAGTACTGCAGTACAATTGGCTGTAGCTATGGCTTCAGAAGGCGTACTGTGAGTTCTTATACTCATGGGCAAAATAATAGTGGTAATATTCAAGTAAGAAAAGACAAGGTTCCAATCAGGAAGGAAAGAGAAGAAGAAGACGACGACGACGACGACGACAAATGAGCATTGACATATTTAGGCAAAACAAAATCCAACAGTTCATAATTTCTTAAAATGAAGAGATGCAAGCTTTCCAGGAGAACCTTCTCTGGAATATTGGTTAGAAACTGAACACGTATAAAAGGGAGTTCCAAATAACTTCTTTCAAAAGTTAATTTTTACTTTTAGGGAGAATAAGGGATAAAAATAGAAAGATTGAGAGAATTAGGGATTGACAAGAAAGACGGAGATTAAGGATACATTGAAGGATCCTTCCTCACATGTGATTTTCAATCCTTCTAATTAGAAGAAATTGACTCACATCTTTCTTCTCTTTTGTAATTTCCAGCGCTCTCAATTTAGGTGGATTAACTCTGATCCTGTTAGCCAAAAAACTAGATGGATAGCAACCCATCCATCCATCCTTCTGAAAAACACAGCCTTAGAGAAGTAATGTACTGCTCCAGCTATGGTGCTCCTCATCTATCCACCTAAAACATGGATGCTCCATGATCACATTTGAAGATGTACCATGCTATAGCTAAGCTACCACCGAAGGATATGCCAACGCATCCCAACATTACGTTAAGCTGGTGGCATTGCCTCTGCATGGACAATTTGTCAAATATTTATCACTTTTGCTATTATGGTGAAGGGTAACCATACTTTCCTTCTTCCACACCACAGAAGTGTCCTCTAATAAAGATCAAATTAAGTGCCCACATAGCATAAACACGTGAAAATGGTATAAATTCAACAACCCCTCGAGCCAGAGTGTAAACATAACAAATCGCAAGTTCTGATTATTTATTGACAGCCAAGATCCCATCAGTTGATTTCTTTGATTAAACACGAAGTGCAGTGAAGGCCAAGCATTAAACCACAAACCACACAATTACCATTAGCATATAGCAATCTTTTCCTATAATCCCATCACACAAATCAGCATAAATATACAACAATTTCCATTTTTTTTTTCTTCTTGGAAAAATTGACATTTCAATTCCGATCCCAATTCCAACTAAAAGAAAAGAAAAGCATTCCGTTATTCAATACCCATTTAATCAACAGATACATAAATCCCTAAAAAGAGGAAACAAAAGGGCCGGAGCCGGATCTAAGCGTGGTTGCTCGCTCAACATTGTTGCAATTAAACCCACACCCACACTGTGGACACTCGTAGAAATTATCAATTGCAAAACTGGCAGAAGTAATTCCGACAGAAAATTCAAGCTCATCTCCTTTTCTAACAACCTCAACGATATCTAACCAAAAAAACAAAACCTTCACACTTACTCCGCTCAAATCCGTCAGCCTGTTCTCGCTTATGTAACCACTGACTGTGGACTTGTACTTAAGCTGATACGAACCTTCCAGAGAGAAACTGCACGAACCGTTCAGATAGGCGCGAAATCTGCCAGTGGCTTTGTCCAGATCGTAGCCTGTGGCTCCTTTCGGAAGAATACCGATCGGGAAGTTGTATCCGGAGAGGACATCGTAAGTAGTTGGGAGATTGTCGGTGAAGGATGAGATGGCGAGCGATGATAGGAGGACGAAGAAGAAGGTCAAATTGGCGGTGATAGACATTGGAAGAGGAGGAGGAGTATTTCTTCTTGACTTTGAGATGAATATGCTTGATTTCTGCTGGGAAGTAGTTGGTTTGACTGGGATTCTTGTATTTGTTTGGTTGCTATTGCTGCTAGGCAGGAGGGTAAGCGTCCAAGGGAATTGAGAGGGGAATACGATGACGTTTGGCTGTGAAGACCACTAGTTGCCACGCCGTTTCGGAGTTCTTTTTTACTGTTAGGTTGTGGCTATATAGTTTGGTGTCCACGTGCTTGTTTGTTTGTTCGAGAGAGCACGTTATGGTTATTATTTTAATTTTAATTTTAATTTTAAGAAGTAAAAAAAGGACACAGCTCTTACACGTGTCACCAGCCGAGGACCTAGTTAGTAGTTATGTTATGTCACTGTTTTTGTTTCTGTTTTTTCTCGTAGCCACGAGCCTGTCGTATTTTCATGCATTTCTTTTCGATTATTCACAAAAACAATTATTTATTTATTAGATTTTTATTTTTCATGACCATATATAGATATCGTTTTTTAGAATTTAGAACCTCCACGATAGTAGAAATAGTGAGTGTGTTTTTATGCTTGATTAAATCTTGGCGTTGGAATTCTTCTTTCTTTCTTTTTTTTAAGTAAAAGAATAGATTAATATTAGTGGAACTATTACTCTGTAACTGCTTTGTTTCTCACCTGAATTAATATTAATTATATATATAGTAGTGTGGTGCTAAAACAAATGAAGACATGTAACTATAAATTTATGGGGGTTTTTTTTATATATGTTTTATGGATTTTAATTAATACATGTAATTGTCAATTTGATAGTAATAACATCATTCCACATTCAATTTATATTATTTTATTTAGAAAAATTGTTGGAACACAAAATATATTTTCGCTATCTCATTTGATTCTTCGTCATGTTTTCTTTATTCTTAGGTGGTGCATATCAGCTTACAATGATTGATTTATCACTAGTGAGTCTTTTTTTTATCCTTCATTTATCTTTCCTATCCTGAAAAATAACTCTAGTTCTTATTTTTATTAGTGTTTCAGATTTAGTTCTTTTAGTTTTGATTTTTGTCATTTTTCTTTTTATTAATTGTTTTTTCAATTTAATTCTTCAGTTCTAATTTGTTATATATAATGTTATTTTTCTTTTGATTTTTTTTCTTAACTCTTTTGTCAAAATTTTAATATTATTACACCACCATTATTATCACCACCACCACTATTACAACCACCACCACCACCACCACTAATAATAATAATAATGAGATGATGATGATTCTAACCTTATGAAAAGTTAAAAACATCCAATATAATTAAAAAATAATTGTTATTTATAAAAAGGCTAAATAAGAAAAAAAAATGACATAAAAAGGATATTAATTAAAAAAAAAGCTTTAAAAACATTTTAAAAAAAGACATAAAAAGGTATTAATTGAACAAAGAACAAGTGCTAAAAAAGGAAAAGTTTGGACCCACACGCTTGGGCCTATGTTTTTGTTTCTTTTTTAAAGAGGCGGACAACACGTCACCCGATATGGAAGATGAAGTGTCGTTTGCCAGCTCAGATTCTGATCACTATTGTAATGGCTAGAAAATCAAGCCTACATGTTTTTTTATCCAAAAAACTTGTTTTTCAATGCATTTCAACCACAAAACACCTTACAAATATCATTAGAACACCAAAAAACCAACCTATCAACCCATTAAACCTTAAAAATAACCCTAACCACTAAATCAAACCGAAAAAAATATTGCATCCCTAACCTAGATTTTGTTTTCTTGGCTATATTAAGGCTTACAACAACCACCATAAAACTTTTCTCACCTAGTGGAACCTTTTGAGACCAATTGTAACCTGTTTGGTGGTTAAAATCGTCTCTAACAAGGAACTTTCTCTCTCTTCATAGGAATCTAACGGCTCCCCTTTCTCCTCACATGAAACAAATGAATGAAAAATAAGAAAAATAAAGTTTTGTATTAAAATGTCATTTTTTAAAATTAAAGTGATCAGTCACCTTATAGTAAAAAAAAGTTGGGGGACTAAAATGTACTTCACAAGTAAATTTGAAAGTGTCATCTATGTTACCCGTGTTTTTCATTTTAGTCTTCTGTCTTTCAATTCAACCCTCCCTCCACACAAAAAAAAAACATTGGATGCTAATGTTGGCTCAAAAGATCTCAATTGTACAAAGAAAAAGTTTGAGAATTAAATTGAAGATTTTGATAAAAAATCACTACTTCAATCCATAATGATTTGTGAGAGAGTGAACAATGATGTTATGCATGGTGAGAACACCATAAACTTTAGTTTTTGTTAGTAGTTGTAGTAATTCATCATTCAACATTAGACTTGTTGGAGATTCACTTTTATTGTTTTTTCATGTTGTATTTTTTATCTAATAACTTAGGTTTGGGTTTGAAAAGTTGATGTTTTTCCATGTATGATAATAATAGTGATAATTTATCATTCAACATTAGACTTGTTGAAGATTGAGTTTCATTGTTTTTCTATATATGGTATTTCTGATCTAATGATCCAGGTTATGAGTTGGAAAAGTTGATGTGGCCCGATGATCTTTTTTTTTGCCTTATTATTTTATTTCTGATGTCATCACTCAATATTAATTTTTTAAAAATAAAAAAGGTTTTGTGGTTTTTTTTAAAAACAAATTATAGAGTTAACCTGATCTCATAACCTAGACCACGAGTTTTGCAGGTTAACACCAGGTGACTCGCCCCTTATCACTTAACTTGCATATCTATCGCGCTATTTTGGATTGACTTTACCTTAATTTTTTGTCTATTTTTTCATCCAATTACATACTTTTAAAGGCTTTTTTTTCCTAGTTATTATAGTATTTTGTTTTATATTTTGTACGTTTACTATGATTTTTATTTTTTTATCGTCTAATCAAAATAAAACCACCGTATTATTCCTAATTAGGGCTTTAACTCAAGTAATTTGTTATTTATTTATTTATTTAAAACACACTTATAGTACCTTGACATCACATTTTGTACATGGAAAAATACAGAGTTGCAATGCAGTGCAAGCCTATATCTATGGCAGTCTACATTGGTAAATGACAGGTTCTGCATTTTAACAAAACGTTTCCTACTAGTGTATGGTAATGTTATGCGAGAAGTTTTTCAATTTAAAATATGTTAAAATAAATTTTTTTTTATTTTTTTTATTTTTAATATTAGCACATTAAAATCATAAAAAAAACAACTGAAAAATCATTAATTTGAAAAACACATGTTATAAGAGATCGCAACTTCTGTGTTTTTTTTCAATCACGAAGAAAAAATAGTTTAGTTAAAGTGTGTTTGTTTTTGTGTTGAAGAAGCGCTTTTGAAATTTTATTTTTTTGCTTTAAATTATTTTTTTATGATTTTGAATTGTTTTGATGTGTTGATGAAAAAAATAAATATTATAAAATAAAATAAAAATATTATTTTAATGTATTTTTAAACAAAAAACTCTTTGAAAAACAACTATTATCATAATTCTAAACACTATCATAGCCAAATAGCTTATGTTTTTTAAACCTCATAGTGTTTCAAATTTTAATTTTATAAAAGGTAAAATAATCTTTTCATTCATAGAAACATATTTTTCATTTATTTTACATATAAAAATATATCTCATAATAATTTTAATCAAATATATAATTTTTTAAAATATAATTAAAAATATTTTTTAAAAACTTGTTTTCGTCACCGCAAAGATTTCCACAATGTCAAACCTCATGTGTTTGGTTAATAATACTTTTAAAATTGAGGTTATAAAATAATTTTAATAAATATATATTAATATTGATGGTTTTAATTTAAATATTATAAATTTAACTATTGTTATTACATCATGAAATAAATAATATTTTATATAAAATATTTTTCATTGTTCCATTATACTATCTACAATTCCATCACGTATGAAATACATCCGACAATGACTATAGTTTTTTTGGTTTCTTAAGCGTGCAACAACATCAAGTAAAATATAATCAGGAACTAAATTGGTATTGCGATCAAATTTTATAAATGCTACATCATCAAACGAACTCTGTCTAATTTATGTAGTGTCATTGAATAATGTTAAACACTAGTTTTTCGAATAAAACACAATTAAAAAATAAAAAATAATTTTTATTTTTTATTTTACTGGGTCGAACCCGGTTCAATGTATTTTAAGCTTTGGGCTGGAGCCTATCCGGCCAGAACCGGTCCGACCGGAATAGTGTAGCATGCTACACTGTTCACGCTAATTAATTAATTCATGAACAGTGCGGAAGAAGCATCATTTTCTTGCTTCTCTTTTCCTGTGTTTGGAAAGTAAAAAAACTATGAGACTCATAAATAATAAATTATGGTTTTTATTTTATCAAATAGGTTGCATGTGTATTTTAAACAAAATACAACCTCTTAACCAAATACTCTCGCATTCATTAATTTATTTTTGGTAAGAGTGCTACTGCTTTCTGAGGAAGTCAGGTCATTGCTTATTACAGACAGCACATCCATGTGCAACACGCTTCTCGATGCCATTTATCAGTAAGTGGTATCTAAGCAAGAAGAAGAAGAAGAAGAAGAAGTGATTTTCCTCAAGTTGACATCTTTACAATCAAAGCCACATCCACAAGCCGGGCATTCATCAAAATTTCTCACAGGAAAATCAGCAGAAGCAATCCCCACAGAAAATTCGAGCTCATCTACATCACGGATCACTTCAGCAATACTCAGCCACAAAATGAGCTCCTTAACTTGGATCCCACTTAATTTTGAGAGCTTGTCTTTGGCTATCACGCCCTCAATCGTAGACTTGTACTTGTAATTAATTCAATATTACTTCCATATTTTGACATGTATTTAAAAGTAGACTGTGTAGGCAAATAACATCAATCAAAGAGGGGGTGAATTTGTTTACACTGAAAAAAAATTTCAGAATCAATTTTGAGTTATCCATTTTAATGCAACCTTGCAAGTACTAGGGTGTTTGTTTCATGAACCAATGAAATATGCATTCAACAGAGAAGGAAGGAGAAGAGTAGCTAGAAATCGCACACAGTATTTTATCCTGGTTCCCCAAAAATTCATAGAAAGTCTAGTCCTCACAGATGGCCCTGGATTTTCACTACTTGATGGATTTGTATGTTTGATGTTACAGATCTTTTGTTCTTGCAATCTTGCAAGTTCAACCTCTTCAATGATTGATTCTTCACTCAAATCTTTCTACTAAAAGCAATAGTTCTTTCATTCTTTCCTATGTTTTGTTCTTGTTCTATCATTTTGTAGTTTCCACAAGCACATGGTGTAGTTTTTCACAATCTTATTTTTCCTATGACTTGTGCTGTTAATAAATCTTCCTTGGCCTTTTGCATGAATTTTCGACTGAAGTTATACAAGTCACGAACAAATCAGTTTTTATTAGTAATTATCTTATGGTTTGTAACAATCAAAATCACAGGACTACAGGCTGATGATGAGCTTTGCTTGGCATACGTTTCGTACTACGTATAGATGGACATGGTTGTTATGACAAGGCCAGTTTTCATATCTAGTTTTTTGATGTATTAGAAAGATTAACGTAGTAAGCGCAGAGAGAAAGACTCAATTTGTAAGGAAATGACTGAGTTTTAGAGGTAAAATGGTATTTTTATGGGGTTCAATTGACATTACCAATTTGTTTGGGGATAATAAAAAAAACTTAAACCTCATTAGTTTTTCACTATGGAGCAAGACTGAAAAGCACTATGAATTGCTATAATTCATTATTTATTTTGTCTTTCATATTTGTAAGGAAAGGAATGAGTTTTGGAGGGAAAAAAATAGTTTTTTCACGGGTTTTTTTATATTTTTATTGAAAAGTTAAATTACTAATATACCATTTAAAAACAAAAAAAATATAATAAAGGGGCAAGGGGTGTTTTTGGTTTTTATTTTTTTTAAATGTAATTACTGAAATACCATTACAATTTTTTTTCCTTCTTGGATCAAATGGTGTTTTTGTCATTTTCATTTGGCTTTTTTGTAATTTTCAATTAGAGTTAGGGTGATTGTGTCTTTTGATATATAAAATATATTTTAAAAGAAAAGGTTGCTGGCGTAGCACCGCATACATTAACAGGTGGGAGGAATGTGTGCCTTCGAGGAGATGCGTGCGGGTTCTTCCCACCACCAAACACCACCTTTCATGGTAATGTTTGAAGTGGCGTCTTGAGAGCCTTCCAATTATGGCGCGCATGACGACGAAGGACAAATGATGTGGCCTCGATAGACTTTTTTCTTCTCCCTCCTTTTCTCTCTTATCTCTTAGGCAAAGTACACAAGCTTCTTTAATTTTGTTTATTTATACAAAATGCCCCTTATTCTTTTTATTTTTATCTATTTTTTTATCTATTGTAAATTATTTTTTTCAATTTCATCCTTCATCATTTAATTTCATTTAGTTTTTATTTCAAATTTAGTCCTCATTCTTTTAATTACTATTTATTTCATTTTTAACCTTTTTCTAATTCTATTTTTTTTTTCAATTTCATCCCTCAACATTAAGGATTGCAATTTAATCTGAACCTAATAGATGCCGCCTTAACCCGCCCTGAATTGGTTGATGTTTTATGAATGGTTACCTTTCTCAATAAGTAATAAATAGGATATGAATATTATTAAAACATACTTGGAACCCGCTCAAATCTAAGCCAAAATATATATTAATATTATACAAATATATTTGTAAAACATTTTTATTATTGAAATAAAACACACATATATGTATAATATTTATTATTTTATAGTTTCATAATTTGACACACACACACTTCAAATTTATATATTTGTTGATTTATTTCTTATTTAGTACTAAATAGTTTTTAGATAATATATACACATAGAGATGAATTATTTCATCCCTCAATGTTATGAAAGACAATTTAATCAAAACTTGATGAATACCAACCCGAATGTGTCGGTATTTGTTTTATGGTTACCTTGTCCAACAAATAATGGATAGAGTATGAATATTATCAAAATCGACCTGAAACCAGTCCAAACTTAACATGAAATGTATATCTATATTATATAGATATATTTGTTGAACATTTTTATTTTTTCAATGCAATATGATATATTTATATCTTAATATTGATATAAAATTATAATTTAATACACACTTCATATATATAATTTTGTTTTTTTATTGAATAATAAATATTAATAGTCATATGATTGATTTCCATATGGTACCCAAAATTCGAATTATAATTTATGGATATTTATATTTTTTATCCAATAATTTTGCGACTTTTTTGTTTTGGAAGCCAATGACTATGAAAGACTAATAACACATTCCAATGCCTCTAAAGAAGATTGCTAAGTGCCTTACAAACAGCACATTCGTTCACAATGATGCGAGGACTTTGCCCAATACCAGTAAAAAGGGTGACAACGTCGAACTTCTCGATTTTGAAATAAATAACCCTTAAAAATAAATGTCTTTGTTAGCATTTTAAAGTTAATTTCTGTATTTCTAAAACATAATGTATAAATAGTACAATGTCAAATTTATTATTTTTTATTCTTAAATTATCATTGTAAAAAACTTTTAATTTTAAAATTATTCAACTTATGCATTTATATATAAAATAATAATTATTATATTTTTTAAACTTAATCCAAAGGTCGACCCAGGATAAGGCATGGATAGGCTAGTCGAGTTGATCTGGGTAAAACCGGGTTATTCTCTAAATTTTTTTTCAATAATCAAAACGATGTTTTTTAATCAAAATTATTTTAATAAAAGTCACCAGGTTTTTGACCCAAGTTATAATCGAGTCTTACCTTAAGTTGACTCGTGATTTTTTCCAAGTTAAGTTGGATCAATCATTTCTCTATTTTTTCTTAAACCGGACTAATCTAGATTGTGGGTTGGTTGGGTCCTAAGTCGACCTGTCAGGTTGTTCCAGGTTTTATAACTAGTGTTATTATACTATTATTAATTTAACACTCAATATACGTTATTGTAAAAAAAAAATCTAATTATTTTTAAAATATGTATGTTTGATAGTAATACATATTAAAGATAAAATATAAAATTTTATATTTTATTTTGTCTTGTCCATCAGCAACTAAACATGATGTAGAGAGAGTTATTTTGTTTTATATACCACTACCAAACATAATTTTGACTTTGTTTTCTATTTTGTTTTATCTCTACTGTTTTCGTTTCTTTTGTTCTGGGATGGTAACCAAATATTACCTTAACAATAATATCTGATTTCTAAAAACAAAAATAAAAGAATTTTTATATGATAAATTAACTAGATATTTTGTATTTTTTTTATTTGATATTAATGAATATTTTAAAATTACCTATCCTTCAATCAAAAGTAAATTTCTTTCTTGAAACATTTTGCATTTGATCTTGTATATGACTCCACTGTATTCTCGTTAGCTAGAGGTTTTATTTTCTTATTTTTCTTTTTAATATTTCTTATTAATGATCTATACTATGTGAAATTGATGGCTAGGATTTTCAAAAGGTCAAAATCCGTTAGAAGTCTAACTAAAAGAAATAAAGAATATAAAGTTAAATTAATTAAAAAAAATTCTAAAGTTGGGTCTCTAAAGTTATAATTGGTTTGAATAAAAAAATAAATTTTATTTTATTAAATAGAGTATTAACTCAACATCAAAACATATTCTTAACATCACCAGGGCCTATATAAAACAAACTGAAATAAAACATCAATCCCAATAAATTTTATTTTATCAAATAGAGTATTAACTCAACATCAAAACATATTCTTAACATCACGAGATCCTTATATAAAACAAATTGAAATAAAACATCAATTCCATTCCCAAGGTGACTTAATGTAAAAAAATTAAATTAAAGATAAAAAAGTCAAGTGATAAAAAAATTAAAAGAAAAAGAAAACATTATAGGCAATTATTGCATCTCACGGTGAATTGTGTCTTACTCCTATCTTACATTTCCAATTTTTTTTAATATCTCTTTCTTCTCGCATTGCCTCACCTGTTTATGATTCCAAACACTATTTCATGGTTTGCCGAGGATCAATTTCACCAAACCAAACTGCAATTATTAAATTGAAAGAAAAAAGAACCAATATGTGAATGAAAAAATAACTATAGGACCCAATAAAAAATAAAAATCAAATAAAAAGAGATTTCAGGAGGTAAAAATAATTTGAAGGACCTAATTAAGATAAAAAAGGATGCATATAAAAAAAAAACTTGAGGTGGTTTATTATTTATATGAACAATATTTCCACCCCAAGATTTTTAATGTATAGTATAATATTAGTTTTTGTCTTGTGCTCCATTACATGTCAAATAAAAATTCTTTGAACATACAAAAATTGTCAAGATAGCAATGAGCTATTGGTAAAGTTTGGTTACTGTTTTGGAGTAGATGAAACTGAGATGGTGAGGATAAAAATATGTTTTGTTTATGAAATATAAATAAATATATAAAAATAAATATATCATTGTACTAATTTTAGATTGAATTTCTTCTTCTTTTTTTTTCAAAACAAGAGATACAAAAAATATGTTTTTAGAAACAATATTTATTATTTTTTTCCGTAAAATATTCATGTAAAAAACCTTTAACTCCAAACTTGTACATTTAAGACATGTAAAGATAAAAGTGATTATTATTATAATTTTAAAATTCTACCTAAGAGTTAGCCTTGAACAAGTCCCAAGTCACGAATTGGAAGTGTCGACCCAGGTTAACCCCAATTGTTTTTTTTTACATGATTAAAATGATGTTGTTTTGACTAAAAAGATTTTTCTAAAAAAAAAGTTAACCAATTCTTTACTCGGGTTTTGACTGGGTCATGGAACGACCTAGGTTTTTATTCAGATTAGGTCAGGTCAATCCTTTCTCTATTTTTTTCTTAAATCCAGACTAGTTAAGGCTTCGAGTTGTCTAGATTCTAGGGCAACTCGACAGGCCAATACAAGTTTTATAACTAGAATTATTATACTATTATTAATTTCAATACTTAATGTAAACTAAAGTAAAAAAAAAATCTAATTTTTTTTTCTAAAAATATATATGTTTGATAGTGAATATATTAAGGGTAAATTAGTTTTTTATTTATTTTGTCTTATCCACCATCAACCAAACAAGATATAAAAGGAGTCATTATGTTTTATATATCACTACCAAACACAAATTTATCTGTCTCTTATTTTATCTTATCTCATTTATCTCCATTGCCTTTATCTCTTCTATTCCGAGACAATAACCAAACATTATATTTGGCATTGTTATTAAACCCAACCTAATAGGTCAACCTAAAATTCGATCAATCCAACTCCTTACCTACTTTAGGTTTAAAACTAACCCATATAGTAGTTTCCTTAACATGACTTGATTGATTTGGAGGGTCCAAAGTTAACTGAATGACCAATAAAAAAACATGATTTGACTTTAAAAAAATTTCAATGCGACTTATATTTTTTAATATTAAGACAATAACATATTAGATAGATCCTAGTTTTGAGGCTTAAGGCCCCAAACCCGCTACCCGAATCGTAGACTTTAATAAGCTTAACAACTTTGTTTTTATAATTATTTTTACTTAAAAGTATGATGCTAAAAACATATGCTTGTGAAATTAAACACCAACCAAATGTTGAGTTGTTTGTTTGAGATTGTGATAACCTCATAGAAAGCAAACCTAAATAAATTATGAAGATCAATTTAAAATTAATTAAATATTAAAAGATAAAATCGCAAAATAAAAGAACAAAAAAAAAAGATTCAATCGAAAGAAAAAAAATGAAAGATGAAATTTTTTTTAAAAAAAAAATTTGACATTGTTATTAAACTTGACCAAACAGGTCAACCTTGAAACCTCAAGACCTGAATCCTTACCTAACATAGGTTTAAAATTAATCTGCATGAGAGTTACTCTTATGTGACTCAGTTGACTTAGCGTGACCAAAGACAACCCAAACAACTAGTAAAAATATGAATTGATTTTTAAAAAACAAATTTAAATTGTTCTTTTTCTTTAATATTGAGACAACAATATATTGGATTGACCTTCTTAACACGCTAAACCCGCAACCTAGATCATGTACTCCATTGAGTTTAAAAACTATTTTTTATTTAATGATGTAGTAACAAAAATATACGTTTATAAAATTAAGCACCATTTAATTACTAAGACGTTTATTTGAGATTGTGATAACCTAATATAAAGCAAACTAAAACAAATTATAATTACCAATTCAAAACTAACATAATATTAAAGGATAAAATTGAAATAAAAGAGCCAAAATTATTTGGGAGTCTCTAGGATTTTGTTAGATAGATCTAAAATTGTTTAGAGATTTATTACCTGAAGATCTGATTTTCTACAACTTTAAATAATTCTTTATAGACTGAATTGTCACAAACCACAAGTCGTCTAGTTGTCCAGTCTTCAATAGTAATCTACACGAATCACCAGTGAAAAATTTTCTAAATCCTTATTTAGAAGAGAGAGATTATTATGCCTAGAGTGCTAGCTTTTTATTTTGTAACTTATGTAGTTTTCCTGTGTAACAGACAACCTTTTAAAGAATAAGAGGCATAATTTTATATTTATAGAAAATCCTAAAAACCCTATAAATAGAAAACTATTTATTTTTCCCTTATATAATATCCATATGTTATTTAAGAATAATTTTAGAAATGAAATCAACCAAGTTCCTACTTGATTATTCTAGAACTAGAATTATAATCCTTAAATCAAATACATTTAGTACTTAATTTCTAAAATTATTTTAAATCAAGTCACACTAAATTAATTATCTCAATTTAATTTCTGACTAATGGTTCTTAATATATATGACTCATTAGTTCCTAATATGTTAACCGAAATATAAATTATAATTATAAATAAATAGAATTAAATAAATCAAACAATTTAATTTATTATCAATTCAATAATTGATTAATTTATATTTAAAGATCAAGTATATTATTTAGCACCATGTCATGATCTCCTAAATATTAGGAAAGTCTTAACTGATTTGACTTAACATTTCAATTACTAGTTTCTCAATGTAATTATTATCCTTCATCAATAATATTCTGATTTAGACATTTTAGTATGAAGTGCCTGATTTAGACATTTTAGTATGGAGTGTGTCTAGCATGTCAAATCATATTTGTTTGCAACATTATAGTAATTGATTCTTTAAATAAGATTTGAAATTCTCTTCAAATTTAATTTCACCTTGCGTAAGGATTTAACAATCAATATTATTTGAGAACATGTAAAATATTTTTTTTTCTAATTCACCTAGGATGATGAATTATCTCTTAATCACTCAAATACCTTTATATAGTTTATGTTATATCCAATGCTTGCCCATTTGTTAGCTTTACCAAGATAACTAGTAACATGATCAAAACATAACACTCCCTATATAAAATAACTTAATAATCTCAATTCTAAAAATTACTTACACAACCGTCATATGAGTCTTTCCATAAACACATGCGATATCTCCATATAAAATTCTCATGAGTCAGTTCAATGTACATGTCTTATGACAAATACTTACATATTAGTTCTAGACATCCCTTATATCTCAGCTTATGAGAACAATGAGTTTCTTTCATTAAAAAAAAAACATAATATGTATTAGTCTCTACGGCTCTAATAAATATCCAATATTTTAAAAGAACATCAACCATGAACATTTTAGGAACAATGCTTTAATGGAATAGAAATCTCATAATGATAACAATTTTATAATTTTTTTTTAAAAGCATTTTGGCTTATGAACTTTATCTTTATTCTAGATTTATAAATCAAATATTAGATTCATTAATTTAATATCATATGAATATTAAATATAAATTAAATTTTTATTGATAATAAATATATAATTAGATAAATATAATAATGTCACATGTAACCATCCAATTAGCTTCAAGACATTAAACTAACAGTCAGTTCAGACAAGAGATGGACAATTAAAGCTTCCCCATCTCGTTCTACTCGGGCTTCAAAATTCCATACTTTATGTTGTTCATCCACAATCTTAGTTTGGAAAATTGGTCATTAGAATAGTTAATGTCCAAGCCTGTCTCTACTTCCAAGGCACGACATTGCTGTCAATCCTGTCTCTACTTCTAAGGCACGACACTGCTGTCAATCCTTGCGCAGCAATGTCGTGCTTTAGAAGTAGAGACAGGATTGGAATAGCGTTGACAAGATATGCAAAAGATGCAAAAAGTCAGGAGCTTGATTATGAATGGTATATATTAAGCCAACTAAAATCAAGGTTATCTAACAGAAACGGTCTATCGTGGCCAAAGTAAAGGTGAGAGTTAAAGAAGCATCCCAACAGCGAACAGTGGCTCCAACTCCTGTAAGATGCCATCCATCTTGATGCACTAAAAAATAGTTGCAAGTGTGTGCTTTTTCTTGTTTGTTTGTTCTCCCCTTCTTCCCTGATTTAAGTGGGGTGGGGTGGAGGGTAGATTTTTTTATCTCCTCTTCCTGAACAAGAGGGCAGGAGAAGAGGGTAAGGAGAAATTTCGCCTTTATATCTATCCAAGGGTACATGGCACGATGAGTACCAACCCTCATTTTCATAATTCAACTCAAAAGAATTCAATCAAACAATCTGGTGCATATCTATGAGAATGATAAATACAGAAATATAATTTTTGAAACAAATAATACAATGAGAAGAAAAATATTGGAAGCAAGTAAATGCAGCAATGGTAAAAGGACAGTAAAAAGAAAGGACCATACATACAGTTCTGTATGAAATCAACTGACATCCTTGAGTCTTTTAATCAATGTATCCAGAGATTTCTTCTTTGGATTCTGCCTGGCTGCCCTGCTCCCAAATGTTCCAAATAGCCGATCTGAAGGATCCCTCAACTTCTCTGATATTGTCATTACTTTCCTATAGTCCAATGTATTATAACTCCTCCCCCTGATCACAGGATTCAGAAAATTCTCAGGATGATTGCTCAAAAGCAAATTAATCAGTTGCCTTGCCTCAGCAAGTGCTGTTTTCAACTGATTGGCATCCCCTTCAGAGAACAAAGCAGCTTGATTATCAGCAAAAGATTCCAATAATCGGATATCTACATCAATCCCCATGATAGCATTGACACTAAACCTCTTAACTGAGTCCCCAAGTAAAGCCCCAACAATCATCTCTGAAATGTGAGAAAGAACATCTTGCAGAACTCTTTTCAGAACAGGAGCTGGCAAAATCTGTTGAGCAGTAGAAACCAAAGTTTCCAAATATATCATGACTTCATTCACATATTCATTGCCACTTTGCGTGGGCTCATCAGCCATCCAGTTCACATTCTCAATCAAGGTCATAAAACCGTCAACCTTCTGTTTAAGCAGCCCAGATAGCATTTCTTCTGCTGCATCACGAGCATTGTTTAGTGGAAACTGTCGCCTACCCCTCTCTGCCATTCTCAAGGGAATTCCTGAAAGTTGTGCGGCATGACGAAAGAAGAAATCACAAGCACGTTCTAGCACAGCCATGTTTGCTGCAACCTGCATAGCCTGGGATACCCCATGAACTGATGTACTAATAAGCTTCAATAAAGCTTCATCCAAAACCTCACTCAGAAACCGGTCCAAATATTTCTTTACAACATCAAAGAATTCCAGCTGCCCACCATATGACATAAAACTCACAGAATCTTCAATAAAAGACCTTACGATTCGGCAACAATCAGGCACAGTGGATGAAAAAGGTGCAACATATGGAAATGCAGGTACAATGTCCGACGTCTGTAATTGAAACGAAAGCACATTCATAGAATATTCATACTCTTTCTTCATCAACATCTGCTCAAACGTATCAGCAGCAAGTGCTTCTGCAATCTGCTTGCGACAATCAGACAACAATAGCTCATGATACTTATCCCTGTGCTTGCTCAACACATCTAACAAGGCATCAACAGGATACCCATATCTCCGCAAAGTTACTCCAAGCAAACTCACATAATCCTTAATCAACAAGAGATGATTTGCAGTTTGCATTCTAGAAAACTGATCCTCCAACACAGAACACATCTTACTAACAGCAGTTTCCCACAAATTCTCAACTTTCATTCTCGAAATCAAATCCCCTCCAGTCCTCAAGATTTGATCTTCCACAATAAAAAACCCCGCAATTTGCGCAAAGAAAGTCTGATGCGATTCAAGAAATGGGGTCATCGAGGACACCTGAAAATCTGAAGTCAATTGAAGCTTCCTATTCTCAAAATAGTACTGCTTAAACCGATCTTCAAGTCCTAAGGTCTGATGTATATGATAAGCCCTATAAAGGGGTGTCAAATCAAACCCCAACAATCCATTACCACCACCATTACCATACCCATCTTTACCATCATCACCCATCACACCACTAAGCCCATCTTCCTCCTCCTCCTCTTGCAAAGCATAAACACAATCTCTCAAACTAAGCCTACTCTGTTCTTCAGCTTGCCTCTGCTTAATTCTCAAGTCCTCCTCTCTCTGCCTCGCCGCAGAGGCTTGACCAATAGCCAATTGCCCCAAGTTCCGACTCACCACACGAATCTCCACTAACCAATCACCAAACTCCTTACTAACTTTCCTCTCTATATGCGATCTAATATCCGGGATCTTCTTCTCTAACATTCTCTTCAACGTAGACGACGGCGTTTTATCTAAAAAATCAGTCTCAATCGAATCCACACACTTCAACGCCATGTAAAAATTACCGCGAGATAAATGGTAATTACTTCTGGAACAAAGCTCTAATAGCTTGATACAAGAGAAAATCAAACTGAGAGCTAAGTTTACATTATGCGATACCGTTTGAGCTTCGAGGTAGGAGTCGAGGGAGGTTAAGAGGGGCCCAGCGACGGACTGCAGCTTGGAGTTGGAATCGGAGAGTGCGGATTTGAGTGAATCGACATCGGAAAGGAGAGATCGGAGGTCATCAACGGCTAAGATGAAGTCTTGGTAGTGAGCTTTGCAGACTTCTTCGATTTCAGATTCTTTAGAACGAGCGAAGTGGCGAAGATTGTGGAGGAGTGTCTCCGGCTTACCAGAAGCGAAGGCCTTGCGGACGGAAGGACCGAGGTCTTCGCCGTTGTAGATGGCGGCGGAGAGGAGGAGCTGGTCTTGTTTGTCTGCGGAGTTGTCAGTGTCTCCGTTCGCCGGAGCTATTTTACGGCGAACCTTTGCGGAGAGCATAGCAACTAATAATCGGAGAAGGAAATGAGAGAGGATTTGATTAGAAACGGTTATTTGGACAGATTATAAATGATGGGCGTATTTTTGGTTTGACTAGTTTGACAACAGGTAAAAATGAAAGGAGAAGGGATAATCTAGTCATTTCATTGACTGGAAGACTTGTTTTTCTTTGACCTTTCTGATTTTGGAGATTTGACGGCGGCGGTCCGGTTGAGGCGGTATGAAATACGAGCATTATCTTGAAACATCTCCTCTACCGCAATATTTTAGTGTTATCTTGCGAGTGTTCTTGTTTTTTTCTAATCTAGCACAATGGGATTTCTAAACTAACACGGCATACACTCTGTGTTCGGTGGGAGATATGGTGGTTTCTTTTAATAAAAGAAATGTATTTTTTTATTTTTAAATAGTTTAATTTACATTTTTAAAAAATTATATATTTATATATATAAAAAAACTTCGATACCTTCCACCCAATCACACCCTCGTTCACATGGTCACAGATACATGACCTGCTGTTATTTTAATTTTTTTTCTGCCACGGTAACACATGCACATGAAATAATAAAAAAAATGGAACTCCCTGGAAGCTCAGAGACAGTGTTCTTTTGGTGTCCATGAATTTTCTAATATTTATAAGTATATCGTTATCTAAGCTACAGGGTGTTTTAGTGTCTTATTCTTTTCTTTTTTTTATTTTCTCTCTCTTGCTTTAATTATTGTTCCAGCCTATTCTTCTACTTTCTTCTCTCATTTTATGTTTAGTTATTTCTAGTTTTATTACTGTGATTATTTTATCGATTAAACTTATTCTTATTTAAGGTGGGCAAAAATAAATATTAAATTTAGTTTTTTTTTCAGAAACAATATATGAAATATCAATAATAATAAAATTAAAATTAACTAAATAAAAATGTTGAGGGACTAAATAAAAAAATGAGTTAACAAGAAAGACATTTAAATTAGAGTTTGATAGGTATTTTATGAAAAGAGATTTTTTTATTTTGAATCATGATTTGAAAGTTCTTATTTTATAGTAATAAATCATAATAAATAAATATAAATTAAAGTAGAAAAGTGTTTAGAATTTGTTTTCCTCATATTTCATGAATATGATATCCATATAGTTTGATGTATGGGTGAATGTTGGGGTGAGGCATTTTGATTTTATTTTTATCTCATTTTATGTTATTCAATTTTGGTAGTTCATTAGTGTAAATTCAAAATAACTTTTTTAAAGAAATAAAATAGTATAAGTTATAGTTAATAAAAACTTTTGATTAAAACAAAATTGTGACTAAATGTTTTTATTAATATTTTGATTTAAATCAAAATTTATTTATGCTAAACATACTTATATTTTTTAAGCCAAAAAATAAATTATAATTTACAGAAATATTTCAAAACAAACCTTGTCTGCCTATTCAATTTTTCACCAATTCACTATTACCTTTTAACTTTTATAATTAGTGAACACTAATTTGTTAGTCTGCACTATTTACAGGTTGTAATAAAAAAAACTAAAAAAAATCATGATAAGTTTAACTTAAATAAAAAGGGTGAAAATACATTATTTTAGGTTCGAGTTAAATAAAAAAAAAATCATCAATATCAAATGGTAAAATTATATTTTTTTAAATTGAGGGGTAAAAAAAGCATAAAAGAAAAAAAAACAAATAACAACCCGAACATCATAAATTAACTTGTTATACATACAACTCGACTAATAGACTCAATTGAGTTCAATGATTTATTTTATCAAAGATTTTTAAGCCAAATATAAAATAGAAAAAAACAAAACATTAAAGAAAACAACCTAGCTTGCATATATAGGCTCGACCCATCTTTTTTTTTTCCCTCAAAAATGCGAATGACATGTAATCTATCCTATTTTTTTCATAAAAGATAATAAACAACACATTGTTTGCTTTTTGTAGAATCTAGAGACCCTTAGTTGCCATAAATTGACCCTTTAGTTTTTCAATTTGAAACCAAATTTGCAACCTATTTTTAAAATAAAACACCAAGAAAACACCCTAATTAAATACCTTGATAAACTTGTCTGTGGGCATCAAAAGCAAAAAAAAAAAAAATCTACCCATCATTCTCTAGATAAGAAGAAGGGAAAAAAAACTAGGTTAAACTCCTATCATTAAATGTAACTCATTGACATCAAAATTAACCATTTTGATGGTAGGGATTATCGTCAATGATAACTTTCTCTTTATGTCAAAATCCGATGGTTTTCTTTTTCTTCTCCAACCAGAAAAAGAAGTGAAAAATGAGGAAAATAAAATTTAGTATCAAAATTGAATTTTTAAAAATTAAAGGAACTAATTACTTAAAAGCTAAAAACGATAGGGAGCTAAAATAAACTTTTAACACAAAATTTAAAATCACCACTTATTTTACTCTTTTTTTTTTCTCTTAAGTTCTTCTTTTTTCAATTCAAATCTTCATTTCAAAAAAACATGCAATTGAGTGCTAATTTAGTCTTAAAATAACCCAATCATGCAAGAAAAAAATTTAGAGATCAAATTAAAAAAATAAAACTACAATGAATTATAAGATGATAAACAGTAAAAAAATCTATAGTATTTAACCTACATGCTTTAGTTTTTGTCAATGATACACCATATGTATTCTGTAATCTTATTTAGTAGCCAAAGGATACTAAGTGTATATTACGAAGTCATAAAAAATGGGGGAAGTATAGCATTGGCCAAAAAGTACCAATATCCGTGCAGAACCATGTTCAAAATTAAAAGGGAATGCTGACCGATGCAAAGTTGTTATTATTTTTTAAATCATCCCCCACGCTTTTTGCTATTGGTTGCACTATTACGAATTTGGTCCGATAACCGGAAATTTCAATAATGCAAACTTCAAATATAATTTGGTCTCAATTCACGCTCACCTTGTAAGCAATAGACTCATTCAATACATTCATGTCATGTTATCAACTTTTTAGTAGATTTAGTTCTACCTGGATTATTGACAAGTATTGTGTTTTCTAATTAAAAAAAAATTAATCATAAATTCAAAATATAATATATATTGAACAACATCATTTCAAAATATTGATATGGCGATATATTTTTTTAAAATATTAAGACTATGACATATTACATTAATCTAAATTAACCTATTAAGTTTGTGACTCAAATTATGAGATTGTGATAATCTTATAGAAAGTAAATTAAAATAAATTTTAAAATCAAGTTTCTAATAAACCTAGTATTGAAAAATAAAATTAAAAAAAATAAATTAACAAAATACATAAAAAAACTACTCGAGTCAACCCAGGTTAACCTGTCAAACTTGCAACTTAAGTAATGAGTCAGGATAACCTTATAAAAAGTAAATCATAAAAAAATATGAAACCTAATTTCAAACCAACCCAATATTGAATGATAAAATAAAAAAAAAATCCATTAAAAAACAACAAAATACTAGCTTAAGTCAACCTTGACTCACCTGTTAAACGACTTGGGTTATAAAATTATAAAGCTCAATTTTCAACAAATTCAATTTTAAAAGTTGAAATCATGAGAAAAAATAAATCCATGAGACCGAGATAAATTCACTGAAAATAAATTTTAAAAAAAATTATGAAACCTAATTCTCAAACAACATAATATTGAAAGATAGAATTGAATAAAAAAACAAATTGAGTTGAAGGGTGAAATAAAAAAAAAATTATTCAATTAAAAAATGACTGAAAAAATTAACAGAGTCAACCCATCAAACTCATGACCTATGTCATGAGATCAATATAACTTCATAGAAATAAAATAAAATAAAGAATTACGAAGCCCAATTAAAAAAAAATACTCAATTAAAAAAAGACAAAAAAAAATAGTCAACCTAGGTTAACCTGACAAACTCATGACACAGATCATGAGATCGAGATAGTCTCATTTGCCAATAACAAAATATCATGAAACTCAATTTCTAACAACTCAATATTAAAGAATAAAATTTAAAAAACATGACCTAAAATAAAACAACCTGAGTTAATTCGGGTTAACCTATAAAACTTATGACCTGGATCAAGAAATTAAGATTAATTCATAAAAAACAAATAAAAAAAATTATAAAACCACTTCCAACAAATTTAGTATTGAAGATTGTAAAACTAAATCTATAAATCTAGTATATAACACAATAAAAAAAATACAAAAAATACAAAATATAATTCTTAAACCAGTTTAATATTTAAAGAGAAAACTTAAAAAAAAACCAAATAAAAAAATACAAAACACTGATTGTCAACTTTTTAATATAAATTTGATAGTGCTAGTACCTAACACACTCGTGTAACAAGTAATATTCATATCTTAGTTTCATTTGTGAAATCCTCAAGGATATGCTGAAAGAAAGAGATTCTTGATCAGATGTACGGTGGGTGCATATACTATTTTTTATTAAAAAAAAAAAAAAAAAGGGAAAGAAAAGGAGAAGACCAGTTTGGCAAGCAATTAGGCAAACTAAAAGACACGAAAGAACTGGGCCACAAATAAACCAGGCATGGACTGATGCTATCTAGCAATAAACAAAGAAAAGGTACAAATTATGCTGTCAATGTTAGTAGTTTACTTGCTCACAATGCCGTAAATCAACTATATTTAATGAAATTTTTTAAGCATACAACTTTAGTCACACTCACACGAAATAATGAAGTTGGCGTATTATTGTCAACTGTGGTTCATCAGCCACAATTATCTTCTTCATCTGATCAATTCTAGAATTGGGCACATCAGAAAAATGGAAGAATGATTAGAAAACAATGAGGCTGCCATGGAACTCGAGCACAGCCAGCATAATTTCACAGCTGGGACTTGGCATGCACCACGCCCTCCTGCATCAGTTATAGTTACCATATGTCAGTAAACTTGGAATTTATCACCGTGGAATACAACATTCAGAAGGAAATAAGCACGAAAAAGCCTTGAAATCATCTAGTACAGTGGGCAATCACATGATTTAATTATCAAAATCAGGAAACTGAAAGAATGATACAAACACATGTGAAATGATGTTCTAAGCGGAGGATGAACAGCGATAAAAATGCGTGTTTGATGAAGCAAGTCTAGGTTGCCAGTATTTAGAAGTATACCACAATCATTATAGACAAGCAAAATAGCCATGATTGCTTCACTGCAGTAACTCAAGCAACAAGAAAAAAACTATTCTGGCTTCATTCAAAAGATGAGTTCGCTGGATAGTATCTGGTGAGGGAATGACAGACATGCAAGATGATCGTCGTCGTGGAAAGGATAGCATGTGCTATTTTTTCTTGTAAAATGACCAAAAAGCTTATCATCATGTTCAAAAATCTAAAATATGTAACTAAAAAGTTATTTAGTTTTTGGGATTGGATTTTTTTTTTTTAATTTAACTAACTCCAGGCTTATAGTAGGAGTTTGAATACCTGCAAAAACAGTTCTAATAGAAGGACTTAAAGACCATCTAATGATAAAGTTAGTATATTTATGAGAAATATATAAAATGACTCAAGGCAATAAATGATTTAAAAGAGCCTTAAATTTAATGAACACAGATGTTTGTTTTTTAGTTTTGAGTTGATTAATGCTCTAAAATATATGTATTTTTATCTTAAGAGATGAAAAAATTATGAACCCTTTACCTAGATGGTTCACGGGGTATTTATACTCCTGAACCTTATTGTTTTCAAAAAAGAAAAAGACTGGAAAGTCCTCTGCTTTTGGTGACATTAATGAGAGATAAATATCTTTTACATATTATTAATGAGATAATAAGTATAATAGGTCTCTTAAGAAACCTTGTATACACCTATAAGTATAGGAAAATTATTACCTTAATATGAATGATTATTTTAGATGGAAAGACATGGTAGTTTATTATGTCTTTAATACTTGTATTGTAGATGATTGTTCAGGGTCAAACATATAACCTTAGAATTGGGTAATGTCCAAGTTTTTTGGGTTTGACATGTTTGTTAGACCTATATTTCCTTGGACTTGGCTCACTACTAAGTCCAAGTTTCTTAAGTTTGGTATGTTCATTAGACTCATGTTTCCTTGGACTTGGATGATTGTCAAGTCCAAGTTCTTTAAGTTTGACATATTTGTTAAACATATGTTACCTTAAACTGGACTGATTGCCAAGTCCATGTTCTATGGGTTTGACATGTTTTTCAAACCCACATTACCTTGGACTTGGCTGACGGTTAAGTCTAAGTTCTTCGGGTTTGACATGCTCGTCAGACCCATGTTATCTGAGGCTTGGGTGATTACCAAATCCAAGTTTTTTTAGGTCTTGTATGTTCTCTAGACCCACATCCAAATACTTTGGATTTGACATATTTGCCAGACCCATTTTATTTAAAAAGATTTTTATAAATAAAATTTTTAACCAAAAGTTAACTCATAGTTGCCCCCTCAAGCATTTAATGTGTAATCTTGCATTAAAGGCTTAAGAGATGTTGAGGGAGACAATCGGTTAGTAGAAGTCTTGTCTTTCTTTAGGAAAAGGCGATAGGGCTTTGTAGATTCAAAAGGATTTCTAAAGAGAAGAAAATTTTTTTGGGAAGACCACCTTACGACGCACAATAAATATTGCATGCTTTTAGCCTTCCTAGGGTTATAAATGAGGTGTTATTTATCTTGCATTCCCATCTTACCCTCTTTTTGTACTTTTCTAAACCTTTTTTCTAGGATTTCCTAACTTAGGTATTTCCAATATTTTACAAGAAAATAGCAATTTGTTAGTAGAAAGGAATTCATTGACAAGGTAAATCAGATCTTCTTTCCTTGTGCTTTCGTAAAATCTTCTTCAATCTTCTCTTCCTTTTACCATCATGACCTTTAGAAAACAAAAAAAAGAAAATATATCTCCTGAATGTGATTTTAGTTTCAAACCTCAAACTGAAGCCATTCGTTGAAGATCTTCAGCCATAAAAATTGGCCCTAAATTTGAGAAGGATGGTGCCCAACCTTCTTTTACTAGAAGAAAGGATGAGAATGTTCCTCAGGAGGTTTCAAACCTGATAGGACAACTAAGACTACTCAGGACTCTTGTGGACGACACACAAAGTTTAGTGATTTGGGACGAAGTATCCCCAGCCAATGCTAGTCAGCTAGGAGATTATACTATGATTGTCCCTGAAGTTGATGATCATATCTTTCAGGTCACCAGTAAATATGGTGGGGGTAATATTATTATTACAGCTCTTGTATGTCTATGTGACTTTGGATACTTGTTTTCTTTACAAAGATTTGTAAGGGATGTTTTAAGGTACTACAACCTTAGTTTTGCTCAAATTCATCCCAATGGATGGAATATTTGATCCTTATTTGAAAAATTATTGAGGATTTTGAACAAGGAGCCTTGGGTTAGGGTATTTATACATTGTTATACCTAGCACTGAAAGGGGGCCTCCATTCCTTTCATCAATAAGCAAAATGGACTAATGAAAAATACCATGAGGGGAAAGTCCTCTCGTTAAAAAAAATAGAGGGCGCAACGGGTAATAATGAGGTATTTTGGCTTAGCCAGACCTCAAGATGGGTATAAACCAATCTGGGACTGTTCCTATTATTGGAGGACACCCCCAGCGGGTGTAAATGAAAAACCATTATTGGGCTCAAAGGAGGAGAGGGTTTGCACTAGGTTGGATAATCTTTATACTAAATATAACATCAATTGTATGGCCAAAAGGCTATATAGTGTTTTAGCTAATTTTGCTTTTATATGTTTTTTTTTATTTCAATACCTTTCATTCCCTGATCATTTCTTTATGTAGGGTCTTTACCTAGAACTATTATATTCGAATTCAATAGGTCTACCCAATCTATGCCTAGTCACGTGTCTACGTCCTTTCCTAGTGACTATTCCTCTTCTGAAGAAAGTCAACCATTAGAGCAAGACAAAGGGTTTAGGTCTTCCATTCAAATGAACATTAACGAGATTCTTATAATCTAAGTTTAAGCTGAGGATGTTCTTGAAGACATACCTGTAACTGATCTTTATACTGATGAGGTTTGTTAAGAGGCTATAAGGGGTTCTCACTCTCCTCTATCAGGGGATCTCGGGGTGCTAACACTAACCTTGATCATTCTGGAGGCTGCTTCTCATTGGAAGAGAAGAAGATTCCCTATTCCTTTAGATTTTGATATAGAGATTATTCCCTCTCCACATAGTGGTTTTGTTCTTTCAAGTATAGTTTACCTGTTTCCTAGGTTTTCTGGTTAAGCTTCTCCACCCTTTAAGGCGGATGACATCTTCTCTAATCTTAAGTTGGACCATGCTTACATCCGTATCCCGACTCTAAGTAAGGAAGAAAAGGGGATAATGGAGACTATTTTTTAGGGAAGTTCCATATTAAGACCTAGTGGGTTAGTTGTGATGGAAACATTGGGAAAACTCTAAAAACTCCTCACCTTTCCTTCTGATATGGAAGGAATGACCAACCCAATCTTCTAGTGCCATTTGGCCATTATTGGACAGATGGCTTTTCAGGTAAGATAACAAAGTAATTTAATTTTTATGTTATTTTTAAAGATAACTTATAATATCTCTTTTATTACTTAAACCTTCATAATGTGTGCCTACTCCAAGAGTATGTGGGCTTAATAGATATGGGTTATTAAGAAGGTCATGAAGGAGCATCATGCAGATAAATATATAATATGCAGACTTAGAGAAGAAAATGTTGCTTCAGATATTGAAATGTCTCTTGGGACCGAGTATTCCAGATTGTAGAGGCAGATGACAATTTAGACCTATGTCTTAGAGTCAACTGAATAATGGCTAGTGGAGGTTTACAATCGTATTGACCTCCTAGAGAGAGGGATGACTGACTTAGAGAAAGAGGTAGTTGAGCTTAAGAGGGTAAGGGACACCCTAAAAGAAGAGTCAAAGATAGTGAGAGAGAAGGTTCAAAACTCTCGTTCAAGAATGGAATACCTAAAGAATTCCTCCCAAGCATTTTAGTTTGAATATAAAGAGTCCATGTCTCTAATGGAGACAATAAAGGATAAGCTCTTCTTGGCCATGTCAAAATTGTATTTCTTTAACCTGACTAGAGCGGTACAAGTTGACTTTAGCTAGAGTTTTCTAGATGGCCAAGTCCTAGACTTCGTTGATATTTTTCCTAGTTAGAGTTGCCTTAACCATGGGTGGAGTTTATCTAGCCTAGGAACCTGGCCTGAAGATGTAGGTTCCTTTAGGGTTGTTTGTTTTTTATTACAATGTATTGAATATTAGGGTTTTTCAAGCCTTGAATTTGGTCATAAGGCTTGTGCATTACTTACATTATTATTGTATTTGAGTATGCTAACAGGTTGTGTTATGTATCTAAACAAGTCTAACACCTACTATTAAAAACATAGATCTCTAATACTTAGAAAAATTCTTATGCAAATGATAACACCGACAATGAAAGTTTAACATTTTGAAATAATCAACATTCAACAAGGGCTATATCGCAACAACCTATACTCAAATTTTGAAATAATTTACATTCAACAAGTTGCTCCTCAGACTGGGGTGGAGATGGGTTCTCCATGCTAGGTGGTAAGCTACATGTTGTTGAGACCTAAGATGTTAGATAATAAGGTGTTCATTATAGTCAAAAGTGTTATCCTTAGGGAGGTAGTTAAGATTTTTATCTGTTGGGAGACCATTGAACAATCCTTAGAGATTGCTCTTGGGGAGAACTCATACTAGTCCCTAGGACTTTATAGGGGCTATTGCTTTTAGGGAGACCATGTTCATCATTTAGAGAGTGGTGTATATAGCATTAGGGAGACCACGTTTATCCTTTGAAGAGTGCCCATGGGGAGAACACATACCATCCCTAGGAACTTTATAGGGGTTATTACCCTTAGGGAGACCAAGTCTATCCCTTGGAGAGTGGTGCATATAGAACTAGAAAGACCACGTTCATCCTTTAAAGAATGTCCGTAAGGAAAACACATACCATCCCCTAGTTTGTAAGGGCTATTGCTCTTAAGGAGACCAAGTTCATCCATTGAGACATGATATTCTTCCAAAAGAAAGAAAACATTAAGGAAAAATAGTCCACGACCACTAGGACAAACTGTCTCTTGTCTGTGGCCTTAAGGAATTGACCTAAAATGTCCATTCCTTATTATGAAAACAGCCAAGGGGAAGTTATAATTGTCATTTTCACATATGGTTGTTAAGGAACTAAAACAAATCTTTAACACTTGTCACACCTCTTTACTAAGCTTATGGAATCTTGAAGTATAGTTGACCAATAAAATTTTGCTTGTGTTACTTGAGCTACAAGAGCTCTGAAGCCTATATAAAGACCACATATGCCTTCATGTATTTCTTATAAAATATAAGAGCTCTCTTATAAGGACAAGCATTTTAGTAATGAGGCTAAGGTAGATCTTTTGTATAAGACATTATCAATTATGCAATATCTATATGTTTGTCCTATCAGCGAATAACGTCATTTCTGTTTGAGGATTACTCTCCTGTTTACAAATAGTTTGTAATAGGGATCCTTCAATCATTTGTTATATTGATGGGAACAACTACACGATCATCTTTACCAACACTAGGTTATTCCAAGACTTCTACCCAAATATCGACAAGAAATTCCACTGAATTAGAACTTTCTAATTTAGACAAGAGGTCTTCTCGTTGATTGTCTTCTCTAGAAATATAAGTGATTGAAACATTTTTTTTTGTTCAACATTGAGATTAGGTGACTTTTTGAAGATACAACTATATGGTGGGGTTCTCTCGCATCATTTGTTCTTTGGCATTAACTAACCACTAACTAGGAATCACTATGAGATTGGAGGAGATAAGTATTCAAAGCTTTTGCAAGACATAGTCCAACAAGAAAAGCTTTATAATCTACTACATTTTTGGTAGTAGAGAACTCAAAATGAACACTATATTCTAATACATGTTCTTTAGGACTGATAAGTACTATCCCAGCTTCACTTCCACTTATGTTGGAAGGATCATCTACATATAATTTTTAGGAGGGAAGTAACATATGTGATCCTATTAATGTTTCTTATCCAACTGGAATTTCTGTCGTTGAAGGTGGATGATCAGGAGGTATCCACGTGTTCTGTAAAACAACATTCAACGATGAAATCTGTCAAGGCCTGGCCTTTTATCATTGGATGAGGTTTGTATTGAAGTCAAAATTCTCTTAGCTTTATAGCCCATTTAACTAGGCGCCCAAATAATTCTGGCTTGTGAAGAATCTGCCTCAGTGGTTGGTTTGTTAATACAATTATTTGATGAGCTTGAAAGTATGGCTTTAACTTTTTACAGGCGTTTACCAGTACTAGTGTTACTTTCTTCACCTATAAGTATCTTGTTTATGCTTCATGGAGAGTTCGACTGGAATAATACATAGATCATTATATGCCTTCATCTTCTCTTATGAGAATTAAACTCATTACTGAATCTGTCACCCCTAGGTAGAGAAATAAATCTTCTTTCTCCTATGGTTGAGATAAATCTTAGGGGATGACAAATAAATCTTAAACTCTTTAAAAGCCTTTCGAAAATCCTCAGTCCATTCAAAGGTGGCTATTTTCTTAGTGTTTTGAAGAACAACAGAGTGCACTCCCCTAAACGAGCAATGAATTTGTTAAGAGCAGTCAATCTCTTTATAAAACATTGTACTTCCTTCATATTCTGTGGGGGCATCATGTTTAGTATGGTTTGAATTTCTTTTAGATTGGGCTCGATTTGTTTAGAGCTTACAAAAGCCCAAGAAATTTTCTCCCTTGATAGCGAAAACACATTTGGAAAGGTTGGGTTTCATTCGGTATTTGACTCAAGATAACAAAAACTTCTTCAAGGTCTAGGAGATGTTGCTTAAAAGTCATGCTCTTTACTAATATGGCACGTTTCTCAAAATGAAATGAATCAGTTGAAAGTAGTTAATCACCCTATAAAACATTGTACTTCCTTCACATTTCGTGGGGGCATCATGTCTAGTATGGTTTAAATTTTTTTTCTAGATTGGGCTCAATTTCTTTGGAGCTTACCAGAAAACCAAGAAATTTTCCTCTTTTGATGGCAAAAACATATTTGGAAAGGTTGAGTTTCATCCGATATTGACTCAAAACAATAAAAACTTCTTCAAGATCTAAGAGATGTTGCTCAAAAGTCATGCTCTTTACTAATATGGCATGTTTCTCAAAATGAGCAAAGAATTTGTTGAGAGTAGTCAATTTTCCTATAAAGCGCTGTACTTTATTCACATTTTGTGGGGGCATCATGTCTCATATGACTTGAATTTTTTCTAGATTGGGCTCAATTCCTTTGGAGCTTACCAGAAAACCGAGAAATGTTCCTCCCTTGATGGCAAAAATATATTTGGAAGGGTTGAGTTTCATCTAGTATTAACTCAAGACAACAAAAACTTCTTCAAGGTTTAGGAGATGTTGCTCAAAAACTTTAAGTCTGACATGTTTGTCAGACCTTTGTTTCCTTGGACTTGGCTACGTGTCAAGTCCAAATTCCTTGAGTCTGATATATTTGTCAGATCCAAGTTACCTTGGACTTGGGTGACTGCCAAGTTCAAGTTTTTTGGGTCTAGCATGCTCGCTAGGCTTACATTACTTTGAGCTTAGTTAACTTTTAAACTCAAAACTTTAGGTCTAACATGTTTGTAAAACCTGTTTTATCTAAGAAGATTTTTATTTCTGAAAGTTAACTCATCAGCTTATGTGTACAAGGATACCATGTTTTTCATGGTGTTGTTTTTAAAACTTCCTGCCATAAACTATAAATATGAAAAAGATCTTAATCCAACATGTAAGCATATAAATTTCTCACTAAAGACAACCCCTTAAAAGCTTTTTATGTTAAACACACACAAGGTTTGAAGAATGCTCTATACACCTTTGACCATTCCTCCAATTTTGAACATACATATTTTGAACCAAGAGAGTCAGTCTAAAAAAAAACCCCTCCCCAAATCAAAGTTACTTGTGTAAATTGAATCATAATGATTGGAATAAAGTATTTTATTATAGGAAACACATACTAACTTGTATGCTGGGAACCCTATCCCCATAACAGCAACAACATTAAGGTCAAGTGCCCTGCCAATAATTCATTTTTCAATGAGGCGATAAGCTTTATTCACAACAGGAAAAAGCATCATTTCGACTTTGTCTTGATCAGACAACTTCATTATCCATGTCCATGTTCAATGCCACAACAACAAGAAAGATCACAACTAAGATATTAATGATTAAGAAATTGAGATAATCTAGTAAGGTAGCAGTGGCAATGACCAAAATAATTTGATATTTTTATAGTGCATCTTAAAAGAGGAAGACACATGGGGGAAGAAAAGGACCTTAAATTCAATGGTAACACCAATTATGCTCCTTACTTTGTCAATATAATTCACAACCTCAAGGTCAGGGAAAGCCTTACCCTTGTTGTCATATATATAGAAACCCTTACTAGTAGTTTCACCTCTATAATTAATAGTTTGGTTTTTAGCCTACTGGGATTTTAAATATCAATCATTCAATTATTTCCAAAACATTAAAAACACATGACTTGTTGGATTGCCATCCAGCTTAACCACCATTATCTCTCTAGAAAGTTCTCAATAAACTAGATTCCACTAGTAATTGCAACCTCAAAACTAACAAAATCCATCATATTGCTTTGAAAAAAGAAAAAATTGTGCAAATTTGAAAAAATTAAAATAATTTGCAGCAGCAAACTAGAGATGAACTCTAGAATCAAGAAGAAACTCGTATGAAAACCAACTACTCCAAGTCTTTTATATTGGAACCCAAAATGCACTAAGATTATTCTTTGTGGGCATTAAAACATGAATCTAGACATCTTAGATCTTCTCTCCAAATGCATCTTGAGCTGCATTGCATCTCTGACATGCAATTACTGGGTAACCATAGGTTTAGTTATGAAATTATATCCTGTATATATACTAAATTGAGTGGGGTAACACAAGTTTTATCCTAGAAGCTGTGTTTAGGGCTCAAAACATATCACAAAAACACAAACTAATTCTACGTTTGAAAAACTTGTTTGTTTCTGTATTCCAGCATAAAAGTAATTCTATTTGTTCTCACAAGATTTTTGAATGGTAAGGAGTTTAAAATAACGACAAGGAAGTGCCTAAATAGCCCTATTGACATTTTAAACTTTGTAACTGCCTGATCAATTTGATAGATATCGACACCATGTTCAACAAGCATTAGTGTTGCTTGTGTGTATGCATAGAACATGCAATTGACAGCAAAGCCTATGCAATTGCCAACTACAATTGGAGTTTTCTTTATCTTCTTCCCAACATTTAGCAAGTCATTAATAAATTAGGAAGATGTCCTTTCTATACGCACTATTTCTAAAAGCTGCATCAGATGAGTTGGACTGCATCATGATCTCATGTTAATGTTGGATCTATAATTATAATAATAGCAAGCATGAGGCATGCAATTATACATTACCTAAAAAAATAGGCACCTGTGATATGATCATGAGAATTTATCATTTCACAAATAAGTTTATTTAGACTAAGATTCAGATAAATATTTATAATTTACTATTTTTAGTCTTTTACAATTAAACATTCATGTAGCTTCTTATAAAAAAAATTAATTGTTGAGAAAAAAAACAAAATTTTGCTCCTCTTACTAAAATTCTCACCCTGTTTGGAGGTAGAGGGCATATTACTAGGGAAAGAGAAGAATCACTTCAAAATAAACAACATAAGTAGTGACAGTCTAGGCAAACCTCTATAACCATATCCACATCATCAAAGCTTTCATAATCAAGGACTCCATTAAAAAGAGAGAGTTTCACCAAGCTCTTTTAGGATCATATTTCTTTTCCTGACACGACTTTGCAAATTTGTTAAAAAGATGAGAATACATTGTAAATATATGAAATTCAAAGAAACAAATGATTTTTAAGAGAGAATTTCTAAAACAATATTTCACTTTGTGGCTTCACCTTTGATTCTTTCAATCCTAGCTGTTATAAATTTATTGTTTACTTCTTTCAAAGTAACCAGGTACTTGCTTAGAACAAGTGTTGTTGCTATTTTAGAGCCTATCAATCCTCTTCCAACAACAACAACCTTATTCACTTTTCTGGGTACCAATCCCATGTCAGAAATCCCAGGATCCTGTTAAACATTGAACCCATGTTTATCTACTAAAAATAGGATAATCTAAGTATGATACTTTGTACCGTGTCAAATTTACAATTTGAATAATAAGATAATCTTTTCCATGTGAGACTTAAAATTTGAAAGCATAAATGTACCCCAATCTTATTGTGAAGACTATGTTTTAAGTTGAATATTAAAAGTGCCAATCTGGATTTGATCCAGCAAGAAGTATAACAAACTATTACTAAAGAAGTAACTTGGATAGGAAGGAAATGAAAGCATTGCTCTCAAGAAGCAATAATGAAAAATAAAGATGGTTAACAGAATAGGGCTAAAATGTTGGGATTTCCCAAATTTTAGGAATGCATTCAATTCATCATTTTTAATTCTCATAACATCCTGATAAAATTTGTTGCACTATATAACCAAGATCATTCATTCTAGATAATATGCCCTAACAAACAAAGGAAATCCTTGGGTGACTAAGAGACTGAACAAAATAAAAGAATATGTACAAGACTAAAATAAAGCTAGACAAAACCCAACGTACAAGCCCCAACAAACCATCCACTTAAACAAAACATAGTGAATGAGATCGATACCCAAACGCTACGAATCATTTAGAGTGTGTTTTTGTGTTTAAGATTAAGGTTGAGATTGGGTACACCTAATTATGCACAAAACTAAACCACAAAGCTAGTTTTTTCTTTCTTTTTCTAGCTTTTTTGGTGGGCTTCATGCACAAAACTCAACCTCAACCACAAAAATAAGCATACCTTTAATCAAACGGTGCATTTAGTAACGATTTTTTTACGCATCGATCCCTTGTTTAAATTCAAATTGCCATTGTTGCTCATTATTATTCTTTGTTTAGGACTAGGATAATTACCTCCATTGCATATTAACCTTGTCCTTAAGGTTGAAACCTTGAAACCTGAGCTTGAAGTCATCTGTGAATTCCCAAAGTAGCGTCCGAATAAGAGTTACGCTTGCAATAGATAAAAACTTGTGTCACAACTTGATTTCCTTGCCTTCCCCAATGCCTGTCCAAAATAGCTTGTGGTTAAAGGTCCTGCTGGAGAGGAATACTAAGAAGATCAACCTGAACAACATGGTTGCCCATATGTTTCTTCAGCTATTACACATGGAACATATGGTGAATTCTTTCTGATGGAGGTATTTAAATATGTAAGCGACCTTGCCTATATTTTCTTGTATTAAATAGGGTCCGTAATACTTTGCAGCTAACTTTTATGATTCCTTTGTTGCCACTGATTTCTATATATAAAGTTGTAGTTTTAAGTAACCTAAATCTCCTGTGTTGAACGATCTTTCACTGTGCTTATAATTAGCTTGCTGGACCATTTTGTGTTAAGCAATTAATAGATTGCCCTTGATTTGATTAAGCACGTTTTCCTTTTTAGATAAGAACTCATCTATTGTTACCACTAGTGAATCATTGGAAACATAATGAATGTGAATAAAGGGACTAACCCCAACAGGATTTCATTGGGAGTAGATTGTGTTGCCAAGTGAAAATTGGTGGTGTACTACCATTTTGCAAGTAAAAACCAATTAAACCACCTTGTACAATATTTACCAGTCATACACCTAAGATAGTTCTCAAGAAATTTATTTACTACCTTAGTCTGCCCATCAAATTAAGGGTGGTAAGCTATGGAATAATGCAAATCAACCCTTTGCTAATTGAAGAGATTCTGCCAAAATTGACTCAAAAAAACTGGATCCCTGTCACTCACAATTGTAGTTGGAAACAAATGTAGTTTTAACACATCATCCATAAAACCCTTACCCACATATTTTTATTGTGTAGGGATGAGTTAGGATCATAAAATGAGCTTATTTTTTAAACCTGTCAATTACCACAAAAACCACCATTTCACCCTTAGATTTAGGCAGACCTTTAATAAAGTCCATACTAATGTTAGTAAATAGGGCACATGGAATTGGTAGTGGTTGTAGCAACCCTAGTGTCAAGACATTTTCATTCTTGTTCCTTTGACAAATGGAGCATTCGCTAACAAATTGCTTAATGTTTTTTTATTGCTTTCTCCATAAAATAACCCTTCAACCCTCTTAATAATCACTATAAAACCTGATTGTCCCCTAATTGTTAAGCTATGATACATGGTTATGAATTCTCTTTGTAGGTCATGGTTGTTTCCAATTATAATCTCTTTTTTTTTGTACGAAGAAGATTGTTCCTCCATTGATACTAAGGGTAAGAAGCAGGGTTGGTCACTAAATATTGGATTAGGGACTTCATACCCCTATCCTCCTCCAAAGTCAATAGATATAGTCGATACTATTATAACATTTAATTCACTATTGGATACCCTAGATAAGGTATCAATTGCTATGTTTTCCTTCCCATTTCTATATTTAATCTCATAGTCATACCCTAGTAGCTTAGACAACCATAAGTGTTGAGATGGAAAAGTTACCTTCTAGTCTAGCAGGTATTTGAGGTTGTTATGATTTATACAAATTTTGAAATGTCTTCCCAAAAAATAATGCCTCTATTTAGTTATTGCTAGTAGAATTGACATCATCTCCCTTTCATAAATAAATAGTGTTTATTATTTAAGTCCTAATGGCTTGTTGATGCATGCTATAAGGTGCTCCTTTTACATCAGCATGCTCCCATATTATCCTTAAAAACATCCGCTTCCATCACAAAAAAGCTTATTGTGATCGAGTAAAGCTAGACTGATGGATATGTCATAACTCTTTTGAGATGGTTGAAAGCTTCTATAACATCTTCATTCCACATAAAAAAGTCCTTTAATAATTGAGTTAATGTTCTGCAAATAGATCCAAACTCTTTACAAACCTTTTATAATACCCTGCAGGACCTAAGAATCCCTTTAATTGTTGATAGTCTTAGGTGTTGGCCAATCCAAAATTGCCTGTAGTTTTTAGGGATTTGTTATCACTCATTTTCAGAGATCACATGGCCCAAGTATTCAATCTAAATGCTCCTAAAAACAATTTTCTTATCCTTGCAAACAAGTTATGGTCCTTGAGTAATTGAAAGACAACCTGTAAATGTTTTAGATGATATTCCCATGACTTATTGTAAGTAAGGATATCATAAAAGAATATAAAGATGAACTTCATTAAATACTTTCTGAATATGTCATTCATTAAGTTTTGGAAGGTAGCAGGTGCATTTGTTAAATTGAAAGGCATTACCATAAACTCATAGTGTCCATTGTGAGTTATGAAAGCAATTTTGTATACACCATCAAGAACTATACGAATCTAATGATACCCTACCTTTATATCCAATTTGGAAAAGAGAGTAGCCCCAACTAGTTCTTTCAATAACTTTTCCACTATAGTAATAAGGAATTTATCTTTAACAATTAGTTTGTTTAGGGCCATATAGTCAACACAATCTCCACGAACCATCTTTTTTCTTGACTAACACCATTGGAGAAGTAAATAGATTGCTACTTTGTTGGATTATACCTGATTGTAACATCTTATTGACCATCTATTTAATAACATCCTTTTATAGGCCATAATACTTGTAAGTTCTCAAGTTCACAAGTTGAGTACCGACCTTGAATGGGATAAAATGGTCATGCCTTTTAGGGGGTAAGCCTCGAGGTTCTTTAAATATTTGTTGATAAGTGGTTATCAAAGCTTTAAGGCCAGGATTCTTCTTCTTTTACCATGGAGAGAGAGTAGTTGATGAACTCAACTTCTTATCCTATTCTTCTAGCATCTCGAGGCTACACAAACTAATTACAACTACTTAAGTATTGTTATCAAGCAAGCCTTAAAGTTGTTCAAGTTTAATAGTTTGAAATGGAACAGGGCTATCACCTTTAAGCAACATTTCTTGCTTGTGTCAATTAAAAGACATTTATAACTCTTTATAGTTAGAGACTATATTGCCTAACTAGTGGGTACCAAGTATCATATCACAGTTATTCAAATCTACCATAAACATATCTGCTATAAATACTACTCCTTGCATTCTTTATAACAATGTAAATCATAGTACCGCCATTAATAGTTTTCACTATTATAGACTTGATAGACTTGAGGTTGCACTATAATTTGTTTTCTATTTATGTATTAATGAAATTGTATGTGCTCCTAGAATCCACCATAATGAATAGGAATGCTTGTCCACCCTTCTTGTGACCTTAAGAGTATGAAACCCTGCAGTACCCTCCAATACATTAAGAGATAGATGAGGTATCATGGCTTCAAGGTTAAACTTTTTCTTTTTATTATCATGCTCTTCAGTGTCATCTTTATTATATATTATACATATGAAATACAACCTTTTAGTTTTACACTTGTGCCTTGAGACAAACTTCTCATCACACCAATAACATAATCCCTTAGCCATCTTTTCATTTAACTTTTTATTATGTATGGATTTGGTAGGTTTTGTGCTGGTGTTGTTTAGGAAAGTTTGGATTATAGTGGTCTCTAGTTTGTTGCGATGTGTGTTTAGGGTAATGGTGACAAAGGAAGATGGATTTCTATGGAATGTTTGGGAGGGATAATTTTTGTTTGGTTGGTTGGATTAAAGGTTAAGGTTGAGTATTGGGTAAGACTCTATAGGGAGTGTCTATGAGAAAAAATATTACCTTGTAATCGAGCTAGGTTGTAAGCTTGATATAAAGCTTTGGGTTTAAGCATTTTTACCAAGTTTTTTTTATCTTTACTTTGAACCCTCCCAAGAAAAAAATTAAAGTCCGCTTCTCAGTAATACCAGCTCTATTCCAAAGTATATCAAAATCCTAAATATATGCCTCTAAGTTACCCTCTTGTTCCAAATCGTTAAGTTGTTCTAGGGGATCCTTTTGACCACCAAATCTGTAGTATAAAACCTCAAAATACTCATTCCATATAACACCCTAGTCTCTCATACTCGTAAAATTTTGGTGCCAATATAATTCCATCCCATCTAAATAATAAGTTGCCAGTTTGAGTTTATTAGCCTCTAGAATCTCTTCAATCTCAAAGTTTTAATTACACTTATAAAGCCACTTGTAAACATCATCACCATCAAAACTTGGGAAGTCTCGCTTAGGTTTAAAAACCTTGTAAGGTTGGTGATTATATCCACAATTACAACAAGGTTCTGAGCACTATGAGTCTTTATGTGTGCACTTGATTCTCTAATAGGTAGTTGCAACTTCTGTAAAAAAGAGCTATATTGGAATGATGATCCACTAATGATGCTCTTCAACTCATCAATCTTTATTTTATTATTGGTTCTGGTGCTTTCTAACTTCAGTTATACCCCTCCAATAATTTCATCACTGGTTCATATTTCAGAGAATGCTCCTTATTAACTGACTCTAGAGAGTTCTCCAGCTTTTTAAGATCTTGGAACCTCATATCAGGTGCCATCCTTTGATTCCAAAGATTAACTTTGATACCACTTTGAGCGATTTGAATATTAAGAGTTCCAATCTGGATTTGATCTAATAGGAAGTATAATAAATTGTTACTAAAAAAGTAATTTGGATAGGAAGGAAATGAAAGTATTACTATCAAGGAGAAACAATGAAAGATAAAAATGGTTAACAAAACATGGTAAGACGTTGGAATTTCTTGGATTTCAAGAAAGCATTCAGTTCATTATTTTCAATTCTTATAACATCTTGACAAAATTTATTACATTATATAGCCAAGACCATTCCTTCTAGTTATTGTGCCTCAGCAAACAAAGGAAATCCTTTAGTGACTAAGAGATTGAACAAAATAAAATGGTGCATACAAGACTGAAAAGATAGATAAAACTCTGTGAATCATTTTATCAAATGGTGCATTTAGCAATGGTCATTTGTTTAAATTTAAATTGCCACTGTTGCTTATCCTTCTTCTTCATTTAGGACTATGACATATTTTTAATCATAACTAGAATATGACCTAAACGCTATACTTTAAGAGAAACATCAATTACTCAAGAGTCGACTCCTTATTTACTCAAACATGAGTTTATACTCCTTTAGAGCACCTATCCAAACATAGTCAAACAAAAAAACAATATTGAAAAAACATGTGTATTCAACATCATTTCATTGAATTGCACATGTAAATTAAGTTACAAGATGCCAAAAACATTTTACCCGCTTGCTAATTATAAAACATTCTTTTGTTTCAATTTGATTAATAAAATATAGCTATTTTTTATTTTGTTCAAACCTTCACAGTTCTGCGTTGAGCAAAACAAAATAAAAATCAAACTTTTGCAAGTGTATGATTATCGAAGTTCTAGTAGAGCCTCTAACTCTTGCCATTAGAACACAATCATGTAATGTGCAATGTTTAAGCAATCAATTTGAATGAAAACCAGAAAAAAAAGGAGAAAGGAGAAATAGTTTTGAGGGAATCAATTGTGATAGAAAACAGGGTTATAAAAGAAAGATGAAAGGAAAGAAAGAAAAAAGAACCTTCTAGAGTCCTACTTCGAGACTAAAAACCACATCCTCTTCAATGACATCAATGTAAACCTAAGGGTGCCTGAGGTTTGGAGTCATTTTTTAGGCCCAAAGTCTGGCAAAATTGAATATTAACCTAGCTTCTCTCAGGGGCTCTAATTTATTAGTTTTGTATAGATAAGGAACCCAAGGTTTCTTACAGTTATATATATCTAAGGCCCAGTTGTGAGCAATATCAACCATCTCTTCTAGAGTAGCTAAGGCATCCACTAGGCCTGAAATCTATGCACTGTCCTTATTCACCAATTTTGACATCTAGAGAGAAAAGGAGAAGATTTAGAAAACTTCGTGGGTAAAGAATAAATCAAAGTAGCATAATATGAAATGTTTAAAAAAGAAAATGAAGATTTAATTTATATGAAGGTCATTGCCTTTTCATTTAGAGAAAAAATGAGAACAATCTACCAGTATTATCTCAAGAGCCTTGAGAATGCCCACAAGGTAAGGGAGTCATTGTGTCCCTGAAACAAGAAGTCCGTTAAAGAAATATGAAAATTTTGAATTTTTTATTAAAGAAAAATGATAGCATCTAAATGTATCCCATGTACATAACATGCACCATTTGCATTAAGATAGGTTTACTTATACTCATTCCCAATTTTAACAAGCAACAAGTGACAAAAAGTGAGAGTATAATTAGTTGGGTTACTTGGATCTGTTAAAAGGATAATTATTTTTGCATGAAAAAACATTGGAGGATTAGTTGTCAGTACACCTTTCTAGCAATTTATAGGAAGAAAAATCAAATTAAAGGAGTTATCTTGACAATATTGTAACTTCTGTCTCACTGGTCTCTTTTCAAAGTTTCTCCTGTTTTTCATATTTAGATTCTAAATTTTATCTGCATTCTTATGTAACTTTTTTTTTTTACGATTTGTAATTGAATTTTAATCATTAAATGACTTCAATTCCATATCAATAGTCGATTTAATGATCTTTATTCACACTTTGGGTTGTAGCACTTGATCATAATTCATGAATTCCCAATAACTGGTTATTTCGTGTAGAGAAACAAATTTACCTCCAAATCTAAGAAGAGTTCCGTACCGAAGTTCAGACAAGCCTGAAAAATAATAAGATAAGGTAAAGTTTTGTAGATATACTAGTGCTATCTCCATTCCACCACCTAAAGCAAGGCCACTTATAACACCAACTAATGGTTTTCTTCCAGCTATGCTTCATCCAAATCATAACAAAGCATCCTAAGAATTATCATATGAAATATAAGGAAATAATATTTGTGAGAGAAAAAATCAAATGAAGTAAAAAAGTTGAAGTACCTTTAAAGGTGTTTGTGATGATATCTATTAAAAAAAAAGCATACCTTTTCTCGCTCCGCTACAACAATATTCAAGCTAATATTTGAGAAAACAAATTTATACCTACAAACTATGAAGCTATATGCACTTTTACATATACTGATTGTAATTCATCTTATGGTGGTTTCAAGGCTATTGAAATAAGACATATAAAAGTGTAATCCAACCTTTTCGTCCAAAAGTTGTGACATTACAGCCTTATGAGAACTTGCCATTTGAACCTCCTTAAAAACTCAAGATAATAGTCACACTTATTAGTAATGTCATCCAATGACAATAACACACATCATGATTTATTTGAGTCTACCAGTAATAACTATTGCTTTTACATCATATCTTTGCAAAGCTTCCTCGGTGTTCTCCTTAACTGAAATAAAAAGTAAGATATAACCAAAACTAACAAGTGTTAAACATCCAAAGCTACATGTAATAGATTAAGAAAAGTTCATGCCACTAGCTAACTGGCCTATGCTATAAACATATAGCTCACAGTAGCAAGAGGGTACCAAAGTCAAAATTATCTAATCTCTTTACCTAAAAGTAATTTATGCATTCTGAAAAGTAGAATCTTAATGAAACCAAAGTTTATGAAATTTGTTTCCTTGCATATTATGTATAACACATTTTGCTAAATTTCCCAAAAAAGCAAGAAAAGATTAGTAATGAACCAACTTTCAACTATTTGAAGTGAAGTTTCATGTTTTTTTTTTCTTTAGGAACGAATCCATTTCCATTATCAAAAAATAAATAACATGAGTCAATCCCTTCTAGAAAGCATGAATCAAAAGAAAAACAAATTTCAAAAGCATCCAATCCAATCCAAGTTAGATCAGGTCTAAACTACAACACAATTCATATGGAAGCAATATGATTCTAGGTCCAGTTATCTATTGTATTAACATTACTATTTCTATTATATCATGGTCCATTATAACATATGTACATAATGAATGATAAGAAAATCTTTTTTTTCCTTCTATTATGGTATCAGAGCCAGATTATGGTAATGGAAATGGTATCAAAGCCACATTACTATTTATTAGTTTTATTTCCTTTTCTATTATAGTATCAGAGCCAGATTTCTAAAACCTTTGAATTGTTAATCTTTGTATTAAAATATAATCGATTTACAACAACAATCTTTTTTATTATTATTTCTTTTCTTCAATTTATTATAGAACTACTATTTTGAGCTTATTACATAATTGCACACATGGAAACTTTAGAAAACATGCCCTCCATATTACAACCCATGGAAAGTCCTTTTTATCACCGCCATCCTTTATCAATCCTAATGATGTCGGTCTTAACTCTATCAACCCTAATGAGTTGGCAGATTCAACCTTTAACATGCTCACCATTATCTCTATTTGAAAGTTAGAAACAAGAACTATATCTTTTGGAAAGCTCTTGTTCAGCCTTTCTTAATTGGCCTAGGATTATTTAAATTTATAGATGGTAAGGCTAACCTACCAAAACCATCATCATTAATAACACCATAGAAGTCAATCCAACCTATACCATGTGGTTACAATATGATCAACTACTTGTGAGCACACTAATTGCCTCTCTCTCTACTGAGGTATTGTCTTTAATTATTAGCTGTACAACATCTCATATTGTTTGGACCATTCTAGCATCAACATCGGTCTTTTCCTTTGCAACACGTATAATGTTCATGTAATCTGCCTTTATTGTTGATTTAAAGAGAGTTAGAAGTGGCCAGATGATCCCAATTACCATATAAATGAAACCATGAACATGATTGCGAGTTGGACTAATTTCAAGGTTATCATGATCCAAAATAATGATAAGTATTGTGGCTAGACCTCTACCACGATGATTAAACTCCACAACCACCAAAGAAAATATTACCAGAGTGGTGACGTTCACCACTATAGCAAGAGGGAGATTATCCTAGATTTTGTTGTGGTGCAATGGATCAGGTAAAGTATGTTGCTGGATAGAAGGTCTCAACATCACTATCTTGTCGAATAAAAAGGTGATGAAAAATGTTGCTAATGTTAAACTCATGACTTAAAAGTAAGGAGTACAATTTAGTAAGGGATACCAATTTTTGAATAGATAAAGGTTGAAATTAAGAGATTTACCAACAGCTGCGAGTTCACCACTAATGGCTTTGTATAATGAACTATGACATTATAGATATAGTAATGTTAATACAATAGATAACTTTGGCAAAAAAGTTATGTCTTACTTCAATACTTAAAAGAAAAGAATCTATTTTTCTCACGACAATTTTGCAAAGGAAAGAACCCCATAATCTATCTATCTTTAACAATAGATTGGATAATTTTAATAATAATAAACATTTCTTGCCAAACTAAATAAAGATAACAAACACATCATGAACATCTTATCAGCACCGAAACAAAATAATCTACATAAAAAACTTGTTAATTCTTTTTGAAACATTATATATTTGGTGAATGGATGTATTGGATACCACACATACCATTAATAGAAAGTAAATTGAGAAGTGGGTTGTTGATGATTGTAATGTGTTATGATTGAAATATAAATGTGACCAATAATTAAAGAATCCAATAAGAAACTTTTTATTCAACAAATAGTTGATGAAATCAGGCAACATGGATAGAACAAAAAGAAGAATAAAAAAGGAAAAAAAAAGTGGATAGAAATGGAGAGATTCACCTGAATCTCTTTCTCTTCATGTACTCATTATATTTTTGCACTCTGCTTTTCATATTCTATTACAACCAATATATGCATACAGTAATTGATTACCCCAGAATTGTAAGAGTGGCTAACATTATTACATGTGTTCCTCAACAACACTAAAAAACATGAAAGTTAAATGGTGTATTTTTTTATGCCTAAGTGGAATCTAACAAAACATTGTGTTTTTATTCCAGCAACGGTCATAATTTTAAAATGTCTCAGCCTTTATCATCTCTTGTTCTTTGTCTCCTACCATACTTATAGTTGTAATACGTGACAATTCTTCCCCGATCACAACCTTCTTGTCTTTAAAGTTGAATTGAGATAAACACAATGCCATTTCCTCAGTAATTTCTCAAGTAGTATCTGCAGGTGAGAGTCCCTTTTAATGAATTAACACTTGGGTAATAACTTGATTCTTTTTCTTTGCAATCTTTTTATCTAGTATTGCTTGTGGTTGCAGGTCAGAAGCCTAAGGTAGATTTGGCAGAGAACTTTGCATTAGTCGGTTCCCTATGTGCCTCTTGAGTTGGGAGACATGGAATATTGGGTAGATGGCAAAGAAGGGTAGGAGTTCCAGCTTGTATTCCATATTTTCGATCTTGTTTATCAACAAGTAAGGTCTAAAAAACTTAGCTAATAATTTTTGTGCTGATCTATGAACCAATAATTATTATTTATATTGTTGTAGCTTAATATATACAGAGTCCCTGATAGAAAAACTCATTTCACTTCTCTTTTTATTGACAAGTTGAGCCATCCTGTTTTGTGCAGTTCAAAAATAGATCTTGATTTGTTTAATAATCTCTTCCCTTCTTGTCAGCACATCATAAATTGATTCTATTATAGAGTCTTTAGGAAAATAGTGAATATGTATAGGAAGAGGAAACCCATACAATACTTTATAAGGTGTCAGCTGGGTAGAAGAATGAAAGTTTGTATTATGCCACCATTCTACCAATGATAGCCATTTTTCTCACTAGTTTGGGTTGTCCTCAGTCATACATCTGAGATAGTTTTCAACGCATTTATTAACTATCTTTGGTTGACCATTGGTTTGAGAGTGGTAAGCAAATGAGTAGAGCAAATTAACCCCTTGAATATTGAACATTTCCTTCTAAAATTTTCTAAAAAACACTGGATACTTGTCATTAACTATTGATATTGGGAGGCCATATAGTTTGTACAAATTGTCCATGAATAACTTAGCAATAATAGGGGCTAAATACATGTGGTTTAGGCTTATGAAGTGAGTGTATTTTTTGAAGTGATCTACTACTACCATAATAACATCTTTCCTTTCAAATTTAAGTAGCCCTTCTACAAAATTCATGCTAATATCAATGAAGGGAGTATAGGGAATGAGAAGGGCTTATAGTAGCTCAAGAGTGACCATGTTTTCTTGTTTGTTCTTCTGGCAAATAGTGCATTCTTTAACAAACTGAGGAATGTGCTTCTATCGCCCTTTTTAATAGAACAAACTCCCTCACTCTCTTCGCAGTAGCTATAATTCCTGAATGTCCTCCCATAGTTGAGCTATGATATGATGAAATTAACCTGACTTGTAGTTCTAAATCATGTCTTATAACAATCTTACCCTTCCTATTCAGATGTCTATTGACCCATGTGTATTGAGGGTATAACCTTATAGTAGCTTGTAGGTCTTGAATGATGGTTTATATATATGAATCTTTTTCCTAAGACCTTTTAATCTCATCCGTGATATTAAAAGAGACTGAGGAGACAACTATTGTGTAGAGTTCCTAACTAGAAGTTCTTGAGAGGGCATTTGCTATTGTATTTTCCTTTCCCCTCCTATATTCTATCTCATAATCATACCTTATCAATTTAACTAACCACTAATGTTACATAAGAGTAATTATTTTTTGATCCAAAAGATATTTAAGACTCACGTGATTTGTGTGAATTTTAAAATGTTTTCCCTACAAGTAATGCTTCTACTTGGTGACTGCATGCATGATAACCAACATTTTTATATATATAAATAGACATTGCTTGCTATTTAGAGCCTAGAGATTTGCTGATATAGGTAATAAAATATCCATCCTGTATAAGTACTGCTCCCACCCTCATCATGAACACATCTGTCTTTACAATGAACAATTTATTCTAGTCTAGTAGAGATAAGACTGAAAGCTTAGTCATCAATTCTTTAAGCAAGTTGAATGCTTTGGTAGCTTCATGATCCCACACGAAAACATCATTTTTCAATAGTTGTGTCAAAAGTTTACAAATCGAACCGTACCCTTTAACAAATCTTTTATAGTAGCTTGTGAGCCCTCAAAATCCCCTAATTTGCCTCAGGTTCCTAGGTAGTGGCCAATTGAGTATAGCTTTGATTTTGTTGGGGTCGGTAGCAAATCCATATTAAGATATAATGTGACCTAAGTATTCTACTTGTTTGCTGCAAAATCTATATTTACTTGCCTTAGCAACCAACTTATATGCTCTCAACAATTTAAAATTTGTATTTAAGTGTTCATAATGATTTGTAAATGTCTTGATGAGCACCAAAATGTCATCAAATAACACTAGGATGAATTTCTTGAAGTGTTCTCTAAAAACCTCATTCATCAAACTTTAAAAAGTAACTGGGGCAGTGGTTAGCCTAAATGACATGATCAAGAACTCATAGTGGCCATTGTGTGTTTTGAAGCTATTTTGAATTCCTCTTTAAAAACCATTCTAATATGGTGATATCTAGATATAAGATTAATTTTTGAAAAAATAGTTAATCCAACTAATTCCTCTAGTAACTCTTTTACCACAGGAATATGATATTTGTCCTTGATGGTGAGTTTGTTCAAGGCCTTATAATCCACACATAACCTCCAAGTATAATATTTTTTCTTAACCAGCACTACTAGAGAGGCAAAAGGATTATTGTTAAGCCTTATAATTCTTGTTCCCAACATTTTTTCTACCATTTTGTTTTTCTAAAACATCCTTCTGCAACCCTAAGTACCTGTAGGGTCGCAAATTTACTGTTTAGCTCCCTTTCTTTAAAGGAATAACATGATCATGACCCCTAAAAGGGAAGTCCTTGAGGCTCTTTAAATATATCCCGGTAATTCTCTAACAAGGATGTTAATGTGGTATCACTACTGTGATAAGAAGGTAGTTTAATTGTCAGAGAACTAAGAGAATGGTCATCCTCTTCCAGGATTCTTAAACTGTATAAATGGAATTCTGCCATATGCTTATGCTTTCCCAATAAATATTTTAGTTGCTCAAGTTTAATAGCTTAAAATTTGATTGGATTCTCCCCCCTAAGCAATACTCTCTGGCCTTGTCAATCAAACGACATCTAAAGATGCTTGTAGTTGTATAAAACATCCTCTAGTATAGATAATCACTAGATGCCTAGCACTATGTCATAATTACTTAAATCTATTATGAAAACATTTGCTTCGAAGCCCACCCCCTGTATTTTCCATTTGAGGCCCTTACAGACTAACTTGCATACCATTTTCCCCTCATTTACGACTTGTATAGTTATGGGATTTATGGCAGTTAACTCACATTGTAGCCTAAGAGCTAGAAAGGAGATGAGGAAGTTGTGAGTACTCCTAGAGTCTACTTTATGAAGGGTTTGTTTTTCTATCTTTCTAGTGACCTTCATAGTGTGGAACCCCACAATTCCTTCTAAAGCATTCAATGAAATAAGAGGTATGACTTCTTCAATAGGACACCCTTCTTCTTGAATCTCCTCTCCTACAGCCTCTTCCTCCTCTTTTAGAATACTCATAGAATACAACTTTTTATTCTTGCATTTATGACCAGGTATGAATTTCTCATTACTCCAAAAGCATAATTCCTTTAGCCTATGTTCTTTAAATTCCTGATTTTTAATAGATTTAGTAAGTTTAATGGGGTTCTTGTTGAATGAGTTTTCAGTAGTGTTATTGGGCCAATTGAAAGGGATTGTTTTGGGTAAGTTGGTTACTATTGTAAAGTTATTTTTGGTAGAGTTTGATTGTTAAATGCTTTTAGGTTGAATGGTGTGAGAAGGTATTTGCTTGCAATCTAGCAAGATTATAGGCTTGTCTAAGATCTTTAGGTTCAAACATTTTCATGGTGTTTTTTATTTCCATTTCAAGATCCCCTACGAAGATGACTAAGGCTTGTCTCTCCCCAATGCCAGCTTTATTCCATAAAATATCAAAGTCATAAATATAACTCTCTAAATCTCCCACTTGTTTCAAATCTATCAATTCCTCCATAGGGTTCCCCCCCTTCAAATTTATAGCAAAGAGCTTCTACATACTCCTCTCAACTCACCTTCTGATTACCTAGGCTTTTTATAAAATTCTGGTGTCAATAAAAGGTTATATCGTTTTAGTAATAAGAGGCAAATTTTAGTTTCTCTGAATCATCAATGTCCTTGATCTCAAAATACTGGTTGCATATATACAACGATCTATACACATATTCCCCTTCAAACACTAGAAAAAGATGTTTGGGTTTATGTACATTATAAACAGCTAGTCTCCCTTCATTAGTATATTTAGTTTTGAAGGCCAACTCATTCTAGTGAGATGCTTGTTTATCTCTCACATGACTGGATTCCCTTGAGACTTGAGGGAACCTTTGCATGACAAACTCTATTTGTTGTGTAAGGCTACTAATCATATTCTTTATGTCTGCAATCTGAGCTCCATAATTATTAGTGGTATGATCCAACTTTTAGCCTTGTTTCTTCATGAGTGTTATTAGTTGATCATATTTTTAGTTGACTTTCTTTTTAGTCAGAGTTAATGAAATCTTCTAGCCTTTTAATCTCAGTTATTATTATGTCTAGTGCCATGTTTCTAATTTAAAAAAGGTCTGCACTGATATCATTTGTTATAATTGAAATAGAAATGTTTCCAACAATTAAATAATGAGAAACTGTTTTTTTCAACACATAGCTGATAAAATTAGGCAACAAGAATAGAACAAGAAAAAGAAAGAAAAAGAAGAAGAAAATTCACCCGAATGTCTCTCTCTCTCTCTCCCCCCCTTCGTATCCTCATTATATTTTTTTTTTCTCTTTGCTTTACTTATTCTATTACAACTAATATATTCATAAAGTATTTGATTGCCCTAGAATTACAAGAGTAGCTAGCACTATTACACGTCTTCCTTAACAACACTAAAAAGAGTTAAACGGTGTGTTTTTAATGTCTAGGTGAAATCCTACAAAGCATTGTGTTTTGTATTCCAGCAACAATCATAATTTCAAAATGCCTCAGTCTGTATCATCTCTTGCTATATGTCTCCTGCCATATACTTTAGTTGCAGTACGTGACATAATGGCCGCTCCATCAGCTCCAACTACCATCAATGCTTTTCTCTTCGCTCTGTTACTGCTCTCCATCTTCACTCTTCTGCTCTGCTCTGCTCTCTGCTGAAGCAAGTTCCGGACCGTATAAGCGGAAGGAAAGAAAGATGAGAAGAATCTTCTCTCCTATCATCTCTAAAAGTCTGAATTCACAAGGATTTTTGTCGTTTAATCTGCCACGTGTTAAACGACATTATGTTTCCACTTTCCAGGGTCATTTTGTCAAACAATAAACTTCGGGAAACGACGCCGTTGACCACGTGGAATGAATTTGATGAACAAAAGAGCCCGGCCCAAACGTGTGTTTTTACCGAAGGGTCTTAAAACCCTAGCCTCCCTCTCTCTCTCTTTCTCTTCCCTTTCAAGGACGCTTGATTTGCCTCTACCCCAGCAGTCGAGCAGCAACAGCACAACAACAATGGTATCTATCTGCCTATCTCCTTCACCGGCAACAAAGATGGAAAAAAAATGCTAAGAACCTTATCTTCTCTTACACACTCCATTGTATGTACGTAATTGCAGGGTATTGATTTGAAGGCCGGTGGAAAGAGTAAGAAGACTAAGAGAACAGCTCCAAAGTCCGATGATATCTACCTCAAGCTCCTCGTCAAGGTAGGGTTTTAATCTCTCTTTCCCTCAATGTTTTTCTTTCTGTTTCTCTTATATATATAATGATGATAAATAAGTGGGTGTATCTGTGAACAGTTGTACCGGTTTTTGGTGAGGAGGACAGGCAGCAAGTTCAATGCGGTGATACTGAAGAGACTCTTCATGAGCAAGATCAACAAGCCTCCTCTTTCTCTCTCTCGTTTGATCACTTTCATGAAGGGCAAGGTCCATCTCTCTTATATACATACATCTTTCTGGTTTTTGGGCATCTTTTTTTCTCTGTATATACATATATCTCTCTGTATATACCAATAATGATACTATTGGTTTTGTCAATCAGAAAGACAAGATTGCCGTTGTTGTTGGGACTATAACTGATGATATTAGGGTTTATGAGGTCCCTGCTCTCAAGGTTACTGCCTTGAGGTTCACCGAAACTGCTCGTGCTAGGATTGAGAAGGCAGGTGGAGAATGCTTGACTTTTGACCAACTTGCTCTTCGTGCTCCTCTTGGTCAGAACACGGTATGCCTGCTTTTTTCCCTTTTGTCAATTATGTAATGGGCTGCATTCAGAATTGCAGTTTGGGTTGTCTTTATTCACAAATATGGTAGCTAAAAAAGTGGTAATTTGAACATGTTGTTGGCATTTAATTGTGAACATAAATTAGGTTGTAGAGTTAAAAACTGCTCATACGAAGTTCCAATGCAGAGTTTTCCTTAAAGCCTGAGGGTCCCCTAGTTTTATTCATTAGCGCCATCATTGTCTAGCTTGATTATTATTGACATGTTATTTGAAACCAGTATTGTGATTGAAGACTAAGCTAAAGGTTTGGCTTATCTAAGATGCTTCTTGTACTGTTTATTGTAATTTGACAAGGGGTGATATAGCCAAGTAGTGTTAGAAGTGGGGAGTTTATCCCAAACATGAATTGTGATTTACTAGATAAAATACATCCTTGATAGATGTATGTGTAAAGAAGCATTTGCTGCTTTCAAGAGATTCAATATTCTATAAGTTTGAAATACGCCTCTCTTGTAATGTATCACCTTTATGGAAGTAAACGTTGTCAGTTCCCTACAACTAACCACCAAATTAATCCTTCTAAATTTTGGGATGAACTTGGATTGTCCTGTGATGCTTTGATGTTTGGATTATGAGCCTGGCATTGCTGGTGGGTTTTGAATTAAGTTTGTTTGCAGGTTATGTAAGTACTTTTGTTGGTGGATTTCCTAGATCCACCATGTAGGTTACAAGATTGCCTTCCACCTCATTTACCAACCATATAGTTGTGGATGGTTCAATTCCTAGAGATGCCATTTCCTCTATCTGTGTTCACAGTGCAGATGGTTCTCTTTTATTTGAGCATTAAGCTCTGGTTGCACTTTTACTCCTCTTGCCTCTATTTTTTCTTAGGATGATATAAGATGATGCAAGAACAGTGGAAGGAACATGATAAGATATGCTTATTAATCTTGAGCTTTCTTTTGAAACATGTATATAGTTTCCACTTTCCTAGACTCCTAGTTTTCAATGCCTTCCATGGTATGCATTATTTAACTAGGTATATTATTTAAGATACCAATGATCAATTTAAACTCCATGTTTCTATTTAGCATGTGCAAATGATTTTGTCCATTCCTTTTTGGTTTAACAAGAATTTGATTTGCTTGGAGCCTTGTCACTCTGAGGAATTAAGCATCATGGGCCAATTTACAGGTTCTTCTCAGAGGTCCCAAGAATGCACGTGAGGCTGTGAAACACTTTGGACCAGCTCCTGGTGTGCCACACAGCCACACCAAGCCCTACATACGGTCAAAGGGAAGGAAATTTGAGAAGGCTAGGGGTAAAAGGAATAGCAAGGGATTTAGGGTTTGAATGCTGTACCTCATGCAGAAAATACAGATCAGCCTTCCAAATCCAAGGTGGTGCATCTATAAGGCAATATGCAATTGGTTGTTTTATCTCTTTTTTTCCTTGTCTTCTCATGTTGAACAATTACATTGTCTTTAGAAAGTTAAAAAGGTTTCAGTTTCTTTTCAATATTTTGATCTAAGCAAATGATTTTGTTTGTCAACTGGTAATTAATGGTTTACTTCTGAATTTCAGCAATGTTACCGTGCCTGATGTCTGTATGTGGTGTAGGTTGTTGAGATGATTCTTTTCATTTTGGATGGCTTATTGAATGCAAACCTAAGGAGTTGATATTGGTACAAAAATGGAGTTCTGTTAAATGCAAGAATTATGATTTCGTAATTGTAGTTTGCTCTTAACGAACAAGGCCTTACAGATCTATGATCTTGGATGGCACTTGGACACTGCGAAGTTTTTGCTAAAAGCTAAAACTAGATGAGCATTGTTCTTGAAGATAATCTACCACAAGCACAAGTTTCATGTACATACACGATCTAATAGTGTATTACAATTTGAGTTCACTGGGGGGAATTTGTAAAGTGACCACGAAAACTTAAATAGAAGATTTGCTCTTCGTTAAAAGAAAAGATGTACCTTCAGAAGAAATAGAAGATACAAGCCAGCTTGCACTGTGCTGGGAGTTGGATTAAAAGTTATTTTTCAAAAAAAAAAATAAAAAAACATGAGAATCATCATCTTGATTTTTAGCTTCAGGAAATTTTTTTATTATGAGTTGAAAAATTGATGCATGTGTTTAAAATAAAATAAAATAAATTAAAAATTATATATGCAAATAAAATTATACATGCAAATAGATATTAGCAAATAAATGTTATGATTAAATTGGAAAGTTGAGTGATATATATATATATTAATGCAATTCCTTTATATGGCAATTAGTTTATCCTAAATTAATTAATATTGGTGAATTATCATAAAAGAAAATTACATCAAGCCTCTTGTAGTTTGATTATTTCTTCATTTTATCTCTATAGTTTAGAAAACTACAATTTACATAATTGGTTAATTTAAAAATTAAAATTATATAAAAAGATAAATTTATTCTTATATATAATATAAAACAAATACAAAAATATGAAGTCAATCTCTTTTCCAATCTTTTTCTTTTCTCTCTCTACCTTCCCTTCTCAATTAGGATTCTATAACTAATGAAAATCAATTTTAGAGTTTTTTTTTTTTAATTTTCAAAAATCGTATGATAACACGTAATATTCACTTTCAAAATCCATGAAAGAATATATTTACTTTAAAGTAATTTGTTCAATGAAACATCCCTGAATTGAAAAGATTGAAAGTACATAATTGATTTCAAATGATTGATTACATTAGAGTGAGATTAATGAAACTATTCACCTATTTGTCTACTTCTAGCAAGATTTGAAAATGATTTAAGGGAACTAGTGGAACTAGAAAATGTTAAACAATACATTGGTAGACAAAACTCACCAATTCATTTACAAGACTAGTTGAGGTATCAATATGTTTTATACATGTTGTTTTACTTAAAATCCATGCTTAAATATAGGATAATGACCCAATCTTTATGGGCTCATCTATGTATTGAACCTATATATATATATAGGTCTGATGAATTGGCAGACCTAACAATCTCTAGGGTCAACTATGTTCTAAACCCATGTACATGTGATTTTGGTAAATTGTTGGATCCAACAATCTCATAGATCAGCCACGTGCCGAGCTCACGTATATGTGGGTCTGATGAGTTGTCAGACCCAACAATCCCTGAACTCAGACTACGCGCTGAACTCACGTACATGTAGGTCTGATGAGCAGTTGGACCTAACAATTCCTAGGCTCAGCTATGCGCTGAACCCAAGTACATGTAGGTCTGACGAACTGTTAGACCAACATCTCACCAAGCCCAGATAGATGTACAACTAATGATCTATTTAGTCCTATTATTAAGCTGTATGACTCTATTTTTTTTTTCTTTCCCTCATCACCCTTAACATAAAATGTTAATGTCAATGCTATTCATCTCTATACACCTTTAGGTGTGTAAAAGTTTTTAAAAGGACATGCCACTTATCCTGTATTAATGATGTGTAAGGGATATTTATCTATTTTTAATGCATGTATCAATGATAATTTTTCTCTCATTAATGTTATCAGGGTAATATAACACTCTAGTCCCTCTTCTCCACAAAAGAACAAGACTTATGGGCTATAAAGACCCTATGAATCATTCAATGAAAATATTTATTCTTAAGTGCTTCAATAAGGTAGTACTCTTTTTTTTAAGCATAAATATTGTTATTATTAGTATGCATGCTAAGGCTTTGAATTAATATCGATTGTAAGTTTGGATATATGCTTAATTTGCATACTAACTCTTTATTATTATGTTTTGTTGAATGCATGTTTGTCATGAGTTGCATGCTTATAGATTTAAACTTATATGAACTCTAGGCTTTTCTTGAAAATATTTAAAGAAAAGCCTTAAGAATAAATGATTCATCATTGATAACAACAAAAGTCTCATTACTTTAAAGCGCTTCAATAAGGTAGTACTCTTTTTTTTTTTAAGTATAAATATTTTTATTATTAGTATGCATGCTAAGGCTTTGAATTAATATCGATTGTAAGTTTGGATATATGCTTAATTTGCATACTAGCTCTTTATTATTATGTTTTGTTGAATGCATTTTTGTCATGAGTTGCATGCTTATAGATTTAAACTTATATGAACTCTAGGCTTTTCTTGAAAATATTTTTATGTTTGGCATGCATTATTATGATAAACTAAAACATCATTACTCACTAGTCTAATAGTTTTACAAATTTTGAATTACACTCTCTCTATATTGTTTCTTTAAGAAATTTAAGAAGTGTCAGCTACATCTTAGAGGACCTAATTGTCTTTTAATTGTGGATTAAAAAAGTGTTAAGAATTCAAGAGATTTAAATTTAGATATGTAAATTGATTTTATAATCCAATTTATTTTTAGGTTTGGGTGGCCAGATTCCGACAAGTATAGTAGAGGTTAGCGGCTAAGGTTTTATGTTTGGCAAAGAAAAGAAGAGTGGAAATTTCTTTATTTTAACATAGCACAGTTTTTTTTAGTTATTAGTTAAAACAAAATGGCAATTTTGTAAATAACTTCAACTTTTGGTCATTTTTTTGTGCGAATGTAAAGTTCTATACAACCTATAAACTATAAGATATAAAGTATAATTTTAAAAATCATGTAGGCAAAGTGAAAAATATGACTAAACTATAGGAGACTTGATGTAATTTTCCCTAATCATAATTATAAAAGCAAATTTAAAAAAAATAATGCTTTTATTATTATGTTGCATATGTATTATAAAAAATATATGAATAATACTCATTGTCTGTTTTCTTATTTTTCACCCACCGTTACAGTGATTGAAAATCGAATTTGAGTTTTTTGGACCAAAAAATCCATCTTTCAACTTATTTTTATCTAAAAAATCTAATAAACACCCTTATAATATCAATAAATTAATTTTTCAATTCAAAACACCTCTAAATTAATCCATAAACACAAAATCAAATAGGAAAAAAAAAATCTTTCAACCTCAATTTATTTTCTTTGGTAAAATGAATTTCTAAAAACACTTCAATAAAACTCCTCTCATAATATGAAATTTGTTAACATAAAGATTTGGATGTAAAAAGAACAAAAAATAATTACATTATGATCATGTTTTAATATATTATAATTCATCAAAACATATTTACCTATTAATGTACAACATCTTTTATCCTATTAATGCAATTCCTTTTTTGGAAATTAGTTTATTATAAATTGATTAATATTTGTGAATTATCATAATTGTAAAAGAAAATTAAAAAAATAATGTTTTCATTATCATGTCATATGTGTATTAAAAAATATATGAGTAATAATCATCGACTACTTTCCTAATTTTTTACAACTATTTCGATGGTTGAAAAATCAAGCTTGATTTTTTTGGACTCAAAAATCTATATTTCAATTTATTTTTACCTAACAACACTTAATAAACATCCTTATAATGTTAATAAATCAATTTCTCAATTCATAACATCCTAAATTGGTCCAAAAATACAAAATCAAATCGGAAATAAAGTCTCTCACAACCTCGATTTACTTTTACAGTAAGATGAAGGTCTGAAAACGCCTTAATGAAACTTCTTTTGTTGAATGGAAGTGGATGACATCAAGATCAAAACATAAAAAGGATAAAATAATTACTTTATGAATATGTTTTCATGTATAATAATTTTTTAATTAAAAAAATAAAAAGATGTTATTTATGCTTTATAGAATTAATAAAGAGATATATGAGCTGATAAATAAAAATAGTTATTAATATTAATTAAATATTAAAGCGGGAAGCTAATCTTTATAGCTGAAATAAAAGATATATGCACTTGCAAATGTTTTTCACCAACTATCTTTTTTTATTTAATTTTTTTTTTATTCATTTTATCTTAGTAGCTAGTTGTTGTTAATAACAAATATAGCTAATTCATATAAAATATAAGAGGAAAACAATTCAAGCCCAATCATACTATTTTTTTTGAAATATCATGTAACTAAAAAAATATTAAAAATTAATCACTATTTAAAAAAATATAATTTAAAAGAAACAATTAATGGAATGGAAAAGGTTAAAACAAAAAAGGAAGAAGAGGCAACGCGCTGATGGGCCAAGCCCATGTGCTTGGCCTTAACCAAAAAACTTAGGATCGCAGCTAGAGTATTTATCTCAGGTCATCCACTCCTTTTTCTTTTCTTGTTTTTTAAAGTAGGCCAACAAGTCTATTTTATAGGCACCTTTAGTGATCGAAAAACCGGATCCAAGTTTTTGGACATTAAAAACTCAATTTTCAGCTCATTTTTACTTGAAAACACCTTCAAAACACAATATAAACCTTGAAAAAATAATACTTACCAACCCTATAACACCCCAAAATCACCATAAAAGTGAAAATCAAATGAATAAAACACAATTAAATGGATTTCGATCTACTTTTTCTGGTATATTTAAAGAAAAAACCATCTTTTTCGAACTCTTTCTAAGAATAGAAACTCATTGATGCCAAGATCATAATTTTTAGTAGTTGGAATTTGGCCAATTAATAAATTTCTTTCTCCTTTGTTGTTTTTCAACAAGTTTCTCTCTCATCTCTCAAATATAGGGCCTAAAAGATGAATAAATGGACTTTTGAATCAAAGTAAAATTCTAAAAAATAAAGGGACTGAAATGGAGAAAAAAGAAAAGTAGGTGAACTAAAAAGTATTGTTTTGTGTGAATTTGAGATTGTTCATGTGATTTCTCCTTGTTTTACACTTTCACCCTTTTTTTTTTAATTTTCCTTCTTTAACAAATTATAAAAAAAATGATCATTAACTTGGTAATTGAAAAAAAAAAGTTTGAGAACAAATTGCTATAGTTAAATACCTATACATTTTAGTATATTTTGTAATGTTGATCCCTAAATCTTGAATAAGACACTTAAAATTATAAAGACATAGGCGTAACAAAGAGAAAAACTCCTATCTTTGACAAGTAGAGCTCTCTATAATAGCAATTGATTGGATTATTTTTCGCGCTATGCTATGGGTTGGATCAATTATTTTAATGTAAAAAAAAATATTCAGGTGTAGTTAAAGTGTTTTATAGTAGAAAAATATTTAAACTACATGAGATTAACCTAATATGACTTGGTTGACTTGGCAGGTTCAAAGACAACCCAGACGACTAATAAAAATATAGTTTGATTAAAAAAAATCAAAGCAATATCTTTTTTTAAATATTAAAACGACAATATATTAAATCAGTTCTGATCAATTCAAGTTAATCTGTTAAATCTATTACCCAGATCATGAGACCCTACTAACCCTATTGAAGGCAAATAAAAAAAATATTAAACTCAATTCTCAATCAACTCAATGTTGAATGATAACATTGAAAACAAAATTCAACTAAAAGAATGAGTTGAGTCATGAGTTAATCTACCAAACTTGGATCATGAGACCAGGATAATGTTGAAGGATGAAATTAAAAAAAAACACCCGAGTCAACCGAACAAACTCATGACTCAGGGCATGAGACCAGGATAACCTCATATAATACAATTTTCAATTAATTAAATGTTGAAGGATAAAGTTGAAAAAAAATATATTTAAAACACAACAAAAAATAACTTAAGTATACACAGCTAACCTGTAAAAGCCGGGCTATTAAAGTTGGTATCAGAGCTATTGGATAACCCAGTTCTGCCTTTGAGGTAGTTAAAATTGCTCATAAAAAAACACTACCCCACAGGGTCTGTCAAGACCCAATCTCGGTTGACAGACAACATCCACTTGATCTTAATTCTCTCATTCTTCTACTCGAATTCTCTCCAAAAGTTAGGAGATGAATTTGTCCAGATTTATCAACCTTTCCATTTACACACAACATCCACAATTTAACTTTTTCTCTATAATCTTAATCCCCTGGTCATATCACATATCGTTTATGACTGTAAAAAAAATATCTTTATAAGAGCCAATTTATCTTATTTATTTCAATCTTCCCTCTTAACGTCAAAATAAAACATTCTTGCCGATTTTACAAACTTTCCGAACAATATTCTTCTAAACATAATCCTTGACACAGTTCCTATAAACCATAAATAACAAATGAATAATATTCCAAACAATCTATACTATCAAGTTATAATGCATTATTATGAGTATAACATATCCAAATATTAACTTCATCAAATGGTGAAATTTCCAGAAATATGGGTTTAACCGAACTGACCTCAAACTTGCAGACCTACTGTGCGAAATACACAACTTCTATACCAAATGTTTGTTTCAGATCTCCACCGTTCAAAATCTAGAAAAAGTCAGGAAGAACAACATATCCAAGTTATAGCCTAATCCAACGGTGGCAGAAGGAGAAAACAGATAGCAAAGAAGACTGTCCATAAGTGTATTTTCCCAAATATTTTCCTCCCTCGATATCTCTCAAACGGGGATTGATATAGAAAATCCCTACGGTGAAAATGTACACGACATGGATGAGAACAACATACCCAAATATCGTGCTGATCCAACAGTGGAGGTGGAGTTATAGCTGTCGGTTGATTTACCATCAATATATCTTCTCTCCAGCCTCTCTCTAAACTCTCTCTTACTCTTGCCAGTCCCTCCAAGAGAGAAAATAGAATGATATTTATAGTTCTAACATCTTGTTAATTGCACATTTATCCCCATCCTTTTTTATCATTTATACGTAAACTCCCAACCTTCTGTTATTTGAATATTGACCTCTCTTGATCTTACGTATTTATTTTGTCCTCACAAATGTTTTTCTTTTCAATGATTTAGTACTATATTCACTTTTCATTTCATTAATTTCACTATTTTTATCTTGATTAGTTTTCTTTAATTTAATTTAAGCCATTTTACTATTGGTTAAATTTCTCATCTTTTAAATACCCAGAAAAATTATAACCGAGGGTTTACATAACCCGTGAAATTCGCGACCCAGGTTAGGAAACTGAAATAACTCTATAGAAAATAAATAAATAAAATTATAAAGTCCAATTCTCAATCAAACCAATATTGAATGATGAAATAAAAAATAAAATCAATTAAAAAAACAAGTCAACCTGGTTATCTCACAAAACTCATGACCCGTATTATGAGAACATGATAACTCTATAAAAAGCAAATAAAAAACAATTATAAAGCTTAATTCACAATCAATTAAATGTTGAAGGAAGGAGTTGAGAAAAAAATTAATTAAAAAAGGACAAAAAATAACCCGAGTCAACATGACTAGCCGTTAAAAGTCACGACCCGAGTCATGAGACTGTGATAACTCCATAGAAAGTAAATCAAAAAAAATTATAAATCTAATACCTAAAAAATTTAATGTTAAAGGATAAAATTAAATAAAAATTAAAAATAATAAAATCCTTAAAATTTAAGGACCAAAATAAAAAAGAACTTCACATTTCACCATTGCTATAGTAAAATGGTTAATGTTAATTTACTGTTAGTAATACGAACAGAAGCTAAAACCGGAAGAACTTAGAAAGTCTTGCACAAGCACAATTCTAATGTCTGCCAAAATTAATTTTCTAGTTATGATGGCCCTCAATCACTCGAAGACCCTATGCTTGTTGTCCGTCTTACCTATGTATAATACGTGAAACTATTTCTAGATGAGACTAAATCGGTTGCTCACGTGTTGCCGTGAGTTATTTTTAGAAACACGTGCTGCTGTTAATTGTGAGATAATTGAAAGAAAAAAAATGTTTTTTAAGTATACTATTAAGAGCTAGTAACATTAAAAGGTATATGATTTGAATTTTAAGCATCAGATAAGTAACATGAAAAAAACTTACTTAAACTGTCTTGAATTTTATATAAGAATTAAATTGTAAAATGTAAAGGGACATCAATCTAACATAGGTATTGTTTGAGAAATTCAAAACAAAAGGTGGCATGATAAAAAAAAAAGAGAATGTTACTTAAACTGTCTTGAATTTACAATACCTTTTGTAAAATTAGCAAGTAAAAGTAACAAACACTTGTCAACTTCTTGTTATTGCAAGGACTTGAATAACTTAGTTAAGTGTCTTCAAAAACATTTTATATATCCATATATGCGTGGACTCAATGTATAAAAGGAATATGATACATACCTCAAACACTCGTCTTAGAAGGTAAAGTCCCCCCCCCCCCAAGAGAAAGCAACCTAAAAGCACCTAAAGCCTTTAAATTTTTTTGGGCAAGCATTGGCCAAATAGTTTTCTCCACTAGATTCTGTATAATACACACACACACACACACACATCAAAAAATCTCTTAGATGTAAATCAAAAAACTTATAATAGACAATGCAAGGTAATTTACCTAACATTGCAACACGGTTAATTTACCTGGTCATGTTTAATAAATTCCTCTATCAAAATAAATTTATAATAGAAAAACACATAAAATTTATAATATAAACTGACATATACATAAAATTTATTGAACAATAATTATAAAAAACAATGCAATGTTGTACATAAACACATCAAATTTATTGAACAATAATTAAAAAAAAAAAGACAATGCAAGACTGCACATATAAAAAATCTTATAAAAAAATCAATATTAAAAAAAAATTAATCTATATAAAATTAAAAAAAAACTATAGATGAATCATACCTACCTCTCTAAAAACTAAATACACCCAATATCATTTAAAAATAATCACAATCTAATTAAAACATAAACAAAAATTTGTTTGAAAAAATATACACAAATAATACATTATTTTTTTTTAAACTGAAAAAAATATAAAAAAAGAATCAGGCTAGGCTCTTATGGGCCTGGTTAGCCAAGCCCAACACCGAGCCCAAAAACTAACACGTTACCTACTCCAACCCAGAATTTGGCCACTATGATGGTTGGAAAAACAAGGTCCTTTGTTTTTTCACCTAAAATCCCATTTTCAACTAATTTTTGATCCAAAATACCAACAAAACACCCTAGAAACCTTGTTAAATCAATCCATAGCCACCAAAAAGCTAATAAATTGCCCTAAAACCCAAAATCCACTCGAAAAAAATTCTTCCTGATCTTAGATATGTTATTTTAGATGTTTTCAAAGGAAAAAAAAACACCTAAACGTAACCCCCCTTATCATATGAAACCTTTTGACACAAAAATTAACCGTTTTGGTAGCCAAAATCTTCTCAACGATCACTTTCTCTCTCCTCCCAACATAAAAGGACTAAAAAAAAAGGAAAATAAAGTTTGGTACTAAAATTTATTGTCTTGAAATTTAAGGGACTAGTCACCTGATACCTAAAAAAAATCAAGGGATTAAAATAAATATTTCAATGAAACTTTCAACTTGCCCCCCATATTACTCAAGATTTTCACTTCAATCCCTTAACTTTCAATTCAATCTTCCCTCCTAAAAAAATATAGGCTAATTTAGACTTTTAAAGTCCAAATCACGTAAAATAAAAGTTTAAGGACTAAAGTGAAAAAAAATACACTGCTTGAATCCATGGTGAATTGTGAGAAAGTGTATAATATTCTTTGGTATAGTAAAAAACTGATGCCTTTTAATTTATATTATAATAAAAAAAAGACAGAACATTCTAAAAGTATAATAATTCTATTATGGGATACAGTAACTCATCAGGAATTGTTACTCATCAGGAATTGATGGTTTAATTCATTGTTAGCTTATTTATTTGGTACAGCCTATGTGCTAACTTTAAGGCCACCCTGCCGAGTTGAGCATGACATTTAATAAATTGTGTAAACATGACTAACTCGGGAATTGATGGTTTAATTCATTGTTAGCTTATTTATTTGGTACAACCTATGTGCTAACTTTAAGGCCACCCCGTCGAGTTGAGCATGACATTCAATAACTTGAGTAAACATGACTAACTCGTGAAACTCATAACCAATACTAAGAGATTGAAATAACTTTATAGAAAATTAAAAAATATATATATAAAGTTCAATTCTCAATCAAATTAATATTAAATGATGAAATTAAAAAAAAATCAATTAAAAAAAAATCAACCTTACTAACTCGCAAAACTTGTGATTCAGATCATGAGAACATAACAACTCCATAAAAAGCAAATAATTTTTTTTATAAAATCCAATACCTGGTAAACTTAATATTGAAGGATAAAATTAAAAAAAATCTAAAACAAAATTCCTTAAAACTTGAGGACCAAAATAAAAAAGAACTTCACATTTCACCATTGCTATAGTAAAATGCTTAATGTTAATTTACTGCTAGCAATACGACTAGAAGCTAAAACCGGAAGAACACAGAAAATCTCGCACGAGCACAATACTTGTGTCAGCAAAAATTAATTTTCTGGTTATGATGACCCTCAATCACCCGACGACCCTATGCTTGCGGCCGTCTTACCAATGTGTAATGCGTGAAATTATTTCTAGATGAGATGAAAAAGAGACAGAAAAGTCCAAGAGTATAATAATCCTGTTATGGGATACAGTAACTCATCAGGAACCGGTGGTTTAATTCACTGTCAGCTTATTTATTTTGTACAACCTATGTGCTAACTTTAAGGCCACCCCGTCGAGTTGAGCATGACGTCCAGTCAAAGCAAACAATCAAGCCTTGCAGATTAAGAACTTGAAAGAAGCATGCATGAGATATCACTGCTGATTAAAACTTCTTGATGAAATCGTATATATGTTCGCTAACTTCCTCTGGCTTTTCTTGGTTGAGAAAGTGAGCTACTCCTTCCATTACAACTACTTCTTGCAAGAAGGGAACATATTTTTTCAAGCCACCTTTGCTTATGTATTCTTTAACTCCAGGAATATGATAGGTAAGGTCCACATCACCCACGATAAACTTAACGGGTACTTTAATTTGTAACCCAGTCCAAGCTGCCATCAGCTCCCAGTTTCTGCAACAAGCAACAAAAATTGAATCGAGGAAATCAATTCCTTCAAGAAATGAAGTTGCAACTTATGATGCCTTCAGCAGTTTAAACCTCGTCACTTAATCCAGAATGCAAAAGTCTATGCCAACACAAAAAATTGTTCAAAACATGCAAGTAGAAACAGTGAAAGAAATTGATTGCTCTGCTGAGACTAACAAAGTTATTGAATTAGAGGTGAAATCGATTTGTGCACCAAACAAAGACATGGAAGATTAATCCTGCATCAAGCGAAGTGTCTAATTACAATGAGAATGCACAAGAATCTTAATGTCATAGAGTTGTTTCACATATATTTGTATAAAAGTCAATAAAAAGAATAAGTAGACATACAGGTCCAAGCATCGATAGTAGTTCAATCCTCCAGTGAAGCCTGTCTGATTGAATTTCCCAGCATAATAGTTGATGTCTTTTTCCGACAGCCAAGAAGGCAAATTTGGATTGTCAGGTATACCTCTGAATCCTACTTCTTTAGGTATACAAGGCGGCTTTGGATCACGAGAGGTCAGAAATCTTGTAATTATACTTGCAGTATCCATTTGAGCGAAGTCTTCTTCAACCTCTCCAGGTTCCTGCATCACAATTTTTGCAACTTTTCTGATGGTTAAATCAGAAGACAGAACCATGAACAGCAACTAAAGAAGACAACTGAATATCAGGTGATGTATACTATATCATGATAAGAGTAGTGCTCCAGAAGGCTATATGTCCAAGATAATTCTCAGTAAAGCCTTTATAAAACTTTTAGCACTTAAATTTTCAAAGAGCAAGAAATGGGGTAAGAGAAATCCTTATTTCAGACAACTCCGGAGTATGAAATGTGTAACGTGTTTGAATTTGCAAATGCAATTCTAGTGAAGTCTGATACACAGATATTTTCACAATTATATGCAATAACATGCATTGGATCCTTTAACCATGTCAGAAACTTCAAACTCGGAAAATGACTACTGAACTAAGAAAATGACAGTTTTTGCCACACCTCTTCTAGTCTAGATATTAAAACCGTTTAGCAACCTAGCATGGGTGGTCAGCAGGATTATAAATGTGAGGTCTGAAACCATATGCTTAGAGTCCAAATTTCTTTTTCTCACATGAGGGTCAAGATGACACTAGCTTTCCACTCTACTTTTCACTCTGTGCTGGGTCACTGAGTTGCTTTACTACATAGAACTCAACTTTAAAGACCAGAATCCAAGGACAGCAATAGCATTAAGGGCATGATAAGAATCTAACGACTGCTAAAGTTAGGTACAACCATAATATTCCAAATATGAATCCAGTTAATGACACTACAGCTCAAAACTCCCACTTTAAAAACTATCAAATCAATAAAGCGATTCTATTCTAACCCAATTACATGAAACATATGTGTAACATTTGTTATCAACAAACCACCAAACAAGAATAAAAATATAATTGAATAAATACCAGATTAACCTTTAACACCAAAGCCATTAATAAAAATAAAAAGAAAAAAGAATTGAATACCAGCCAAAATAACATAATAAAACCATAGAGAAGAAGCTTCCAAGCTGGGAAAAAAAATCAAATATATTTTAAAAAAATATTCACAAACCTGAAACCTGCAGATATAAAAATCATCACCAAATAATTCTCTGCTTATCTGAACAGAACTCTTGTGTGGATTCCTGGGTTGAAACACAACACTCATGTTGACCAAGGCCTTAATTCTGTCAGGCCTCAACAAGCAAAAATACCAAGCCACCGTTGCCCCCCAATCATGGCCCACCAAAAATACCTTATCAATGCCCAGAGAGTCTATCAACCCTACAAGGTCGCCCACGATGTGGAATATTGTGTACTCTCTAGCATTCTTCGGCGCGTCAGTATCACCGTAACCACGAAGGTCAGGGGCTATGCAACGGTATCCAAGGGAGGAGAGAGAAAGGAGCTGGTGTCTCCATGAGTACCAGAGCTCAGGGAAGCCATGGAGGAATAGGATTACTGGGCCTGTACCAATTGATGCTATGTGCATGTTTATGCCATTTGTCGCTACAGTTTGGTGCTCTATCTTATCCATCCTCTCTTTTAGCTTTTGATTTTGTTTTCGTGGTAGTGTTGGGTCAGTGATGGTGTTAGCTTTTATTTTATTTTATTTTTCGGAATTGAAGACTACGGTGGGAGAGAGGGGACAAAAAGAGGCGAGCATCAGAGCATATCCAATGCATACGCTTAATTAAGAGCTAAAAAAAAAAACAAATATTATTTTCGCTCTTCTACGTTTATTTTACATGTTACAAGGAGTGCTAAATAAAATATTATTTTACTTTTTTAAAAAAAAATTATTCCTACATGTCTTATAAAAATATTATTTATTGTAATAATATTTTTTCACTAGTTTTTTTTTTCTTTATTTTTTCTTTATTTTTTTTTATTTTTTATAAGATTATTATAGTCTCATGATCAGTATCATGGATTTAACGAGTTCATTTAAGTTGAATCGGGTTATTTTTTTATTGATTTTTTTCAATTTCATCATTTAATACGGGTTGATTGAGAATCGTTAGGTTGTTTTTATACTCGTCAAATCAACCAGGTTATATTAGGTTATTAAAATACTTATATATCAAATATATTAAAATACAATTACCTCTTATAAATTGTTTTTTTTTATCATTGAAGTGCACATAAACATAATTTTTTATATATATTTACAATATTCAAAAAGCAATATTATCAATTTGACTTTTCTAAATAACATCTTTAGTTAGATATGCTCATAAGAAAGTAGATTGAGATTAGCTTATGAATTTTTTTACTTAATTAAAATGTTATTAAGATATTGTTTTCTAATTATTGAGATTGGCTTATGGATTTTAATTAATTAAAATGTTATTAAGATATTGTTTTCTAATTATTAAAATTTAAAATTAATTCAAAAGAAATAAAAATTGAATAAAAACTGAAGTTTTTAAAATTTTAATTATATTTTTAATTTTTTTTGAAATAATTATTTTATCAATGACTAATATCATGTGACTATTTTTTTAAAATAAATAAATTTGGAAGACCCGAGTAGACTAGTCTTATCTGAAATTTCAGGGTAAGTGACTGGTTGTGATTTAGGAATATAATAGCATCTCTAGTACATCTTACCTATGGTAAGCTATATTGTGTAGTATGGATAAGGTTTAAAGATGTTGATGGATTCCTAACTGGTGGTTCGTCTATAACTCAGAACAAAGATTTACACTCATGAATAAATATAACATTTTGAATTTATTATGGGCTCGTATGCCTAGGTAAATTCTTATAGGAAGAATTCATGTAGGTGCCCTGACAAGGAACCTATCCTGGAAGGCGAAAGTGTTTTTCCACAATTCGTATATTGTAATGAAAAATATTTCCAATTAAAACTGGTGAATATCCAAAATAATACTGAGAATGTTTTAGTCAACTCTTGGTATTTAAATACTAACCTACTGGTAGGTCCAACATTTATATCAGAATGATGACAATTAATTTTCAGGAATTAAATTTTTTAGGGTTATTGAAATATTTGTCAAATCTTTAAAGAATTTTACACACTTGTTTTAAATTCCAAAAAAAAATGCAACAAATTTTTTTTCTAAAATAATGCTAAAATATTTTTCTCTCCATTTTATAAATAAAACTCAATTCTTTGTAAGGATTAGACCGCATGCAACAAGTAAAAATCATTTTTTGATTTTTGATTTTATTTTTTGATTATTTATTCTATAAGACCATGTTTAGCAAAATCTTATTTTATTTCCCTAGAAAATTGCCAAAATAGACTTAAATGTGTATTTGCCAAACACCCTCTTAGACCAAAAAAAATTTTTACAAAAAATTATCCAAACAAACAAAGCCTTAAGTACTTAACCCAAAAGAAAACCAAACAAGTCGACCCAAAGACACTAGTTCAATCATGAACCGAACCAAAAACCAAGGTTTGACCTAAAAACTAAACCAAAATAAAGGTTTAAATTGAAATAAAATCAAAGTTTAAAATTAACACAAAACATAAAAATATTTTACAAAAAAACAAATCAAACACTCAAATCGTGAAGAATATGAAGAACATTCATCAAGAACCCAACAAACACAAATCTCAATCTAGACAAGTTTTTATGCAATCAAATGTAGGGTTTTATTTGAAGTTATGCAAGGATTCATAATCTAGCATTCATTCACTTCAGTTATCAAAGAATCAACACGATTTTATCAAAATAGGTTTCAGTTCAAAATTGAAACGCTAGGATTAAAACCTTTAGAAACTTATTATTGATGCAAATAAACTCTAGATTATCTACTAATCAAGTTGACTGAATGGTTTAGGAATTGGAACAAAGCTGGTCCAAATCATATAACTAAGACAATGTTCTTTCCAAGAACATGAAGAAACTGAACCCATCAACTAAAAAATTTACAACTTAATATTAAACCCAGAACTAGCCTTTTAGGCTTTTGAAATATGTTGTTTTTGGTCCCCCCACAAGCTATATTACCAATACTAAGCATAGTTGAATCCAAAAAACTAACAAATAATGTCAAATCATTAATAACATGCATGAAATTCTAAAGTTCAAAACTATCAAAGCTAAATAGCAAACATATCATACTATTTGGGTGCAAAACTTGATATTTTTAACATCTATATGTTAAAACATACATGTATAAACTATGAACTTGCACTAAAATACATCAAATTGATCAACATGCTTTTAAAAGCATTAACCCATAAACAAAAACAACTTACTATTTTATTACAAAACAGATTTAAACACCAATCAAAATACCTCAAATACATCGTTAACATGTTATTAAGTTAAAACCACAAAATTAGACAAGCATCGAAACCAAGAATCATGCCTTTAGTGCAAGTCTTTCTAACACATTATTGATCAAAATTAAAACAAACTATCATAACAAAAGCTTGATCAATCTAAAACATGCTTAAAACAAGAACAAAAACAAAACAAACTCTATTGAAAAATATCAAATTAATCCAACACCAAAATCAAACGAAAAAAAATACAAGATAAGTTTTAACAACATCAAAGTAGGCTTAAACATTAAGAAAACATGAATAGGTAGACCACATGGATTCCATCCTTTAACTTTTACATGGTTGTACATTCTCTGAGCTTGGTGACTATGGACTGTTGTTTTCACATCAAGATCTTTCCTTCTCTGAGCTTAGTGACTATAACTGTTTCTTTCCTTCTCTGAGCTTAGTGACTATAACTGTTTCTTTTCTTCTTTTCCTTTCACTATCTTTTGATTCTAAAGCTTGTTAGATCTTTTATGTTAGATTCTTGAATCTTCACACCAGGATCTTCTTATAATATGTTTCTCCATATTTTTCCTCTATCTGCCTTTTCTTTATTTTTCAAGGGGTTTTTATAGGGTTTTGCCAGGGTTCTTGATGGATTTAAACATAAATTGATCAAAGTTTAACCCTTTGATCAAAATGAGAGGGTTTTGGACAAATGATAATAGCTGGAACCTTTGTCCTTTAATGGTTTTGGGATGGTGATTTTGTAACAAATTTACCTAGGTGGTTTTTTTTTCTTAAAGACAAAGGCATGCATCCCTCACCTTTTGATTTTGGATAAAAATTTATGACCCTTGATAAGAATCCTCTGGGAATTTTTAGGTGTGAATTCATGAGAAAGTTGAATGCTTTTGCACAAATGGATATCTCAATCAAGGCTGACTGAGTAAACCAATTTCAAGGCATCGCTGGAGCAACTCTAATGTAAACATCGTCAAAGACGACTTGAACTTGGTATAAGATAAGCATACCTTTTGATTGGATCTATTCTTGCTCAATTTGGAGGTTTGTAGCTTCACATTCATTCATTTGAAGGTGCCAACTCGATTAGCTAAGAATTTGAAAATACATTGATAGTTGATCAATGACAAGATGTTGTTGAGTTCATTAAAGAAAATATGATGTAAATGTTTGATGGAAATAACTGATATTTATAGAGGGGGTATTTCTTAATTGAATGATGGTGGTTATAGTTTTAGAGGTGGTTAGAGACACCACATTCATTTGCCTAAAGATGCGTACTTGATCAACCAAAACTATCAAAGAAGAAGCTAAATAGTGGCCGAATGATGCATTGTATAGGCTACACTTTAGAAAGTAGGGTTTTTAACTTGGGATTTCACAAATTTCACTTTAGTTTTTGTTTTTCCAATTGCTTTTAATTGCACCCGTAATTGTTTCCCAAACTCTTACTTTCATGCAATTTCACATATGTCAAACTTAATCATCATCCCCAAAGTTCAGCGCCATTTTCATCTTGGTCGTTGGTTTTCAATTTGTGCACTTGAACCTTTAATTAACCATCAAATTTTTAACTTTCTTCAATTTTGCCCTTAATTTGGTCAATTTCAGCCTCAACAATCACGTTCCTTTTTCAATTTAGTCCTTAGTTTTGGATTTTTTAATCAAGTCCTTAATTGCCCATAAAACTTCAACATTCTAACAATTAAATCCTTTATTCATCCAATTAAACCTCATAAAAAACCAATTAAGTCCTTAGACTTTAAGTTATTCCAATTAACACCCAAATGAACTAAAAAACTGATTTTCCTTACAATCAAGTCTTTAATAAGATTAATTAAGAATTCAAAAATTCTCATTGAGTCCTTACATATCCAAAATTGTATTTCTTTACCCCAAATAAAAATATTTTTACCAATGAGACCCTTTGTCAATTAGAATTGGGTTACCAATTTTTTTGATCTTATATATTTGGGTCCTCTAACTTTTTCACTTTTTATTTTGATCCTTCACCACCAACTTGGGCAATCTTCTATGTTTTTTTTTCATGTATATCCTTTTATATTTTTAAATTTCTTTTGTATTTTTTTCTTTTCATGATTTTTTATGAGGTTAAAAGTGGATAACACCAACTCTAATTACAAAAAAAAAAAAATTTGTATGGTTAGTTATATTTTTTGGATATAAATATAAAAACATTTAATATTAAATTTTAGTGTGGCAGGTGGCTCACTTATTTTTTGCAGCAAGTCTGACCTATTCTGGTCACCATTAATGATCTTTTTGGGTGTCATTGAATTTATCTTTTCGAGATTTTTTTGATGGTACTAATGGTGTTGTAATTGGAGCTTCGATGTGTTTTCGAGTTTTTTTTCTTTTTCTCTCTCCTCTCTCCTTCCCCATTTAATAATTTTTTTAGATATCGCTATTCTAAATAGTGATATGCTATAAATATCTTGTTTTCCAATCGTGATGAGTGCAAATTGTGCTATTTTGCCAATTCTTTTTTCAACTATGTTATTTTTTAAACAATCATCAACTTGTGGTTAGTTCCCTTATTTAAGAGCATTGAACACAACCCACTTTTGTAATCCAAGTTTGAATCATGATTATACCTATGTTTACTTCATTTCATGTTCTATATATTAATCATTTCGGCAGAAACTCAAATTGAGTTTCTAGACCTTAACTTTTCGGGATTTTTTGGTTTATTAATTTATATTTTTTATAATTTGATATAAATGGCTCATTTACATTAAATCTTGATGAAGGTGTTTATGCTATTGATTTGCTACAAATTTGTTTAAAAAGAATATGAACAATATTCAAGAGAAAGGTGAGGACTTGTAATATATTTTGTTCATGTATTTGCAAATAAAATGCTTCAAAAGAAGTTGTCTTTATGTAATATTTTATTTATAAGACACTTTGAACATTAAATTAATTATAATTATGTTTTTATAATATCTTTGGAATTTGATTTGGACTAAGTTCGCACACACTTGACTCGGTATAAAAAATGTTATAGCATTTAAATATTAGGAGGGTCAATATGATTTTTCCTTAAAATATTAATACTTTATATGATTTTAAAATAAAAAATTATTTTATTAAAACTCAATAATTCACCCTAATTAATAATTAATTTTAATTCCATACAATGGTGGAGTCTAGACATAAAGTTTAAAGGCCACCTTAATTTACAAAGTTTGTAAATATATTAGACTAATGAGAAAAGATGTTTAGTTTATTATAACAAGAGAATACAAAATATAAAAAAATAATAATCATTCAAGGAAATCCTAAAGTGCATACAATTCTAAATTTGTAAACATGTAAAAATAAAACTCAAGACAAACATGGTTTCAATACAAATATAATAAAAGAATATTAACATGCATACTAAACATATATTCAAACTTGCAATTGATATAAAATCAAAATTCTAGCATGCATACTAATAATAAAATTAACTATGCTTAAATTAAAACGAAGAATGATATTTACATTTTAAAACACTTTAAAGTAATAAATTTTTTGTTGTTGTTAGAGATGAATAATTTATTTTTAAGGTTTTATTGGTCATCACTTGTGTAACTAGGATATTTGCAATATACATCCCAAGATTCCAACAACATCATCTTGATTTAATTCACTTTTAAACTAAAGTCTTTGAACTGAAATAAATGGACTCAATTATCTCTCAACAAAGTGAACCTAACCTTTAGGTTTTTTAGAGGAAAATCAAAGCATAAAAATAATAAGAAAAAATATAAAAAATGAGGAGAGAAAGAATGTAAAAATTTGGAAAAAATATTGTATTAAACTCTTCCTTCACTGACCCCTTTTTTATAATGTTTTTTGGAAGTTAAAAAGTTAAATAATAAATTCTAGTAATAATCATAATTATTTTCTACATTATCAAATTTTGATTAACTACCATAAATTAAGAATTAATCTGAACATAGTGGTTATAAATCTGTATTTTTATAGCTGAAAAAATTGATTAGATTTGCAAGGAAGAGATTGTTAACATTTATGAGCTAGATTGAACAAACAACGGGCTAGCCGAAGTCCAAATTTTAGTTGGCAAAAAAATATTATTTTGTGGTCCAAAATATTATTTTATAATAAACCCAAACCCAGGCTCAGGCCTAAGCACGCGCACGTGTGAGTTTGAGCTCATAACTTACTTTACCTATGATCTCTTCCTTTTAAAAGTTTGAATGCTTTTTAGATATAATTTTAACTTTTCAGCCACCCACTTTATAAACATTAGGAAAGTTTTGTATCTTTCCAATATAGGATAGAGTTCTTTAAAGAGTTTTGGATTTCACCAAAACATGTCAACTAAAGGTTCTTTAAAATTAATTTATCATTTACTCACAATTTATTTTAATCATGTTAATATTTTATATTAAAGAACATATGTTGAAGATTAAATTTCAATAAAGTTTTAACTTTAAAAGTGAACTCTAATTAACCATATTATTTAAATAAATTTCCAACACACCTAACCCAAGTCATTTTCTATAGTTCAATAATAAAGTTTTCTATAATTTGAATTGAGTTATAAGATCAATGATTCATAGACAAGCTTCCTATGTTCAGAAGTTAGGAAGCTAGGATGTTTTATTAGATGATCACATTTATGAATGTTAAAAAAAAATATTTGTACCTGAAACTAAATTAATTCATGTTAAGGGTTTACTTGTATAAACTCTAATTAAATTTATTATTATAATATATTTTATATAATTCATCGAGTTATCAATTCTAATAAATAAGAAGACATGTCAAGTTTTTAATGCAATAATTGTTATTTTAGATCTAGTTATTGATAAAAAAAATTATTTGAGTTAAAATTGTAAATGAATCATTTATAGAATGATTTCAATTAGTACATGTATGTATATGTATATATTTTAGTGCATATTATCTAGATAAGAAAAAATAAATGGTTTAATTATTTTTTTTATCTCATATAAAATATTTCAATGTATATTAAACGGGAAAAAAACATATATGGGAAACCACTTTGTTAAAAAGCTCTTATTATATAAAAAATTAGGAGGATTTAATTTTAAAATTTTAAGGGGCGTAAACTCGTGATCACGCGATCCACAATCAAGATTGAGATCTGATATAAAAAAATCAAAAGAGATCTGATAGGAGTGTGACACAATGACAACTTGCTCTAAGAAACCAGTACTATTGGAATAAAGTCGAATGATGCCACGAAGCCAATTAATCTTTGATAAGTCAGATTTAGTTCGTTCAAGAACCAAAGAATGCAAGAATCTCTCTCACACATTAAACTGAAAAATTCAAAAGTATTATTCATCAAAGGTCCTGGAATTTAAACTTACACGTGTTTAAATAGTTTTGAGAAATTAACCATAATAGATTTACCTTTGTGGACTATATTGATCCACTTACAAAAACTGATCCAAAATCTTTGCTAGTAAGTCCAAACCCTAATCTAAACAAGTCTTGGATTCTAGGTGAAAACAAAGTATTAATTAAGCTTAAACAAGCCTTTGGCTATAGTTGAGATAATAAAAATAAAATTTATAAGTTAATTTCCTATGCTGTTGTGAGAAGAAAAGAAAACAATACAAGTTTGATATAAGACTTATTTATAGCCAACAATGTTGTCTAATGATCTTAGAAACTAATCTGTCATTAAATACCCCTAGCCCTACCACATCACACAAAATTTCATCAATATATTTCCCACTAAAAAATAAAACCACAACTTGTTTAGTTACTTTTATTTCACCATTATCATTTAGTCATTGCAATCTATAAGGTCTAGTATGCTTAATAATATATAAATTCAATTTACTAATAAGGGTAGTACTAGCCATATTAGTACAACTTCCACTATCTATAATTAAACTATACACCTTGTTTTGTATATAACATTGTGTATGAAAGATGTTTTTTCTTTGTTGATAACTATCATCTTCCTTGACTTGAACCTAAAGTGTGCACCTTATAACCAAGGACATCTCAACATGTAATGCCAATTCATCCTTAGTACAATCCTTCAATGGTTGCATGTCTTTACAATTTAATATGTCACTCTCGAATTCCACATCACCATTGCCTCCCGTCACCATTATCTTCTTGTTTGGACACTCTAAAATGTAATGCCCAAGCCCCTAACACATAAAATGTTTAAAATCACGAGTACATTCAGGTTGAGTGTCATATTTACCTTTGAAACCTGTAAAGGCTTTAACCTTAGCTTTAGGTAGTTCGGATTTGGTAAGGACAAAAGGTTTTGGTTAGGTAGCCTTTTTTTTTCCTCAAATTCAACTTCTAAGATGATGAAGAACTCGAATGGAATGCTAGTTGAACATGTCCTTTCCTTCTGAGTCGTTTCTCCACTTTCATAGCCATATGAACCATGTCTTATACTTTCATATAATGTTGTAACTCAACAACATTAGCTATCTCTTTATTCAGCCCATTAAAAAACCTACCATAGTAGATTCCCTATCTTCAACCATATTAGCCTTGATAATTGCAATCTCCATCTCCTTGTGGTAATTTATCACACTTTTCGAACCTTGATGTAAACTCTACAATTTCTAAAAGAGCTCTCTATAATAAAAGTTAGGAACAAATCATTTTCTCATTATAGCCTTCATGTCATCTTATGACTTAATAGGCCTTTCATCATTATTCCTCCTACTCAAAACAAGCCGATCCCACCATATTAGTGCACAATATGTAAACTTAATGGCAACAAGTCTTACCTTTCTATGTTTTGTGTAGCAATAATAGTCAAAGATCCAATAAACCTTCTTTTCACACTTTAGATATGCATTTGGATCATTCTTCCCTTAGAAAACAAGTATTTTCAACTTAATGGTACCTAACTTTACACCTAAATCCTCACGATGCCCAAAATCTCGGGAATTCTCTCTCTAACCAAAAACTCCACCATATCCAAAACTTAGATTCCTTCTTGCTCTATTCAGCCCAAACCTGTTTTCTGTGCCCATATATGCAAACTCATAGTCATCATCACCCACATCTGTGTTATCATCAACAAATTCATCAAAATTAGTTCTATCATCCTATCCCTTCGAACATCACTTCTTCAGGGATCAGCCCCACTATTATGTTGCTTAATTGAGTCCACTTCCTCATTCAGCTCCTTGGTCAACTAAGTCAAGAGTTAAATTATTGGCCTATAACTTGTATTTGGAAAGAGAATTCAGTGTTTCATGCTACTAATATATTTATGGATAGTAACAATATATATATATATATATATATATATATATTTACTAGTATGTTGCAGACACAAAGAAGAAGAAGATGATTGAGGAAAACACTAAAAAAAAACTTAACAAACACTAGGAAAGTGAAAAATTCAGAAGGATATGACATGTTCTTGAAACCTTGCTCTAATACCAACTAATGCAAACCTCGTGATCACGTGGTCACATAACTCATAATCAAGATTGAGATCTGATCCTAAAAAGACAAAAGAGATCTTATAAGAGTGTGACACAATGGAAACCTACTCCAAGGCACCAACTTTACTAGGATGAAATTGAATGACGCCACGAGCTATCTAAATTGATGATGATGCAACTAAGACTTCTAAAGTGATTGCTAAAACAAAAGGGACAATAATCAAAAGTGCTCGTAAACATAAAGAGTTGGAATCTAGCACTTCAGGAGACAACCTTTTCGATTGTATCTTCTAAAAAGGAATTAGAGGAGATGGACCTTGCATCAGCTGGCAATGCCTACTCTACAACAATAAGTGTTCTTTTTCACTTGGTCATTTTAAATATAGGATGGATGCCTTCCATCTTTGATTTTATTTCAGGCTATCATTAAGCTTGAAAGCAACGCCACTAACTTTGAAATCAATTAGGTTCTATCATAAATTTCACTTTAAAGCTTCCTCTCCTTGTCACATGAAGTTGTTGGATTGATAGGAGCTAGAGTTGATCATAGTCTTCATCTATTCTTCCCCAATAAACACGTGATGATCTACTCAAAAAGCAACCAATACATCAAAGGTTCTATTTGTGGTTTTGATGTTATATAACATCTATAAACATCAAGGCAATAACAATATTTATTTCTTCAAAATACTTTCTTAATGCACTAGTGTCTTTTCCAATGATAAACTTGATGATATTAGGATGTCTTTTCCAATGATAAAGTGTTTGAAGTGCTAGGAGTTGTAATGGTTAGATTAGGATGTGTTTAACAAATTCTACTTTCACTTTACATGGGTAAAGCTTGGTCGCGCATGCTTTTTGTTTATCGTAACACAAAATATGAGCTTACGTTACAGTAAGCAACATTGACAATATAAAATAAGTGATGAATTAAATGAATTGGCTATTTCAATGCTGAATAAAATGCATGACATGAATAAAAAGCATAGCATGAATAAAAGGCTAGAGACTTTTAGGCGGATAAAACTTGCGTTTCAAAGTGGTTTTGATGAGGCAAAGCTCAAGAGCTATATCTTAGTCATCTATGCATACATGATGTTATCGGGCCTAAGATAATGGATGATTCTAAACAGGCAGTTATGAGTTTATTATAACTAGAAGGGGATCTGCACAAAAAAAATTTCTTGAATGACCTAATAGATGTATTTATAGACTAGTATGATAGGTCTATAAAAACCCAAAATCACCATTTCTCTATGCCAATTAGCCACCCCACAAATTCAAGTTTCAGAATTGTTTATAGTAAAAACTCTCTAGGTCCATATTGTATAAAAAAAATGCACTTTCACAATCACGACAAATATGGTGAATCCTTCTCTCCGTGTACCTTATTTATTACTTGTATACTAAAATGCGTGGGATTTTCATTGAACATTTTTCACTGTGCAATTTTTTTTTTAGTTTGGTCCTCAAACTTTGTTTTTAGACAAACAAGTCCCTATTTAAGGAGCAATTGATTTCAAATTCTTATGAAAGGGTGGAATTGGAAGAAGGGGGACCGAAATGAAAAACACGTCAAATATAGGTGACGTACCATAAATTTTGCAAACATTCACTTAGGTCCTCCAACTTAAACAATCACACATATTATACAATTGCACTCCCTCAAAATTGTTCCAATTCTATTTTGGTACAGAGGTTTATTTTTGTTATTTTTTGGTCCCTCGTTAAGAGAGAACAGAGAGATGGGTTGTCGGATTCCGACAATAGAGAAAGAAACTTGCCGTTGGCACCAATTTAGGCCACCAAAATGAAAGATTTTTGTGTCAAATTATTTCATTTGATGCGGAGAGTTCAAATTAGGTGTTTTTGTACCTTAAAATTTTGTGAAAAAACAAATATGAGCTCGGATTGCGTTTGATTTTTGGGGTGTTTTTGTTTTTGTTTTTTAGGTCATGAATGGGTTTGTCATGGTTTTTAGGGTGTTTTGGGTGAAAAACAGGTTGCGAAATAGGTTTTAGGGTCAAAAGAGTACGGGCCCTGATTTTTCGGCAACCATAGTGGTTAGAATCTAGGCAAAACAGGTGACACATCATCTGTGTCGGCAGGCAACGCTTCGTCTATTGCTGATATGACTGTCAGACCCAAGGTGCCTAGGTCTGACATGTTATTCCTTGCTCTAATACCAACATAGTTTATCTTTTATATAGAAAAACTATGTTTTTTAAAATAAAAAATATTTATTTTTAGATGATATTTTTAATATGTGTAGCTTTACATGTTATTTTTTTTCTTTTTATTTTATTTAATCAGTTTAATTTCCTAATATCTTGATCTACATTTGTTCCTCGGTTTTTCAAGTTTTGTTTTTAGGTGTCATTAATGATTATTTATTTATTTATTAGCGTATATAACTCTTAGTTTATTTGATTACATGTATGCATAAATTTTTTGATTTATTATATTTTTTGAACTACAAAAATGCTTTGAAAAAAACTGCATATATATTTTTTTTTATAAAAGCTAAAAATATTTAACTCGTGGTAGAGCGCAAGTTACGTAGCTAGTCTCATTCCATACACTGAAGAAAGAAAGGCAAATATGTATGCAGCAAGCCCTTATAGCAAGCTTCTTGTCATATTCAGTGGATTTCACTTCCTCAATCGAGATAATACGTTTTCCTCTTCATAAATAAATTCTTAAATTTGCTGTAACAAGTAGGAGAGCAAACTATATATAAAAAAAACCCATGAGCTGTTCCCACATGGTATGCGAAGTATGTACCATCAAACCCTCCATGAAAAATGATATTCTGTTTTGTTGGTCCATCTTTTTGTCCCTAAATCATTGCATGTCCCGACAGAAGGGGCAGAATAATGCAAAAGTGGCTTATCAATGGAGATTTATATATCATAATGATTTCAAGCATTTGAATTAATGTGAGTAGACAGAACCAGGCGAGAAATTTGAATCTCATGCAAGGCTCCATGGGGTCCAAGATGTGAGTGAATTAAAATGATCAAACCAACTCATGGGTTTTTTGACAGCCAAAGTCATGACCTTCGACAGTGTGTCATGCTCTCAAGGATTTTTGACAGCCTATAAAGAGGGTTGCTCTATGGTTGAATGGATTTCTTAGTGGGAGAGGATAATGCCATTGACATGGTGGAGTAGAAGAAAAGCTAGGGTACGTGAATTTCATGGTTGACTAGAGAGAAAATGTAGATCAAGTATTGACACGTGAAATTAATAGGAACCAACCAACTTTTCTGTCTGAGGTTTGAAAGATATATTGAACAGGCTCCATATTTTTTCCATATAACAATAATTCCATGCATGTGCTAGGCCCGCATGACTTTTTTCATCCCATTAATGGGGTTTTGGAAATTATGGCAACACCAAAGCTATGTGCTTGGTGCAGATCGAACTTCCAAGTCCCATCCATATTAGAAAGATTGTCATATCTTGCTTTTTGAAGTTTTTAAGCCTTAAAGCCTTAAAGATGCCCCAACATGAATTGTCTCATGGGCACCCATTTCCCGTGTCCTTGAACCTGGAATTAAGACTTTAAGGAGCTATGGGTTCATCTAACTGTTTCCATGGGCGGAAGAATGGTCTCCTTAATTAGGGAAAAAGATACAACTTCTTACTTTAGTCTGGTCATGTTGGGTGAATTTCTAGGATAAATCAGACAGCAGAGTCCCTTTTACGGGACTTCATCTCCAATATCATCACTATTATTATTAGTTTTTTTTAATTAACCTTGTGAGTTCATTACTACTTTACCATGTGAATCTTGACCTAGTTCCTATCAAAAGAAGTTGTCGCTCCAAGATGTTTTTTTAGAGCCTGTTTGGCTACGCGTTAGTGTTCATGTTTTTTTAAAAACACATGAAATAGTCGTTTGGTTACAGATTATTAAACAATCAAAACACATAGGTCCCACCATTTATATGCTGCAAGACCATGATTTTTTGGAAGCAATAAAATACTGTTTTTTTACAAGTTTTAACCCATGGTTCACGAGTGAATTGCACTGTTCACGTGAACAGTTTAGTTTTTTTTTTAAGTGTGTTAATTTTTTAACAGTTTTTTTTTTTAAAAAAACTAGTATAGAGTGAATTAAATTCACTTGCATTGTAATATCAATTTTATACATGATAATATTTTATCTAATTTTTTTACTCGTTCGCAAAATTATAAAAACTGTAGTTCTTATCGGCTGAATTTTGTATTTAATGGAATTATAAATAGTTTAATGGAATAATAAAAAATATTTTATATAAAGTATTATTTATTTCATGATGTAATAAAAGTAGTTAATTCTACAATATTTAAATTTAAAATCATCAATATTAATATATATATTTTTAAATTATTTTATAACCTCAATTTCAAAAGCATTCTTAACCTAACATATTAAATTACATTTTTTTTAACCTCAATTTTAATTATAGTTTTTAACCAAACACCTATTTTTTCAAATCAACTTCAACTAAAAGTACATTTTATAAAACAACTTTTTTTAAACCACAACCATAACAGCTATCACAATACCAAACATACTCTTAGTATGATGACAGCCCCACTGCCATTCAGTACTAAAACTAAACAAAAAAGAAACTTAAAATGTACAATAAATATCAAAACGGAAGAATGGATTATAAATATATATTATGTACAAGTTATAAATAAAAAATCAATCCATTGGCCTTGCCACTACACCATCTTCGTTGGGTGCGATGATTTTTGAGTATCATAAGCTTGGGAGTCATGTTGATTCTTTTTCATCAACACCCATTAAATTTCTTAAATTATTATGTAATCAACCTTGCAAATCAATGTAATTAATGTACCCATCACTTCCATTTTCATAAAATTCAAAACTAATTTTTCATACTTTACACGATGCATTGTTTTTTTTACCGTGTTCAGGTACATTTAAAAAAATTAATTTGTAAAGTAACATTAACAGGAAAATAATTATGAATTTATCATATTCAAGAAAGTTGCAAATGATATTATGACACACAAGTTACAGATATCACTAGTTAGGTTCCCGTGTTACATGGTGGGTTTATTTTTTATTTTCATAAAATAATATTACAAAAATTTATAATATAAAAAATATATTTTTTTAAAATTTATTAATTATGTTATTAATAATATTAATTATAATAAAACTAATAATATTAATAATACAAATAATAATATTTTTATTAGAATATTATTTATTATAATAAAAATAATAATATTTATAACACAAATTATTATATTAAAAATTTAAAGAACGTTTATAACATAAATAATAATATTTTTATATTAATACTTTGAGTTATAATAAAAATAATAATATTTATAACATAAATAATAATATTTTTGATATAAACACTTTGAATTATAAGAGAAATAATAATATTTTTAACACAAATTATTATATTAAAAAACCAAAAAATATTTATAACATAAATTGTTTGGGCCCTGACGAGGATCCACGCGAATTGGGTTCTTAGACAAGACCCATTATCATTGGGTCCGACACAAGACTCATTAGACCTGGGTATTTGAGTCTTGCGCAGGACCCATTAAACCTAGGTCCTGCGTAGGACCCATTAGAAGGATAAAAATATAAATTATTAATTTTTTTATTATTATTATCATTAATAAATTTAAAATAAAATATTATTATTACCAAAGAAAAACCATAAAGTTGATTTGAAGGATACAATTAAAATTATTATTAGTATTTATGCTATAAATACTATTATTTTTATTATAATTGAAGGTATTAATATAAATATAAATTATTTGTGTTATAAATATTTTAAAAATAAATAATAATATTTTTTTAAAATGATATTAAAAAAATATTTGTGTTTAAAAAGCGTGGATTTAAATTTTTTTTCTAAGCTTTTATAGTTTGTAATTTTATGTTTGAAATCAAATTAATGTTTTTTTCTTTTAATAGTAACAAAGTCTTAGCACCTTGTTGATTCTTTTTGAAAAGACGAAAAATAAAAGCCCCTAACCAAACGGCTAAAAACATATTTTAAAAAACAACTATTCTATGATTGAAATATGTAATAGATTTTGTTGATTTGAAAATAAAATTTAACATTTTTACTGCATGATGTAAAGTTTAACCCTAAAGGGGTTGGGGGATGGGTTGGGTCCCTGTCCAGGCCCAACCAGGTTGGGGTTTGGGTCTGTGTCCCAACCCAAGAGGAATGAGAGTGGGTTTGAGTCCGGACCCAAGGTGGATGGGGATGGGGATAGGTCTATGTCTAGATCCAAGAGGATTGAGGGAATGGGTTCGTGTCCGGACCTAAGAGGATTGCAGGTTGGGTCCACGTCTGGATCCAAAGGAGTTAGTCCATATCCGGACCCAAAGAGAAGAGTCTTGGGTTTAGACGTAGGACCTAAGAGAATTGGGTCCTGACGCTGGATTCATGAGCCTTGGGCAGACCCAACATTACATGGTGCGCGGGTCTGGTTAGCGTCTAAGGCAAGCCAGCCCCAGCGCCACGTGTGCGCGCAGGTCTGACCTGCGCATAGGCAGGGTAGCCCAAACACCACGTATCTCTACGTGAGGCGCGAGTTTTGCTCACGCCCAGGGCAAGCCACCCGTAGCCCTATCTTTAGGTGTTCGCATCCCAGGGCCCCCAGCCCCACCAAAACTTGAGCTGACCATTTTCTCATCAACCATCATTTCAATGCCAAATGCATTCCAATAAAAAGACAACCCCACCCTTCCCTTGTTGCCCTTACAACTCTCTGTGGCAAGGGCTGGTATACCATCACACTACTCCAATCCACAGTGCTTTGTGTCTAGGTAAACAGTAACAATGACACTGATCCCTTTTAGTATATTGTATAATATGTTACTTAATTGTTGCAGACACCATTTGCGACTCGCGTTTTGTTGATGGATTCTATGACTTATCTAATAAAGACGTCCAAGGACAGTCTATTCTACCATCAACTCCCTAAAGAAGAAAAAAATAGCAATTCGCACAATCACAAATAAACAATTTTCCACCATTAAAACACAATTTACATAAGCAACACAATATATTAAATCACAAATAATAAGTGTACATCGACATTTAAAACAACATAACATTTTATTAAAAAATAAACTAACTACACATCTATCCACAATTATCATAATATATAATAATATGTAATTATATCTAACAATCTCTCAATCTCGTCTGACTAGAGGTCGATTCTATAATATCCATGTAGGCTTCCTCCATTATAAGTGATATCATTGTCGGTATTGACAATTATACCACCATGAAAGCATAATATTCATAAATTATTAGATATTTTGTCAAACAACACAACCAAATACAATTATATTTTATTAATATTTTGGGATTAAATAAAGTCTATCAATTATCAACAAAACATAAATTGATCGGCGAACACTTACATTCATCAAATTAATCGACGAACATCTATATTCATCAAATTCTAGTACCATAACAAAATTATCAAATGAATTCTTGTATTTCATAGCTAGTATTATTATTTTATACAAAATTTGATATAATTCATAATTTAACCTAAATCAACACTAACTATTTAATTACATAATCTTTTTAATTCACAATCAATAATAACAAAATAATCAAACTATCAACTAAAAATATATCTAATTAATATAATCCATAATTTAACCTAAATCAACACTAACATTTCAAACACATAATTTATATTTAATATCTAATTTACAACTTCAATTACATCTAATTAACCTAATCTCTAAATCAAACCCTAACATTTAATAAAATCAAATTAACACTAATTGAACATAAATTATATTAAATTAAATGACGGAAAGTATTTAATATACCTCTAGGAGTGAAATACTAGTCGTGAGGGTGACCGGTAGTGGCTAGTTTGGCCGAAAAATCCAACACTCATAGCTGATGGATAGAGAAAGCTTCGTTACTGCGAGTTTTGCTAGAGAGAGAAAGATGAGTCTTTTAGAGAGAGAAGAGTGTTTTAGGACTCTTAGGAGTGTTTTTGGTGGTAAAGAGAAAGATCTTGACTAGTAGTGAGAGGGGAGAAGTGGAGGAAAGAGAGAGGAGGAAAGAAGAGAGAAAAAAATGTTAGTTTTTAATTCAAAATAAGTCCCAGATAACCCATATCTATTAATCATTTAAGTGTACTAGTTTATCAAATATTTTTTTTAACTATGTTATTTTATTAAAGTTTTTTTTTCTATGTTAAAAAAAAACTCTTGTTTTTAAGATCATAAATAATCGACAATAAATGGTTCATCAATCAACCAATTTGTCTCATTGTTTTTTATTTATTCATTTATTACAAGGAAACTAGAACAAGAAACATATTCGGCAGAGCACAATTGCTTTCAAAGGATACAAAAGCAAGTCAGCTGAAGCAGACAACACTGTTTATTTCCATCAAAACAGATACGGAATCAGAACTTCTTAACGAAGTCATAAATGTGTTTGCTGACCTCCTCTGGCTTTTCTTGTTGGAGAAAATGAGCCACTCCTTCCATTACAACCACCTCTTCCAAAAGGGGTACATCTTTTTTGAAGCCACCATTGTGTATATGGTCCTTGAGACCTGGAATATTGTAGAGAAGGTCCAGATCGCCAACAATAAACTTAACTGGAACTGTGATTGGTGACCCTGTCCAAGGCGCCATTAGCTCCCAGGTACTGCAAGAGGAAACAAATTAAAAAAAGTAATGGTGTTCAAAGTCCTCACACTAGCCAAATTTCAGGTAAAATTAATTAATAAGTTGAATAAGGCATACATGGCGGTGGCTCGATAATAATTCAGTCCTCCAGTGAAACCAGTAAGGTTAAATTTCTCAGCATAATAATTTATATCTTCTTCTGACAGCCAAGAGGGTAGACTTGGAGGATCTGGGAACGCCTTGATTCCTACTCCTTTAGGCAAAAGAGGTGTCTTTGGACCGAAATTCGTAAAAAATTTAATCATCAGCCTTTTAGTATCAACTTGCGCAAAGTCATCTTCAGCTTCGCCAGGTTCCTATATCATGTAAGCAAATAGTGTATGGAAAAAAAAAAACATAAACATTTTATAACGAAAACCATCACATAGAATGAGAAAATTGAGTACTAGTGCATGTTGTTAGACAACTAACCCAAGAAATTACTGAAGAATTAAAGGGCTAGCTTATAATACTGGGTTAAGATTATAGTAAAGCATGAACTTCACCTGTATAAACATATAAATGTGGTGCCGCTTCAAATAAAAACAAAAATGTGGATAAATTTTGTATATATTCGAGAAAACAAAGAAGAAGCACAAGACCAACAACATAGTGCTCAAATTTGGTGAATTCTCAAAGAACAAATTAGATAAATGGGTGTATCTTTTCCGGTTTGAACATTAATAAATCAATGTTTAAAGCTTCATATTACATTAATTTAGTTATAGTCTTAAAGAGTTAACACAGTTAAAGGTTTAGTTCGAAAGACATCATTTTAATATCATAATCCATGCGGGGAATGCCAAGCTCAAAGGGTTAGATTATAATACTAAAAGACTCAAGGATCGAACTAGGAAGAGTTTTAAGATGTTGAAGACCTAATTTTAAAACGAGATTTTCTTTCACTTAGTTTTTAATAAAATCTAACCAAATTCTTTTTTTAAGAATTCTTTCTGGATGAGTACTAATTCCATTATAGCATCTGCAAATTATCCTTTAACTCATGTGTTTCGATCCCTGTTTCTGAAAGCCTAATGTCTCAATAAATCTGCAAACAAATTTAAGTGTTTATAAATGAGAAAGAAAATCAAGATATAATTTTCTTCCTCAAAGATATTGCTAACTGGTCGCTACTCCTAGATCATAAAAAAAGGGGTTAGACTGCCGAAGGAAAATATGCAGGATGGAAACAAAATAAGATGACTCCCACCGCCCTCCTCTCCTTTTCCTATCATATTTCTTAGATGAAAGCTGCTAAAAGCACCGGGACGAAATAGAGAATGAACACTATTGTAATGACTGTCTCATGAACATTAATATTAGAAACACAATATTTTCCAATTACAAAATAGAGAAGAGAAGAAAAGAACCTGAAACCTGAGGAAATAGTAATCGTCTCCAAACAGAGCTCTAAACCACTGCAAAAGATTTCCTTGCGGATTCCTGGGCAAGAACGGGACGCTAGTGTTGATCAAAGCCTTCACTCTATCAGGTCTAAAAGTGCAAAAATACCAAGCAATCATGGCCCCCCAGTCATGGCCCACCAAAAAAACCATATCAATCCCCAGCGAGTCAAGAAGTCCAATCAAGTCGCCCACGAGGTGTAACCCGGTGTACTCACTCACTGATCTGGGAGCGTCGGTATCTCCGTAGCCACGAAGATCGGGAGCTATGCAACGGTAACCGACGGAGGAAAGAAAGAGGAGTTGGTGCCGCCACGAATACCATAGTTCAGGGAAACCGTGCAGGAACAAGATTACAGGGCCTGTTCCCGTTGATGCGATGTGCATATTTATGCCATTTGTGGCCACTGTTCTGTGCTCAATCTTGTCCATGTCGACGGAAGGAAAATGATACATTATTTGTTTTATAAGTCGACGGAAGGGAAGGTAAACGATACATTAAGCGGGCCATATAAATCGTTGACAATTTGTTTTTTGGAATAATTACATTCAGATTCTTATAGCTTGATGGTTTTTTTGTTTTGTTTTATCTTTCTATTTTAAAAAATTACATTTTACTTCTTCATTTTTAGTAATTTTATAACAAGTTATATTCTTTAGCTTCGGCATTAAAAAAAAATATCAATAAAAATATCACAATATTTACATATTTATCATTATTTTTAATTTAATGATTAAAAAGCTCTTATATATTAACTATTATAATTTTGTCATCATATTAAAAACCCTATAAAGAAAATATTAATCAAACATGTGATGGATATTATTACTAGAATTTTTAGATTTATCAACAAAATTTTATGTTGGTATTTATACTCTTAGTCTGCCGGTAAATTTTTTTATCGATGGGCTCATGGACTGAAATACTTAGTTGGAAAAACTCTCATTGGTGATTCATGTTTTGTTAGCGTGTTCGTTGGTAATAAAATTACTGATGAATTTATTGATGATAAAAGCATGCCAAAAAATTTACCTGCTTCATTCTGTCAATATTTCCATTGATGAATATTATATATTGCCAATAGAAAAAACCACATGTTATTTCATCAGTGGTCTTTTTTCACCATCGGTATTTCACTTGGTGAATTTGATATATAACCAATAAAAAGACCAGATGCAATTTTGTCGGTGATTAAACAGTGGCAATGAATATTGCAATAATGTTTTTCCAACTTCTTGAAATATACCGACGGACTTAATCCGTGGGTAACACTATTAGTAATAATTTAAAAATATTTTTTAAAAGAAAAATCTATTAAACAAAAGTAGAAAATAATTAAAATTAATAAATTAATATAAAAATAAAATATTTATTACAAATTTAAACATTTATAAGTTTAAATACAATTGATCTAGAATGGAGGCGTTGGAGGAGGAGGACGAAGCAGGTTTTTGTAGTGACCGTGGAGCAAATAAGAGGTAGAACATGTATCACTCATCTACGATTTCATCTCCATTACCAATTAGCAAAGTTCAGTTGTCTCATCATTGAGTCGTGCATAAACAACAATAAGATGGGTCATCTGAGCTTGTACTCGTTGATCTAAAATTGCCTTAAACTCTAGAGTTTAAGTGCTCAGAATTGATTGCGAACATTAAACGATTGAAACATTATAGGTCATCCACAAGTCCTTGGTCATAGTGTTAGAGAGACCGTACACCCAATTTATATTACCAGACAATCTTGCCTCTAACCACAAATTCATATCGAGATCCAAATGGGTCGAAGCATCGTCCACATGTCTCTCCTTCAACCGGGTGTTACATGTACCTTGAAAAAAAGTCAACAAATTCAAAAAAATAATAACTTCAAAAAACAAATAGTTGAAAATCCATATACCATAAAGTGCTGAGCTTGGTTATCGACGAGCTGTTGCACCTTTTTTTAATGGTCATCACTTCACATGTGCGTTTCCATAAAAAAAAAACTCCATCGAGCTATGCGTCCAAGAACCGTAGCCTGCAAGAGAAAAATGTTGTTAGTTAAATATATTTATAAAAAAAATAAAAATGGATGTAAAAAAAAAAGAATCTTACCATCCAATTTGCATGCAAAATAAACTAAACAGAACCACCGATGTGCGTGGTAATGAAACCATGAACAAGCTGGTTTTGATTCTCTGTTCCGAACCGTGACTGTCGAATGAAATGCTTGGACATCATGTGCTAAATATATTCCACCCATATAGCTTTCAAGACATACGGTAGTTTGAAATCCTTTCAAACCACTACATCCTTCCAACCTGAAAGCTCCTTTTCTTTCGTATATTCTTTAGCTTTCTTTTGCGTTTCATACCAAAAATCACACAACTTATATGATACAAATGAATTATCTGTTAGTAAATAAAAAATAAAATTGAATAAAAGGATTTAAAAAAATTATTTTGATTTCAATCTTATATAGTTGCAACGTAATTCTCTGAAACCCTCTTTGCAATAACGTTGTTAGCTTTAACCCATTCAAAATTTTCTTTGCAATTAAAACTTATAAAATAAAATTTTCATTAATATTAATAAACTAACCGAATTAACAAAATAAAAAAAATATTTAAGTTAATACTAACCTTAAACCTTTCCAAACACGCGTCAATCATAGGTTTCCATTCAAGATATTTAGAAACCTGACTCCATTGAAACAATGAGATTTCATCGATGATTTCACCATTGATGTTATGGTTCTGGCAGCCTTAATATTTGTAAACCTAAAATTGCATTCGTTAATTGAAATTAATTTTTCAAAAATTATTAACTTGTCGATGTGAAGGAAAAACAAACTTACATTAAAAATTCATTCTTCCACTGAGCTTGGTATTTTTAGGTAAATGGATTCTACAACAAAGGGGCCTCCCTTTGACATGGTGGCATCACACTCAACAAGCCTATGTTGAGAGTGGTTGTCTGGGTCTCGGGTGCCTATTCATGGTCAACACAAAACGACACATAGTCATTAGAAGCACTGCTAGAAGAACTACTAGCGATTCTATCCATACGACGTGTTATTGACTTTTTCCTAGGCATTTACATAAATTAAATGATTAAGATACTGTAAACCATTCATATTTTAAAAAACATTCGGCAACACCTCCTTTATATGAGAGACTACTCAAAATTTTTAAACCAACAAATATATAACAATTTAAATTCAATTGTCACAAACTAGTTGATTTTATTCAATTTGTTTCCATGTCATTGACTGAAAACTTCACTCAGCTTGTACTCAACCTAGTTCTTGTATAATTTAAAAAACAAAATTAGAGTTTGTCGCTATTTCAATTGATGTACAATAATTTGGTTAATTTTTCAAATTAAATAGTAAAAGTGTCTTGTTTTTGCTCTTCCATAATTTTATTAACTTACCTTTCATAATTCCACATTTCAACATTCATACACAACTCATACATTTCTAAAAACTATTCAAAACATCAAAACCAACCCAATTTGACATATAAAACAAAATTTTCATAAACCCTTAATGTACAATAACTCAAAATTATCTAGATTAACTCTTAATTTTCAACAACTTAAAACCCTAAACCATAAATTATACAAAAACAAAATTAATCACTAAATTAAACAGTATATTTAACAAACTAAACCCTAATTTACAAAAATCCAAAATAATAAATAAAATTAATCCTATATATTTAATTGAAATTAAACAACAAAATTGAAAAAAAAAATAAAATTCAACAAAATTGTTCTCATATGAAAAAAAAACCTCCACAACAACATTCATATAATTAATGAGAATAGAAATTTTTTTAAAAAAAAATACAATGCAAATAAGCATAAGAAAAAAGAAAATTTCTTACCTTATTTTCGTTGTGAATTTTGGCTAAGAAGAGAAAACAAATAACAAAAAAAAAAGGAGAGATACATTCATTACCAAAAAATAAAGGGAAAAATGAGAAGAGAAAAAAAGAAGAGAATAAAAAGACTTAAGAAGGGGAGAAGGGGAGAGAGAAAAGAAAGAGAGAGAAACATTGATGGACTGTGGGTGGAAGAAGAAAGAAAGAGAGAGAAACTCGTTTAATATAATTTTAGAGATTCTAGTCTTTTAATTTTGGGATTTTTACTAACAGTTTTATTGATGGGCAATTAAATATTAATATTTTAATATTTTAATATTTTCTTTGGTGTTTTCATATGTAACATTTAATTGAAATTTTAAATTTTATAAAAACTTTGCAGAAGCCCCCCCAAATATCTCTAATGAAATTTCAGTCCGTCGATGAATACATCTATAATGAACAATAATTAACAATGACATTGAGAAGTAAATAGTTCCATTCTAACTGGAATATACCGACAGATGAAAGTTGTCGGTGATACCGTATGAATGGAACACAATTAACAATGTCAGGGAGACATGAACAGTTCCAATGTTTTTTGGAATATATAGACGGTCACAATCAATCGGTGATGCCATATGTATTGAACACAAATACTACCCAAATATTACCGACGACTTTCCTGTCAAAAAATTAAATGTTAATATTTTTAATTTTTTTGTTGGTGTTTCCTTTTGTAATGTCTAATTGAAATTTTCAATTTAAATAAAATTTTTTAAAAACTCGCCAAATATTATCAATGTCTTTCCCGTCAAAAAATTAAATATTAATATTTAAATATTTTCGTTAGTGTTTTTGTCTATAATGTCTAATTGAAAAATTCAATTGAATAAAAATTTTTCAGTTCATTAATGATGTCGTCTGAAAAAAATAATAATTAATAGTGCAATTTAGAAGTAAACAGATTCAAAGCTATTAAGAAAATATCGATGAACATTAACCATCGGTGATCCTATATTTAATGGATACCATGAACAATACAATTGAGAAATGAGCAGTTCCAAAGCTCTTAAAGAAATATCAATGGACATTAACAGGTGATGAACATGTATGCAATGGACAACATGAATAGTGCAATTGAGAAGTGAAAAGTTCTCATGTTCTCTGGAATATACCGATGAACTTACTTCGTCAATGATACCCTTTGTATTGAACATATTGAACAATGCCAGGGAGAAGGGAACAATTGCAATTCTCTCTAGAATATATCGACAAACTTAATATGTCGGTATAGCTGTTGGTATTTTATAATCTGTCGGTATTTTCATTGGTGTACAATAGTTTTTATTGCAAAATTGTATATGTATTCCTTATCTATCCATCCTGCAACTACTTAAAATCACAACAACACATATAACACAATAATAATAGTTCTATGTATAATATTAAAATCATTTAAAATTAATGTTTCCTTGTCATTTAATAATATATTAACATCATTATAATTATATTAAAGTTAATTTCTTCCAGAAATATTATATTATAATTTATAGCATTTCACTTTTGTGTTGTTCAAATTAATCAGAAGTGTTGACAGAAAAATTTTGAATTTTCTTATAAGTCATCAGATGAAGCAACTCAATATGAATCAACAAACTCATCAAGTTGAAAGTTATCATCTCTCATAGTTAATTCATCAATGCCATCCTGAACAACTTGGACATGACCCTTGAGTTTTGTTTTCACTACGGATAACCAATCAACTTTTGAATGATCCTTTCTAAAAAAATGAGTATATGTGTTATAAACTTACTGGCATTGCTTGAAGAAAACAAAGACATCGTCGATATTGTGGAGTATAGCACTTTTATTAATTTTGACCAAACCATGATGAAGATCTACTATGATTTCTCTATCAGTGGTATCATACCAATACCATTTGAATAAAAAGACTTTATTCTGCTGTCTATAAGATTGCAATTTAATGACATCTTTTAACTTCTAATAATAGTTAACTTAAAACTCATTAGAAGTTGATCACTTAACACAAACTCCACTGTTATATATCTTTCTGCCCTAACTACACTTTTTAGTATGAAACACATAACCATTGATGAAATACCTATTATATCACCTCATCTTTCTTTCAAGACCCAAACTTAGTAAATTCAAACCATTCTCTTCTAATTGATAAACCTGATGATACATGAATTACAACCATTAATATTTAACAATAAATGTGTAATAAAATTGAGTATCATAAGATATACGAATAATTAAATAATCCTTACATGTGTTCTGAATCATGTGAAAAATTATTCATCTTATAATCAAAAGATTTGAGATTCAGTTAGCTGTGAATTTTAGGACAATAAAAATTGACGATGTTGCCTATAAGAAGTTAAACAATCTATTAGTTTATGATAGTATAAAAGATAATTTTTTTGAAAGTAATGATATGTTTAAGTATGATACTTACTAAATAAAAAGTCTCAGTTCATCGCAGTTGAACAACACATAATTATGTGCTTGTCTGAATTTTATTTCTGTCAAATATCTTCCCCTCATAAAGTTTTATAGTACGATTCATCCAGGATGAAAGAATATTGACAAGTTCCCTCTCAAGGCAATTCCCCATTGTTTTCATGCCTTGGAACATGGTTGATTTTTTTCCTCAAGCTAGGCTCAAAATAGTATGAGATAAATGTTAAGATTTCTTAAACAATATAAGCCTCTCATATCAAAGTCTCAACATGCGCCTTGTTTTTTTTTTTTTACTTTTCTCTTAAGATTAAACAAGTACTTGTATGGAATTAAATGAATATTTTGAATTAACAAAAGAAAATAGAAGTTTAATTATGATGTATGTGTAATCACTAACCTCTTGAATGGATACATCCAATTATATTAAATCAAGTCTCCAACTTTTGCCTTAAACAATAGATGTATGGGTAGATGCTTCATTAAGTTGAAAAACAATGGAAGGAATATCATCTCAAGTTTGCGGATTTTTCAGACAATATTTGTTTCAAGCCTCTTTATGTGTTGTATCTGCCACTTGTTAGAGCATTTATCTCTAAGAAAGTGATTGATCTTCATGAGTGCATCCCATATCCCCTGTGGTAATAAATCTCGGTAAGTTAAGGAATGAGTGTTTGCATAAACACGTGGCAATCATAACTCTTCATTTCATATAATCTACAATTTTTCAAATCCACCAACCTTGATATATTTGAAGCATATCTATGAGAAAAATGCAGACTCTTAAAACATTGGTAAATAAGCAACTATGCATTCCTATCTAAGGCAAAATTGGCTTTGTGCTTTGCAACCACTGACCCATCATAAACACATTCCATATTTTTATGGTGACAAAACAAATATATGTTTATTCTGATTTTGATGTTGTCCTTTGTTTTTCTTTTCACGTCCATAACCATGTTAAAAATGTTTTCAAAAATGTTCTTTACAATGTGTATGACATCAATGTTATGATGGAGAAAATTGGTCTTCTAATAAGAAAGGTCATAGAAAATACTTCGCTTTATCCAATTATGAGTTAAACCAAAATCAAGAAACCTCTACTTACTAGATTGAAAACCAAACACAATGTTATCGTTCTACGGCACCACATCATATAATTATTCATCTAATAGTAACAGCAGTGCAACATTCATTTTAACTCTACCAACAAACAAGTCCTTTTTATTCCTTTTGTACTTGTGATCCATTTACAAGAACTGTCAGTAGCAATAAAAAAAGAGGTTTTACCACCATATATTATTATGAAAGCCTTGTTATTTTCTATACAATATGGACATGATAGTTTATCTATGCATGCTCCAATAAAAAATCATTCCATATACAAGAAAAATCATTGATAGTCCATATCAAAGTTGCCTTTATCTGAAAATTGTATTTCCTTGGTATATCATAAGTTAAAGCCTTGGATGACCATAACTATTTCAACTCATCAATCAACGGTTGTAGAAAAACATCTATAATCCTACCCGGACTATTAGGAATGAGTATGACTGTAGATAAAAACATGAACTCTAGCCTCATACACATTCTAAGTGACAAGTTATAAATTGTGAGTATCACTAATAGCAAGAATAAAGAGCAATAAATTACCTAAATGGATTGAATTTGTTTGTATATAACACAAGACACATGCTCTTTGATTCTACTAAAAACTGAGGATGCACCGTATTAAAATATTTATAGGCTTCACCATTGGAATGATGCACCATCACTCATTCACCGCATCATATGAATGATGTCATGTTATGTACTCAATAGTATATGGTGATATAAATAACATTTGTAGTCTGGGTGTGATTAGAAAGTATCTGAGTTTTCTATGTGTGATAAGAGTCCTTCCCCTGCTAGTTCTGGATTTATAATGAGCATGCATATATGTTCTACACTCTGTCAATTTTACATTTTTAAAGAAGTACAACATGCAGAAGTTTAGACACATGTCAATTTTCTGGTATTTTTGGTCGATTGGTTTCATCATGGATTTAGCAGTATGGAAGTTCTTTTTCAACCTATTCTTTTCAAGCAAAATGCCTTTCACCAATTAGAAAATTCTGCTATAATTGGCCTCACTTAACCCATGGTCTGACTTGATGGTGAACATCTATACAATTGCCAATAATTTACTATGATTTGTGCACCCATCTCATAATGGTTTGTCAGAATCTTGCAAAAGATCCAAAAACCTAGTTGCGCCTATATTAAGTTCTTCATCTATGATTGGACATTAATATTATAACAGCCTGGCCCAACATGTCGTATATTGTCCATTTTGGGCCTTACCACCCTCACGATTTTGTTTTTGGTGACGCGAACCTACTTTTGAGCTTAACGTTCCAAAACACGTACAACATGTTAGCACCCAACACTACTAATAAGGCTGGCTACCAAACCCTCACCTGCCAATGTGGGATATTACAATCTACCCCCCTTAAGGAGCCCAACGACCCCGTCAGCACAACTGGACAGCCAGTGAGGTCAGCTCTGTTACCAAATGTAACAGCCCGACCTAACATGTCGTATATTATCCGTTTTGGTTTTGTTCTTGGTGACACGAGCCCACTTCTGAGTCTGAAATCCCAAAACGCGTACAACATGTTAACAACCAACACTACTAATAAGGCTAACAACCAAACCCTCACTCGTTGATGTGGGATATTACAAACATGCATAATCTTGATTCATTCTCATTGCATCCATAACCATATTCTTATAAGGATTACTATTGTCATCTACAACTCCATGCAGATTGCTAGAACTAAAATTTGACCCAACCATCCTTTTTACCATGGTCTCGTGAGAAATATATGGTTCTCCGTGTGCAAACCAACATAGATGTTTTTCCATGAACCTTTTCTGTAGAAGATGCATTGTTACAAAGTCTGGATCGATAAACATTTTTTTTTATTTTTACACCTCTTACATGGATATCTAATACTGCCTCCACTAATATTTATTGGATTAAATAGTGCATAATTATTAAAACCCTAAACCCCATTACAATAATCCATCTTATGCAACCCTTTAGATGAATTTCGATACATCCATGAAAGATCATTCATTATTTATATCAAACCTATATAGAATATTGATGACAACATGTATTAATTAATTATGTAAACTAAATAAGTTTACAAACATTAGTTTAACTCAAACTTATTCAATCTATTTTAATAGTACTCTTAATTCATTATCAATTATCTACATAAATTCAAATTTCTATATATTTAACAAAAAATTCAACTTAACAACAAAATTAACAAAATATAAAATGACCCATTTAAATAAGTCATTATTCATTTCATCACAAAATACTTCAATCACACTTTTAAAATAAATTTCATCAATTTACAAACAAATATAATTTTACCAAATCTTAAACAAACCCTAACATGTACAAACCATATATATATATAGAACAAATTTCTATAGAAAAAAGCTATAAAAACAAGTAAACACAAAAAATATATATACTACAAAATTATGCAATAAAAATTAACATTTAAAAAATTTAATTCAAATAAAAAAATAGGTAGTTTTGCTTACTTGAAGTGGAGAATCCTCAATAAAATTTAAATCATAACATAGATGCTGACAAACTGAGTGTTAGGGGGCTAGATTTGTAATGGGAGGTTGATTTGTGATAAAATAAGGGGGGGTTTGTTGTTTGTTGCAAAGCAAAATCGAAGAGGGAGAAAAAATAGGGGAGGGGGAGAGGAAGGTTGCTCACTAGGTCATAAATTAAATATTATAAACATAATTCACCGATGAAATTAACCTGTCGGTAATTTTGTTTGTAAAAGTGAAATGTCATTGTACTTTTTAGCTTTTCTTAATTATTTCTTTTCCCACTGTAATTCTCTTGGTATGTGCCAATGAAATATTTGTTTTAGTGTTTACCAATGAATACAATAAATGAATAGTTTGTCAGTAAAGTTCATTGTAATCTACCAATGAAAAATTTCCATCGTTGTTTTTTTTTCTGTATTTGCTAATTTTTTGGTAGTGCATCCTTATTACTTCTAGAAAAAAATCTTTATTTCCCCTTCCATTCCCATCTTAAAAACTTCCTTAAATCACAAAACACAATGGCAGTCCTTTTGATTTTCAAGGGATAATTGATGTTTGATGTCCTGAATATTTAAAGAAATAAATTACAAGTCCGCTTCTCTTTATTTCACCCTTATTTAAGCAATATGAAAAAAGAGGCTTGACAGCTATTCCTCTTCCACACCCTATAATAAAATTAAAACAAAAATTGCAAATCTTAATACATTTTATCTGAAAAAAATGAACATCTTATTGTTGACATTATTAACACCAACTTAATTATTGATTTTTGTAATTATCAGTTTAAAGGAACAAAAGGAGAAAAAAGTTGGCATGTTTAAGCAACATTGAATTCCTTGGAAATCTTTTTAGCCTTGGCAATAACCTTTTCAATACTGCCAACCATGTAAAATGATTGCTCTAGAAGGTCATCATATTTCCTACTCTGAAAGGTCATCTCTTCAACCATTTTTTGTTCTCTCTCTTTGAAAATTTCTCTCTTCGTATCTAAACCCAAATCAAAATCTAAATCTAAATCTAGTGTTTTTAATAGATTTTTCTCTTCAGATTCAAACCCAAATCCAAGCCCATGAAAACTAAGTGCCCTTGCACCAGCTTGGAAAACCCCATCAATTATTTCCTCCATTGATTCTTCATCTTGTAACTTTAAATTATCTTTTTAAATATTACATGTAAAAAAGAGATAAAAAGTATATGCTGGAGGGGCCCTCTCATTAGGTTGGATACTAAAACTCATATCTCAACCACTGGATATGCCCATTTGCTTGAAAATCCTGAGAAAAAGAAATATACTATAGCTGTCGTGATTTGGTTGAGGAAAGAGTAAATAACTGTGAAGAAAAGGCATTTCTGTTATTGGATTTTGTTTTTTGAATGCATAATTGATAGTAGGTTATTTCATGGTTTTTGTTTTTTGAATTGAATAACATTTGCTTATCAATGTTTTTTATTTGAGTTTTTCTTTCTTCTATTATGATGGTACTAGCTTCGTTTCACATGGTTTGAAATTTAAGTTTAACCGAGGATGTAAAATGTATTTTTACAAAACACAAAGACAGAGAAAAAACAATCAAGCTCTATATATGACTCAATGTGACAATCCCTTTTTCCTTTTCTTTTAAGAAAACTAGGACATTAAACAGGCCATAATTAGATGATTGGTCTACACTACACTACGAGTCGGATCAAATCTTTTTTAACATAAAAACTATTTAGACATTGTTAACATTTGTTTCTAGTATAAAAAAAATTTAAACCATATAGTTATTGACCTGATATGACCCGATCAACTTAGAGAGTCCAAAGATTATATAGACGACTAGTAAAAATAAAATTTAACAAAAAACAATTCAAGATGATATCCTAGTCATGAAATTTAGATAACTTTATAAAAATCAAATAAAAAGCAATTCCCAATCAACTCAATGTTGTAAAAAATTAACTAAAAAACAAAAAAAAAAACAATCGAGTCAACCCATCAAATCCACACAACGAGTCAACCCATCAAATCCACACAATGAGTCATATAACGAGGATAACTTTATAGAAAGTATATAGAAAAATGACGTCATATCAACTTTGGTTAACCTACCAAATCTATGACTTAAGTCATGAGGCTAGCATAACTCTATGGAAAGCAAATCGAAATAAATTATAAAGCATAATTTCCAATCAATCCAATATTGAATGATAAAATTTAAAAAAATCAATTTAAAAAAAATAACTCGAGTTAACGCACCAAACTCATGGTTCGAGGTCATAAGATTGAGATAACCATATATAAAACAAAACAAAATAAATTAGAAAGTCTAATTCTCAATCAATAAAATGTTGAAAGATGAAACTGAAAAAAAATCAATTAAAAAAGGAAAAACAAAACTCATTCAACCGGGTTAATCTACCAAGCTCGTGACCTTATTCATAAGACTTAGATAACCCCATAGAAAGCCCATTGAAATAAATAAGTCAATCCCCAATAAATCAAATGTTGAAAGATTAAATTAAAATAAAAAAAAACAGGGTTAACCTGTGAAATCTACAACTTGGATAATGAGGTTAGGATAGGCCTATGGAAAGTAAATCAAACAAATCATGAAGTCAAATCCTCAACAAATCAAATATTGAAAGATAAATTTGAAATTAAAAATAAATAAATTAAAAACACAAAGCACTATACTATTGAAATTATTAGTGCTTTGTGTGCCTCTTCAAGTGTTTTGTTAATTAATTAGCCAAATCCACGACCCAGATCTTGATGATAAGATAACTTCATAGAAAGCAAATTAAAACAAATTATAAAATTCGATCCATAACAAACCAAATGTTGAAAAATAAAATTAAAAATAATACTAACAAATTAAAATAAAAACAAAGCTCTATACTATTGAAACAAATAGTGCTTTGTGAGGTGGTGTATAGTGAAAACACCACCTCTTTTAGTGCTTTGTTAATTAACCAACATGCGACTCCAGTCATGAGCCTAAAATAACTTCATAGAAAACAAATCGAAATAAATAATGAAATCCAATCCCTAGTAAATCAAATATTGAAGGATGAAATTAAGATAAAAAAACATATAAATTTTAAAAAACAAAGCATTATACTATTGAAATGGATAGTGCTTTTTATGAAGCAGTGCATGGTAAAAACATTATCTCTTTTAGTGTTTCTCTTAATCAATCTATGGAACTATGTAAGAATACAAGAATGACAAATTTTAAAAATAATTATACAATAAATTAAAAAAATTATATTTTAAAAATAATTGATACATTAAATTATATTTTTATATAACTAAAAAAAAATTCAAAATAAAAAATACAATTATGTAATAAACACAATTAAAAATAACAAAATGTTGAATAATTATAAAATTATACAAGACTAATTTGAATTCTTTATCTACCAACCACCATCCCATCAAAGCCTTTGCATCGAGTTATCGCCGATGAAACCAACAAATGGCAGCCAATCAGTGTCATTCTACTATAACCCAAGTATGGTTGAACATTTTTGGTCTAGTCTGGTTTTGAACCAAAATAAACAACCAAACCAAAATTATTTTTTAAAGTTTTTGAACCGAACTGAACCAAAAACCGGTTCAAATTGATTAATTTTGATTTAGTTCAGTTTGGTTTTTTCCCCTTCCAAACTGGTTCAAATCGAAATTATTTCGGTTGAGTTTTTTCTAGGCTTTTTATTAACAACATTTTTCAGCTCTTTTTTTTTTGTACTTGCTTTCGTTTTTCAGAAAATCAAATCCAATTTTTGTTTTGATAGATCCTTGCCCAAAAGTTAAACCCAGCAAAAAAATACACAAAACAAAAGGAAAGGAAAGAAAAGAAGTAATTTGACTGTAAAAATACAAAGAGAAAATCAAAAGTTATTGAAATGTAAAATCATAAAATCATTATTATTTGAACCAAAGAAAACCAATTGCAAAAAATCTAGATAGATCCTCACCATCCATCTTTATCTTCTTTACATGGGAGAAGTCACTTCTCTTCTTGTTTTAATTAATTAAGTTCCCTCTCAACATTTTCCTCTTTGAAAACTCTTATATTAGCCTTCTAATTGGCTTAGATACCTTTTCTTTTTATTCAGTTCCTCGTCTAGGTCTTTCCTTTCTAGAACAATCTATTGGTTGTGGAGCATGGAGGAGAAGAAAACATATTTAAGAGATGAGAGACAGAGAGCATGGAGGAGAAGAAGATAGATTTGAGATATGAGAGATAGAAAGTAAAGAGATGGGGCGGCTGAGAATGCTGATTTAAGTTTAGGGTTAGAAGAAAATATGCTATTTATACTTGTTTTTTTTTTTAAGTGCTAGCCTAGTTGAACCGGGCCGGTTCGGTTCAATCAGTTTTAGACTTTGAAAACCAAACCGAACCGAACCGGAAATGTTTTGTAATTTTCTAATTGGTTAATTCGGTTTTTTTTCTTGATTATTCGATTTTTTTGCTTACCCCTAAACCCAAGACACCAATCAAGCTTTGGTTATTGAACAATTGTATATTTGTTCATTCAAAAAAAGTATTTGTAAATATTGTATTTGAGATTAAATTATTTTTTAAAATATATTAAAATAATTTTTTTTATTTTTAAAATTTTAATTTAAATATTAGTATATCAAAACAATTTAAAATATCAAAAAAAATAATTTAAAATAAAAAAATTAAAGTTTTTTAAAAGCACAAAACAACCGCAAGCTAAATATTTCTATCAAGATACATTTAAGATATTTGTGGCCCACAGGATATAAATGTCACCAACTCTTTAGGTGATGATACGGATACCATCTTCAATAAGACCCGAATGAAAGGCCATATTAAATAATTGTTAAAATATCTTCAAGATATTTGTCAAGCCTGTTGATGAATTGTAAAACATGGGTTTTGGTTTTTAGCCTCTAGCTAGGTGGTTGTGACAAGGAAAACCACGGCGTTAGAAGGCATCTTATCGGATCATATCAATGTAAATGCTTTTTTTACTCTCTTGTAATCTATGTGGACACACAAGTGATAATGTTTGGGGTTATGTTGTGACTATAAGGATCGAACCTAACTCATTTATTTATATAATTTTCTCAAATTAATTATACTTTTATTGTTCATACAATCACATGAAAACAATCAAAACATTTCCTTTCTGCTTTATAGATCACGATAAGTTTTGATTTGAAAAATTAACCATGCATTTGATGAAAATACGAGCTTACATAAAAAAAAAAAAAGGAATAGATGAATAACAAAAAGGGGGTTCTGCATAAAAAAACACATTTTTTATGCAATTGAATTTAAACTATTTGAATTCTTATGATTATTTATTTGGATTTTTTATGTTTTTATTCAAATAACCACGTTGTTAATAAAAAATATTTTTCATTAAAATAAAAAAATACCTGAATAAAAAAATGAGAATTTGGCTAAAGAAGTACATTTTTTACTCTAGAATTTTAATTATTTGAATTTTAAAAGGATTTCTTTTAATAGCCTCAAAATTAAATTAAAATATGCTTTTAGAATGGACCCAATCACGCAAGAAAAAAACTAGTCTTCAACTATATAGGCATTCTCAATTTAATCACCAAATAATTTTTAGCACCAATTTTATACTTAAATTTTCAGAAACTTTCAATTAAAGACTTTCATCTATTTTAAATATATTTCATCCATATTTTCATCAATTGTTTTTTAAAGAAACAATGTCATTTTGTAGAGAATGTAATGATTTTTGTTAAGTAAAAGTAACATAAGTCATAACTGAGAAATCATAATAATTTGAAAATAAAATTGATATAAAAAATAGTTTAAATGCAAAACTACCCTAATAATTTGAAAATGTATTGATGTTTGCCCAAGAAAAAATTTGTGGAAGTATCGATCGAGAACGCTGGAATCAAAGATTTTACTTCAATCATATCCGATTGACACAACAAGCTTACCTAATACCTTAACAGACAGTTGAGACAATTGTTAAAAGCCAATGTTGCCAGATAAGTTTCTTTTTGGAGTACAGGATGGTTGTGACTACAATTTTATGATTGTAGCTTTAGTTATAGCAATGGTCAGGAAACATTTGGTAAAAATAGTTAATGAAATAAACGTTGTTAATAATACAGGGTGATGAAGTACTGAAAAAACATCATATATGTGTGTGTGTGTGTATTTATATGTATATTTATGTATATGTATATGTATAAATTAGATTTTTTATGGGTTGGGACCGTAGGTCTAGGCTTACAACGTAGACTTTGTAACTACACCTGTTATTTGACTTGACCAGTGGCTGGGTGTTCACCTGAAAAAACAACCTCCTCGTGGAATAAAGACTATCTAATGTGCACTTGAGGGCCTAGCTGCTGTGGTCAACCGTGTGACTTGTTCCGCCTCCGTCCCGGGTTCGACCCTCTATGTGCACGCCTGTCACCCCCGCGGTGCCTAACCTGCCCCTGGGCTTGCAGGATGTCCAGTGGGCCGTGGGGAATAGTCGTGGTGCGCGCAAGCTGGCCCGGACACCCCACGTGAATCAAAAAAAAAAAAAAAAAAAAAAAAAGACTATCTAATGTATATGAGAGAAAAAAACATATGTAATAGCGAGTTATTGTAGAATAAAAAATATTGAATATGAGAACTTGTTATATTTATGTAGTGACCTAAGATATTTATAAATTTTCTTATGCAAACCCTATGAATATAAAAATCAAGAAACCCAAGTCAAATCAATCCTTTCCAAAAAAACTAAATTTAGGCTTGGTTTGAGCTTATCATAATGATAATTTATACCAAGAAACCAAGATTATAAGTAACCAACCCCCCACCCAACGCCTATAATCAGGATGAGAACGAGAAGTATAGAAGATGCTACAAATCTTAGTTAATTCTTTGATAAGTTATGGTAGTTCCATAAGAAACTAAGAATAAGAAAAAACTTTCTCACATAAATTTTATTTCTAAATAGTCAATCCATCTCTTTTTTATTTCAAACCTAAATATAAGCTAAATAACACTATTTATACTAGGTAAAACTTCCTAAAAAGCCTGAAAAAAATAACAAAAGAGTTTTAAATAAAAATAGAGAAAAAAGTCTAAATCAATTAGGAAATTAATGTAATTCATGCACAGTATCTTGTAGATCTTATTAAAAGGCCTTGTTGATGTTTGATTGAACTAAAACTTTACCCCAATATTAAAGAAGACCTCGATGAACTTTTGCTGAAATTTCAGCCTGATTCAACTGTTGAATTAAAAATTATATATGTTAGTATAAAACTATACATTAGAAAAAAATAAGCTCAATCAGCGTGTAAGTAAGAAAATAAGTTAAATCCACAAATCTTGTAGGAAATAAGGCCTAAATATATTAAATATCCCAGTAAATACCTCTTTAACCTTATTAGTTCTTGACCTCATAATAGACACATATAATAAATCATTTGATTTAGTTTGGATCACATTATCTTGGTTCATGTAACCTCGGGATATGGACAATTATATAATAATTGATTGATGACAATATTGATGTCCACCATTAGTTATAATACCTCTATTATTGGTGGAGAATTTGATGATTATTAGTGTCATGTTGGGTGGTGTAGGAAATATGATGGTGGTTTCATTATGCCATGGGTAGAAGCAGGGTGCTAACCTTGCATAAAAGTGTGGACTTGTATAGAATTTGTTAGCAAAGCATATAAAACTTTGTGTGGGTAGACGGTGAGCAGTGCATTGTTCTTTCTCATGACTTGAAAATATGTTGAGGAGTGTGCTCGAGTACAAAATGTATAGCTTGTATAGTGAGGAGGAGAGGAAACAATTTGGGAGTAAGAGAGACTTTAGGTAAGGCAAGTTTAATCATGACAACTAGATTAATTTTTTTAAAAATAAAACGTGCACAATCATTTGCCTTCCTATTTTTTAAAACAAAATATATTTGAAAAACTTAACTAGCAAAAGTGCACGAAGAAAACTTACTTTTTATTTATTTGGATGTTGTATTTTCTCAGTTGCACAAAAGTTCTTATAATTTTCGTAACATTTCTTTTTATATAAATGCATATGTTAAGAGTTGTCATGATTTTGATAATGTTACTTTTATGTGGATGCGTTTGTATGAGAGTACTTGTTATTTTGCTAACATTTCTACAAGAAAGAGAAGATTTTAATTATTTTGTTTGTGATAAAAAAAGCAATAAAAAAAAACAAGTATAAATATAAGTAATATGATTTGTCTATAAGTTTAGAAACATATTTTAGAGGGAAATATCCTGTGAGAAATCAGGAGAATGATCCTTGATCCTTTTTGGAGACAAGTAATCGTGTAGACTTGGAGAAGGATTCCTGATCCATTTTGAGATAAAATTGGTCATAGGGACCTGAAACAGATCTATGATCCTTTATGGAGATATTGAGACACAAATACTTAATGAAGAAATAGAGATCTTATTGTAGAGATTTTTCATGGAGATACGTTTGGAGAAGTGGAGAAATCACCATGGAGTTTTTTGTCGCCACTCGATATAAAAATAGGACCCCTAAAATTAGAAGAAAAATTTTAAAAATAGAGTCACCACCTAGTTTTTAAGGAAATTAAGAATGCTAAAATATGCTTCAGTTCAAGAGATTTGAGTAAGAGGTTGGTTATACTTAAAGGAAGATAAACATCACCATTAGTGCATCCTTTCTGAAGAAAGACTACCTTAGCTATGTGTGTTCTCTTAAATCTATTTTTATACATGCTATTAATTATCTAAATATTTTCTGAGCTTTTTCATAAGTAATTTAATATTGATCAATGTTTGTCAAAGTTAGTATTAGGCCCGCCTTGAATCAAGAGTCTCATAACTTGATTTTTTTTGTTTTCTTAATTTTTTTTAATTTTTAGTTTTCAATAAAAAAAACATTATGTTAAGCTTATGTTGATCCCTTAGATTATGAGACTCATCGACCTAGATGTTAAAATCCAAGCTATGTTCAAAACATTGCCAACTTGACAAAATCTTGATGAAAACTCATCAATGCCTTTTAGAGCCCAATTTAAGGTTAAAAATATCATATTAAGCTGATATTGGTCTCTAAAACTAGAAGACTCGTCAACCTAGCCACTAAAAAATCAAGCTTAAATCAAAACCCAATGCTAACTTGAAAAAAACTGGTTGACTCATTATGGAACTCGTTTTGAGGTAAAAAATATCATGCTACGCTTACATTGGTTTCTAAAACAAAGAGACAATGACCTAATTGTTAAAAATCCAAGTTTAAATCATGATATGAAACAAGCTTGAAAAAAAACTCATCGATGCTATTTTTATTCATTTTTTTAGAAAAAAAGTTTTAAATGCAATAACAAGTCAACAACAACATCAATACACATATAGTTTTATTCCAAAACCAAATCATTACATCTTAGATAAACCTATTGCAACTCAGTCTCCCAAGCCAATTTCAAGGTAATGAATTTGACCTTATTCCACTTTGAAAATAAACCCTGGGCAACATCATAACTATGGAGTTGTCATTTTATTTTTCATTTTATAGAGTGATGAGCACAAAGTAATTTTTAAAATAGTTATTTTATAGAGTAATGAAATCAAAGTGATTTTTAACCTGTTATTTTATAAAGTGATAAACTCAGAGTGATTTTATAAGAGTCCTCTAAGACTCAATCATAAAAGTCTTTTGTTGGGAATGTTTAACTTAACTTTGAAAAAGTCCTCTAAGACTCAAATATAAACAATGATCTGTGAGAGTTCTCTGAAACTCAATCATAAAAGAGAAATCAAGATTCCTTTTAGACTTATTCATATAAAAAAAAGATTTGTTGAAGTCTTTTGAGACTCAGAAAGAAATATTTATGAGAGCCTTAAAAGACTTAATTGTAAAAGAATTGCTCCTGCTTCTACCTCTCTTCTCTTTTCTACTCTAAGTTACTCCTCCTTTTATAGGCGAATTCAAAGCTTTTAGATGCCATGTTTGTTAGGGTTATAACAAACCAAAACTATGCTGGTTTCAACTCTAGATTAATGGTTTTAGCTTTAGGTAGATTTGTGATAAACATGGAAGTTAAGGTGAAGTGTTTCTGACCTTTTGATCTTAAGAGAATGGTTTTAAACCTTTGATAAGAACCCTTTTGGAGTTTTTAAGCATAAACATTTGAAAGGCTTAGATGGGTTTTTTGCAAATGGATGTCTTAGTCAAGGCTGGATGGGTTGGTCCCTTTCGCGACTTCGCTGGAGCAAATCCGACATCAACGTTGCCTGAGACCACCTGAACTTGGTAGAGGGGATGCATACCTTTCTATCAGATATGTAGCTCCATATTCAATTGTCAGCCTCAATTGCATCCATGACCATCAAACTTTTAATTTTTTTTTATTTGACTCTCGATTTCATTGATTTCAGTCCTCGAAGTCACACACTTTTGCAAGTTGGTCCTTGGTTCATGAAATGTTCAATTAAGTCCCTAACTACTCACCAGACTTTGAATTTTATGCAGTTAAGCCCCTGATTTGATCAATTAAACTTTTCAAAGTCCAATTTCAGTCCTGAAACTTTGATTTATTTCAATTAACATCCAAATTGACTCTAAAAATTGATTTCCCTTGTGATTAAGTCCTTAATAAATTTAATTAAACCTGCCAAAAATCTAATTGAGTCTTTAAAAACCCAACAAAAAAGCATTTTCGCTAACGGGCTCTTTTGTTAATCAAAATTTAGGTTGCTAATTTTGCTAATCTTGAAAATTTTGGTCTATCAACTTTTACTTCGATTTTTGGTCTTTCACCAACATTCTTAGGGGGTCCTTTTTAGGCCTTTTACATGCGTATTCCATTGTATATTTTTTTTTTATTTTTCTTTGTTTTCTCTGGCTTTTTTGTTTTTGTATAAAAAAAAGGTAACAACAATATATGTCATAGTAAGAATAAAAATTACTAGGATATCTAATAGTTTAATATTGTTCTAATCTCATAATGTTAAGAAAAGTTTTGACAACTTTTTTAAAGGTGAAAATGGCAGTATCAATACACCAATTGATATAAGTGCACATCTATTCAAAACTAAAAATATAGTAATATACCAAATAGAATATTCTTGAATAATTTGGAGTTAGATATATGTTATGAACCATATAACACCAAATAATCCATACTCGTAATCTAAGATGTACTCAGACATTGGATACCTAATAACATTGGAAGGGTATAGTCATGCAAATTGAATATCCAACACTAAGAATCCAAAAGCCACTAGTTAATATATCTTCACACTCGGTGAAACAGTTGTGTCATAAAAATGCTCTAAGAAAATGTGCATCACAAAACCCATAATGAAAAAAAAATTTCTTAATCTTAATAAAGCTAGAAAGGAAGTGGTTTTGAAAATTTTTAAAGGATATTCCATAATAGTTATAACTATGGCTAATAATAATTTGTGTCAATTGCAACAATTAGTTAGCAATATAAAGGCATAGAGTAGCAAGTATAAAGGTAACTCTAGACATAAACATTTAGGCATAATATTTTTAAACACTTGCTATCTAATAAGATAATTTTTATTAACTATGTAAAGTCATAGGTATATATTACAAATTTGCTAACTAAAGGTTTGAAAAGAGAGCTTGTGTATAATTTATTAAAGAAAATGAGCTTAAAGCCATCACATACAGAGTGTAATAATAGTAATCCTACCTTGGTGAATAAAGATCCCAAGATCTAGATTCAAATGAAAAACTAAGTCATATGACATTCTCAATAGCACTAAAAAAATATTTTTTTTGCTTATTCATATGATGAAAAAATGTGTCACCTATAGTGCTCTTAGATATATTTATATTTAGGTATATTGAATGGAGTTTAATAGAATATTTCTAATGAAAGATAACCAATATGAGTGAAAAAACATGGTTATTTCCTTGAGAATTTTGAAAAATATAAATTCTCTAAAACACTTATGTATTGAGAATTGTATTGGGAGAGAAAACACAATCATGCGAACCAAAAGAAATATCAAGATAGAGAACTCTGTGAATACTATTGTGTGAATTTACACAACAAGTCAAATAATTCAAGATATTGTGTCACTAATTAGTTGACTAACTTTGATAGTATTTCACTAAGAACATTCATGCGGAAGATTGTTAGAACTTTTTTTTAACATGGCTAAACATGGCTACCAAACACATTCAAAACCAAATTAAAAATGGAGTTTACTCACTTTTAGAGTTAAAATTTTATTAGAAATTGCTTCCCAACATAGGTGCTTTAATATGAAACATTAATATGACTAAAACAAATTATGGAAAAAAAAAATTCTCATAAAACCCTCGGTTAGCATGTTTTGTGAAATCTAAAACTCTATATCCCACATAGAAAGAAGACAATTTTTTTTTTTGTAGCTGATATAATAGAAAGTTTTTTTTTTTTAAATGAGCATGTATGACACCAAAGCATTTAAAGGGGATAGGCCTTAAGTGAAGTGGGCTTTGAGCTTAAACTTTACATATATACTTACTTGGCTCCACTTGGCATAAAACAACACTACCTGGCTCGAACCTTGATCCCTACATCTCAAGTCTTAAGTCTTGAGCCAAGATTTGGACATGATCTTGTGCTTGAGTTTGAGTTTGAGTTTGAAGTAAAATAATTTTTTAATCAATAATTGTTTTTGCCATCCATTCTTGTTTAGTTAATCCATGAATAAGAAGTTTGAACAATTTTATTTTTTAAGTAAAATCATCTAGTTTTAAAGGCAAAAACTAACTTTTTATCTTTTATGGTGGATAATTAAGGTAAAATGGCTAGAACTTTCTTTAGTTTTGGTTTTAAAAGTCAATATAAAAAGGGGTTGAAGGGGAGATAAAAAAGGGTTAAAGGGGAGGTGTTCTGCGTATCTTGATGTAGCTCTTTTGCCTTTTTCTTTACTATTTTTATTGCCTCTAGTTTTGCCTAGTCTTTTGCTCTTTTCTCTCTTTGTTCTAGAGTTTAAATTTTAGTACTTTGTACAGAGATATTAAGTTGAATTATTCATTTGATTTGTAAACTTTTAAAGAAAGTGAATCTTTAATTTTATTTTTTGGGAATAAGATCTTTTAAAAGTTAAATTATTGAAATCTTGAAAGATTATTTGCAAGAAAATCATCCAAGTGACAATTTTAATCTTAAAAATAAAAGGTATAATTATTGACAACAACATTTTCATTTCTTCTTCCAAATATGTTCTGCATTAATTTTATTTCAAGTATAATAATTTTTTTAAGTACATGTTGGGATATATGCTAGCATCTTGGTTGATTCATTTTGAATATTCTATTATATGTTTAATATGTATACTAGGATTTTGTTCTTGTTCCAACGCAGGTTTAAGTACTTATAAAATTGTGTGCAATTACAACCAAACAATTACAACCTTTAAATATCCTACAAGAAAATTAAGGACAAAAGAAAAGAATAGAAAAAAGAACTAGTAACAATTTGTCATAGAAGCTGCTCATATCAGGCCACTAGAGAAAGGAACTGCTGTTTGAGGTAGCCACTCATTCCCCAGCAAGAAGCCAGAAACAGTGAAATTAGCAGCATCAGTGGTGTTAATAACGTGGAAACCTGGCCATGTTACCCTGTTTGTAGTATCAGATCCCGGTCCAGTGTTATTATACTCTGCATAATATGATGTATTGAGTGCGAAATCACCATTCCATATTTGCCAACCAGAAGGATTTATCGATGCATCCATGAAACTTTGCATGTAAACAGTTCTTGAATATTCCTTCCATGGCCTCCCAAGATATGTTTGGACCGTCATATTGCTTGAAGCCAAATCGTCAGCAGCTGCAATATTACAATTGTGTATAGAAGTGCCTGTGTTTTGGTTCGGGTCTTTTCTACCTTGGGCAGTGATGGCATTGAATTGGCCACTCATAGGTAGCCGCGGATACAAGTTGCAATTCTGGAAAACAACAGCAGCATTGCCAAATATAAAATCAACAGTACCATAGATATCACAATCCCTGTAGAATTGTCTCAGAGAATGGGTGTATAAGGTATCCTGGTACCCTTCAAAACTGCAACTATAAAATGTGGAAAAATCAGCTCCACTTCGAAGAGCTACAGCCTGATGCTTGACTGCCCCAGCTGTGTTCCGGAATGTCATGTTCACTGCAACAAAGTTTTGTCCAACTACAGCTGCAACATGGATCACAAATCTGATTAATTGGCTAGATTAAGTCCATATAATTGTTTGGTAATTAAAAATTATAAAATTTGCTAGTCTATTCTAAGACCACGTCGAAGGTATCAAGCTCTTACCAAATGTAGCAGAATTGAAAGTAGTCCACCCATCAGCAACACTACGATTCCCAGTAATCACCGTCTGATTTATGCCATCTCCTACCATCATCAAATATCTCTTGTTCTTTGCAATGGACACATACTCTTCATAAATGCCAGCGGTGACATAAATCATGAAGTAGCCATTACTTCCGTTGGTTTTATTTGGAGCTGCAGCAATAGCATCATTGATGGTTGTGAAATTCCCTTGTCCGTCCTGACGCACCGTCACTATATCACTAACCTCTACATCGTTATTCTCTGCCTGGAGAAGCTTTCTCCCACTGACTGATTCGTAAATTGCATGGTTCCTGGCAGACATTTTGAATGGCAATCGTCCATGTCTGAATGCAAGCTGCTTGCTTTTAGGCTGCCATGTGATCCTTTTCTTCATTTTAGGAACCCAACCTTTGGTGAAAAAAGCAAGAGAAACACTATAAAGTTTTGCGTCATCAGACAAAGGGACTGAGAGACCGTTCCTTACACTCCAGGCAGAAGATGTGGCCTGCAGGCCATCTAAACAGGTTTCCTGGTTTGTTAGAATGGCACTTAGCAAAGTTTGTACATCATCAGCTTTCAAAGCGGGCAAAGTTTTACTAGTAGCATTGACAGTTTGAAAGGAGCTCAACAAAAACTCTATGTTTAAATTAGCTAGAAACCGGCAATCCTCAAGAGCCCTAGTTGCAGTAATAGACAAACTGGAGCGGCGTAAGAGATATTTATCAACTAGGTTCAAAAATTTACGGGATTGTGATAGAGACTTGCGGACGCAAAGTCGGGCAGAGTCATAGACATTGGTAGACTGCTTAGGGAGAACAGATTTGCAATAGGAAGGGTCTGGGGTGTCGTTGCAAAGGGTTCCAGGGCTGACAGGACTACTTGGAGAGACATCTGCTAAAGATCGAGAGAAAAAGAAAGGAAGAACAGCAGCTATTACTAGTAGAGAGATGAGTTTAGAAGCCATTATTTTTCGGACAAAGGGGAACTATAAGTAGCTAGTTTGAGGAAATTGTGTAAATGGGTTCGCTTTATTTATAGAGGATTGGAAATTAAATGGTTTATGACTGGATTCATATTACACCATGACTGTTAGTGATATTTGTCTGGTATGCAGACAATCTTGTATTTTACGAAGTCAATTCTCATGACTTTCTGAAAAACGCGTAGGTCTCCTATGCTGCCTAAGGATATTTGCTGAATATTTTTTAATTTTTCCACGAACATTATGTTGTTATCCATGCAGGTTCCTATATAGGAGTATTCTGAGTAAACGTAGTCTATCCCTAATTCCACTTGCTATTCGGTGCTAGTCGTTCTTCAACGGTTCTCTACATGCTGCTAAGTCTATGATCTCACTTTCTTTCTTTAATCAGCTGACTAAGTCTCTCACTTTCTTTCTGTAATCAGCTGGAATTAATTTTTATTATCATCCCGTTTACAGTAACGAGCTGCTACTAGAATGAGTTACCGTAGATGTAATGAGAAGAATCCGAGTGTCCAAGTGCTCTTCATTCAAGGAAGGCAGCAATCAAAAGTTAAGGGAGAGTAAATTGTCAAAGAATTGATTTGTTCTCTTTCTCCTTATAGTCAAATCATTGGTTTGGCCTGTCTCATAGTTACGATAACAAAGCTGGTTGCAGGAAGACGGCTCCGAGATTTGAAAATTATATCTATATTTATTTTTATGTTTTAAAAATATTTTGAAAATATTTGAAATTTTTTATTTTTTTATTTTAAATTAATATTTTTTTTAGTGTTTTTAGATTAATTTTAATGTACTAACTTCAAAAATAATTTTTTTAAAATAAAAAAATATATTTTTCTTCATGTAAGCTGTAAAAACCTTAAACTCCTCTTGGAAATTTAGATTTTTAGGAGAGCTGGGGCCAGAAAACTCCAGTTAATGACGGTCCGATTCCTTCTAGTTACATTATCCAAACTTAAATGCACATTAAGCTGTAAGATCTTCAAATCTCACGGGAGATAATAAAAAAAAAGTATATTTAAAATGTGGATGATTTATGTAAGATGTAATCATAGAAAAAAGATCTTAATATGTAAAAACGACGAAGAAGACACTACTCTCTCTCTCTCTCTCTCTCTTAATTTAGAGTGTTAGTAATTATATATATATATATAATTACTAACACTCTACGTTACTAAAAAAAATAAGAATTGTATAGTGCTTTATTATTCATATATAAAAGTGAATAATTAAAGTTTTTTATCAATTTTTTATTTTTTTACCTTTTATTTTTTTTTCAATTATATCTTTCAATATTTTATTTATTTTCAATTCATATAATTTATATTTATTTGTTTTCTATAATATTATCATAGTATTAATAACCGTCCCAACATTTAGTAGGTGCTTAATTTTTTAAAATATCTATTTTGTTATCATATGATTAAATAAAAAATATTTTTAAACCTAGTGGGTCCATGATCTCAGTTGTGAGTTTTGGGAGTTAAACCGCGAGTCCAAGTTAATCCAATATGTCGTTATCTTAGTATTAAAAAAATATCATCTTGATTTTTATTTTTTAAGCCAAGACACTCTTTTATCAGTTATCCAAGTTACTTTTGAACCAGCAATATTGACTGGGTCACCTAGAATCAATCCCCATGCTGATTAATTTTAAATATGGGCCAAGTAAGAAGTGGGGTTAAAAGATTTCAATGTTAACTCACAAGGTCAGATTTAATAACAATGACAAATAGTTTCATTTTTTAAATTTCATCTTCCATTTTTTTCTTTCAATTGAATTCTTTTTTAATTTTTTTTATCAATTTTATCCTTCAATATTTTATACATTTTGAATTGGTATTCATAATTTATTTTGGTTTGCTTTCTATGAGGTTATTTTAGACTCAAATCAACATCCTGGTATTTGATTGGTTCTCAATTTTGTGAGTTTCTATTTTTGTTATCATATCATTAAGCAAAAAATAATTTAAGAAAAGAAAGTTCTCAAACTTAATGGAATCCATGATCTGAGTTGCGGGTTTGACGAATTAAGTCACAAAACCCGAGTTGATTTAATATGTTGATTAATAAAAGATATTATCTTTAAATTTTTCAAAGTGAAACCATATTTTTACTAGTTTTCTAGATTGTTTTTTTACCAATCAAGTCAACTAAGTCACCTCAAGACAACTTTCACATGATTCAATTTGAAACCAAGCTAGGTAATTTTTCATAATCAATAATGAGTTGTTCATATTTATCATTAAAATGAGTCGTCTGATCCTGTACCCGTTGGTTTAACATTGCCATGAACTTTGAAGTTTGAATGCTCAGACTTGATTGCGAGCATCCAACTGTTGAAGCATTATTAGTCATCTTCAAGTTCTCAGTTGTAGTGTTAAAGAGTCCGTACATTTGATTTCTATTGGGCCCATTGGATGATCCTACCTCCAACCACAAATCTGGATCAATATTTGAATGGGTCGAAGGATCATCCCCGTATCTCTCTTTTGAAGTTTGAATGCTCATAATCGATTGTGAGCATCCAATTGTTAAAGCATTACGGTCATCTGCAAGTTCTCAGTTGTAGTGTTAAAGATTCCGTACATCTGATTCTATTGGGCCCATTGGATGATCCTGCCTCCAACCACAAATCTGGATCAATATCTAGATGGGTCGAAGGATCATCCCTGTATCTCCCCTTCGACCAGCTATTATATGTATCCTAGAAAGAAAAAAATAGATTCATCAAATTCAAGGAAATAATAACTTAAGAAAAAAAAAAGAGGATTGAAAACCATCATACCACAAAGTGCTGAGCTTAGCTATCAATGAATTATTGCATCCCATTTTGGTGGTTATTACTCCGCATATACGTTTCAATAAAAAGCTCTATTGGGCTAGACTCACGTCCAAGAACCATAGCCTGTAATAAGAAAAATATTGTCAGTTAATTATATTTATAAAAAAATAGATGCAATAAAAAAAATCATCTCATCCACTTTGCATGCAAAATGAACGTAATGAAGCCATTGGTGTGCGTGGTAACAGAACCATGAACACGCTGGTTCTAGTTATCCGTACCAGATTGTGACCATTGACTGAAATGTGCGGACATCACATGTTGAATGTATTCCACCTATACAACCTATAAGATGTACGATAATCCGAAATCCTTCCAAACTATCATATCATTTTAGCTTGGAAGCTCTCTTTTTTTCGCATATTTTTTTGCTTTCTTTTATGCCACGAACAAAAAATCATGAGTAAATGAAAAATAAAATTTTAATATTTGGAATAAAAAAATTATCTTAAATTCGATCTTACCTAATTGCAGCGTGATTCTTCCAAACCTTCGTAACATTATCATCAGTTCTCTCCCATTCAAATTTTTCCTTGAAGTAAAAATTTATAAAAGAAAAATTACAGTAATTTCAATAAACTATCAAAATTAACATAAAAATATTGAAGTTAATATTAACCTTGATCCTTGAAAACCATGCATCAACCTGTGGTTTCCATTCAAGATGTTTGGAAACCTGACTGCATTAAAACAATAGAATTTCCATTGACAATTTAAAGGTCGATGTTATTTTTATAGAAACCTCATTGTTTTTAAACTTGAAATTGAATTCGTTAAATGATATTATTTTTTCATCCATTAATATTACAATATTATAGTTTATGGCAATACATATTTATGTTGTGAGAATTAATTAGAATTCTCTTCTTCTTCGTTAATTGACTCATCATCTCCATCACAATCTTGTATGTTTATTTCATTATTATTATCTTCATCGACTTGTGTATGTTGGCTGGAGTTCAAAACATCATTCAACTTCTCAGCATTAACATCAATAAAAATATTCTCGGCGATGCAAAAATTTGAATTTTTTTAAGTCATTAGACGAAGCAACTTAATATGGATCAACTAACTCACCAAATTGAAATACATCATCTCTCATAGTTAATTCATCGTTGTCATTCTGAACAACCTCAACATAACCCTTGGATTTGGTTTTCACTATAGACAATCAATTAGTTGTTGAACGATCCTTTCTAAAGAAAGAATTGTATGTGCTATAAACTTGTTAGCATGACTTGGCGAAAACAAAGACATCGTTGATGTTATAAAGTCTAGCTTTTGAATTAATTTCGACCAAATCATGATGGGGATCTACTCTTATTCCTCTGTTAGTGGTGTCATACCAATAATATTTGAATAAAAATACTTTATTCTGGTCGCTATGATATTGTTATTCAATGACCTCTTCCAACTTTCAATGGTAGTCAACTTCAAACTCATTAAAGGTCGATCATTTAACATAAACTTCATTATTATATTTCTTTCTTCCATACTCATATTCTTCAATATGAAACACATGTCCATTGATGAAATACTCATTGTAACACTTCACCTTTCTTTTAGGACACAGACTTAGTAAAGACAAAGTAACACTAGCATTCTCTCTTGATTGATAATCCCGGTACATAAAGTACAACAATGAACAGTTAATGAGAAATGTGTAATGAAATTAAGTATCCCGAGAGATAAGAATAATTAAACAGTACTTTACATATATTCTGAATCACGTGAAAAATTTAATCAAAAGATTTGAGATATAGTTAGCTATGAGTTTTGCAACAGTAAATATTGACAATGTTGACTGCGAGAAATTCAACAATGTATTAATTTATGATATTATAAAAGATAAATTATTAGAAAATAATGACATGTTAAGTAGTATACATATTGAATAACATGTTAATTATATGTTTTTCTTAATTCTATTTCTAACAAATATCTTCTCCTCATAACATTTTTTTGGTACGGGTCGTCCAGCATGGGAGAATTTTAACAAGTTCCCACTCAAAGGCACTTCCCCATCATCGTCATGTCTTGGAACCCAATTGATTCTTGTTCTCAATTGAGGATTGAAATAGTACGAGATAAATATTGAGATCTCTTCAATAATATAGGCCTTGCATATCAAAGTCTCAACATGTGTCTTATTTTTTGCTTTTCTCTTAAGGTTGAATAAGTATCTGTATGGAATTAAATAAATTTTTTGAAATATGCTAAGAAAAACAATAAAATTTTAATTATGATACATATGTAAACACTAATCTCTTGAATGGATACATCCATCTATATTAGATTGGGCCTCCAACTTTTACCTCAAATGGTAAATGTATGGGTAGATGCTCCATCGAGTCGAAAAACAATGGGGGAATATCATCTTAAATTTATATATTATTTGGATAATATTCTTTTCAAGCCTTTTCATGTGTTGTGTCTATAACTTGTTGGAGCATATACCTTTAAAGAATTGATTGATCTTCGTAAGTACATTCCATACACCCTTTGACAATAAATCCCAATAGGCTAATGGAATGAGTATTTGCATAAACATGTGGAAGTCATGGCTCTTCATTCCATACAATCTGCACTCTTCCATAAACACGTGGAAGGCATGTCTATCAGGAAAACTCAAACTTTTAAGTCATTAGTATACAAGTAACTGTGCATTCTTGTCTAAGACGAAGTTGACTTTGGTATTTGCTACCTGTGACCCAATATAAACAAACTCCATATTTTTACGGTGACAAAACAAAGATATATCCATTCTAGCCTTGATATTGCCTTTGTCTTCTCCTTTACGTCCATGACCGTGTTGAAAATATTCTCAAACATGTTCTTTTCTATGTCCATGACATCAAGGTTATGACAGAAAATATTAGTCTTCTAATAAGGAAGCTCCCAAAAAATACTTTGCTTTACCCAATTATAGGTCAAACCAAAACCAGGAAACTTTTGCTTATTGGATTGAAAACTAAACACAATGTCATTGTACTTCAACATCACGTTATACAATTCTCTACCTAAAAGAAGTGGAAATGAAACATTCATTTCAACTCTGCCAACAAATAAGTCTTTTTTATTCTTTCTACATTTGTGATCCACTGGTAAGAACTACCGGTGGTAGTAAAAAAAAATGTTTTACTGATGTTTTTTAACATGAATGCCTTGTTATTTTCTATATAATATGAACATGCTAATTTTTCATGCGTGTTCCAACCAGAAACCATTCCATAAGCTGGAGAATCATTGATAGTCTACATCAAAACTGCCTTTATCAGAAAATTTTATTTCCTCGACACATCATAAGTCAAATTCCCGGATGACCATAAGTGCTTCAACTCATCAATCAACGGTTGAAGACAAACATCTATATTTTGACCTGGACTATTATGATCGGGTATGACCATAGATAAAAACATAAACTTCAGACTCATACATATTCCTGGTGGCAAGTTGTAAATCATGAGTATCACCGACCAACAAGAATCAGGAGTAAAAAATGACCTGAATGGATTGAATCTGTCTGTACATAACCCAAGACGCATGTTCCTTATCTTCATTGAAAATTAAGGATGCACATTATTAAAGTATTTCCAGGCTCTACCATCGAAAGGGTGCACCATCACTTCATCCATTACATCTTTTGATTGTTGTCATATTATGTGCTCAACAATCTTTGGTGACATGAATAATCTCTGCAGCTTAGGTGTGAATGAGAAGCATCTAAGTTTTTTATGTACAACAAGAGTCCTTTCCCTGTCAGTCATGAGTTTATAACGAGAATGCTCACATGTTTTGCACTCAGTCAACTTTGTATTTTAAGGTAGTACAACATGTAGAAGTTTGAACACATGTAAATTTTTTAGTACCCTAGACTAAGGGGTTTCATTATGGACTTGCAGCATAGAAGTTTTTTTTAGCCTTTTCCCTTCAAGTGAAATACTTCTCGTCCATTCAACAATTCTATCATAACCGGCTCACTCAACCCATGATCCGACTGGATGTTGAACACTTATGCATTGACAGATAATTTATTGTGATTTGGGCAACCGTCCCATAATGGTTCCTCATAATCTTTCAAAAGATTAAAAAATATGGTCGCATCTGCATTAAGTTTTTCATCTATGATTGGATATTGACCGGCATGACCCTGATTCATTCCCATCGCATTTGTAACCATATTCCTATAAGGATTATTATTGTCATCTATAACTCCATGCACGTTGCTAGAACTAGAAGTTGACTCAACCATCCTTTCTATGATGGTATCGTAAGGAATATATGGTTCTCTGTGTGCATACCATCATAAATGTTTCTCCATGAACCCTTTTTATAGAAGATACATTATTAAAACATCTGGATCAAGAAATGTTTTATTTTTATACCTCTTGCATGGACATCTAATACCCCTCCATTAATATTTTTTGGACTATATAATGCATAATTAAGAAAATCTTGAATCTTATTACAATAATTGATCCTCTACAACCCTTGTTGTGAATCTCTATATATTCAGGAATGATCATCCATTACTTATATCAAACCTATATAAATTAATGATGACAACATGTATTAATTAACTATGTTAACTAAATAATTTGCAAAAATATTGATTTAGCTCAAACTTATTCAATCTATTTTCATAGTACTCTTAATTCATTATCAATTAACTACATAAATTCAAATTTCTACACATTTACTGAAAATTGCAACTCGACAATAAAATTGATAAAATATAAAACGGACCCGTTAAATAAGCTATTATTTATTTCATTACAAAACACCTAAGTCAAAAATTCGATATAAGTTTCATTAATTTACAAACAACTACAATTTTACAAAATCTAAAACAAACCCTAACATGTATAAATCATAAATCCATACAACAAATTTGTATGAGAAAAAACTATAAAAGAAGTAAGCACTCAAACAAAATACATATATTACAAAAAAATATGCAATAAAAAAATAAACATTTTAAAATTGAGTTCAAATAAAAAAAAAGGGTAGATTTGCTTACTTAAAATGAAAAATCCTCAATAAAATTTTCATCAGAATACAGATGTTGACAAAATGAGTATTGTGGTGACTGAATTTGTTGTGAGAGGTTGAATTGTGTTGAGATTAAGAGAAGGGGGTGTCTGTTTGTTGCAGAAAAAAAATGTTTAAGAAAAAAGGAGAAATGAGAGAGGGGGAGAAGAGGGTTGATTGTCAGGTAATAAATTAAATATCACTGATGATATTATTGGCAAAATTATTATGTCAGTAACTCTATCGGTCATTTTATCGATAAAAATATCACGTCACCATATGATTTGTTTTTTTTTATCTTTCTGTAATATCCACTATTATTTTCTTGGTATATATTGAGAGAATTTTTTATTGGTGTTTACTAATGGATAAAGAGACAAAAATTTCTATCAGTAAAGATTATTACAATAAAAAATTTTCATTTGATATTTTTATTTGTATTAATTAATTTTCTAACAGTGAAATAAGCCTTGTCATCTCAGTTTAAGACGTGAACACGAAAAGGCCGACTCCAATATGAGATTTTTGTAACTTCATCAGTGTTATTCCTCGATTATATTATATATAGAAGCATATGTGTAAGCCGGCGCTAGATTAAAAATAATTATCCGCTGTCGAATAAGGTTGAGTCGGAAAATTAAAAATCGTTGAAATGTTTTTCAATGCATAGGTTATACAACATTTTTTTTTCCAGTAGAAATAAATAATTAAACGATCTAGTCTAGTCCGTCACTGTCAAGTAATTAATTGTCTTTAGAGAAGAACGTCAAATAAACTTCAGTTAACTTTCCACGTTGACGAATTGGGGGATGGAAGATGACTGGCAGCTTGTATTATGCATCCAATTTATAGATTTCAGATTAGATTTGCCATAGGACATATCCAACACGACCAAACTGGAAATTCATATGAACCAATAATTTGAAGGCAATATCAACATGAGGATTGGTTAGCTGTTTGACAACAGAGAACGCCGGAATAAAGATCGGAACTCCGTTTCCGAACAGCGGCCTATATGCCAGCCGTCGGTGATTGAAAGAAGATTTTTAATTAATTGTCTTGAAAAAAGAAGGGCAAATAAACCTCACTTCCCTTTCCAAGTTGACGAATTGTGCAGTAGTTTCAATACCTGTTGGCTCCTTGATAACGAAGCATGAATCCACGCCGACTAGCATTATTCAAACTTTTATTAATCTGGGTCATGCGATGGAGGGAGGTCAGTATGAGTCCAAACTTTTGCTCGGATATTAACATTAAAGACGCATGATTTCCCTCATATTAGTTACACAGTTGGACCATACATTCAATGAAGGTGTGCAAATTGGGTATGCCATTCTATTTCCTAATGCTAACATGGACAAAAATATTTGACTGACTGAAAACAACGTACAAACGCGTGAAAGTTTCTTCATTTAACTACTTTTCAGCAAAATCCTATACTTCCAAAATACACGGTGGCTATAATTAAACCTGACTCGATACGTTCCCGAATATTTCTGGAATGCTACGTCTAACAAGTTGGTTCCACAACACCTTGGGATTTGAGTCACCACCATGTGCGACGAAAGAAATAAAGCTTCGCCCAATAATTCATCAACTCTCAAACAACCAACTTGTGACTTTTTTCAGCACATTACGAGGAAAAAGATAACAAATTTCATAAAATATTTAGAGAAATAATATTGTTTAGAGTCATAAATAATATTTATAATTTGTGAGTTACAAGTGTTATATATAACCTACTAAAAATATAAAATTGCTAGACATACGATTCAAGGATATTGATGAGATAAATCAAATGACACCAAGAAATGTCACTAACGGTTAACAAAGTGTGTCACACGAGTTGTCTAAAGGTGTTAGACTTACTTGCTTTTTGGAGGCTCATATGGCACACTCTGGTCATCATTGGTGATCTTCTTTGATGTCATTGGATTCGTCTCATCAATATCTTTTCAACGATATCAGTGAATTTTTTTTGATGTCATCATAAAAAATTTAATGTGTCTTAGAGGTCTCTTTATTTCTTTCTTTTCACTCTCTCTTCTCTCTCATTTATCTTTATTGAATCTGGTGTCCAACCATTTTGTAATTTAAAAGAGTTGCATATGACACTTGCATGACTCGCGAATCTTATATGTCATTTGTGAATATCTAAACTGTATTATTTCTCTAAATATTTTTTTGAACTGTGTTATTTTATCATTTTTTTTCTTACTATGCTAGAGTCTAAAAGAACTCCTTAACTTGTCCTATGGTTATGGTAGGGAACATATAGCCATTATAATGCTTCAAACGAATGACCAAGTACTTCCTTCATGCCAAGATTGATGACCAAAGATGAAACTAAAATTATTATAGTACATATCGGTTTAATAACTATTAATTAATTATAAAATTGTCAAAGAATTGGTTGTGTAAATGTCAAAATGATTGGCTTTGATTAGTGAATGATTATTTGTGTTGATGAAGATGAATTTGTTTAGATTGTTAATTTGTCCAAATTATCTAAAGAATTAGTCAAGTTTATCTTATAGGATATAACGTGATTATTTATGTTATTATCTAGTATGTTTGGATAAATCATATAGGAAGTTCAAATGAGTTTTATAGATAATTACGAGTTATCTAATGATAACCAGATAAGTCTTTTTGTGAAACACATTAGTAGTCTGTTAAGAATGCAATATACTAGAAAGCTTGAAAATAATGTTTATCAAATGTTCTTATTCTTATCTCATGAATGTGTATATAAGAAAGGATAATCATAAGTATTTTGTAGAGCAACACTAGTAGCAGAGCAAAAGTGCCTGACCAACTAAAAAGTTGCATAAAGTTTCGCAACATTTACTCTTGATACATAAGTAGAGTGTGAAGAAAATTCCTAAGGAGAATTATTTGTTGAAGACTTGGAGAGCCTGCAAACTTCTAGGGAGAGTTCATGTGTTAATTGTTAGAAACTGAATATTCCAATTATGATGACAACAGTTTGAAGATCGTTAGGTGTTTTGGCAAGTTATTGTGTTAAAAGATAAAACAGAGTGTTTGTCTTAACAAGTAAGATATTATAGATACAAATGATTTGTAGTTGAAAATGCTCATCTTGAAATTTTTTAAACTAGTGAAAGTTGTCTATCATAGGTTTGGTTACCCTAGAGGGGTTTTGTTTTTAAAAAAAATCTTCAAAGGGTTTTCCTTTCATAACCAAATAACTTGTTCATTTAAGTTTTCATCATTTATACTTATTTAGTTATTGATCAGTGTTTGTAAAGTGTTAATAGATTACTTCTTAACATACAAGGAATAAAAACAGGATTGTCAAATGGTATTAGAGCTAGTTCACTCATTCTAACAGTGAGATCTAATTTCCCTATTAAACATGTCAATATTGACTTCACCACCTCATTGAATTCAATGGTGAGAACTATGCTTACTAAAAGTTAAGGATGAAAGCTTTCCTCAAAATAACTAGACGAGAAAGTCCGGCACTCAATGGAGTATGGATGAATTAAGCTTGAAACTCATTTTAGCGACTGGACTAGAGATGAACCCATTGATTGTAATTGGAATAATAAAGGCGTAGATGCTATATTCATTGTAATGTCTCTTGATGAATTTAAAATAATCTTCGTGTGAGATAGTCAAGGAAGCTTGGAATATTTTTAAAGTTACTCATGAGGGAATCAAGATGGTGAGAATTCCCACATTACAAATGTTAACCTTAAGATTTAAAAAGATAAGAATGTTGAAAGATGAATCTTTTAATGAGTTTTATACAAAACTTAACGATATTATAAATTTTACGTTTAATCTAGGAGAAAAATTGGACTCATGAATTGTAAAGAAGATTTTAAGATCTCTACCTTAAAGATTTCGACCAAAAGTAACAGCCACAAAAAAAAAAAGCAAGGATCTGGACACTATACATGTTAAAAAATTGGTAGGTTCCTTACAAACTTATGAATCTACATTGCCTCATCAAAAGAAATATAAGTCCATTGCACTTAATTATATTAAGAAAAAACATGATTTTTTTATAATGATCTTAATAGTGAAGATAATGCTCTTGTAGCTAGGAAATTAAGAAAATTCATGTTTAAGAAAAAAAAAGATGGTAAAGAAAAAAAAAGGCAAATATTTTGCCAAAAGAAATGAGTAAAAAAAATGGAAGTAAATGTAAAATTGAATCTAAGAAAAGAGTTAAAAGTTTTGAATGCTCATGATATGGTCACTTAAGAAATAAATGTCATAATTTCAAAAGAAATAAAGAAAAAAGCCTTTAATGTTACATTAAGTAATTAATCTAATTTTGAAAATTTTAATCATTATCTGATAATGAACTTGCTTTTTTTTTCTCTTTCTGATCTTATTGATAGATGTATTGACATGTACCAAATTGTTAATATATTAAATGACTTTGATAAATATCAAATTGTTACCAAATTCAGTAGTTTTGACATAAATCAAACTATTAGTTATTCTAGTGATTTAGATATTATTTTCGTTATTATTGATTATAAATTAAATTTGCAGGAAGCTTATGATGACTCATATAAGTCATGAAAATCAAGAAATTGAACAAGAAGTTGTTTAACAAGTTGACAATTATAAGGAATGAGAAGAAAAATCTGGATGAGGCTCTAAAACTGTGAGAAGTAGAGATATCTAAATCTCTCACTTAGCTCAAAACACTTAAGAAAGAACTAACAATGTGCAAATAGATAAAGAAACAATCAACAACACAAACTTTGATGGATTGTTAAAAGCTCAAAGGATCAACATTGATTATACATTTTTAGGATACACAAAGCATGAAAAGTCAATTAACAATAATCGGTAGCCTCTTTTTCCAAAGAAATTACCTTTGTAAAACGTAAACTAGAAGAGATTGTCATGCCCAGAGATGAGTAAAAAAAATCCAAACATGTAAGTTGAAAGGTAAGTCTATTCCTACTTGTTAACAATGTGGAATTGTAGGAAAGATAAATGTAACATATACAGTCGTACTAATAAATGGATTGTGAACAGTACTAGAACCTTGGATAATTGCTATGGAGTTTTAACCTTGACAACTTTAGGTTGTAATAAGGTAACACTGGATGATACATTTTTGGTATCAACGTCTTGGTCATATAAACTTTTAAGACTAGTCATAGATGTCTAAAAGGGAAACAATATGTGGTCTACCACATCTGTAAACAATTAGAATGATGGTGTGTTGAGCATATTAAGAAGGAAAACAAACCAAGGCTTAACACATGAAGACTATTGACATTCTAATCTTAAGACCCCTTGAATTGTTACATATGAACATAATGTGTCCAACTGAAACTGAGAGTCTAGGTGAAAAAAAAATATATATCATGTTTATTATCGATGACTATTCAAGATATAGTTAGGCTATTATATTAAGAGAAAAGTTTGAATCCTTTTATCTTATGAGCAAACTGTTGCAAAGAATTTAAAAATATTAATTTTTCATCTTTTTATAATGAATAGAGTATACATAAAGAATTATTTACTCCTATCACTACTCAGCATAATGGTATAGTTTATAAGAAGAATAGAGTTACACAAGAAATGACTCGAATTATGTTGAATAGTAAGAAAATTACATTGTTTTGGAGGAAGCTGTCAATACTATTGTACAATTTTGATTCGTGTTATGTTTAGAAGAACAATAAGAAGCTCACAGTCAGTGTTTAGAATTTCTTGCTATTTATTGAGAGATCAATAAACCTTGTATAAATTTATTAACAAAAGTGATAAATGAATCTTTCTTCTATACTTATCACACAACAAAGCATACAGAGTCTATAATCTATGAATTCAGACTATCATGGAATCAATTAATGTGGTTGTTGATAACAATTTAAAGGAATATGTCAAGAAAGATTTTTATAACATTATTGAGATAATTGAAGAAAACTCATTAAAAAAAGATGAAAAATACAAGAAAAGCTCTTCACATGTCTCATTGTGCAGCTCAAACCCAACCTGCCTTCCCATGAATTAATGAAGTTATTAAGTACTTAATATTAAATTTCTTCATTTATACGTGTAGCTCAAACCCAACATAAAGAGTTTCAAGAATAACTTAATATTAAATTTCTTCATTCATACACTCCCTCTAATTTTAACTTTTTTATACTCATATTTAATTTGACTTAATTTCAAGAGAGATAAAAGAGCATCGATGCCTATAATCACCTTATCAAATACGATTTAATATTATCTAAAAAGAAAAAAAATGTAAATTCGAACACTTGAAATGCTGGTTGAGAATATAATAATGGTTTTATATTACTGAAGTTGGAAAAACAGGTGTTCAAAATGTATCTTAAGATGTGTTTCAAAGTCAAAGATCGAGTTTCAGCTATGGGTGACTGAAAGTCTGAATTCAAACAAAATGTAGGGTACTTGGTTGCCAGTCGATGCATGGAATTTTGAAATACAGGCTGGCGCTGTTCCATTATTACACGGTTCCAAGTCACCTTCCCGTTAGTTTAAGCCCATAAACCACCGATTTCGACGACTTGCAGAAATCATAATTTCGGTTAGAAATCCATGGAATTGAACCATTTGCTGAAATTTAGGCATAGATGTTAGATATTGGAGGAAGGCATAAAACGACTATATGGAGCAGTTAGGTCCTTTTCATGATCCTGGTGAATTGTTTTGAAGTTCATGTAATTGAATTGAAACGTTCATTCATGGAACTCTGAATTTTTTTTTCATTTATTATGGAGATTCATTTATCTCATCATTACCCTTTGTTTTGGGTTTTTTTTGCCATCCTTAGTTAAAAGAATTTTGAATTTCAAATCTATGCATTAAGTTTGGTATGAACAAAAATATTGTAACTTTATATTTAAATTTTGGATTTAGATTCTAGATTATCCTTACAGTTCTAGACTTTTAATTCCAAACTTATAATCATGGTTTTTAGACCCAGCCCGGTCCAAGGTTCGGGTTCCGGGTTTTGACCGGGTTATCAGGTCGTCTGGGTCAATTTTTTTTAAAATCAAAACGACATTGTTTTAGTAAAAAAAAACAAAAGTTAACGGATTGCAATCAGGTTTTTAACCAGGTCTTGCTGGATCAACTGAGTCGCTGGGTCACACTAAGTTTTTCCTTCCCATGCTTTTCTTAAACACGGCCCGGTTCTAGCCCCGAGTCGATCGGGTCCCGGATCAATCCGGATTTTAAAACTATGCTTATAATAACATCACTTTAATATAAATTTAAACCTTTACACTCGTTTTATAAACAAGAGAAATAATCAAATAACTTGAATATTTTTGAATTTAAAAAATAACTTATCAATTACATATCAAAGAACTTACATTTATATATTGATTCTCAATTTGATTATAATCACGTACTGAAAATATTTGACAAGAGAACATGGATTAATGTATTTTTGTATATTTATATTTTTGGATAATAAAAACAACAGTCATACTGAATTACAAATCTATTGGTTATTGATTACAAATTATCTTCCTATAAGTTATCAACATCTACAAGTTATCTACTTACAAGGTATCAGCCAGCTACAAGATTACAGCTCTACTAATAAACAAGTCTTGAAAATCCTGCAAACTTGGTGAATTGTAAAGCAATCGTAGTTGTTGATTCATGGAATTGTTATTGTGTGTCCTTCTCCTCAAACCCTAGTTCATATAGAGAAAAGATAATGAGCAACTGCATGTTAACCAGCCACCTTCTTTATTCCTTCCTTATTTCAAAGGTGTACGATTGAAACTGTCTAATTCCAACACCTTACTTGCTTAAGGTTATTAGTTACTTACACACAATCAAATTTCCACTTCTTTTCTTCAAGCTTAAACTCCATTACTAATTCTCTGATTAATTTTAGTGGATGACACCTTCATGATAACATAAAAATTAAAATAAATCCATAAAGCTTGTATAAATACCCAAAGCTTAAAAATTCAAAATTGTTTCACAATTATATAACGAAATTTAACTACTAGTTACAATTACAAATTACAAAAAAAAAAAAATGGCCTAGCAAAAATATTGTAGCCCACAAAAGAAACACTATGGAGTATGGATTGGTAATGGTTTTTTATTTTTTTATTTTTTTTGTTTTTGAAGTTTTTTTTGGGTTACTAAACTGCATTTTTTAATCTTATTCTTATACAGTCATCACATTGACTGAAATTTAGACATCATAAATTATTTTAATTAGTTTGTTATAGGTTTTCACTATGAAAAAAAAATCCTAACATTAAATTAATGCTTAATTTGATAAAATAGAATTAAATTATTTAAACTTTAGGAACTAAATTTGACATTGAAACAAAAACGCAACCTTTTCTTTTATATATATATATATTATTCATGAGGCATATTTTTAAAAAGTTTGGTCCCATAATATTTATGTTTTTCATTTGTAATCCTTTTTTTATTAAAGTTTTGACGTTTTAGCCCTACATTTTATTGTTTTGCTTTTTAACCATTGAGTTTAGTAAAGAGAAAAGGTTACCGGAAAATAAGGGAAAAGAAAGAAAATTGTCCGTTTTCTATATTTTTATACAATTGGACATATTGCTCATGCGTAATCAGCTTCGTGCCCATGCCACGTCTGTACAATTGTACAAGAAAAAGATATCAGGTTCAGTCCGTTACTTTTATAAGATTTTGAACTGCCCTTGCCAAGTTATCTTCCTTCAGCTTTTTTCTTATTAAAGGGTCAGAATAGTAAACCAGCATGGAGGCCTTGGTCTGTTTCCTTTTGTTATTTTGGGCTATTTTTCCCTTATGTTTTTGGGCGGTTCTTAATGGGTTTGGACTGCAATTTGATTCAAGGGAAACTTCAAATATAGACAACTTAAAAAAAGAGATAATAACGAAAGCATAACAAAAAAAAGTTATTTTATTTATTTTGTATGAAAACGTTTTTTTTTAATATGTTTGTATTTTTAATCAAAATATATAATAAAAAAATATAGGAAAAAACAATATTTTCATGACTTATAATTATTTTACATGATTTAACATATTTTAAAAATACCAAAAACTTAGTTTTTATATTTTGCACACATCTTGGATTTAATAACAAATTTAATAAAAAGTTTATTAAATTCATGGAAACTTGACCTAAATTTTAAAAATACTGAAAAAACAATTTTTTTTTATATTTTAATATTTGAATTTATAAACTTATACGTAAATATTTTTAATATTAAAAAAAAATAAACTAAGCCCATGAAAAATAAATATAACCCCATTTTTTCTCTTTTCATTTATTTTTAATATCCAGAATTATAAACTTATACGTAAGAGTATTTCTAATATTAACAAAAACAAAAATGCAAAAAAAAAATTGTTATGGTTTTAAAATGATTAGCCTAGACTCATAAATTCACTATACTAAGATTGATTTGTTTTAACCAATAGACATATTAATGGATAGAAAAACACAACAATGTCTTAATAATAATCAGACAAACAAATAATATAACTTATCTTAGATAGGATGTACTAAATATGATATTGTTTTTTTAATACATAACAAGTCTCCTTATCCAGACTTTGAAGACTAGTTAGGGTTTCTAATAACTAAAATATTAAGTAAAGACTCCAAACATTTTTAAATCATGAAAGGACAATAATTCTTTATTCTTTCCATACCACCAAATCTTGTTCTAGAAGGATGATCATAGCGACGCCGTACACGTGCGATGGAATGACAACTTCACTAGGGAGTTTTTTGTGGATTAAGTTTTGTTGTTTGTCTGTTTATTGTGCTTTAATTTATTGGCTTGTGTATTTTTTTTTCAACATACATTTTTATATGCTTTAAATCTTTGTACATATTGCTCATGCATTTGTATATTACATATACAATAACACCTCATGCATCACATGTTTTAATTTTTTAGAGCATGCACAAGCTTCTAGGTTACATGAAAGATTATCGGTTTACCCTATAACTATTTATCAAGATTCAAGTTCTTAAAACACCTAAATTATATTTGAGTACCTGCTTGGTAATGATGAACATATGTATCTTAATTATTTCTTACAACACCCTCATACTACCTTTACAAAAACCATTACTAGGCAGATTTGAGATCTTTTTTAGACTAGATAGAAAACCTACCCACACTCATCTAATGATTAGACCATATCCGTAGGATGTATATGTCACCTGTAAATTACTTCAAGGAAAGCCTAACATGTAACATATTGAATTTTCAGGACTTTTAGGTGGCGAATGGTTGACACATAGATTCTATAAGAGTCTGAATTATTACAAGTCGACTGAGATGAATATGAATTCCCTCGTCAATGTAATAATGACATCAGGTTCCTAAATTTATAAATGACGACCGTTGTCACCCTTAGATGGTGAACATGTATTCAATTTACTTTACCACAAACATCTCATATGAAAAACAAGGAATGAGCCTGCTGGGAAGATGAAGGTCGGAAAGAGATGGAAAGTGATTTGAACTCTAGTGGAAATTTTAATTGAATTCGTGAATCCAAGATCTTCCCAATTCAGGCTTGAGATTGATAATTGAGCTTGACATAATAGATGATCTGCCCCAAGGTATTAAGACTATAATAACTACCCTCACACAACATCCTCACCTAGAGACGAGCACAAGATGTATAAAATCACAACAAAGAGTTATCAATTCTTTAAAGAGAGTAATTCAATCAAGAAAATCTTTAATTTCTATGCTACAATAGACGACAACTTTATATAAATTAAATTTAAAAATTAAGTCTTACCAAAGAGCATTTATACTCTTAGAGATAAACCTCTGAGATAACTTAATGGCCTTACTTGACTTAATTTGAAATTAAACCCAAAAACTAACTAATTAACTTGAAAATAATAAAATAAATATTCTGAAATTTTTATCGTATGATGCCACTGCTAATACCTAAAAAACAAGAGAAATAATTGATTGGATGCAAAATCCCTCCATTATGCCACTTCTCTTTGAAAAATAGAATACAAAATTTTCTTGTCCCAATAATCTTAGTTTGCTGCCACCTTTAGCGTCCATGGTAGAGTAGGATTTTTTCCCCATTAAATCTCCTTGATATATTAGACTCTTTGCTAGATTAGACTTTCCTTTTCCAAATAATTCATGATTTTCTTGTTGGATTAGGAAACACAAAATACTTGACAAAACAAGCTCAATGATGTCGAAATTACTCCCTTAGCTGAAACTTGTGGTCCTCAAGCCTATCTTGAATATGAATCAAGTTTATTAAGGCTTGTTCTTCTTAAGTTGTTTTTTTATAGTCCATCTTAGCCCATACGTCTTGCAAAAACCCATTAAAAGCTTCCTTAAACTTATTTACTCTAGCTCTTGTGATTGCACCTACTAGAACTACTAATGGATCCTTTAGTGTGGGTTAGGTCGCATCATCCCCTCTATCCTCAAGAGGATTCAATCTCGAATCATCACCTACATCAAACAAAGAGAGATCAAATACATTAAAAGTAACACTAACTCTACACTTACCTATAAAATTCACTTTATAAGCATTATCATTGATCTTCTCAATGATCTGAAAGGGACCATCTCTTTTTGGCACCAACTTAGATCTTTTTTTTCTTAAGAAACCTTTTTTTTTCACATATACACCCAAACCCAATTTATCGGTTCAAATCTCACCAATTTCCTTCATTTATTGGTTTTGTATGTACATTGCTCATTCTTTTTCTCTATATATTGTTATACCTTAGCAGTCAAATCACCACATGTGCTTTTCTATTACCATCAAGACAAACACTTTCATCAATAGGTAAATGAATCAAACATAATGGTGCCAAAATATTAAAAATACAAATAATCTCAAATGGTGAAAAATTAGTACTAGAATGCACGCTACAATTAAATGCAAATCCAATAAATGGGAAATCTTCCCGATTCAAGTTCTTTTGGATAATAGATGTTGACAATTGAATTAAAGTCTTATTCACTACTTCAGTTTGTTTATCAATCTGTGAATGACAAGTAGTAGAAAATAACAACTTAGTACAAATGTTCCCCATAATACTTTTCAAAAGTAACTTAAAAATTTAACATCTTGATCTAACACAATGCTTTTAGAAACATCATGTAAAAAAAAATATTTTTTTATGTTTGTTGCATCATTGTTTTATTACAAGATATAAAATGAGTCATCGTAAAAAACCTATCAACAACTACAAAAATTAAATCTCTACCTTTCTTTTACCTTGGCAACCCTAAGACCAAATCCATAGAAACATAAACTCAAGGTTCCTTAGGTACGGGTAAAGGTGAAAATTAGGTAATTAGACATTTTTTACATCAATTAATAGTTTTTACAAGCCTGAAAAAAGTCTAAAAAATCCTAAAAAAACCCAAAAAAAAAGAATAAGGTTTTTCTAGTTTTTAACATCAATTAACCAAACCAAACTGAATAAAAAATTATTGGTTTGAACCCGTTTCAGTTCATTTTCGTTCATGAATAAAAAAAATTGGTTTGGTTATTTTTTTAAGTAAAAACCGAATCGAACAAAAAAAGCTCACCCTTAAAATTAGGCCCAGAGACAACTAATGATTTTAAAGTGAAGAAGATCTAGGCTAAGTGGGTTTTGAGATTTAGCCATACATGCTCACTTAGCTCGACTCGGCTCAACACTGTTCAGGTCTTAGGCCTAGTATATGGCTTGGACTTGAGTTTACTATAAAGTAATTTTTTAGCCTGAAAATTATTTTTTGCAATCTCATTATTAGATTATCTAACAAGTAACCCTCCTCTACTTAAACAATTTATTTTTAGATGGAATAATATTAATTTTTTATTTTTTTATGACGGGTTATTAAGACAAAATGATAGATATTAATTTTGATAATTACTATAATTAATTTTGTATTAGTTTTGGTTTTAGAAATCAATATAAAAAAGAGGTTTAAAGGCGATGTTATATACACAAAGTAATGTATATTTTTATCTTCTTCTCATATGTTTTTCCAACCAGTTTTGCTTAATTTTTCTTTAGTTATTCTAGAGCTTAAGTTTGAGTGATGAGATTCAACGAGCATTACCAAAGAATCTATTAGAGGTACCAATTAAGCCTATTACAATGTCTAAATCTAAGAATATCAAAGAGGAATTTAATTAGGTAATTTAAGATGTTTGGGTTATAAGCTATGAAATATGATAAATTGGATCATCGTGTAGATGCCATATTTGAAGCTACAAGTGAAGGTTTGTTGTGATTCCAGTTGAGCTAAAAACTATTTATCTCAAGCTTTCTATTCACACATGATAGGCTCAATAACTCATCTCAAATAGAGAATGATATGTTTGAAGTCAGACTTAAAATATTCCATAAAATAAGAAAAGATAGAAAATAAGTGTTTTCCATATAATTTATGGATTCTTGTGAGGCAAAGATGTAATTACATGGAGAATCCTTACTTTAGAAGGATTCCATACTTCTTAAAAAGATCTATTAGGAATAAATCTTTTTTTTTTTAAGGATTCCTTATGCAACAACAATCATTATTATTCAATGACATTAGAAACCATTTTGGGCTTATTTTTTAATGTGTAGTTTTACGCAAATAAACATAACTTTCAATTCGATCGTTGGATCAAGTAAGATTTTGCTAGACTTTTCTAAAGATATTTTTTATATAGTTAAAATTTAATAACAATCAGACATCAAGAAGGCTTTTCAATAAAACCCATAAGCTAATGTGCATAAATTGCATTGTTTTCCTAAGTGGTCTAGGATTGTTTTTTTCTATTTTTAGAAATATTGTGTCATTTTTCAATACTATTTAAGATATTTTACCTAGTATAAACATGGTTATTTAGCTTGTATTTAGGTTTTTTTTTAAGACAATCTCCCTCTGGTTATGGAAAACAACCTTAACCACCCTCTATCTTTGACAAAGTCTTATTTATGGTTATGCGACCCCTAAAAGGTATCTAATCCCATGTCTCCTTTTTAATAGGATTAAGCCATATATCCCCTCTTAAAGAGACTTGGATGCGCCACTCTTTTAATGGGACTTGATCGTGCATAGTCTTTGCATGACTGACATTCCATTTTATCCTAAAAGAAATACATGTTAATAAGGTTTTTTCATGACCTCATTATGATGTGTAAAGATAACACTCATCCACAACTGTATGGTAACTCCATCACAAAGTATAAACGAACCACACCATTTAGTATAAAGGGGTTTTACAATAAGATTTTAAAGTCATCTTGGATATCTCTTTAACAATTTTAAGAAGCACCTTAGCTCATCAAAAAACATGGCTAAATAGTTTAAACTTGATAAATCACATCTCTAAATCCCTAGTTTACTTAAATTACATCATATAAGAAAATTATTTAGTTTTAAATTGAGTAAACCTCATGTTAACAAAGAAGGGAAACTAATGATGGGTGATATTGCATTTGGGAAGGGAACCATAGCAGTTGATAAAGGTTGCTGGTGGAGCTAGAGAAGAACCGGTATAAGGGTTGGCAAACATTAAACCTGCTAGAGCGGTTGCCTTAGCCCATGAAGGAATCAAAATCTCGCTACTTCTCCTAACTTTTCTAGAGTAGGAGAGAGCGAATCTACAAGCAAAGAATCAAAAATGTAAAAGAATAGGCATCGTGCAAGAGCATAACATGGTAAAATAAGAAATTGAAAGATTTCGTTGAAATTGTTTGTCTGGAAATTTCCCGAATTCGAGATCTTAAAAAAAAAACACTAAATTGAACTTGGGATGTCTACAAATCAATAAGATAATTCTCCTACCAATCATGTGTCCCCCTCCTTAACAAACCAATAATATGTTTCCTTAATTGACCTTACATCCTTTCATAGAGGACTAGTCATACCTCCTTTTGAATAAAGGTTATACCCCTAGATACGTTTAAACTCTCACTCTCGAATCTAACTGCTACACCCGGATACCATCATTGGGTTAGCATCTGAACTACTTCATCTACCTTTCGTATAGTTGATACCAAGCATTAAAGAATCACACATACCCTTTCCATAAGCGGGTCTATAATGGCATTATGACATGCTTATACCTAGCGGATGATCGTCATGATTTCATGTTTTCTACTTAACTATGAACTACTAAGCATTATGGGTTAATATCCTAAATTATGATATCTAAGATAGGTGAAAAAGTGTTTTCCCCTCTCTACCCTAATCTAATTGTAAGTGTTGGTATGGCTCATGGCTATATAAATGTCTATAAGCTATCAAACAAACAATTCCAACCTAAGAGCTCACTTTTTCTTCATCTTCAACATTTAAACATCCTTTTCCTTATACCTTCTCTTCAAACACGCACAATACAACCTCTAAGACTTTATTTTCTTACAATTTTGCTAACTTATACACTAGATGGTTCCTTAAACCTGTCACATCCTGATTTTTACAAGCCCAAAACAACAGTAATTTTTTTTTTGTACTTGACACACATCGTGTCGGTAATCGGCGAACATGTTCCCTTCACATCATCAATATATAATCCATACATCAACAACAATCAACATTTCATTTAAAAGTGAATCTTACATAAACTTATAATATTATGTTTGCATGATTAGAAGTTCGCATTTAAAATATACATGCATAGCCATGAGTTTGTATTCTATCCTACAAATAGTCATCACGAATTTAATCTAAAAGGATCTAATAATAGTTATACATTTAGTACATTAATTCATATAAAATACATCAAGATTTAGAATGCAATTACATGATTCTTTGCAAAAATAGGTTCCCATGTATCGGGTTTCCTAGGCACCTTGTTGGTATGACGTCCCTACTGTAGTACAAAACATTTACAAGAATGCAATTACTTAATAATAATAATAATAATAATAATAACAACAACAACAATAAAAAAATGGTATGGCAGTTTAACGAAGCATTAACATTATCTCATGTTTGAAGCGTGACATTTGAAGTTCCTTCATGTTTTTGGTATACACAACTTGCAGTATATATATATATATACACACACCAATTCTTGCAATCAACTATAATCTTAAATCCGGCCATTCTTTTAAGACATCATTTGTCAATGTTAACTATTCACTCACCCCGGCCATCCCCTTCGAATTCCATCAGCCAACATTAATCAACTGTTTGTCCCGGTCATCCCTTTGGATGCCATTAGCCAAAACTAATCGTTTATTTATTCCGGTCATCCTTCAGATGCCATTAGCCGAAGCTAATCAATCGTTTGTCGTGGTCATCCATTTGGATGCCATTAGCCGAAGTTAATCAATCGTTTGTCCCGGTCATCCTTTCGGATGCCATTAGCCGAAGCTAATCATTCATTTGTCCCGGTCATCCATTCGGATGTCATTATTTGAAGCTAATCAATCGTTTGTCTCGGTCATCCCTTCAGATGCCATTAGCCGAAGCTAATCAATTGTTTGTCGCCGAAGCTAATCAATCATTTGTCCCGGTCATCCATTCGGATGCCATTAGCTGAAGCTAATCAATCGTTTGTCCCGGTCATTCATTCGAATGCCATTAGCCGAAGCTAATCATTCATTCCATTCAGATGCCATTAGTCGAAGCTAATCATTTATTTGTCCCGGTCATCCATTCGGATGCCATTAGCCGAAGCTAATCATTCATTTGTCCTGGTCATCCCATTAGCCGAAGCTAATCATTCGTTTGTCAACATTTAAGCATTTGGCAATCTGATATCTGAATTAACACAATACGACAACGTTCATGATAAGGTATTTCAATGTTCAAGGTCATCTCTTCAGATGCCTTTAGCCAAAGCTAATCGTTTATTTGTTAACATTTAAGCATTTGATAGTCTGGTATCTGAATTAAAACAATATAGTAATATTCATGATAAAGTATTTTCATTATTAAACATTATTTAAAAGGAAGGTGAAAGTCACCTACCTGTAGTAGAAGCTCTACTCGTGCTCCCCTGTTGCTGCTGTTGCACCACACCGGTGGTCCCTCCTGCAGTCACAGACTCATCTCATAAATTTTCCTTATTCAAGGATATGTTTTATAATAATCATATCAATAGCTAATAAATCTTTCTTTCAATCATTTCTTTTTTTATATCTTACGTTTTTCTCATTACACCCATCAATGTTGTCATCCTTTATCCAACCATAGTTATCATTCCTTCAGGCTGATATTATAGAGAATCCATATTCATCAATTACTCATATGTTACTTTCTTATGCATGTTCATTTCCTCGTAATAACATACATACATATATCATGTATATTTTCAGAGTTGGTATCTTAATGTGCAAGTGTTCGTATGACTCAATTCCTTTATATAGTATTCACGTGAAAGTCTACTGTTACTGTCTAACTTTGAACTGTTACTGTCCAATTTCCAACTGTTACTGTCTAACTTTGATCTGTTACTGTCCAATTTCCAATTGTTACTGTCTAACTTTGAGTTGTTACTGTTTGACTTTGAACTGTTACTGTTTGACTTTTCCAACTGTTACTATCTAAACACTCATCAGATTTTTAACTATATCTAGACTTATAGAACTCTGTTTCAAGCGAGATTAGTTTCGTTGGAAAGCTAATACACGAGGCTACAAGTTCTTTGAGGAAAGAGAACCTAGTTCTACCTTTGAGATAGTCAAAATTGCTCATCAACAAACACTTCCCTACAGGGTCTGTCAAGACCCAATCTCGGTTGATGACCCATAGCTGGGGTTCTACAGCTCCATATTGAGCAAAACCAATTTCTTAGTTAGCTAACATCCAAAACTACAATTACTATGAGAAACTTGATCTTAATTCTCTCATCCTTCTACTCGAATTCTCTCTAAAAGTTAGGAGATGAATCTGTCTAGATTCATCAACCTTTCCATTTATACACAACATCCACAATTTAAATCTTTCTCTATCATCACAACCCCTGGTCATATCACATATCGTTTAAGACTGTAAAAAAAAGAATATCTTTATAAGAGCCAATTTATCTTATTTATTTCAATCTTCCCTCTTAACGTCAAAATAAAACATTCTTATCGATTTTACAAACTTTCTGAACAATATTCTTCTAAACACAATCCTTGACACAGTTCCTATAAACCATAAATAACAAACGAATAATATTCCAAACAATCTATACTGTCAAGTTATAATGCATTATTATAAGTATAACATATCCAAATATTAACTTCATCAAATGGTGAAATTTCCAGAAATATGGGTTTAACGGAACTGACCTCAAACTTGCAGACCTACTGTGCGAGATATACAACTTCTATACCAAATGTTTGTTTCAGATCTCCACCGTTTAGAATCTAGAAAAAATCAGGAAGAACAACATATCCAAGTTATAGCCTAATCCAACGGTGGCCGAAGGAGAAAACAGACAGCAAAGAAGACTGTCCAGAAGTGTATTTTCCCAAATATTTTCCTCCATCGATATCTCTCAAACGGGGATTGATATAGAAAATCTCTACGGTGACAATGTACACGACATGGATGAGAACAACATACCCAAATATCATGTTGATCCAACGGTGGAAGGTGGAGTTATAGCTGCTGGTAGATTTACCATCAATATATCTTCTCTCCAGCCTCTCTCTAAACTCTCTCTTACTCTTGCCAGTCACTCCAAGAGAGAAAATAGAATGATATTTATAGTTCTAACATCTTGTTAATTGCACATTTATCCCCATTCCTTTTTATCATTTATACATAAACTCCCAACCTTCTGTTATTTGAATATTGACCTCTTTTGATCTTACGTATTCATTTTGTCCTCACAAATGTTTTTCTTTTCAATGATTTAGTACTATATTCACTTTTCATTTCATTAATTTCACTATTTTTATCTTGATTAGGTTTCTTTAATTTAATTTAACCCATTTTACTATTGGTTAAATTTCTCATCTTTTAAATACCCAGAAAAATTATAACCGAGGGTTTACAAAACTAAACTAAGGTCTTATTTTACAAGTGTTAGTGAAATCCAAGTCCAGCAGTTTCAATCTCATAACCCTTATACCTTAAAGAGACCTTGATCTTATAGGGTTTTTCATGAGCCTTATCAATTATTAACTTGATTCATTAATTTGATCATTGAGTCATTAATGCAACTATTGAGTTAACGGGTGACCCTTGAAAAATACATACATAATGTGTGATAGTAGATTGTTGCAAAGGGCTATTATTAATGCAATGTGCCATTTTATTTTGTAGATTCTAGGCTTTTTTAAACACTTGTTTTTTTTTTTACTTTTGTCTTTTGCTCTCTTTTTAATACTTTGCAGCAATTTTAAGCTCTTAAAGTATCTCCAAGAAATGTGCTAAATTGAAAGCAAAAAAGATAATAATAATAATTTAGCTTTTCAATGCTTGTTTTACATGCTACAAGGGGAATACTAAATAAAATACCAAAATACCATTTTTCTTTACAAAAATGTTATTCCTAAATATCTTGCAAAAATATCATAACCTTATAAAATACTATTCATTGAAATAGTGTTTTCTTCTTCACAAGTTTTTTTCTTTGAATTTTTTTTTAAAATATATGTTTTTTCTAAAAAAATCTATGTTTTTTCGGTTTGCTTTCAATAAGATTTTTTTAGTCTCATGAACCATGTTACGAGTTTGACGAGTTCACACAGATTGACTTGGGTTATTTTTTTTCCTTTTTTATTGAATTTTTTTTTAATTTAATCTTTTAATATTGAATTAATTGAAAATCATCTGAGTTATCTTTATACCCTTCAAGCCAACCAGGTCATATTAGATTTTTAAAATAATCGTATATCAAATATATTAAAACATAATTGGCTTTTCTAAAAGGCTATTTACCATTGGAGGGCATATAAACAAAAAAAACACTTTATTTATACTATTTTAAAAAACCATATTATCAATTTAGTTTTTCTAAATAACATCTCCTTTGGAGATGGCTTACTGAGTTTCTTTCATTGATAAAAGCATTTCATTTTTATAAAAAAAAAATGAAAGAAAAAGTTAGTTCTGTCTCTTAATTTTTATTCCCTGTTAAATCAAAATTCGGCTAGTCTTTTACTTTTGGTCCAGCATCTCCAGGCCCAAACGCAATATACTTCCCTTTCATGCTGTCCATGTGAAGTCCAAAAATAAAGATCATGCTCCACGTAAGAGGCTTCAGCCATCCTCATTTTAAGACGCTTCTCTAATCCTTTCCCCTTCCAGTCTGAAATTAGCATCCATTCTTTCAGCATTCGACACCATGTATCCCACCAGAGGAAGAACTAAACACTTGCTCTTTCTCTTGCCCATTTCAATCCTTGTCGTAACTCTACTCTCCTTTAAAAGACCTGCTAAATTTAGCTCAAAAACCGTAGAAATCCCACGATTACACATCCACAAACACATCCAAATTGCCCACTCAGCGTGTAAAGGCACACTATACCCTGAACTTTGCGTCTCAACTCTTGTATCTCTCCCAGATCTAGCCTCTAAGTCCCTTCCAGAATTTATCTCTGCAACCTTAAACAAAACAATGGACGAGGTTAGAGCCTCCTCCGCAGACTGCAATGCCATCAGAAACAAAATGAAGCTAGGACCACTTGAAAAGGTAGCTCTCAAAGACTGTATCGAGCTCTTCGATGACACCATTGCCGAGCTCAAATCAGCCATCTCTAACCTCGCACCAAGAAAATCAACCTCAAAGCATTACCACGACTTACAAACTTTATTAAGTGGTGCCATGACGAACCAGTACACGTGCCTTGATGGGTTTGCTCATAGTAAAGGAAAAGTTAGGAAAGCAATCAAGAAAGGCCTGTATAACATATCTCACCACGTAAGTAACTCCTTAGCCATGCTCAAGAAAATCCCTGGCGTTAACGCATCTAAGTCCGAGGTTTTCCCTGATTATGGTAACGTAAAACATGGGTTTCCATCTTGGTTGTCAACCAAAGATCGAAAGCTCTTGCAGGCTTCCGCCAATGCAACCAAATTTGATTTAATAGTAGCTAAAGACGGTACAGGAAACTTCACTACCATTAGCGAAGCAGTGAGAGCAGCTCCAAACTCAAGCGATACAAGGTACGTACACATTGTTTTTTATACCATTTTCCTCAAACTCTGAAAATAAATATTGGTAGCGTATATATATTTAAGACGACATTGGTTATGTGTTGCGTAGGTTTGTGATACATATAAAGGCCGGGGCATATTTTGAGAACGTGGAGGTGGAGAGAAAGAAGAAGATGCTAGTGTTCATTGGGGATGGCATTGGAAAGACTGTGGTCAAAGCAAACAGGAGTGTTGTTGATGGATGGACTACTTTCCGGTCAGCCACTGTCGGTGAGTCTAAATTTTCTTTCTTTTTTCTTCGGTATTTAAAACTTTTTATGTTCCGGATGGTCATTGGAGAGGTAAATGGTGATCATGCTGCACCGTTTCGGGTCTTTCATTATCTCCTCGTGAATCGTGATCATTGTCAAATTCGGACACTGGCAACCACTGTGACTGGAGGAGCCATGAATACGCGGGACAGTAAATTATAATTTAGTTACTTTAATTTTGAAAAAGAAATTAAATAGCTCCTTTGGTTTCAAAAAATCAATTAGAAATCCTTTGACTAGTGTTGATAAGTTAAATTTAGTTATATTTTGTTCTAAAAACTATCCTGTTTTCATTAATCATTCCATGTTGTCTACTTATAATTTTTTTTCTGTTTCTTATATTTTCTAAAGTAGGAAAACAAATTAATTTAAAAAAAAAACATGAAATGAATGAAAATGATTAGATTATAAATGGATTTAAAAACATAGGGATCAAATACAAGTTTCTGAAACTATGAGGGCTAATTAGTCAGTTTTGATAAACTAAAGGGAGTAAGTTTACAATTAACGCTATGTGGGATATAAAAGTAATGGTCACATATAACTCATGAGACCGCTGTAGTGGCCGAATCGCAGCGGGCAGATTTTGTGGATTATTTTAATTTCGAGGAGCCAAGTTGCATCCACTTCTCTACCTTGAGGAGCTAGATTCAATTTAATTGCCGGGTTGTCCAAGTTCAGAAAAAGTGGCAGGGTTGTCTCGCGTTATCGACAGGTCCTGTTCCTTGAATTATTTGGCGTGTTTGTGGGCAGCTGAAATCTCAGTCTAGAAGGGGACAACGCATGAAGGTTGAGCTCTCGAAATTTAATAGTTAACTACAGTTTCTTGTCTTTTTTTTCCTTACTCTGGATCGATCCCACAAAAGACACCAAAATGGTGAAAAAACTGGTACCAACTTGGGTGGGGGACCCGATTGGCTTTGCTTAGATCAAAAGATATACCCACCCACTGAAAAAAATACTCATGATAAAAGTAGGTAGATTGCTGATTCCGATCGTGAAATGTAATGAAGAATTACATTGCATTAATTGGTGTACAAATATGCATTCAAATCAATCCAAGTACATAATGCATTATTGAAATTAATTGCAACTTTCTTGAGAAAAGCGAATTATATTCAACGTCGTGCTAAGTCCATCTGGTAAAAGGCACGCAATCACCATGGAGAAAACACCTTGTAACTTGGTTTATCGACGAGGACAAAGCAGAACAGATGCGGCTCACAAGATGCTTCATTCTTATGATTAGTGATTACTCTCTCATTAGTCTAAACAATGATTATCATTAGAGCGAAGTAGATACTTTTATTGCTTTTACATTTTTAGACCCTGTTCTGTTATTATGGTGTCTTTTAGCCATCATTACTTCATTGGTATTATACAAGTTTTGTCCACATGACACGTTGGTATTATTTAGAGTGCAAATGATTTCTATTTTATCGAGCACTTGGAGACTTGCTAGGTTTAGAAACACGTGTGCACATGATATTAGAGGATAAATACCCTTATCTTATTTAAATAAAAAAATAATACTTGCAGGGCAACGACTATTATTCACTTTATTATTTATAAATTATATGGAGAGGCTGGAGAGCACCAACGATCGAGTTGGATAGATGAGGTTTTCTTCTTGTTGTTAACGAGAAGATGCATGAGGTTTTTAGCGATCTTCAGAGTGGGTCTCGCAGCGTAGCCACAGGATCCGCTCGCATCTCTAGTTCAGCGTGTCTTGTGGGCCATTGAAACGCGTTTAGCTACTCATTTTTGTCGGGAAAAGAGCGCTGTCTTTTTGACATTTGGAAAGTTGAAATTTGGGTCAAAACTTTGATGATTTTCTCCTTTCCTTTTTCACTGCATGACGCATAAAAAATGGAGTGCACAACTACACATCCGAAGCTCTTTGTGAGACCCCATACAATTATGTAACTTTTTGCATGATGCTTAAAAAAGAAGACTTGATTTTTTTTTTTTTTTAGATAGGCATTCGATCCATCCAGACACATGTATGTCCAAAGGATGGAGCAAAAATACTCCGTGCACTGATAATTGCTACTACCTTTTTACTCCCATCTAAATAAATAAATACTCTTGTCATTTTATTCAAACATATGTTTAATCATTTACTTTACGAATACATAGCAGTAGATTTTCTGAAATAATATTTATTGCTGTCGCAATTTGTATGCGTACATTTATAACAAACAACTAACCCACCCCTTTTAATTTGTTTACTTGCTCGCAGCGGTGGTAGGAGACGGGTTCATTGCCAAGGGCATAACCTTTGAAAACTCAGCAGGGCCTAGTAAACACCAAGCAGTGGCCTTAAGAAGTGGCTCGGATCTCTCTGCATTTTATCAATGCAGCTTTGTTGGTTACCAAGACACCTTATATGTCCATTCTCTTCGACAATTTTATCGCGAGTGCGACATATATGGCACGATTGACTTCATTTTTGGTAATGCAGCTGTGGTATTTCAAAACAGCAACTTGTATGCTCGCAAACCAAATTCAAACCAAAAGAACATATTCACTGCCCAAGGTAGAGAAGACCCTAACCAAAACACTGGAATATCAATCCTCAACTGCAAGGTTGCTGCTGCTGCTGATCTAATTCCAGTTAAATCATCGTTCCAAACTTTTTTAGGACGGCCATGGAAAGAATACTCAAGGACAGTTTTTCTTCGATCATATATTGATGATCTGGTCGATCCTGCTGGATGGCTGGAATGGAATGCATCGTTTGCATTGAGTACCCTTTACTATAGGGAGTACATGAACAGAGGTCCAGGTTCAAATACAAGTGCAAGGGTGACATGGCCTGGTTACAGGATCACCACAAATTCAACTGAGGCCAGTCAGTTTACAGTTGGGGCATTTATACAAGGAAATACCTGGTTGAATTCTACAGATATTCCATACTTTCTCAATTTGAATTGAGGCATTTGTTAATTTTTGCTTTAGTCTTCTTTGAGCTGTATGTTAGAATGTGTAAAATAAACACATTTGAAAGGGCACATTTGAGGCCAAATTTTAAGTGGAATATTTTATTTACTTTTAGGATTAAAATTTTGTCAAAAATTATTCTCCTACATAAATTTATGTTAACATAAAATATTATCATGATTAAAACAAATTATAAATAAATAAAAAATTAATATCAAATAACTCTTGTTTAACATGTTTTTATAAAACTTAAAATCTTATATCCTATAATTATAGAATGTATATATAGGAAATATTATAGGCACTGCTCTAGTATTGTAATCTCTACTTTAACTATTGTATATTGCCCTATATATATAAATAGAAAATAATTGGCTAACTAAATATTAAACCTTTTAATTTTTCTCAACTTGGTATTAGAGTCTTCTACCTTCAAAACTCCTTACTTTCTCTCCCAAATGGATTCTATGCTGTCAACTTCTCCCTCCACACTGACATTGCAGCTCAGTCGGCCAACCACTTACAAGCTGTTGCCAGTGGTGTTCTTCCACAGTAACACCTCCTTCACTTGCAGAACACACAATGACTCTTTTTTGCATGTTTCTGTAGTTCCTCTGCATATTATAGCAACACAAACTCCAGCTATAGTTATTTCGTTGGAACTTACAAACATAAATTATTTTTATTGGTGAATACAGATGAAGCCATATCTTCTTGGTCAAAGTATTTTTCACTTTGTTGATAACTTAGTGTCATGTCCTCCATCTCATGTTCCTAACAATTTTGTTGGTTCCTCTTCAACAATCAGCCCTTCTTTTCTTCGTTGAAAGCAACATAATCAACTTATTTTAAGCGCATTACTCTTCTCTCTCTCTATGGATGGTTACACCTCGTGGTAGATTGTAATACTTCGCAGTGCGTTAGGGAGGGGCTGGGAAAAATTAAAAGAATTATTTTAAAAAGATTAAAATTTTAATTATTTTATACAAGAAAGGGGTTGGGAGATATTTTCTTGCAAGGGCCCAGCCCCCTGCCTCCACCACTCACTCTATGGTTCCTTTCAAAATCTTTAGCAGGGTGATGCATCAATTACTATATACATGTAGTAAGCAAAATCGTTATTTGACGAATTAGTTGTTATTGGTCAGCCTATATCTCTTGAAGATTTTAATCTATATGTGTTTCGTGGTCTTCGTGGTGAGTTTAAAGACTTGGTAACTAGTCTTGTAACCAAGATAGAACCGTTGTCATATGCCAACATTCACAGCCACCTCCTTACCCATGAATTTCTGCACAAAAACTCTCTTCATTCAATGAATGCAAACTCATCTCTAATGTCCTCAACTCTATTGCCACAGCCACCACTATTGCCAACACCACAACTCTCTGCTCATCTTGCTACATCTCATCACAGCCCTAATTTTAATCGTAACAGAGGGCATTATTGTGGCAACTAGTGTCCCAACAACAACCGTTACAATCATTAGAACAGATCCTCAGCTGCTGCCATCTGGAGGTAGAACAACTGGCAGTAGAATAGGCACAAAACAAGGGTTGGACAGTGGTCTGGACAACAAAATGTCAAGTGTCAATTATGATCAACCTTCAGCCACACAACTCCACATTGTGCCCAGTTTCACGATAGTACCTAGCAGCCCTCTACTCTTCTTGCTGTTAGGAACGTTTCTACCGCTACCTGGTTCCCGGACACCAATGCAAACCAACATGTTACACCTAATCTTGCAACTTTGATCGATTCTGCATCCTATCCTGGTAATGATTATTTTCATGTTGGTGATGGTAAGAACCTTGCTATATCACATATTGAACATACCACGTTACATTTCCCAAAACATATTTTTAAATTATCTAACGTTCTTCATGTTCCTCATATTACCAAATCACTATTATCTGTTCAAAAATTTTGTCATGATAATCATGTTTATTTTGAATTTCATGCTTCTGTGTTTTATGTCAAAGATTTCATCGCCAAGGAAGTTATTCTTTCTAGTCAGAGTAATGATGGTCTCTATGTCCTTTTCGAGTCTTCTGCCATGTCAGTCCTTCAAGTGTTTGGTCTCCTTGCATCTCTGCGACTGTTGATCTGTGGTATCGTCGTTTAGGTTATTCTATTTCTCATGTTTTAAATTTGGTAGTTTCCAACAATAAAATAGTTTGTACTTCTAGATACTCTCTTACTCAATGTCAAACCTGTCAACTAGATAAGTCGTCGCGCTTGTTGTTGCAACTTACAGGTTACAAAAGCACTGCCCCACTTGATTTAATATTTAGTAATATTTAGGGTCTTACTTCTATGTTTTTTTTCTGATGGTTTTTATTATTTTGTTATCTTTATTGATGTGCATACCAAACATATATGGTATTACTCTCTTATTGTAAAATTTGATGTGTTTGCTATTTTTCATCATTTTTAAACACTTGTTGAGCATCGATTTTCACGTAAAATTAATTTTGTTCAAACTAATTAAGGTGGTGAATATCATAAGTTACGTTAGTTCTTTCAGACTATTAGTATTCATCACGTAAAAGACTAGTGTTGTAATCTTTACCTTAATCTATACATATAAATACAAAATGGTTGGCTAACTAAAGGTGAAGCCTCCTAATTCTTCTTAACTTATCCCTACTTAAAAAAGATTCAAAATTCTCTTATATATTTATTTAGCAGAAAGTTGAAGGGTCATAAATAAGTCTAAGCATAATATAGGTTAAACTCACACATGTGTACTAGGCTCAGGCCATAAAATCTAGACGTCGGTCCTCGATTGGTAGTTTGAGTTTGTTGTCATTCTATTATCAAGGAATCTAAAAGATTAATCTTCTACCTTTTTAAGTTATTTATTTTCAAAGAGAACAAGTATGGTTTGTAAGGCAAAAAAAAAATCAAACTTTTATTCTTTCTATGACGGGAATTAAGACAAAACAGTGGAACTAATTATGATAATAACTAGAATTAATTACGTATCAATTTTGTTCCAAAAATAAGTGTAAAAAAATTGGATTGAATGAGAGATTTTTTACACCTTTTGGAATGACTCATTTGCGGCTCTCCTCTATTATTTTCTCAGCTTGTTTTGCTTCTAATTTAGTTACCTTTTTGTTGTTATAAAACTTAGGATTAGTCTTTCATAAGAGAGATTTTGAGTTGATATATATATTTGATCCGTTTAACATTTTAAAAGAATGGTATCATTTCAAAGTTAAATGATTGAAATCTTAAGAAACTACTTGCAACAAAGATCATTTGAACCTGTAGATAGGTAATTTAGTCTTAAAAATTAAAATTTAATTCTTGACAACCACATCATCGATTTCTTATAAACATGTTTTCAACAAGGAAGTATCTCATTCTTACATTGGTTCTAGTATAATATATTTTATTATTACATGCTAGGTTTTATTTTTTCAATTACTACTTTGAATACCACCATGTAATTCTTAGTTAAGGATAATTTCTAAATCAATTTCAGATATACAAGTTATTTCTTTGTTTTATAAACTTGCATGCCATGATATGTTTAGTCATTATAGTTTTTAATTATCTAAACAATTTATATATAGATCAATTACTACGGTTTGCAAACTAGTTTGAAAAGAGTTAAAAAAGCATTAGGTTGTTAGACTGTAAAAAAGTTGATCATGATTATTTTTTGTTGTTTAGTGATAGATCAAATAATTTTCTTTATCATAAATTTGAATAAATATTTACTGTCCATGAATTAATTAACTAACAAATTGATTTAAATTTGTTAGGAATTATCTCAAGATCTTAAAATTAATTATTTTTATAAAGTGTAAATAAAAAAGTAAAATGAGAATGAAGGAAAGTATCACACAAATTTACACATGCCTTGACAAATTGCCTACTCTAATTACGAAGATAGATCAAAGACTTCACTGTCAATAGATAAAAATAATACTTGAAACTCCAGAACCCAATATATATATATATAAAACCCCTCACGCAAGTAGCATCAAACTCTTTAGCGTAAACGACTTCCAAATCGTGATAATAAAATAGGCTAACGAAAGTTGTGGCTTGAATAAAAACAGAATAAAGTAAGCGCACAACTCCAATGCTTTTGGACATGCATACACACACATATAGCTAACGTCGGTTCCTATGTCTAGCAATTGACCACCTTAATTTAACCAAAACAAACCCATAAGCATTAATGCTTTGGTAATAAAATTATATCCTTTGTAGACTTTTCTTGTATTTTTTTTAATTTTTTTTCAATTTTCTATGTCCTTTCATACAACAATAATTACAAACCATATCTTTAAGTGACCCAAACTTATTTCTACTGTTAAATGGCCACTTACTCGCAACCAAATCCTTTTTAGAAAACATCATTAACCTCATTATTAATGCGCTTAATTATTGATTGTTTTTTAGACAATAAAGCAACGTACCTTAACTTCTACCAATCAAGAAAGTTTCTCTAAGATGTTTATATGAGTGGTAAACAACACAATATCATAAAGGCTTCATCCTCTTCTTCAATCTCAACATCAATAAAAATATTTAATAATAGTGAGTTCATCAAGATGCATGAGTCTTAATTGATATACAGCTTGTTAGTGAGGGATTTCATCATATATAAAAACTCCAACTTAAACAATAAATATAAACGTGTATAAAACAAAAAAAAACTATATAGACAAACCTACATTTATAGTAAAAAAGGGTATAAAAAACATCAAAACATGTTTATGACTCATAGTCAAGAGAATGTTCCTATTTTTCCCATAACAATATTCTATCCTTTTTATAAGATGAATAATATCCCAAACAGAACAAAACAAAATAAATTTTTTAAACTACTAATCAACATATATAATTATCATATAAACACTTTATTTTAATTGCTGAAACTCTAACACATAAAAAAAATCACTTCAAATCTAGATAAACACCAAAAGAAAAAAAGTTGTAATGTAGAATCTGAATGTTGTTATTGGACATTAAAGATGAAGATGAAAACAAAGGAAACAAAGAAAACAAAAATAGAACATAATACAATTATTTTTCACCATTAATATGCATTATAATTAAACTTATATATAATTTAAATATTAATTATCTTACTTTAGTTTAGTTTATGTTGAGTGTTGAAATTAATAATAGTATAATAATCTTAGTTATAAAACTTGAATGGGCTAAGTGAGTTGCTTAGGACCCCACCAACTCGGAGCTTTGTCCAATTCGAGTTTAAAAAAATAAAGAAAAAATTGACTCACTTTAACTCAATAAAAAAACTAGGTCGATCCACAACCCACTCAAAACCCAATCAAAACCTCGAGTAAAAAGTCGTTGACTATTTTTTGATTTTTTTTCAAGATAATATTGTTTTTATCCTTTTTAAAAAATTAGAATTGACTTGGGCTTTGCCCCGGGTCATGATTTAAAACTATAATAATAAAAAATTTTATCCTTATATATCTTAGTTGGATAAATTTTGAATTAATTTTTTTTGTATAGATATTTGAGGGATTAAAAATATAAATATTATTTCTAGAAGCATGTCTTCTTATATGTACTTCTTGTTGTGAAACTACAAAACTTACTCTAAAATTATTTCATAAATAAATTTATTTTAATAAATTTATTTTTATCTTTTCTATCAAATATATTTTTATCTTTATAATTTTTAATTTTTTTTCCCTCAAAACAGTATCTCATCATGGAACATTACCCATATTGGTTAATAAATTAGAGAGACAATATGGGTTAGCCCAATAATATGAGAGTTAAGGCACTAAAATCTCCGTTCCAATTTCATATGGCACATAATGCTTTAATAAAGGCAATGGGGTCCTGGTTATTTTGACTTTTGCGTATTCCTGGAAGAACCGGAAATCAAGAAGACAAGAACCATATAAGACATGAAACATGGAGCTCTCATCGGACACGAAAGGCTGGCATGACAATGATGAGACCGCTACCACATGCATCCTGCTCTGTGCTCAGCTAAGCGAAGGTAACCCCACTCAATCCAAAGGTTAACCAAGTCCTGCTTACTGTAACCATTGGATATATCTTTTCACTCTTTCCTTTCAACTGTAGTCTCTGTCCATCTATTTTTTTTATTAAAAAAAAACAATATCAATATTGATTCTTTATCTACACGTAAATATTCACCTAAATAATTTTAATTTATTTTTATTGCATTTATAATTATATTATTATCATTTATAATTCCATGTATCTTACTAGAACTAGAAGTTGAACTAACCATTTTTTATAACATGGTCTTATAGGTCGTGTGCAAACCAACACTAGTATTTCTATACAATTTTTTTTTTAAAAGATATATCATTACAATATCTGTTTAGATATCTAATTTCACATTTACTAATATTTTTAGGATTAGAAAATATTAAACTACTAAAACCCTTAACCCTTTTATAATAATTTTTCTTATAAATCCTTTAAGATAAATCTCAATATATCTAAGAATAATCATTTGTTATTTATGAAACTTATATAAAATATTGATGAAAATATTTATTAATAACATAACCATCAATTCAAAATTCAACTTCAGTAAATAAAAATGAATTCACAATCCAATAACAATTTCTCATCTGTACACAAATTCAATGTTGAGTCAAATATGAATTAAACAATAAATCAAATTAACAACAAATAATTGGTACCCAAATAATTATCTATAATTTATTCAATTCAAACTTATTCATATCTAAATTAATACAATTTAATTATTTTCAATTCCATAAAAATCCAATTTTGCCTAAATTTCAAATTTAACAATAAAATTGAAAAATATGACTAGTACCAATTAAATAACTCATAATTTCTTCCAATATAACACCCAATTTATAAAATCAAACTCAATTTTTTATAATGACAAACAAATTCAATTTTCTTAAAATCTCAAACAATCCCTAATATATAAATCAAAGTTTAACATAATAAAAATCTCAAACAAAAAACTATAAAACACTTAAATATACAAGTAAATTATAAATATTATAAAACTAATATCAATAAATTAACCTAAAACATCAATTGGTATGGTTTCTTACTTGGTATACCGAATATTTAGAAACAAATTGAATCAAGACAGTGATGATGGCACTAATGAGTTTTGGGGTGGACAAATTTGTAAGGATGGGGTTTGTATTTGTAAAACAAATAAAGGGAAGGGTTGTTACTTTTTGTAGTGGAAGAAAAAGAGGAAGAAAAAAAAGGAATGAGGTTACAGTTGGTTATAAGTTTTTTAAATTTATCGACAGAAACTCTTAACGAAATATTTTTAAAATCTCGAACAAATTGTAATATACAAATCATACTTTAAAAATAATGACATGTCATATTATCTATGAAATTGTTGACAAAATATTTATTGATTTTTTTAATTATTTCTATTATGTCAGCAATTCAATCAGCAATTACTGATAACACAAATTCATCACTAATTACATCAGTAATGTTTTGACGAATATTTTTATCACTCTTGTCATCAACATTATTGACAAAAAATATTTTTTCGATAATTTCATTGTTATTTGATAAGTTTTTGGTAGTGTGTCACTAATGAGATCTAATCATGGTAAAATTGTGAAGAATTAAAAATAATAAGAAACAAAGAAAAAGGAACAAAAAAGGAAAATAATAATCAAACAATAAGTTGAAAATGAAAATAACAAGAAATAAAGGAAAATTTTGTTTTAATTGCATGTTAGATTGTTTTAAAAAAACGCTTCACAATTTCATCGTGGCTTAGATTCCTTTAAAGATACATGTTGTACATTCAGACTATTTTTCTAATCACATTATATCATGTATACATATAAATTAATAGCACAATAATATATGGATAGTAACATAATAAAATAAGATAAGATAAAGATAAAGAGTGTGTGTGTGTGTTTATATATATATATATATATATATATATATATATATATATATATTATGTCAATTGCCTTATGTCAATTGCCTTATGATTTTATTGAAAACAAATAACTAAAATCTTCTTTTGTCTCATAGAAATAATGTCAATTTTGTTTATAACTACAGAACTTTATGATAAAACTTATAATGCATGCCAATAATAAAATTGTGTGGTTCAGTTGTGAAAACGAAACATACCTTGTTTGTTCCTAGAAAAACATTTAAGAGATTAAGATTTATAATTTCACTTGAAGATTTTAGATTACAATATTCTTAAAGGGAAAGTTTTCTCAAAACACATATACACAGAAATAATAAATTTATAATTGTTTAGGAATTTTAAGGATCTTATTTTAAGGATCTTATTAAACAAATCTAAAATTTATTTAAGGTTTATACGGAGATTATCTTAAGATCATATGTTTTTTTGGTTTTGAATAATTGCTTCAATGCTAGGTTATCACAAATAACAAATCATCTAAGTGTTTAACCTCTAATGGTAATCCACACAAACAATTAATAAAAAAACAATTTTTAAATCATTTTAGAAAAGAGGGATTGCTATGTTTTTTAGTGTTAACTCTTTTCTTTTGTATATTTTAAGTATTCTATATTATAAGTAGTTTTTCTCTCTGTCTATGTACAGTCCAAAAAATAAAAGGTATAACATTCTATTCATGAAAAAAATCTAAAAACTTTATAAATAGCAAAATATTAATTTGTCCTCTAAATAATATCACATATATTATTTAAAGATAATTTTAAAAATCTATTCAATCAGGTCCTAACTTTATTTTTTTTCTCGGTCTAGAATTATAATCCTCTATATTAATTACATTCTAGTCCCCATTTTTAAAATTTATTTATAATTAAGTCACTCTAGTTTAATTTCTAACCAATGATTCATATATGTGTGGCTCATTAGGTTTCCTAATAAGTTGACTCAAATATAATCCCAATCTTAAATAAAATAGGATTAAATAAATTAATTTATTATCAATTAAATAATTGATTAATTTATTTTTGAAGATTAAGTATAATATCTACCAACATGTCATGATCCTCTAAATATTATGAAAATCATAAATGGTTTGACTTAACCTTTCAGTAACCAGTTTTTCAGTGTAATTATTACTTGTTCATCAACAATTTTTTGATTTAGATATTATAGCATAGAGTATGTTTACTCTATCAAATCATGTTTGTTTTTAATACCATAGTCATTGATTATTTGAATAAGATTTGAAACTCTTTTCAAATTTCATTCTACCTTACCCAATGATTTATAATCAATATTATTTTAGAGCATGTGGAACAATTTCTCTAATTCACCTAGGGTAATGAATCCTCTCTTGTTCACTTAAATACCTTTATATGGTTTATGTTGTACCCAATATTTGCTCATTTGTTACTCTTGATTAAGATAACATGTAGTTAGGATCAATTAAAGCATAATATTCCTTATATAGGATAACTTATTGATCTTAAGTCTAAGGATCAATTACATAACCATCATGTGAGCTTTTTCGTAGATATAAATGATCTTTTCATTCGAAATTCTTATGTAGGTTAATTCAGTCTACATGTCACCCGACAAACAACTATATATTAGTTCTCGATATCTCTCATACATTAACTTATGAGAATATTTTTTTTTCATAAAGAAAAGAACATAATTTGTATTAGTTTCAACCACTCTAATTAATGTTTAATCTTAATAGGGGATTGCTCAGAAATATTTAGAAATAATACTTTGATACAATAAGAAACTCATAATTAATACAACTTTATAATTTTCATTAACCAAATGGATTGCAACCCACACTTTTTCCTTTTCTTTTCTCTAACACTTACCAATATATTTTTATTTATTTATGAGGAGTCATAATATGGTGTTTGCGCACCGCCTGCACACACAAAAATTATTCTTATACATAGAAATTCTTTGTAAGTATAAATTCTATATTTTTTTTCATTAATGACTGTAATATGAACACACGTCATGTTCTATACAACTTAGACATCTCCTTTTTTTTTTTATCAATGATTATTTATCATCAAGATTTTTATCAATTAATCATATCACTACTCTTTATGTTATAGGTGAGCTGATATGATTAAGTTCAATAAATATCTTTGATTAACAGGTACACAAAGAACATGTTTTTCGTATCACAAATTTCAACTCAACATTTCTCTAAATTTTGTCTTACGTTGTAAGACTCACTTTTCTCTCACGTTACACTAACTTTCAAGTTTCTCTTACATTACTCCTTTCGTGCAAAAACTGACATGAGCTTTGGAAAGTCTGTCAAACCATGAGTGACTTATTTTTTCATAAATACTAAAGTACAAAGATGAAGTCCAACTCACACGTCTAGGCCTACAAATCATACAAAGCACAATTTATATGTAAAGTTTTTTCAAACTTCATCATTATGTTTCCTAGATCTAAATCCTATTATGAACATAAAATAATATTGGTGACAACTCGGTTTACATGTCCCTTTTGTAAAAAATAACAAAAAACACATATCATGCCCTTACACATTCAATCGTCTAAATCATTTCCTTCAAAAAAAATATATAGAGAATTGAAAGGTATGATAAATAATTAGTTTCATTTTAGCTGCCTGTCATGACAATAAACTAATATTCTATAATTAACTTAAAACTTAACATTATTAAAAGCAGTTGATAAAAGAATTAGTATTAAAAACCAAAGCAAAGTACGCAAACAAAGAGTTCTTTTTTGTGTACCAGAAGAAAAAAAACCAAAATACCCACTCATCCTTCCCATTATTTAAGGAATTTAAACACATGAAAAAACAAAATAAATGGTAATAAAAATATTAAGGGCTAGGCAACTGAGGTGGTACTGATACTCCAGTCCGTGTGATGGATTTCTTTCGAGTGGATGGGTTGCAGTTGGGGCTTTGTCTGCATTGTGGATGAGTACCAAAAATTCCTTGGCTTATCCACATTTCTTGCATTAAATGCTCAAATCTCGAATACTGTAGCTGCATGGATCTTTACTGACTCTATTGTGACGTAGTCAAAGAACTCAAAGATTTCTATATCGACGCCATGCTCGTGTTCACCACCTTTCTCCGACAATAATTTTGTATCATAGCGTGGAACTGAATCAATCCAAAGTTTATCATGCTCATGAGTCATGATCCCATTTTTTGATGCTAAGCTGTGACCAATAGTTACCCATTGCTTGGTTCCAAAGTAGCAGGAGCAATTTGGAAGGAAGAGGGGGAAAAACGCAATGGAAGCACCGTTACACTTGCCAAACGACGTGAATAATATATCTAGAAATATTTGACAAGAAATAAGCATATAGATAGGCTCCCAGAAACATCGTGCAGGTAATATTGCATCTTTATGTTTGAAATCGCTTGTAATCTACATGTTATAAATGTTCGTTTCTGTATGTTTGTCTTACAAAAAAATGACACTCCTAATATTTCACAAATCTAAGAAGTTTAAAAATAAAATTTATATGCTAAATAATTAACTACTCAATTAGTCCAAGCAATCTACTCCTCTCTTAAGCCAAAACAGGTGCAGCTTAATATGGAAAGCCAAGTATATTTACAAGGTCTTCTATGGTAGGCTAAAAGACTCTTAAATGTTTAAATAAGTATCTTTGTAGTGAGAGAAAATACAATGATATTTTTTTAAAAAAAATACTCTGAAAATATATATGTTATAGAGAATGAAGAGATTTAAAATCATTTACTTGCATAGTTTAAGAGATATTTATACCCCCTTTAACCTTGTCCTTTTGATGGGATGTGATTGGAGAGTAATTTTCATTTTAATGAGTCATGAGTTGTGTTACACTTAACCTATCCAAGTAACTGCAACTACATACATGTCTTCCATTAAAATCATCTAGTTGATTTATCATTATAAGAGATGGGGTGGTTGGTCAATGAAGACTTTCTCATACCCAGGGGTGTCAATGGAGCGTAAGCCTATCGCTATAAATATAATTAAAGAGACAATAATTCCTTGTAGCCTGGATAGGAGTTGGTTTTATGCATAATGTTCAAATCTATAGATGTTATGCCCAAACCAAGGGTGTAAAGGTCGAGAAAATACCTCAGGTGTCAAGTCCCCACTTGAAAATTGGGTCTTGGGGTCCGATAGCGCATTAGACTCACGTATTGGGGTCTGGAAATGTCTCAGGCCTTGATACGGGCATGTCAGCGTGCTTGGGCCTGACACACACTTACCCAATGCGATTGGGCCTCGCAACGCTCCAGACCCAACTGCGAACATGGGTCTAGTGCTTTGGCCAAGCCCAATGCGTCTATATTGGGGTGTGTTTGGAGCTGGTGAGTGTTAGCAGAACACACTTGAGGGTTCAAGAAATTTATTTATGCTCTTCAATCCTGATATTATGTTTTAGTAAAAATACAGATAAAAATCTTGTTCCATCCCTTGGTATGTATAAATGAATCTAGAGGGTGGTTAGGATGACCCTAACACTCTCAAAGTTTGGAAGTTTTACAAAATTATCTTTGAACTTACAAAAAAAATAATTAAATGTACCTCCAACAACAAAACTATATACTTATCTCTGGTCTCCTCACTGTAGCTTGGAATATGGAATGCATTAAACGACTAATGGGGGGAGACTATAAGGTCCTTGGGTATGACTTGACTTCTGTTAGTAAAGGAACTATATTGGGGTTAACAATCTTGGTAGGCAAGCCACCCATGGTTTCTATTAATGGAACAATTAATCTCACGATAGATAAGGAAAAAGTGGAAATTAACATCTCAGAGATTAAATATGAGGCCTACATGGATTTGGCCTCGCTCATTTACTCCTTTGGGGTTAATCAAGAGTTTGATGCTGAGCTGGATTGCACTTCATCACCAAGTGATTCTGAGATGGTGGCTACAAAGGAGCAACCATATATGGCTGCAAACAAGAACTCCTCTTTTACGGACCTAGAATATGTCACAGAAGCGATTATGATGCAGTGTTTTAGCAGATGTGAGGTAGAGAAAGAAAGGGATGCACACGGTTATGAAGCTCAGGTTTATTTCCCAGAAATCCTGGATGATTACATGATTCAAGATTTGACTGCAAGAGTGAAATGGCAAACATCTACCCCTACGATTTCTAATATTCTTCGTAAAGATAAGGAAAAAGGAATAGACAACATGTCTGTCATGGAAGAAGATCAGCAAAGTTGGCCTACATCGAACCTAGCCCGCAACATGACTCTCAGAAATGGTAAACAGCTTGGTGCCATCAAATGTCATGAGGGTCACAGGAAGGCAGCCATTTCAACTGATTCAAATAGTAGTGCTGGAAATGAAGACTCAATCGGCTCTTGCATCAGAGCTGTCAACCAAAGACTCCAACTATCTCATCCCCTATCAGACCTCCCTGCAACTTGTGATGAGGTTAAGGCTATGAAAGATATTGGCCAGAAATTGGGTATTGAATTTGGTACAACTGGGGAGAGTATTGAAGTCACGATACAAGAGGTCATTGACACAGAACAAGACCATTGGGACAGGTATGTCCAGTAGGCTATTATGCTTATGTGCATGGTTTTATATTCCTTTTATGATTCTTAGCTGGAATGTATGCGGGTTAGGATCTAGTTCTAAAAGAAAGGACATTAACAAATACATTAAAGATTTTAATGTTATTGTATGTTTTATTTTTTAAACTAAAATTTCATACTCGGACTCTATGGTCTATAGTCTGTGGCATGGACAGAATATTAAATGGTTCAGTATAGAGGCTTAGGGTAGATTAGGTGGGTTGTTAGCAATGTGGGATGAGGATCTCTTCAGGGTGGATTCAATTGAATATGTTGGGAGCTGGATTAGCTTATTTGGCTCCTTTGTTGATGATGCTTTCGATTGTGTGATCACTAGGCATTATGGAGCTGGCTCTAGAGCTAAAAGAGTAACCTTCTGGTCGGAACTTACTGAACTCAAACATGCATTTTCAGATTACCCCTGGTTTTTAATAGGTGATTTTAATGAGACCTTATCCAAGACAGATAGAAGCAGTGGTCTGCTAGACAGGAGAGGGGCTTTAAAATTCCAAACTTTCATTGATGGTTGTGAATTGGTAGAATACCAGCTGGTGAATCATCGTTTTACCTGGTTTAGAGGTGGTTCTATGAGTAGGCTAGATAGAGTCTTTGCTCACACACAATACCTATCTCACTTTAGTTCATTGAAGCTGATTAGGCTGGATCATGGTCTCTCGGATCATTGCCCCTTGATTGTTGGTAAGGAACAAGTTAACTAGGGATGGAAGCCATTCAAATGTTTAGACTGTTGGCTCATGGCACCATCTTTCCAAAACACTCTGAAGGTCTTTTGGCAGGAAATTGTGCATGATATCCCTAGCGACTTTCAGGTGATCAGACGAATTAGTGCTCTGCAACTGAAGCTAGGCTAGTGGAATAAAACTGAGTTTGGGAATCAGGATTGGGCTCTGCAAAATATCCAGTCTTCTATTCGGCTCCTTGAGGATCAGGCTGAAAGTGGTAAGATTTTTAACTCAGAACGAAAAAGGCTATATGAGCTAAAGGGAATGCAATGGAAACTCTGCAGATATGTTGAATCCATATGGAGATAAAAGGCGAGACGGTCTTGGCTCAAGCTTGAGGATAGAAACACTCGGTTTTTTCACATCTCAGCGAAAGTTAGGGGATGCAAAAACTATATTCGTCAGCTTATATACAACGGGAAGATTCTCTCCAGTCCAAATGATATCAAAAAAGAAGCCAAAGCATATTTCTCAAACATCTACTCTGAATCTTTGACTACAAGACCCACGATGGGTAGTGCAGACTTTATGAAGCTCAGTGAGAACTAGGCAACCTGGCTTGAAAGAGAGGTTACTATAGAAGAGGTTCATCTAGCCATCTTCAGCAGTAAAGGCTCCAAAGCCCCATGACCTGATGGGTTAAACTTCAATTTTTATAAGAAATTCTGGGAGCTGATGCAACATGACCTGTTCACAATGGTTTTTGAATTCGTCAGGAGAGGCTACCTTCCTAAAGGTATTAACACCAGTTATATTGTTTTAATTCCAAAAAGTTACTAGCAGCTCTTCTTTTAATGACTATAGACCTATTAGTTTATTAAATGGGCCATATAAGATTATTGCTAAGATTCTCGCCACTAGACTAAAAGCAGTTATACAGAGTGTGGTTAGTCCCTCCCAGTCAGCTTTCATTGCTGGCAGAAACATTCTGGACTCAGTCTTTATTGCCAATAAAATGCTGGATTCCATGAAATCTCGGAGCAGTCAAGGTTTTCTTCTTAAACTTGATTTCAGAAAAGCTTTTGCTACTGTTTCCTGGTCCTATCTTAATGATGTTATGAGTTATATGAATTTTGGTGCTCGTTGGAGGAAATAAATTATGGCATGTGTCTCGTTTATAAGACTATCCGTTTTAATCAATGCTTCCCCTACTTCTGAGTTTACAACATCTTGTGGTTTGAGGCAGGGGGATCCCCTCTCCCATTTTCTCTTTTGTTTGGCAGCCGAAGGCATATCATTTCTCATCAGCAAGAGCCTGAAAATGGGTGCTTTGTATGGTGTGGAATCTACAGGAACAACATATATTCATCATCTGCAATTTACAGATGACACTCTTCTCTTCCTTCCAAATGATCTTCAATGCTTGTTAAATACCACGAGAATGTTATGTTAGTTCAGTTTATGCTCAAGGCATAAGAGTAGTTTGGTGGGTGTGGGGGTGGATGAGATATATGCTGAAGGGATTTTTGGTGTTCTTAGGTGTAGATATGATACTCTCCCAATCAAATACTTGGGGCTTCCTCTAGGTGCTAATCTCAAAAGGATTTCCACATGGAAACCTGTTCTCTCTCATATTAGAGGACGACTCAATTCTTGGAAGGGGCGGTTATTATCACTAGCGGGGAGAACAATTTTGATTAAAAGTGTAATCTCTGCCATTCCTCTCTATTACATGTCCATCTTCTGCAATCCAAAGACAGTGGCACGCAAGATCATAGCCATGCAGTCTCGGTTTTTATGGGGTGAGAGTGTTGATAACAGGAAAATTCATCGACTTGCTTGGGATACAGTAGCAAAAGCAAAAGACAGGGGTGGTTTAGGTGTTGGGAATATATCAGTAAAAAACAAAGCTCTCCTCTTCAAGTGGATTTGGAAATTAGGAAGCAATGATAAAGCTAGTTGGGCAAATTTCATTAAGGCAAAATACAGACTTCAGTTCATAAATGGGATGCCCACGTTCAAGAAAAAACTTTTAGGGATTTGGCGAGGAATCAACTCTACTATTACCAGCTCGAATCTTGATAGCTCTCTTATTCGAGATGGTTGTAAATTTAAAATGGGTAATGGTAATCATGTTAAATTTTGGTTAGATACTTGGTTGACTGGCTTCTGCTTAGCTAACTCTTATCTGGCCCTCTTCGACCTATCCTCTTACAAGTCAGGGTTTGTTAGTCAGATGGGATACTGGTTAGAGGATACTTGGTATTGGAATCTGAAATGGAGAAGGCCCCTCAAAGCTAGTGAGACCCTGATGGTTCAAAGATTAATGTCTGATCTTAATCTTGCAGCTATTCATCGATTGAAAGAAGACAGGTTGATTTGGGAATGGGGGAAAGACGGAGACTATACTGTAAACTCTTGTATGCTTGCCCTTGAAAGGATTAGGTATGTTGGTTCTACAACTTATGTCACAAATGTATGGAAATCCATTTGCCCTCCAAAAACATAATTAACTTTATGGCTGGCCTTAAATGAAGGCCTTTGCACAAGAGCCTTCCTAGTGAAGAGGCACGTTCTAAGCCCTCGGGAGGACATGTGCCCTTTTTATAAGCAGCATTCAGAAACTGTATCCCACATCCTCTTGCATTGCTCAGTGGTTTGGAAACTATAGAACAAAATTGTAGCTTGGAGAGGTCTGAGCTAGGTAATGTTGTATGGCCTTGACGACCTTCAATGTCAATGGCTGGGTCTTTTGCAGGGCAACCACAATAAGTTTGAAAAATCTGTTTGAGGGGGCTTTATGTTTAGCATTGTCTGGACTATATGGAATGCTAGAAACATTTTGATATTTGAGGAACAAAAGCCAATATGGGAAGATAACCTATGGCATTTGTTTTACTTTGCTATAGGTTGAATCAGGAATCTCAACTCTTCCTTTTGGTATACTGGTGCTGATCTGTACAGGAATCATGAATGCATTTCGGCTTGGTCTGTTTAATTTCTGATTTAGTGTGGGTTTGTTTTGCTTGGCTTAATAGTAGGGTTATAGGTTTTCTTGTGTTTTTTTTTTTGTAATCAGACTGATGCCTAGGCTAGAATCTATGTAGCTAAAGCTCTGCTCACACTGCTCATGTTTTCTCTTTTTTTTATATATCTATTTTCAATTTCATCAAAAAAAAAAAACTTTGGCCTTCTTAATTTTCAAATTCTATATCCATTCCTATTGACATAGGCAATTGAATCACATCACCTACGAGTATGTGTATTTGTAAATATAGAATACTTAATTGTTTGAAAATTAGTTTATGTATTATAATTTGTAAGTTACTCATAACTCATCTTTATATATGTATACATAAGACGCATATACATCACGAGGAATCTCTGCCACTGAAATAAAATAAACCGTTTCCCGATTATTCGAGCCTCTACTAGTTCGACGTCTTAAAAACGCTTGTAGCCTCTAAATTTTCTTCTTAATGTCAGTCAATGCTGGCTGATTATTGAAACCGAGTACTAATTTTTCACCTCTAACTTCGAATAAATTTCCAAGTACGAGTTGACAGTAAGACTGCTTGGTTAGTCCATTTCACGAATTAAACTCATATCATTGTGCTCAAGGCATATCCTGCGTGACCCTGCCCCGTCCCATCGCTTTCAACCGAGCTGAAGGAGTAACTTGAACTATTTCCCAGTCACATTGCCATTGACACATCCTCCGAAAATCGCAACTAAGTGTGCATTTTTAGTCACGGTTTCAAAAATAAGGTTTAAAAAAATATATATCTAACTAAAACTATTATGAGATATATTTTTGTACGTAAAATAAATGAAAAATAAGTTTGCATAAATAAAAAGTTCAATATATTAATTTCTATAAAATCAAGGTTTTAAACGCAATTATGCATAAGACCCAATGCAAAATGCAAAAGTTATATGGCTAATCAAAAAGTTTTTTCTTTGTAGTAGAGCAAAAAAACAGAAGCTACCACAATACAAAATATCTCTAAGTCATTGTCATACGTGTGCGGTGTCACAACGAATATTCCACTCCATCAATGTATCTATCTGGCAAATATGGGGAGACAAGAAATTCTTGTCTTTTATCGGTGGAAAATGGAATGGGAGTCGTCACCTAGTATTTTGATCACTAGGAACCCTAACTGGTCTCAGAGATCGAGTACGGGGACTGATTGCGTAAAGAAAAGGTATTAGAACCCCAAATACGCCTTACCTAAGGTAAGCTACATTGTTTGATTGTCTGATAAAAAGCTAAGGTGTTATTATATTTCTAATTATTGGTTTGTCTATGGTTCAAGAAAAGTCCTCCTCAGTAAGGAGATCTTTATCTTATCGGGTAAAAACTTATCCATTCTAACGTCTATATAAAAAAACTACATTTTTTTTTATCAAAAATATTGTTTTAAAGCCAAAGTGCATGCTAAAAGCTATTTTTGAAAAAAAAAAATTGTGTTTTATGTATAAAAAAAAACAATATGATTTTTTTCGTTGTACGAAAATACGATGTGATGATTTTTCTTATCTTTGATAGACTTGGCCGTATGCATGAAAAACAAAATATTTTTTTTGTTTTATAAATTTTTTTGCAATGTTTTGACAAAACTCAGATATTTTAATACCGGATTTGTATCCTTACAGTATAAAAATACAAACCAACATTAAGCAAAATTGATTAAAACAAATATGCGCGAAAATCATAAATTTTTGAAAGGATTTTTCAGAATTTATTTTATTATATATATATATATATTATAATTATATTGGTTGGGCTGACCTAGCTAACTGGGCCGGACTTAGCTCAAAAAGGTTGGGCCGATCTCGTCCCAACAGTCCTCTCTATTCCTTTTGGTCTGGGCCGGACCCGGCCCAGACATTAGGGCTGGGTTAGAACCGAACCGACCCGACCCAGAAAAGAAAAACGAGGGGGGAATTATTTTCCCCCTCCCATCCTCTTACATACAGAACGAATATCGTTCTGCATGCAGGAGGAGATGAAGCCGAGGACAAAAGAAAAGTTGGAGGGGAAGAGTTACTTGGCGCGGAGGAGGCGGTGCCTTGCTGGTCTGGCTACTTCGCAGATGGTGCTACAGTGGAGGCCGGTGGCGGTGTCGTGGTTCATGAACGGCAGCTCCAAGCAGCGGCGAGATGCGATTGTTCACTCCCCTTGGTGTTTCGTTTTGCTTTCTCTTCTCTTGTTGTCAAGTGTCTTCCCTTTCTACTCTCCTTGTTTATTTTTCTCTTAAATTCCCTCCCTTGTTTCAAGCTTCCCCGTGTTCTTTCCTTCCTTCCTCTCTCCCATCTCCTTTTTTCTTCTTCTCTCGTTTCTCTTCCCCTTGTGCTAGCGTTGAGTGGTATTTATAGGGTAAAGGGGAACGGGGGCTTCCCTGTCACTGCCCTATCGTTGCGCATGGGGAGTGGTGCCTTCCTACCCTGCCACGACGCTAGACAATGTGGCCAATGGGTGTGGTTTGCAGGGCACGGCTTCGCTGATTTCTTATTATGAGGGGGCATGAGGCTTTGGGTTTTGGCAGAGTACGCGGGGAGAGAAAGAGGCAGGAAGAAGTAAAGAAAAAAAAACAAAATTATATCTTCCCTTACTGCACGTCCAGGGGAAGAAGGAGGAGGAATAATGTCGCTCAAAATGACATTCCTTTTTTTTTTAAAGTTGAGAAATAATTGGGAGGCTAGTCCTATTGGTTAGCCAACCTTTTCTATAAATAAATATGTAGGGCAATATACAATAGTAATAGTGAGGTTACAACACAAGAGTATGGCTACAATATTTCCTATATTATTTCCTATATAGTACATTAATATGCCCCCTCAAGCTAAGGGTGGAGGATCAACCGAAAGCTTGAACCGAAAAGCAGTAAACGGAGTAGTAGGAAGCTATTTAGTAAAAACATCGGCAAGTTGATCATGAGAGGGGATAAAAACAAATCTGAATCTCTTTCTTCGTAACCTTGTCTCGTACAAAATGATAGTCAACCTCAACGTGTTTAATGCGAGCATGAAAGATAGGATTTGCAGATAAGTAAGTAGCGCCTAAATTATCACACCAAAAGGTAGGAGTAAAGGTAGAGAGAATCTGCAGATCTCGCAATAGATACTGAAGCCAGATAACCTTAACAGTGTCATCAGCCAAGGCTTTATACTCAGCCTCGATGGAGGAGCGAGCAACTGTTTGTTGCTTGTTAGATTTCCAAGAGATAGGAGTCTGACCAAAGAAGACGAGATAACCACCCGTGGACTTACGATCATCAATACTACCTACCCAATCTACATATGTAAAACCATGAAAAGCAAAGGAGGAACTGCGAGTGATATGTAAACCATAGGTGGCCATACCTCGTAGATAACGTAGAATGCGTTTAACATCACCCCAATGAGAATCTGTAGGAGCATGCATAAATTGAAAGACTTTATTAACAGCAAAGCAGATATCTAGTCTCGTAAAAGTGAGATATTGGAGGGCAACCATAATTTGACGAAACCATGTAGGGCCAGAAAACAGAGGATCCGACAGTATGATGACTTTAGAGGTAGAGATAGAAGTAGCAACCGGTTATAAGAAGTCATACCCGCTCGACTAAGAATGTCAAGAATATATTTATGTTGGCGTAACATCAGACCCATAGCAGTGGGTTGAACCTCAATTCTGAAAAATAAACGACACCTAAGTCACAAAGTTTGAACTCTAAACTCAATAACTGGATTAAGTGATGAAGCACAACAGAGTTGCTACCCGTAAGCAGAATGTCATCAACATAAACCAGAAGATAGAAAATATCAGCACCAATAGACAAGATAAATAAGGAGGTGTCAACCTTGGAAGTAGTAAAGCCAATAGAAATCAGAAAATCACTCAGATGAGTCTACCATGCCCCGTGGAGCCTGTTTTAAGCCATATAAAGACTAATGCAATAGGCACACATGAGAGGGAAGAGCAGAGTCAACAAAACCTGGAGGTTGTTTCATATAGACCTCTTCGGTAAGAACACCATTGAGGAAGACATTATGAATATCAAGTTGATGAACATTCCAATTACATGAGATCGCAATGGAAAACACTAATCTGACTGTCGCAAGCTTAATAACTGGACTAAAGGTTTCAAAATAATCAATGCCTTCCTGTTGAGTAAAACCTCGAGCCACCAAGCGTGCCTTATACCGTTCAACACTGCCATCCACACGACATTTGATCTTATATACCCACCGGCAACTAATAACATTCATCGAAGGATGAAAAGGAACCAAGGACCAGGTGTGATTAGAGTGTAATGCCTGAAGTTCATCATGCATTGCATAATGCCACACCTCATATCTGTCAGCATCAGAGAATGTTAGGGGCTCACAAGCAGGAGAAGACAGTACTCGGCAGTTGGGTGCAACAAAGGCTACGGTAGACGCTGCTAGAAGAGCAGTCTTCGGTAGCCGCGAACGAAGAACCATCGGATGCTGACGAGCAGTAGACCGAGGGGCAAAAGGATCTGAACTGGGGAGCTGCTGAAGAGGATATGCGGAGAGATCAACATAAAGTTACAGACCTGGAGGAGAAGCAGAGGAAGGAATGAAGCTTACAACAGTAGAGTCAGGAGAGCTTGCTGCAGAATCAGATGAGGCTATCGTAACAGACCTGGAAATATGCGATGTTGAAGGAAGTGAACCAGTTCCTGCAAAATGATCATTAGAGAAACATGCAGATGGTGATAGAGGGGTAGGGCTGGGTGGCGGTGGTATGGTGGCTGACAGGGGTGGGGGACGGCGAGGCTATTTGGGTGGTGGTGGAGGTGTGGCAGAGCTACAGGGTAAGGCATTTTGTGGAGCAGTCGGGGGAAAATTATGGGGGGTGAGCAAGTTGGGCAAGTGTGTGGGCTATGAGGAAGTAGTTGAGGGTCTTGCTAGCTGTTCAAAATCTGCAAAAGGAAACACAGTCTCATGAAAACGAACATGACGAGAGACATATATACATTGAAAGGCGGAATCAAGACAACGATAACTAAAGTGTGAGGAATTATAGCTTAAGAATACACAAGGAGAGGAATGAAAATCCAACTTATGAGCATGATACGAACGCAGAAACGGAAAACAAAGACACCTAAAAGTATGAATAAAATCATAATCAAGAGTATGATTAAGCAAACATTCAAAAGGAGACTGATTTTGGAGGATAGGAGTAGGCATGTGATTGATAAGATAGACTGAAGATTCAAACGTATAATTTCAAAATCGTAATGGAGCACTACATTGACCTAAGAGTGTAAGACCAGTTTCGATAATATGACGATGACGACACTCAACACTGCTAATTTGCTCATGCGTATGAAGACAGATTAATCTATGATGAATACCAATAGTTTGAAAAAAATTGTTTAATTTACAATATTCACCGCCCCAATTAGTTTGAACAGATTTAATTTTAAGTGAAAACTAACGTTCAACAAGTGTTTGAAAATATTGAAAAATGGAAAAGACATCAGATTTGCCAACAAACGGATAATACCATATATATTTGGTATACACATCGACAAAGATAACAAAATAACAAAAACCATCAGAAGAAAAAAATAGGAGCAGGGCCCCAAACATCACTAAAAATTAAATCAAGTGGAGTAGTAGTTTTGTGTCCCATAGGTCGCAATGACAAAACGCGAATACTTGCCAAGCGAACAAGCTTGGCATTAAACAAGTGACTGTCTAGAAGTACACATTATTTTATTTTTGGAAACTAACAAATTGAAAATATGAGACATAGGATGACCTAATCAACGATGCCACAAATCAACAGTGGTAAAGACACAAGGAAACCAATAAGCTTGAGGAATGGTGGTAACAGAAGACTCTGAGAGAACATGGAGACTATCATTGCTCTGACCGGAAAGGAGCACTGCTTAAGTGGTGAGATCCTTTACATAGAACACAGAGGCGTGAAATTCAAAATAAAAATTATTATCACGATAAAATTTCTGAACAAATAGCAATGATTTTATAATGTGAGGAACATGAAGAACATTAGATAATGTAAAGGTGCATTTAGGGGAACGTAAGATGGTATGACCAATATGGGATATAGATATCCTTATCGTCACCAACATGCAAATGATCATTACCAAGATAGGGAGCAGAATCGGTCAGAGTCGCAAGATCAGGAGTAACGTGCTGGTTTGCACAGTATCCGGGAACCAAGTAGAGGAAAAAACCGAACTAACAACAAAATAGGCAGTGGGCTGATGACCACTGCTGTGAAACTAAGCACATTCCAAGGCTGTGTGGCCAAAAGAGAAGCATAGCTGGCACTTGACGTACTACTCAGAAGATCGGTGAGGAGGCCACTGTCCACCAGCAGCAGGCCATCTGCTCTCTTGCTAGTGATTCTGTTTCCAGTTTGTGGGAGCAAAGGAAGAAGGGCCACAAAAATCAGACCTGTTATGGTTATTGTACCTGCTGTTATTGGAATGTCAACTGTCGCGGGATCAACCTCTATTATGGCCAAAATAGGAGCTGGTCTGCTGCTATGCAAGATGAGCAGAAGGCAGCAGAGATGGTATAGGCAGCAGAGGTGGATTTGCAGCCAAGGATAGAAGAGAAGACTTATGCAGAAACTCATGAGTAAAAAGGTGGCTGTGAAGTTTCGTGTATGACAACGGTTCTACCTTGATCACGAGACTAGTTAGCAAGTCTTTAAACTCACCACGAAGGCCACAAAATATATAAAGATTGAAGTCTTCAAAAGAGAGGGGTTGGCCAGCAGCAACCAATTCATCAAACAATGACTTGGCGTGTTACATATATATGGTAACTGAAGCATCTCCTTGCTGAAGATCTTAAAAAGACCCATGGAGTTGCATAATATGAGATTTTGATGGAGAAGCGAGCGCTTTCTCAAAAGTACGCCAAACACAAGAAGAAGTCTGGCAATCAACCACAAGATGTAAGACATCCATGGAGAGGGAGGAGAGTAATGTGCTTAAAATGAGCTGATCTTGTTGCTTCCAATAGAGAAAAGAAGGGTTAATTGCTGAAGAAGAACCATCAGAACCGTCAGAAACATGAAAGGAAAGACATGGCACTAAGCCATCAACAAAGTGGAAAACACCTTGACCAAGAAGATATGGCTTCATCTTCATTTGCATTCATATCATAAAGATAGTTTATGGTTGTATGTTTCAATGAGACCACTTGATGAGTGTTGGACAATGCAACGATAGAAGGAGTCGTTGTCCCCATGATGTGCAAGGGAATGGCAGAAACATGAGAGAAAGAGCCAAGGTTCGGCTCTGTAGGTTGGGGCTGCTGGTGGTGGGAGAAAGAACCAGCAACAGCAGCTTCAGAGTGGTTGGCTGGTTGGGCTGCACCGCTATTTTGGTGGGGGGTAGGCGGCAGCAGCAGCAGAGTCCATTTAGGAGAAGAAGAAAGGATTTTGGTTACAAGGAGGAAGAGGAGAAGGAGAGTTCTGACGACAGAAAGCTCTGATACCAAGTTAAGAAATAATTGGGAGGCTTGACTTATTGGTTAGCCAATCTTTTCTATATATATGTGTAGGGCAATATACAATAGTAATGGTGAGGTTACAACACAAGAGTATGGCTACAATATTTCCTATATAATACATTAATATTTAACATGAAACGACGTCCTTTTAGACAAAATACGCAGTTTCATTTAAATAAAATATGGCGTCAAAACACGTCAACTTCCAAATCAGTCCTCAATTTATCCTTTGTTCATTTAAGTCCTCAAATGCAATTTTGATTTTAAAAATTAATTCAATTGCATCCCTGCCAACTTCAATCGTCGCCCCTATAGTTGTCCGTCCTTTTCACTTTAGTTCTTGGTTTTGAATTTGAGCATTTTAACCCTCAATTGATTAATAAATTTCAAATTTCTTCAATTGGTCCCTAATTCGATCAATTTTAGTTCCTCTATTTACGCGCCTTTTCCAGTTTGTTCCTTGGTTTTAGATTTATGCAATGAAGTTTCTAATTGGCCACCAAACTTCAATATTCATGCAATTAAGCCCCTGATTTGACTAAATTAATTCTTTTAAATTGTAATTTGACCCTTGAACTTTAATTTCTTCTAATTAAAGCCCAAATTGACTTACAAATCAATTTTTCTTACAATCAAACCCTCTATAAATTCAATTAAACCTTCAATAAAATCCTATTGAATCTATAAACATCTAATTTTGGACTTTTCTCCTCAAATTGAATTTTAATTTCCAATAGGGCTTTCATCATTTAAGTATATACTTTCAAAATTTCAATGTTTGTATTTTTGAACTTCCTTAATCAATTTTTTTCTGACCATTTTATGAGTGCTCCAGCATCCTACTGCTATTATTTTTTTCCAATTCTTCTGACAATATATATTTATATATTTATTATTATTATTATTATTTTATGCGAAGACCCAAAAATGAGTTACAACAGTAATAATATAATTAATATTTTCATGTGAAAGTCATTGTTTTGGCATTAATGCCCCTTGTTGTGCATACCTTTAGGATAAAGGGAGCCTTTAATTGACATTTTATTAACAAAACACGAAAAGTGGTGGTGTTTTTATTATGCATCACCTCACAAAACACTATTTATTTCAATGGTGTTTTATTTATAAAAAAATCTATGTTTTATTTTTCAATTTTAATTTTATCCTTCAACATTTAATTTTTTAGGATTGGGTTTTCATGATTTGTTTAGATTTCTTTTCTATTGTGTTATCTTAACCTCATAATCCAAGTCTTGAGTTAACCTTTTTTTTCCTTTTTTGATCGACTTCTTTTTCAAATTTTATACTTCAATATTTTATTAATTATGAATTATACTTCATGATTTGTTTAGGTTTGTTTTGTATGAGGTTATCTCTATCTCATGACATGAGTCATAGATTTGAGGGGTTAATCCAAGTTGACTCAAGTAATTATTTTTAGTTTTTTGTTTTACAATTTTATCATTTGACATTGGATTGATTGAGAATTGTGCTTAATAATTTGTTTTGATTTGCTAAAGATATGATTATCTTAGCCTTATGACCTGAGTCGTGAGTTTGGTAGATTAACCTGAGTTGATTCGAGATGGTTTTTTTTATTTTCTTTCTATGAAGTTATCATGTTCTCATGACACAAGTCATGTGTTTAGCATGTTAACTCAGGTTGAATCAAGTTTTTTTATGTTTTTTTTTAAATTTTATTCTTCAATATTGGGATGATTGAGAATTGAATATCATAATTTATTTTGATTTACTTTTTATAGGATTATCTCGGTCTCATGACTGGAGTCGCAGTTTTGCAGATATTCCGGGTTGACTCGAGTTGTTTTTTAGTCCTTTTTTTAATTTTATCATTCAACATTGGATTAATTCGTAATCAGGCTTCATAATTTGTTTTAATTTATTTTATATGGGATTATCATGGTCTTATGACCATGATTGTAAATTTGACAGATTAACCTGAGTTGATCCAATATGTTTCTATATTAATATTTACAAAACAAATATGTCATCTTGAATTTGTTTTTGTCAAACTATATTTTTAATGATTGTCCTACCAAATTGACCAAGTCATAAAGGATCAACCCCTGCATGATTTTATTTTATTTTTATTTTTTGCTATATAAAAATGTTAACAATGTTTAGTCATTTATTTTACGTTAAAAAAATGATTTTATCTATAGCACGCATAAAAAAATGATAATGATCTAGGAGCTCCCTAAAAGCAATTTGGTATTGAGATTGTATGATTCCCACTGCCATGGAATTTAAGATTTTAAGAAATATTATCTTTTATTTGTTATAGAATCTTGATGATACAATTTTTTTTTTAAAAAAAAATTACAGACCGTTTTGGTTAGGCATCCCAACCAGATTAGTCTTTAGTCCTCTAAACAGACTTGTCATGGGTCAGGGACTCCATCCATAACACCATGGGCCTTATAACAACCACATTTTAAAGCTTAACCCACTTGACCTAAAAGAAAACCTAGTGAGACACGTACCTCAAGACTAAATTGTGACCTTTAATAAATTTGGTATACATCGTACTCACTAACATTTACACATAAGTTGTTAGTACGATGCCACTTTTTCTAGCTAATAGATATTTCTTGCCAACATGTCAGCTGAAATGACATATACCAAGCACCAATCTCTTCACCAATGGCTCAACAAGGCACAACAACCAATGGTGAGCACCATCCTTTTCACCACTGAACAAATAAGGTATAATAACCAATTACTCAACTTTTCAGGTTATCTATAAGAGAAAGCAATTATTCTTCATCATTTTTCACTCTTTACAAGGTAAGCTAATAACATGACCCGAGGTCTATAAATATCTCGGGTCATTAGGTTAAAACAGACTAAAGCAATTAAAAACCTCATATAAGTTCATTTTATCAATACAAAACTCCATTAAGAATAGAAAAGGCAAACCACATAAAGCCACTCTATATTTCTTTGACTCCTACTCCTCTCTCAACTTATCTTGTTTCTTTATTGCTCTACACACCATTCTCCTACGTTCTTCACGCCCCCTTACTTTCTATAAATTATTTCCCCTTTCATATTTGTTGACTTAAACATGAGAGGGTCAACTATTTTAATAGGGGACTTGTTTTTGCAAGTGAGTGTAGAAGTAATCTTGTCAATTTACTAAACAATTGTCAAGCTAAGTCACACCATCAACCTAAGAAATAGCTATAAAAATCCTAATTCAATTAATATTTTTCACGATTTTATTGGTAGCGCTATCTATGAAAAACTGAATAAAGGCTAGTTCATTCTTGTTTCACACTTCATCACCTACTAGTTACTTTCCAAGGCTGACAACTTAGAAATTCCAGGATATGGGAAAGTAAATGACCTCCCCACCATATATACTTTAGCTCTTCTAAATCTCCATAAACTCTCCCATAAAATGAAGGTACGTAATGATGTTGTTTTAGCTAAACAACAATAACTTCACACTTTTTTTTTAATAAGAAATACAATATTTAGCTCTATTGCATGCATCACTGAATGCACAAAGGCAACTCTAGTTCCCTGAAGGAATAGGGTAGAATGACGTACAAGCTAGTAGTTGTGAGAATACTCGTACTCTAACTTTTTGAATGAGTCTCTCTCACTAAGAAAAACACCCATTAGCGAGTCATAGCCACATAAGTGGTTATCGTTATCAATTTTTTTTAATCTCATTCATGCACTCCCTATAAAAAAAAAAGCTCTGATGCGAGACGAGATTAATAACTATACAAGCTTTTAAGAATGAATATTGCCTTTACTAGGTGAGAGATTTTTCACTTTACCAATAATTGATACACTCTTCTTTTTAAAGATTGTACGTCCATCAAAACCAACCTAGACATTATAATGGACTTACAGACCTTAGGAAAAATATACAAAACATGCAAAGTATCATAGATCTTGTGACATAAGATAACGATGTTATGTGTAAATTTCTCATAAAAGCATTTTTAACGGATTTACCTGAGTGTGGTACCATGACTTGGAGCTTGACTCTATCCTTAACTTTCATGATCTCTTCAACAAAAGCATTTTCTGCTTTAGCATAAGTATACTAGATAAAAAGAGCATCATTAAGCTTTTCACCAACACATAACAAGAAAATAAAAGTAAAAGAGCATATCTCTAAAGATTTAATAAGGAAATGCTTAACGTCAAGACTCTGCTAGAACCCATTACCATTAAAAACCTAATCAATGGGGTCTACAACTATTCTTTATAGGAATGACTCTATACTTTCCTTGACCAAACTCTCCTCAAAGTGAAACATGAAATGAAAAACCATATTCAAGTAGAAAAAATGAGTGTGACTAAACTAAAACACTCTCATTTCTAACGATAAAGAGCAAAATCTCTTAAACGCCATTGATCTCCTAGTAGCCGTAGGGCATTCAAGAGGAACACCAAAGGATCCATTTGTAATCTTCTAACTTTTTATAAGTTTTTGACCACACCTCTAACAACCATGCATCCTGAGGTATTGGTTGCCATTAAGAAAAAAGAGTTCTAAAGATATCCACCTCTTATGAAGAGTGGATTGCGTGAACACAAGGAACCCAATAAATTTTATTTCCTTTAACATAATAATGGTCATGATACTAAAAAATCTGATGCTTTAAAATAGAGATAGAAAGACTAATCGTCAGGGGTCACCTCTAACAATTTGTAAGGAAAGAAATGCAACCAAAACAAAAGGAGGTTGATACATCCCTCGATATGTTGCCTAATATTAAATAGATTCCAATGATTTTATCTCCATTTGCATGAGAAAATATTTTGAAATTTAAATAAAACAATATTATCTCTCCAAGTAGTCTCCATATGTTTTTTCTCATGTCTCCAACAAAAATCTCCGTGATAATCTCCATATCTTGAACTAAAGTTTGTATGTCTCTAATAAAATTTTTCGTGTCTGCATGAGAATCTTCATGTATCCAAACAAAATCTCCATGTCTCCAATAAAATTTGCATATTCATCATGGAATGTTAACAAAATCCACAAGAAGGTAACTTGGCATGCATAACTTTTCTTTCCATCAAACTTTTATGAGTAAAATTTTTCAAACATGAATGTTTAAAATATTAAAGGAGCAAATAATATAAAATTAAATAAAAAAACTATAAACCATTGTTTGGGCTAACCAAACAAGCTAGTCACTACCAGTTTGATTGGGTCAATCCTACCGAGTTGGTCACCTCTAGTTTATAGGGACATCCTAATTGGATTGGTCTCTAGTCTCCTAAATGGGCATGCTATGGGGAAATAGACCTTGTCCACAACACCCTAGGCTTTCAAAAAACCATTTTTTAGGCAAAACCCACTAAACCCAAGGGAAACCCAACAAGGCATGCACCTTAAGGCAAAATTGTGACCTCTAATAAATTTGGTATGGTGTAATACTAATTGATGCTTAAACATGAGTTATGAGTACGGCACCACATTTCCTAGCTAATGAAAATTCCATCCTACATGTCTTCATAAATGGTACCTACCAAGCATCAACGTATCTAACAATAGCACAACAAGACATCACAACCAATGGCAAGCATCAACATTTTCACTAATTGCAAAATAAAACATAACAACCAATTACTCAACTTTTTAGGATACTTATAGGAGAAAATAATTATTTTTTATTATTATTTTACTCTTCATGAGGTAAACTAACATGATAAAAAGTCTATAAATATTTTGAAACCAAAATAAAAATAGATGAAAGCATTCAAGAATTTCAACCAAATTCATTTCAACATTATAAAAAGCTCCATTAAAAACAATAAAGTAAATCACACAAGGTCACAAAGCCACGTTACATTTCCCTAGCCCCTGCTCCCTGTTAACATAATTTTCTTTTTCTCCGGACACTATTCCCATGCGTTCTTCACTCCCCCTCACTTTTAATATACTATTTCTCTATGATTTAAGTATTGGAGGGAATGGTGGTAGCTATATGATTGTTAATATAATCATCATTAAAAGTTTATATGATCGTTAATTTCAATGTATGTGAAATTAATCAAGGGACATACAAGCTAACCTAAACATCCATATTAATTTTAAAAAAAATATTGGAGGGTACGTACACAACAATGAAAAGTCATATCCAGTCTAAATTCTTCACTACTTCATCAAATCTCAAATTCTAAAAATTATGAGAATTGTCATGTTTGCTGTATACGTGGGAATTTTCTGGTATGTAAGAATTATAAAAGTCAATTTCCCCTCCCTTTCTAAGGAATATTATTTTGTGGTTCGAAAAAAAATTAATTGAAGGCTTACCTAACTAAAATGCTGTAAGCGCTAACTTAGAAGTTGATTAAAGGATTAAAGGCCTAGAAGTTGCTTAATTATTGTGGTAACCAAGCAGGAGGGTAATAGTAAGTGGCAGCTTTTTCTTTATAAATACATAGCAAGGGAGGCCTCTGTAGTCTGTTCTTCACTGCGGCTCGTAGGTTGGTTAGTTGGCTGATCTGGGTGGTTTTATTTTGGGCAGACCAAAATGGCTTGCGCTAATTTCTCTTTCACACTTCTAGTCCTCTGCTCTTGTTTTGCTACTTCTTTTATTGCATGCCATGGCTTTCCCGCCCATCACAACAACCCATTTCACCACCGCCACCACCCTCGCTTTGCCAGTCATAACTACAGAGATGCCCTGACCAAATCAATCCTCTTTTTCGAAGGCCAAAGGTCTGGTAAGCTCCCTTCTAGCCAGAGGATGACATGGAGGAGAGACTCGGGTCTAACAGATGGCTCAACCATGCATGTATGTGTACAAAGATGACTCCTTTCTCTTCAGCTTCCTTTTTTCTTGTTCACATTTCTTTGAGGCTCACTCATCTTTGGTGTTGAAATGACAATGCAGGTGGATTTAGTGGGAGGTTATTATGATGCAGGAGACAATGTGAAGTTTGGATTCCCTATGGCTTTCACAACAACGATGCTTTCATGGAGTGTTTTAGAGTTCGGGGGGTTGATGAAAGGTGAGCTGCAGAATGCTAGAGAAGCCATTCGTTGGGCAACTGATTACCTCCTCAAAGCTACAGCCCATACAGACACCATCTATGTTCAGGTTTGCAGTCTTGAATCTCTCTGCATTCTTCAGTTTTATACACATTGTTTGGAGACACCATAAATAGGCATGTGCGCACTTGATTTGGGAAATATGGCTGAAGGAATCAAAATGATGACGTTTGGGGTTTATTTTCAGGTAGGTAACGCTAATAAGGACCATGCTTGTTGGGAGAGACCAGAAGATATGGATACTCCAAGGAGTGTTTTCAAGGTTGACAAGCATTCCCCTGGTTCTGATGTTGCTGCTGAAACTGCCGCTGCTCTTGCAGCAGCGTCTTTGGTGTTTAGAAGATGTGACCCCACTTATGCCAAGCTTTTGGTCAGGAGAGCTATCAGGGTAAATATGTCTACTTAGTGCTCGTTAGTAAAAATTTCAGTGAAAAAATATGATGTTCACAAAATGCGAGTACAATTTGTTCCTTGTCTAGGTGTTCCAATTTGCTGATAAGTACAGAGGAGCCTACAGCAATGGGCTGAAGAGATTTGTTTGCCCTTTCTATTGCTCCTATTCTGGATATGAGGTGAAGCTTGTGCCTTTGAGTCCTGCATTACAAGTTTCTATTTTTTTTAAAGAGCTGTTCATAATACTTAATCTCCTCCTGGGTGTCTAAAAAATGGCAGGATGAGCTGCTGTGGGGTGCTGCTTGGCTGCATAAGGCGACCAAGAATCCAACTTATCTCAATTACATTCAAGTTAACGGACAGACTCTTGGAGCTGCACAGTTTGACAATACCTTTGGTTGGGATAACAAGCATGTTGGTGCAAGGATTCTTCTTTCCAAGGTTCCCATTCTCACTTATAGTTCTTAATTTGTTTGTCAAATATCATCTTTATGGTGATTTATCCATTGAAATCATTAATATTGTCCTTGCGTCTCAGGCATTTCTTGTTCAAAAACTGCAATCCCTCCATGACTACAAAGGACATGCAGATAATTTCATCTGTTCTCTCATACCAGGGGCCCCTTTCTCTTCAACCCAATATACACCAGGTCAGGTCCCCACAGTCCTGTCTCTGATTTCCATCTCCCCAAATGTGGTGCCGCCTTCTTCCTAAACCGCTAGTTTTTTTTTTTTTCTTGATCACCAGGTGGGCTGCTGTTCAAAATGAGTGATAGCAACATGCAGTACGTCACCTCAACTTCATTCTTGCTCTTAACCTATGCCAAGTACTTGTCCTCTGCTCGCACGGTTGTAAACTGTGGTGGAACCGTCGTCACTCCAAAGAGGCTACGAACCATTGCCAAAAAACAGGTACATCAAATGGGTCACAGGCACCATAAAAGCATCCTCGAGGGCCGAGGCTATATAGATCTCTTATATTAAGGTACTTATTTATTTTGTTAAATAGGATTTTTTGTAACACAGCAAATTTTGTCATCAGGTGGACTATCTACTTGGAGACAACCCATTGAAAATGTCCTTCATGGTGGGTTATGGTCCGAGGTTTCCACAAAGGATTCACCACAGGGGCTCATCTCTACCGTCAATCGCTACACACCCAGGAAAGATCCAATGCACCTCAGGCTTTAGTGTGATGAATTCTCAATCCCCAAACCCCAACGTTCTTGTGGGTGCAATAGTTGGAGGGCCAGACGAACATGACAGGTTCCCAGATGAAAGATCAGACTATGAGCAATCTGAACCAGCTACTTACATTAACGCACCCCTGGTAGGAGCATTGGCTTATCTCGCGCACTCTTCCGGCCAGCTCGAAGTCCTAGCAGCATCTCCAATTTGTTAGATTTAGATTTAGGTGTCTGTGCTCGTTTTTTAGTGGCTTTGTTTTTATGTGTCCTAAAATACTTATCTGGATGTCAATGTGGTCAAAGGGGTCAAGAGACCTAAGGCTCGAGCCCCAAATCTTCAAGCACATTGGTCATCAAGCATACATGGCCCTAATAGGATAGCCGTTGGGCTTTTTTTTTTTAGTATGGCAGTCCGTTTTGGAACTTGCATTATGTCCACTAGTGTTTAACTTGCAAGAACTTTGCTTCTATAATCTCCCACTCCTGCACTTTTTTGTCGAGAGTTGAGCGAAACTAAAGTGGACTAAAGTGAGGAATAATTATCAAACTTCGGGGATTGATATGCTCAAATTGAGTTAACTTGAAAAAATTAAAAAAAATATTCGAAACTTTAATATTTTATATAAAAATAATTAAGTAATATCCATTTGAATATATGTTATATATATAAATAATGAAATTTAAAAGAATATTTCAAAAGATTTTTTTATCTAAAAAGATATTATATTATTCTTTTAAGTTGAAGTATTTAAATTAAAAAGTTTTTATTTAACATTGAAAAAATAATATTTTTTTATAAATATAGAGTATATATAGTAAAAGATTTCAAATTATATAAAAAAAAAGTTAATAAACAATTAAAAATAATTCAACTAAAAAAATCTATTTAAATAAAAAACAGATTTTTACCATGTTTTGCCAAATTTTTATTTAATTTAATTTTTTATTTTATCTAAACCAGGCTAGTCCCTAGAATTTCAGGTCAATCTGTTATGTCGGTCTGAATTTCATAAGAGGTGGGCCACTAACAGACAGAATTAAAAATGTTAGGAGATGGGATGTCTTGTCCTTGAAACCAAAACTACCAAGCAAAAAACAAAAGAAATTAACAGTATCAGATCAGTGGATAATGTACCATATGAATATTTTTTCCGTCGATGGAGTTAACGAGCAATTGACCGTTGAAAGGAAACGAGGGAAGGAAAGGAGATAAAGAGAGAAATTTCGCAGGAACACGTGATACTGTTTGGTGGGAGTGGTTCCTGCGGTCAAGAAGATCTGTTCGAGTTGCAGACTTGTCAGATGGTGTCAGGAGAACCCATGCTATTTTTTTCTTAGGCAATGATAGACCCATGGCCTTGGGGGCAGTGCTTCATCTGGTTACAATGCAGGACAGAATATCACCGTCTGTGTGGGAGAAGGAATTAAATGGATAAATCGGGCATCTAGCATGTGAAATCTAAATAAAAGATGAAATCATACATAAACAAAAAGCTTGAGTGAAATAACGTAATTTTGGATGTCGGGGCTGTGAATTGTGATGTTTTTAAATAACAATTGTTATTGTTGTATATAAATCAATAGATCGATTCAACCAAATGATTTGATTGACCACTTGAGCCCGATATTATTTTACCATATCTTTATCACAGATATTTTAGCTAAAATTTTAAAAAAACAATGCTAGTTTTACAAAATATCCGAATTAAGGAAGCCAAAACCCATTTTTCCACTCTCCAAGGACGTTCAAAATAATAGATGTTACTTACTTGAGACTTGCAAGGATGGCCACAAACAAACAGACACTGGACCGTGAATTCTCAATGATTCTTGTATAATGGCAACAAAAGCATAATAGAATATGCTACATAGGAAGAACAAACCATACAGCAAACTGCTCACCTGATCCCTCATAGACTCATTCCAGCTGAATTATCATCGAGGCCTACAACTAGGAAAGGCCTAGACCTTCAAGAACCTAATGGCTTTGCACGCACAAGGCTTGGTTGCCTTTAGATCCAAAAGTGAAAGCTACTGGAACATGAATCCATCAACTAATATTACACCACTAATTACGGAACAAGTGAATTTCTTCTTCCTCGTGTAGCGAAAAAAATAGAAAGAAAAATCAATATTTCAGTTGGTTCAGAGAAGACAGAACACATACCCTCACAGGAGGTTAACTGACTTGCTCAAAGATTGATTAACATGTCAGTCCTGTTCGTTGTCCACTTAACGAGTAACAGATAAAAGTACAAATATTGGGCCTTTACACCGACCAATTGGTGGTACGCGGTAGAGGTGCCTAGTCTCATAATCGCTGGTCATTCTCTCTTTATTACGTTTTATTTTTGCGCGAACCAGGTGATCTAGCAGTGCCTACTTGGAGGAAGTTGGTGCTGGAAAGCATACCTACTAGCGCTGGCCAAAGTGCAACTCTCGGGGAGTCAATTTATTTATTCACAACAGCATGGATACACAAAGCCTTCCTTGAAACATTAACCAGCATAAGATAGCTGCAAAGATCATTGTACGCAACAGAACTTTCTACATGCCACCCGCATGAATTTATTTATGTGCGCACCATTATAACCGTGTGATAGTGCTGCGTCTGATTCATGGGGGCATCCCAGTTCCTTGGGAAGCAATAGCTTAATGCCGGTCCTCGATTGACAAAGGTACAGTTTTCACCTGGAGATAAAAGGAGCATGAACATGACATTCCAAATGTTTGAGGTTGCACTTGGACAGAACATAGAACTAACAATTCCAGAATTCTACATATAGCAATCAGAAATAACAGAACTTACAATAGAACATCTGGTTAGAACATTGGAAACAAATAGACATTAATGTGGAATTAAAATGAATTCCGAGGAACTATCCAAGATTGTATTTGAAGAGCCAAGAGCACAGTTATGAGACCATGTTTCTTCTGAAATGGTCAGGGTAAACTAGCTAGATTGCCAATTACGCATCTTAATAATTATTTAGAAAAGGGTTAAGCACTCACCAAATCACGGAACTTGAGAATGTAGAACATCTCGAGATATCTTCGGGTCTCACGCCTCTCAAGTTTGGAAACATACTTCCAAAAACCATATACCCCAGCCAATGTCATCAGCCTTTCAGAGTAAATCTTCCATGTATATCTACAGTATCAGAAGGTCTATATGAGCCTCAGAAAGCATAATCTAATGGTGCCAAATACAGATTGAGATACCAACCTTTCATAAATCCGTTGCAGCCCAGCATCAGATATTTTTTTCCAGTAGCTGGGGTCGTCCCTGCATTTTTCAAAGAAATCTGCCATAAATGCAGCAGCCTGATCAGGATAATATGGATCCATATGGAATCCTGATACACCATGCTCAATAATCTCTGCCGGACCACCATGACAAGTGGCAAATGTTGGAAGGCCGCAAGTCATGGCCTCCACAACAGTGAGTCCAAAGGCTTCGTAAAAAGCAGGCTGCAATAGACACAGGAGGAGGAGAGGGTTGGGAAGTCAATTATGATTCCTGAGAAAATCTTTAACACGATGAGAGACCACAGTAGCACTTTATACCTGCACGAAGGCTCCCTTGGTGTCTGCTATGTAGCGATAAAGCTCTCCATTGCGTGCTCGATTTGTTTGGGCTGTTAACCATCGAAATTGTCCATCCAACTTGTATTTCTTCATAAGTTCATGCATCTTCTCTATCTCCAGAATTTCTTCCCTGTCGTTGGACTTCTTAACATCAATGTAACCAGCCACCACGACAAGGTTCACCAGCTCCCTCAGTCTGGTATTCTTACCATAGCACTCTACCAATCCTGTTATGTTCTTGACCCGGTCCAGCCTTGCCATGGAAAAAATTATGGGCTTTGACCTATCGGTCAGTGTACCACTGCATCAATATAAATGAACAATCAGATTTCATAAACAAGCCTAAGCCTGATCTTCATATTCTAAATTTCCAATTATATAATTGAACATTGTTCTTGAAGAGTAACACAGGAATATACTCACATCCACTCGTCAGTCTGCTCAGAATCATATAACATCTTTTCTATTGAACCATGTAGGGTTGTAAGTCTCTTCTGCTTGTCAGAGTATGGGAAGTAAATGTCCATATCGGCCCCAGGCGAGACGATATTGAACTTTGTATCAAATACATTAATGCCATGAACAACCCGATATAGCCCTGGAAGAGTGAATGCAGTGTGGCTCTCATACTGACCAACAGTAGTCTTCCTGAAAGAACAAACAAGCATACAACAAGTGAAGCAGTTGTTTGACAAGAATCACTTAAACATCAAGGCGAAATGACAAAGTTGTAAGATCAATTTCAGCAAGTGTAATTTCCAAAATAAATTAATTCAAGTGACAGCATATATTCTAATGTAATATCATGTTCAATTTGGACAATTGGAGACCCAGCTGAACATCAAGCACAAAGACAGAGAGTAAAACACAAAATTCATATCTACATGAGGACACTCTCATGGATGTTATCTACAATATACAACACCTCTGAAAACTTTGAACACTAGAAAACTCAATCCCCAAAGAGTTCTTCAAAAAAAGTGGGTAATAAATCCATAATCATCATATCTGATTGCATAAGCAATTATAAGCCAACACATGTAAGTTAGTGGATTAAAGGGTAACACTTACGTTCCTGCAATCTCTTGATATGTACTTGTGATGATAAAATCAGCATTGTTCATGGCTAATACGTCAGCAGTGAATTGACATGAGAAGTGGTATTTATCATCAAATTTTTTCCAATAAATATCTGAATCAGGATACTTTGTTTTCTCCAAGGCATGGGCAATAGTGCACTGCATATTTCAAAACTTAAAAAATGTAACCACTCCTTTCGGTAAATGATCCGTGGGACAGTAATTCATATTTACAGATACTAATCATAGCAAACCTGTGTGACACCCATCTTGTAAGCCAATAAAGACGCAACGAGGTTCCCATCACTGTAGTTGCCTATAATAAAATCTGGAATGCCCTGTAACTCAGCTACAATTTCACTGGCTGCATCCTGATTATAAAAGGTATAACCAAAAAGAATTGAGAGAGCCACAAAAATGAATAAATGAAAAATAATTTAAAACTTTATGCTGAAGCTACATGTACACTAAGGAGAAAGGAGGTGATGATGGTAACAGGAAGAGGCAGTAAATTGACAGCTGCATCAGTGCAATGGTAATACAAAAATAAAGCGTAAGATGTAGTCTGATGAAAATGGAAAATTGTCAAATGACTGCAGATATGTTTTAACTGATGATAAAAGTGAATCTTGACACATGATACTCATTAATTATATGGATACCATGAAACCATGAGCATGTCAAAAAATTTGATTACAGTGGTATCAAGATTTGATAATAATAATAATAATAATAAAAAAGAACTATGAATGGTACTTCCACTTTATAATGATATAGGATAACCATGTTCTACCTCAGCAAATGTCTCCAAATATGGCCACACATCGAACCTTGAGATCCATTTATGGAGAATCCCATGCTCTGATCTAAATGGTACTCGCAGAATGTGAGTGTGTTCAGTTCCACTGACTCTTTCCAGCCTCTGGTTGCAGCTAGTCCCTTTTGAATCAGGTATTAACCTGGTCACCTTCAAGAATCGATGGAAAATGTATTACAGAAAGAGGGACAATCAACAGCTATCAAAGTGATATAGTTGAAGAAATGGACCCAAGATAAGCATAAATGCACTTACAATTAGAATCTTAGGCTTAAAGTCCAATCCCTGCTGCTGTATTCTAAGGAGCATTTCATCCTCCAGAGCACGAACTTGGTCCAGGATATACACAATCTAGAAGTACATTAGGAACCAACTGTCTTAATAAAGGAAATAACCATGTAGCATAAATAAGTATGAGTTCTGCATGCTGCAGAGATGTAAAAAAAAAAAACATTGAAGGTTGAAGGAAAGCCATACATACCTGCCCACCAGTGTCAGGCAAACCTAAAACATTTGCTTGCCCAAAGTATCCATGCGGAGACAAAATAACAACATTGAACACCATTGGTACTCTCCCAAGGAATGTCTCTAAAGTTGAGGGATCAGGAGCTTGGAGTATGTCCAAGAGAAGATGCATCATCTCCAGTACCCGAGCTGCAGTATCCCCCCACCCTCTCTCAAAACCCATTCCCTGAAAGCTGAATCAGAGTGAAACAAGAAAAGAAAATATTTAGGCACGTACAAAGAGTGTTCAACAAATTAATTTCACTGTTAACATACATCCAACGAGTTAAAGATACAAGATCCTTACGTATATTCAAACTCGGTATACAGTGTTTCAGAAGGAAGCTTCGAAATATACTCTTCTGCCTTAAGAAGAGCAGACTGAAGTCGGGATACACTTTTTATCCGATCATTCAACATTAAGGCCTGCAAATAATCCTTAATTCAATCATTTAGCTCCACTGAAACCCCATACTAAGTACTATTCCCATCATCCCTCTTCCACATGTTTTAAACCCAAGCCATGTGAATACCATTATAATAAATTCTGAATGTGCAATAACAATAAACAATTACATGGAGGATAAATGCCTAAATCTGGAAGTGATAGGCACTCTTAAAGGAGGCCCTTCCACAACATACTTACATGCCCTTTGTATTTGTGGACTCGGAGGAAATCAAGTAAAGGTTCCAAAGTGTCTTTGTTACGAAACATATTTGAAGAAAGATGTCGGTTGAGGAACTGAACACCGTTGCCAATTGATGATGACCGGGTGGGACGAGGAAAAGAGGCATTGAAGGGCTCAAAATCAAGCTCAAGCACATATGGGTCATTAGACCTATTCAAAAAAATAAAAAAGAGGTCATTAATCAATGACCCAAAGAAAAGCATAGAAAAAAAAATACCGAAACCATAAACAATATTGCACATAAATAACCCAAAGATTTTTAGTAAGAAAGTGTCCACACAAAAAAATAATAAATAAACAAAACAGAGTCATGGATACATGAGATGTTCTGTAGCGATATGATAAAAAGTAAACCAATAATTTCACCGTAAAAGGAAAAGAAAGAGTGCGAAGATGCTTACGGGCCATCAACAAGTTCTTCTTTGAAACGAAGATATTCTGAAACAGTCAATTCCTCAACCTTCAGTTGGGAGACATCAACACGTACATATTCCCAAACTCCAGGTCTCGGACGAATTGATACGGCCACAAAAGGAGGCAGAACTATGGCTTCCTGTACATATCACCATCAATACAATTTTTTTTTAAAAAAGAAGAAGAACATAATAGTATAATTTGTTGCAAACTTTGTAAAATTCACATACAAAAAAAAATCCCAAAGCAACTAACTAAGAACAAGCATAAATTATAACAATAAGTAACTAAATAAAAAGATAATAGACTGACTTGCGCAGCTTTGAGGACTTCACTAAATGGACCTTCTTTGAGACTCAGCCTTGCTGCATCATCGCACACGATATTGTCCAGTTCATCTATCAGATTATTCGGATGCAGAATTCCTTTTCCCTGCTCCACATACCTTCCTTCCACAATACCGATACAAAAGTTACTACTTCCTGTAAAACCAAAAGAGAGAGAGAGAGAGAGAGAGAGAGAGATGATGATGGTAGAAACCTGGAGAGGAGAGAGACAAGCACGTTACGGTGAGCGGAGAGAGTGTCCTGCACGCGCTCCCTCATGCTGGGAATTCTTTCAAGCTTAGGGTTTGCCATGATCGATCAAAGAAGAAGAAGCTGTATGGTCTAGTATGGTCTGGGTGATCAGGAATTAAAAAACTGGTTGTAGACTGGAGGAGGGAGAGGGAGAGGGAGAGGGAGTGTGAGTGTGTGTGTGTGTGTTGCTTTGGATGAGGAAGAGGAGGGCAATTTATAGTGAATAGCTGAGAAGGATAAAATGAAAATTGCGTGTTTGATTTTTGAACGATCGCTATTGGGAAACTGTCACTGTTAGATGCTCAAAACAAGGGACGAGGGTACTGAGTCCTCGGCGCTGGCGGTTTTCCTTTCAAAAAAAAAAATGGCATCTGAATTAGGAGCTGTTTGGAAAGTTATATTGTTTGTTTTTTAAATTATTTTTTTATTTGTAAAATATATTAAAATAATTTTATTTTTTAAAAATTTATTTTTGATATAAAAACATTAAAAAAATTCAAAACAAAATTAAAACAAAAACAAATCAAATTTTGGCAAAACTGCCGGTGAAACCCACCAAACACGCCTTATTCCACCAAATATCCCGCCACTTGTGTGTATTATCCAGTTAATGTGTTTTTTTTTTTGTAATTGGATAATGATTTGAGATGTTCTTGGAATACTATAATTGGATTGGTACGTTTTACTATGATTTTTTATAGTTTTTATATCATTCATTTAATAAATTATGAGTTTGATGTTTTATCATTTCACATTCAAAATGAAATCTAAATGTGTTATTAAATATATTTTTAACTTGTGTTTAGCTTAGTGTTATGGAATAAAAAAATGAATATAAAAAAATTAAAATACTTTTTTATGAAAACAAAGTTAAAGATGTAAAAATAAATATCTTTAATATAAATTTTAAATAAATTTTTTATATTTTTAAATTATAAAAATTAAGATAATATATTCATTATCCAAATTATTAATTCTCTTATGGATTTATATCGTGTCCTAGTATGCATAACGCTATTTATTACAATAATATCATGACTCTTTTTATCTCTTGATATTTTAATTTTTTACCTTAATTTCTGGGTAAGATAATTTTTTCACTATGGTATAAATATCTTTTTTAATATTATTTATTTATATATTTTTGTAGGTTTATTTAATGTTGTTGGTTTTCTTTTGTAAATATTTAAATTATCAACTAACCAATGAATTAAGATTTAATATTTTTTTAATCTACTACTCTCTTTACATTAAAAAGAATGTTTGGTCCGTGACAATGTACGAGGAACATATCTAGTTTGTTCTAAATAACTTCATGGTTTTTATCCCAATACAATATCAGTATCGAGTCACTATTTCAAAGATGACACAAGAAAGATGGCTGAGTTTGAAAAAAAAAAAAAAAAAAGCAATTTGTTTTTATTCTTCCAATGGCACTTGATGATAATACCGAACTCCTAAAACATGCTGGCGATAAAACCATTGAATGCCATGCTAATGAATGACACCTTCTGGTCCTACCTCCTTGACCAGAAAGTTACATAGGAAACAACTGAACTTTATCCAGCTTGTCTTTATATTTAAAAAATATTTTTTATATGTTAATATTAAAAATAAATTTTAAAAAATAAAAAATATATTATTTTAATGTATTCTTTAATAAAAGAATATTTTAAAAAATAATTACTATTATAATATCAACCCATCTAAAATTAAATGGGAAGTTAATTTAATAGGGAAAAAGAAAAAATTGGCAATGCGTTTCTTTGCATATTGCTGGTTAGTAGAATATGTCGTTTTCCGTTTGATAGAAGAGCAGATTACTTTTTCTGAAGACAGAGGATGTTGACCGAACATTGCATCACACAGGGGCGGAAAAGAACCCAAAGACGTCTAGCCCAAAGGTGGGCTTCCACCTTGACTAGCCGGCACCGCACCCGTTTCCAGCGAGGTTGTATGGCGAGGTGAAAGCGGTCCCGGTAGAGGTTCTCAGTCATGGGATTTCAGGGCAATCAGCTAAACAGTATTTGCAACGAACAAATGATCCTTTTACCTTTTTCTTTTTATTCCTTTGCCTAACCAGACAAGATGATGATGCTTCGGCGTGTTTTCTGTAGCATCATTTTTCTCCCTGTTGGTCGATCTTTATTCGTTTATATTCGAACAAAAAACCAGTTTTGCTCAACTATTGGTCGAACTTTGGATGCTCCTTTCCCGTTTCATATTCAATTTACGTTAATCGATGTGCGCTCTGATTGTTCTTTTAATGGTGAAGGTATCTTCGTATTTATGCTGTGGGGTGTAATAATTTCAAAGATGCAAGGCAAGGGATTAAATTGAATTTATATTGAAGACTAAAAAGAAGGGACTAGAAAGAAAACAAATAAAATTTCTGGATTGATTTGAGGTACTCTGAGCCTCTCAAGGACGAAGAGATATCAAAAGACAAATTGATCTGTGATAATGCTTTTCAAATTCATATAGGGATATTTTTTAGCAAATCTTATCCCCAAGGTGGCGGTAGGTTTCTCCGAGCCAATCTTCACATACCCAAAACGCATCTTCATCATTTTGAATGTGTCAGCGTACGGATAATTATATTGGGTTCTTACATCTAAGTGACTCGCTCTCTTGGTTATCCTGTGCCTTCTCGGGTTCTGGCTGAGGTTGTCTTTCCAAATTGAAAGGATAGCTTGAGAGCTAGTTATTTCTCCCTCTCATTCCTCTTCCCGAGAAGTGAAAAGTGGAAGGTTTGTTGGTGATGCGAATCCCGTGAATATATAATTCAGAAACAAGATGACAAACATAAAAAAATAAAAATAAGTTTGCATAAAAGAATTTAATTTAAAATAATCATGTATCTAAGAATTAAACATATTAGCAACTAAATTTGAACAGTTAATTATAATAAATCAAGAATCAAAACATAAGAAAATGTCAGAAGACCAGTTTTACATTAATAAGTCAATTTGTGATGTTTGTCTCAGTTAAAAAAACATGTTTACACAAGCAAAACTCAATGTTTATTCATTAATCAAAACTGTTAAAATTTGCAGTAAAAGATGTTGGTATATGGTTAAGGCAGCAATAACACTTATAGGGTGAATTAAGTGTTCCACTAATATTAACAAATATACAATTTAATTTAATTAAACACAATAACAAACAATAATTCAACAATATAATTAAAGTGTTTGAAATAAAAGATAAGAGAGAGAAATTACAAACTCAGTTTTGAATGTGATTCTAGAAGTTTATATTAACACCTCAAGTATCAAATTGTACTTGAGTATTATATTTTTTCATTAGCCCAGGTCAAAGGGTATAATTGTCACTTGATGAATCCACACCTAACTTATTACATCACTTAAAGATGTTCTTTCTTTAAGATTTTTCCTGTGACAATACCTCATCAATACCAAGAACTCTCAAGGGTTTACAAATATGATTTTGTTATCACAGAATTACTCTATCAATATAATGGATTTTACAATTAAAAATCTAAGTATCTCTATATCTCACTAGATAACACTTAATGGATTGTAAAGTATTTAAGTGTTGTAAAAATAAGAATGCATACTCTTATGCAAAATTATGAAGGTTTTAATGCATAAATATGAGTATATTAAGGATTAATTATTTAAAGTGTTTTTGCTCTTAAAATAGCTTTTGTGTGTGTATTCGGATTCCTCCTTCAATTCTATAATCTGGCAAGCTATATATATGTTTCTAGCAAAAGCTAGCCATTTATAACGATTACAACTCCATTAACGACTGAAATGGTTGATTTGTTCAAATTGGTCAAGCCAATCGGTCAACCAATTCCTTTAAAATTCCCAAGTGCTCATCACAGATGAACAAGTGGTCGACCGGTTCATTTTGTATTATCAAACGATCAACTGATTCATGCAAAATTCCAGTTTTGACAATTTTAATCCAAGTGAATTCTTAGAACCTCTTTATCAATCCTTTTAAATGCATGTAAAGTGAAGTGTATGCATTCATTTTAATTTATGTTATCACGTAAGATATAAAGATTTACATTTAACATTAAAAAATAATACTTAAACTAAGTCTTCATTTTTCTTCCTTCTTGGACTTCTGTCATACTTATTAATGTATTCTTCATATAAAACCTATTTAAAGTTTATTCTCAATCAAAAATATTATTAGTCCAATTTTCATAGAATACAAAGAGTTGGTTATTTCTGGATGACATTAGAAAGCAATTGTGTTGACTATGTCAGGAAATGTCATATATGTCAAGTATATAGTAATAAAATCAATGCACCTCTAACTCCCATGTTCAATCTAACATCTTCATAGCCATCTATAATTTGGGGAATTGATGTGATTAAACTTATCAATCTAAAAGCCATTGATGATCATAGGTTTATCCTTATGGCTATAGATTACTTTACAAAATGAGTAAAAGCCAATTATATGTGCATGTAACACAAAAGATGGTAAGAAGATTTATAGAAAAGGACTTAATCTGCCGATATGGTCCACCATAAAAATTAGTGATTGATAATTCTCAGAGCTTCAATGGCAAGATGATAGTAGAGCTCTGTGTCAAGTGGAAAATCAAGTATTCCAATTCGTCACCATACAAGCCAAAGATGAACAAAGTTGTAGAAGTTGCCAATAAGAATATCAAAAAGATTATTTAAAAAATGGTGATCACCTACAAAGATTAGCATGAGATGTTGTCATTTACCCTCCATATATATCGCACTACAATAAGAACTTCAACAGGAGCTATCCTATTTTTTGGTATATGAAATGGAGGCGGTGATGCATTTGAAAGTAGATATCCCCTCATTAAGAGTATTGATAGATTCTGAGTTAGAAAAAGTCGAGTGGGCCAAAGTAAGATATGAAGTATGAACAACTAAACATGATCAATGAAAAAAAGGATAACTATAATTTGTCATCACCAATTTTACCAAAAAAGAATGGCTAAAATATATAACAAGAAAGTTCAACCTTGAATATTTTAAGAAGGAGATCTAATGCTGAAAAAAATATTAACCTTACCAAGAAAACACGAGAGTACATGAGCACCAAACTACGAGGGTTATTATATAGTGAAGAAGACTTTCTTAAGCGGAGCTTTAACATTTTCTAGAATGGATGAAGAAAATCTAACTAGACTTGTGAATTCTGATTTTGTAAAAAGATAATATGCATGATATATCCAACTTTCTTTCTATGTCAATAAAGTGAAGTTTGACAATGAATTCTTAGTGTAAAGAACCTTTCTTTATAAATTGCATGATCTCACAACATTTGAAATCCTTTTCCTAAAAAAAATCTTATAAGGAACTGGTTTTGTGCATGATTGCAATGAATGAATCATAATATGCTCAAGATAAGATTTAAGCAATTCTCGATTAAAAGGTAACCAAACCAAATAAACCAAAGCTAACTATGAGATGAAACCCTATCTCTGAATAACATTTTGAATTGCATGGATAAATGGTTGATGGTAACTCTACAATCACTTACAAGTTCTTTCATAAAAAAGGACAAGGTTTATCAATACTAATAATGTGTGTTTGAAATGAGGAAAAACTATTTATGTTGTCCATTTACTTTCTAAGAATATATCCCTTGTGGTTTCTATTTGAGTCTGAATAAGTTTATCCTTACAAAAACCCTGACTAGGATCACACTCCATACTAAGGGGCAAAAAAAGAGGAAAATAAAAGCAAAATGTCATAGTGCACACATGAATCTATGAAAGTTAGAACTTAACACTAAGGGGCATCATCATAAAATGGGAAGGACAAGAATGAGGAAGCAAAAAAAAAGTAAAAAAATAGAAAATAATGGTTTATAACGCTCTAAGAACGAGGTAAAGATCCTGAAGCAAGACTCTTCGTTAAAAAAAATATTATCCGAAAAAAGTCCATGAGATAGCCTCACAAGAGAAAAGAGGTAAAAGAAAAGTGATCCTAAATTTTAAACCCTTATATACTTTTTTAGCCTAAAAACATCTATTTCTTTCATAGCCCATAATCATAGTTATAGCCTGCATTGTGTGCCTTTAGAAGTCCTTTTTAATTAAGCACACACAACCTTGTTTGAAAAACAGTGATCTTATTGTTCATATGATGGGATAAATGAGTAACCACCCGCTTTTATCCATGTAAGAAAATTGTATAAAGTCAATGAGATAGTCTTACAAGAGAAAAGAGATAGAAGAAAAGTGATCCTAGGTTTTAAACCCTTAAATACTTTTTGAGCCTAAAAGGCATCAATTTCTTTCATAGCCCATAATCATAGTCATAGCCTGCATTGCGTGCCTTTAGAAGTCCTTTCTAATTAATCACACACAACCTTGTTTGAAAAACAATGATCTTATTGTTCACATGATGGGATAAATGAGTACCCACCCGCTTTTATCCATGCAAGAAAATTGTATAAAGTCAATGAGATAGCCTCACAAGAGAAAAGAGATAGAAGAAAAGTGATCCTAAGTTTTAAACCCTTAAATACCTTTTGAGCCTAAAAAACATCGATTTCTTTCATAGCTCATAATCATAGTCATAGCTTGTATTGTGTGCCTTTAGAAGTCCTTTGTAATTAAGCACACACAACCTTGTTTGAAAAACAGTAATCTTATTATTCACATGATGTGATAAATGAGTAGCCACTCGCTTTTATCCATGCAAGAAAATTATATATTCTAAAATAAGGCAAAAAAAAAATTATATACAGATTTCTTCAAGTAAATAATTGAAATCTTTTTGAAAAACTGAAACAGAAGGTCACCTCTAGTAAAAGTCTGACCTATAAACGAACCATATTTTGAGATCCGATAAAACCCTCAAGGGGATTTGCTTAAGGAACTATTTTGATGAATACATTGAAAGTTTCAATTTTCATGAACAAACAAAAGTCTTTTAAAGTTCTGTTTCTTAAAAAATATTTATGCCCTAAAACAAAACAAGTAATACAAAAAAAAAGCCCTTAAAATGCATGCATTTAACCCTAAGACATTGCACAAATTTTTTATTTTACAAATAATTCTTGAAATCGGACTAGACAAATGAAAATCAATAAAAAAGGAGTCTTTGGAAGACTCTAGTTGAAGGGGATCACTGAGATTTAAGGTTTCAGGTTAGTTGAGCTGAAAGAAGAAACAAAATGTTTTGGTTTTGTTTAAACGGGATCACAAGATTGAGATTTCAGGTCGACCAAGCTGAAACCAAATACCAAGATTTTGGTTAAAGGGGGTCTTTAGAGCTGAAGGAAACATTTGATTCTAGTTAAAGAAAATCACTGAATTAGGATTTTAGGTTGATTGAGTTAAAGATAAAGACAAATGTTTTAGTTAAAGGGGGTCTCTAAATTGAGATTTCAAGTTAAGTGAGCTAAAGGCAACATTTTATGTTCTGTTAAAAGGAATCGTCATATTGAGATTTCAAGTTAGCTAAGCTGTTTTAAAGATTTTTTTTTGTTCTAGGTAAAGGGGATTGCTAGATTAGGATCTTAAGTTGAACGAGCTTTTGGTTCTGGTTAAAAGAAATCACCATCTTAGGATTTCAGGTTAGCCGAGCTGTTTTTTATATTTTGGTTCTTGTTAAAGGGGATTGTCAGATTAAGATCTCAGGTTGACATAGCTTTTATTTCTAGTTAAAGGGAATCGTCAAATTGAGATTTCAGGTTAGCCGAGCTGGTTTTTAGATTTTGATTCTAGTTAAAGGGGATCTCCAGATTGGGATCTCAGGTTGACTGAGCTTTTGATTCTGGTTAAAAAAAATTACCAGATTGAGATTTTAGGTTATCCAAGTTGTAAATAGTTTGATCATAGTTCTGGTTGAAAGGGTTGCTGTGAAGACATAGTTTCAAATCAACTGAACTAGAAGCTTCAAGAAGATAAGTTTTGGAAGAACAATTAGTTTCTTCTTTTATATATATATATATATATATATATATATATATATATATATATATATGAGAAGAACAATTATAGGAAGATCAAAATTAGATCTGACAGTATATTTTCGACTAATAAAGACTCTATTGACAAAGAAAATTCAATTTGAGGAGGAAAATTCAATTTTGGATGTTTAGGGACTCAATTGAAATTTTTTCAAGCCTTAATCAAATTTATAGAGGGTTTAATTGTAAGAAAATTGACTTTTTGAAGTCAATTTAAGTTTTAATTAGAAGAAAATAAAGTTTGGGGATCGAATTGCAAATTTTAAAAGTTAATTTGATCAAATCAAGGGTTTATTTACATAAATTTCAAAGTTTGATGGGCAATTAAAAACCCAATTGAACAAATCAAAAACCAAGAACCAACTTGATGGGCAATTAAGGTATGAAGTTGCTGAAATTAGGGGCCAAATTGAAGAAAATTAAAAGTTTGATAGTTAATTAAGGGTCCAGTTGAACAAATTTAAAACCAAGGATCAAATTGTAAAAAGCGCTCAATTTTAGGGTTGGCAATTGAGTTTGACAAGGGGTGAAATTGTATGAAATTAAGAGTTTAAGAGGCAATTATGGGTGAAACCAAAGATATTGGAAGATTGGGGATTAAAATGAAGTTTTCTAAATCCCAAATTAAAAACCTTAATTTGTAGGGCTTAGCCTAGACGATGCGTCGTTCGACCATTATGCATTTTCTTCTTCAACAGTTTTTGTTGATCGAGAGAGTTTAACTTAGGGGAATGAATGTGACATTTCCGACCACTTCTGAAGCTGTAACTGATTAGTACTTAAAAGTCCATTTTCATTAAGGTTTTATATCATCATATTGCACTTAAAGTATCATTAAATTCCTTAACTTAAGCATGTTTTATAATAACAAGTCTGATAATATAAGATATATTTAATTTATAGTAAATACTCATTTTAAATGCATGTATGTTTCATAATTCAAAGGATTGATTGATTTGTTTAACTATTAAAATTGAGAAAACAAAGAGAGGGCTAAATTTAGAGAAGAAATGTTGGTTCAATTCAAACTGGAATTCTATTCGGTTATCGTATCATAACTGGAGCTGTAGACCTTGGATTTAGGTCTGGTTTATCTTGATGCAAAGCTAAGACAAATGCCTAAAACTTTCATAAAAACTCCAAGATTCAAAACTGCTATTTTCAAGCTCAAATCTTAGCAACAAAAGAGAAGTTTGAATTTATCCTGCATCTCAGATACTGTTTAGTGTTCAGCCCATATCTCAAATTCTATAAGTCCAAATGAGCTCATTCCTAATTTTTTGGAAATCTAAGACAAATGTCCAGAACTTTTATGAAGACTATCTGTTCAAATTCGGATGTTAATAATGACGTTTGGTTCAGACAAGAAGATAATGGTTGTCAACTATGTTCTTATCTTGTTTATTCATGTTTCTCATCTTCATTATGTTTAACTAAGTTTATTTTGTCAAGGTGAAAAGGTTACACTAATGTGTAAGAATAAATGTAATATAAACTCAACGTAGACTTTAATGTTTGATATTAACATGTTTATAATTGTTATCTTTCTCACTCCTAATAACTTGCTTATTAAATGGTTAATCTAGATTTGTGTTGTACAACCCTTGGTACAACAAATACTTAATCCTTTTATAACCAACTGTATGGTATAACCGACACCTGTATTATGAAAGGAATTTGATTTGTTGTTGACATGAGTTATCATCATGAATACCTGACAATATTTACAAGTATTGACATTACTCAAATAAGATAATTAATATGGTTATGTTAATAAGTTATAATCCATTTGGAATCTCCTTTATGTGTGGTTTCCTGTTAAGTAATAAAAAAATTTATATTATACTTATTTGAAATACTATTAGTGGATCATCTAACCTTGAAATTTGTTTTATCCTTGTTTAATCACAACATCAACATCAACATCACATCTCAAAAGTTCTCTTCAACGCCTTTTCATTTATTATTTGTAATTTTATATAGTTGACCTCCCTATGGTTTAACTCTAGTCTTGTCGGGTTATTTATTACTTCAACATTTTTGCACCTGGGATAAGACATCAATCTTTTGATTGTGTCAATAACCACCACTATTTAACTAAAAAAACCCCCCATTACCTTATTTCCATAAAATCAAATGATTACATCCTATTTTTCCAATGATCTCAACAACATCTTATCGTCGATCAATTATCATTGCATTTTCAGATTCTATGCTGATTGGGTTGACACTTTCAAATGAATGTATGTGGAGCTATATATCTCTGAATTGAGCAAGAATGGATCAAATCGAAAGGTATGCACCCCTCTACCAAGTTCAGGTAGTCTCGGACAATGTTGACGTCAGAGCTTTTCCGCGAAGCTATAAAAGTGGCCAACCCAATTAGCCTTAACTAAGATACTCATTCACATAAAACCACTCAACTTTTTCATGTGTTCACAATTAAAAAAAATCCCAGAAAGGTTCGAATCAAAGGCTGAGAACACTTTTCTCAATATAAAAAAGGTGAAACACTTCACCTTAGCCTCCAAATTTGTTACAAAGCCACCTAAATCCAAAACCATTTACCTTGTGATAAAACCAACCTAGTTTTTGTTTCTTAAAAACCCAACAAACTCATTTAGAAGCTTAGAATCAGCCTATAAAAGGAGAGATAATCAAAGCAGCAAAGAGGATAAAAAAAGAAAGAAAGATGGAAGAAATTTGGTTAAGGTTTAAAGAATCCAAAATCAAGCTTACGAGCACAAAAGGACCCGTTTGTTTTTATGGGTTTAGAGATAAAAAAAAAGGAAGGTAGTAGGAGAAATCTATTCCTTTTGAAGATCTCAAGCTTGAAAGGTATATTCATATAAGCTTTGAAAGTGGAGTCCATGAGGCTTGTTGGATTTTTTTTTATTATTCAAATGCAATTTTTTTTAATGTGTTGACATGATGATTACTACCTTAATATGTTAAGTTTACACTTTATTTTGATTTGAAATTTGCCAAATATAACAGCAAGGTTATGATTATTTTTTTTATGTTAGGGGATGCATGTTTCTGGGTTTCTAAGTTTTGATTAGATCTTATTAAAGATTTAGAAGAATATTTTGAATCAAAATTGCATAAATATATAGGCTTTTCTAAGTTGGCAGTTTTGAATCTCTTGGATGTTTTTTGATGATTTATTATTTTGATAGTTTTTTTTTAACTATACTTGACATTGATAATATGATTTCTTAGAATGAAAAAAAATTAGAGGCCTAAAATGACCATTCTTGGTTGGATAGTGGCTAGTGTTTTCTAGGTTTCCAAGGTAGTGTTTTATGTTCATGGGAAGAACTGTAAACCCTTGGATAAAATAATCTCATCTTGATTTAGTGAAGTAAAATAAAATACAAAGGATGTGGAAAAATGATTAAATTGAACAAATTAATTGGATTAAAAGAGAAGTTATTTGATGAGAGGGGTGAAATTGAAAACAATAATAAAGGAGTAGGGAGTTAGTAAAGAGAAAGAGAAGTAGTGGAGTCAATGGATTAATAAAAGGAATGGTGGGGTCAATGTAAAAATAGAAGTAAATATGAAGGGGCAAGATGTAAATAAGGAAAGAATATAATTATAAATAACAAGAAATCTCTAGAAATTCCTAGAGTAATGGCCAACCAAGGAGAGGAAGAAAAAGGAGAAAAGAAAAATTGAGAGGAAACCTTGTAGACTCATCATTTGAATCCAAAGAAAAGTGAGAGTAAGTGAACTAAGAGTGCTTCAAGTAAGATTTAGGAAGAAAACTTTGAGAAAACCTAGAAAATTTATTAGTGGGAAGGGAAGGGTTAGAAGAAGGAAGGAATGGGAAAAAGAAAAGGGGTTGTTCTCAATCTCTTGACCCATTTTTTTTTATATAATAGAAGGTAACAAACTCTATTATTAAATTACTTGAACTTGTTTGTGTTTTTCTTGAATAATTGAGATTTTAGAATACCTTAGTATAGGTTTAAGAAGTTTATTAAATAATGATAGGTAGAGACATTTTGTGTTTATAGTGGCTGGAAATGATGGAAAAATGCATGGGAAACTAATTTATACTTGTTGAACTTATAAATCAAAACTAGACAGGTTGTCTCTCAATTTCTCTACCATGATTTGGACTCTAAGATGACAGAATTTGAAATAGTTTTCTTTATAAAAGTTGTAAACATGGATGCTATCTTTCAATTGAAATTAACCTTGCTTAATTAGGAGTGACAAAACACTAAATATAGAAGAAAAATTGAAGATAAGTCAAAACCCGGGAATTAACAAGACTTATGTTGAGATACCTAAAACTTGTAAATTGATAACTTCTGTTCGGAATTGTTTTTTATTACAAAATGTTGAATTATAAAGGTAGTACGTATATATGTGTATGTGTGGTTAAGACTTGAAATTTAAATTAGTGTAATTATTAGTACAAGTGAGATTGTGAGAATTAGACGAGAGTAGGGGATGACTAGTAGAGCATAGATTTCAGGTAGGTGTCTGACACTTAGATCTCTAATTTAAAGTCTTGTTTAATTATTTAGCTTAGTCATTAATAAGATGTAGTTCAAATTTTTATATTTATATATAGTGTTTGAATGATGGTTGAACCAGTTCCTGGTTTGGGACTGGTGCCTGGTGAATGGGTTGATGGTTGGACTAGTATCCTGGTTTGAAATTGGTGCCCGCTGAATGGGCTAATGTGGGACTAGTGTCCTTGTTTGGAATTGGTGCCTTGAGAATGGGCGATCAATAGAATTAGTTATTATTGGACAAGATTGGTGTGCTAACAGGTGGAAAATTATAGAAATTGATGATAAATGAATTAAAAAGAAAATTGTCAATGAAATGAAAAATATATTAGATCATCTTAATTAATTTAATTATGTTTATGCAAATTATTATGCAGGTTCATCTCAGCAGCGTGACCCTTAGTTGATGCATGGGTGTTCCCTCTGTATAGTCACTTAAGTTAATAGGAAGATGGAATAATTTTCTTTTGGGTTGTATATAATAATACTTCTAATTTGTATGTATACAGTTGTGTAGTACTATTTTGTTAAAACTTTAAGTAGTAATTTGAAATTTAGATTTTTCATTATGCTAATGTATGAATGCAATTACAATGGTTAAATAATGGTCATCTCTAATTTTTTAAAAAAAAATTCTTGAGATTCTTCCTATTTTTATAACTTGATAAATGTGTGAATTTTTATCTTAAAAGTTTGGGGTGTTACAGTTTGAGAATTGGAATGTGTATGAACAATGAATACAGGATGTGTACAAATGATTTGTTGATAACTTGGGATATCTCGGTATAGGGGAGACTCTGTCGAAATTTCAATAAACTTTATATTTGTTCAACAAAGAAAATAAAGTAAAATTTTTTTTACCATGTTTCTTTTTTTTTCTTTTTTTATGATTGACGTGTTGGTTTCAGAAATGGGGATGTTACAAAAACATTGCCTTAGCTTTATGTTTTGGACCTTTTTTGGTCTATTTATTTGCATAGAACCCTTCAAACAACTTAATTAATAAATAATCTAAGTTTAAAACACATCAATAACATGGATTTATACATTTAGATTCTAGGTTTTTTTTTATTGTCTGAAATATATTTTGATCAAATCATAGCTTTAGAGTGATAATCGTTAAAAGTTACAAGCTGATCCACTTTCTTTATCAATTATGGGGGAGCCGTCCTAGGCCTTAAAGCGAACCTATACCTTTTACTAAGTCCCTCTCTCTCTGCAAATCCCATTCCTATGGTCGACATTCTTATCCCTCAGCTCTAGGTGACAAGTAGTGTAATATCCTAACTATACTCCCTTTCATCCTGACGGCCTATGGTCGATGACCTCGCTCGAACTCGATGGAAATCTCTTTTGTTATGACTGATTCTGCCAACCAAATGAGATAAAATCATGATTCAATCAATCTAGTCCTAAAATTCCCATATCTTATCAAATGAGCCTCTAACCCAGGCTATGTTTTTTTATGCTTGATTCTTGATCTATGCATGTTTGCGAATAAAACCATGCCTTTGTTTGCTTGAAATCTAGTCTGGTTTGGGTTACAAGTTGCTAGGTTTATGTTTGAATGTTCACCGTGTTCTTCATTTGTTATGTGTTTGATACGTTTTATGCAAGAAAATTTGGGTTTTAATGTTTTTTTATGTTTAATTTGTTTTTGTTTTGTTTTCAAGTCAACCTGGTCACTCAACTCAATCGAGTCAAAATTGGGTCAGACATATAAGACCCTGTTTGGTTTGACACCTTCTTGATAAAATGATTTTTAGCCTAAGAAGGTGTTTAACAAACACACCCTTAGGCCTATTTTGGTAGTTTTTCTAAAGGAAAAAAAAGGTCTTGGCAAATGTGGCTTCACACACACACATACTCGTACACACACACACATGGGATGCTTTATCATTTTTATACAAAATTCAAAAAATATATGTTTGTATGCATTTTGGATTCAATAATTGGTTTACTAAATCCATGAGAATTTAGTCAATATTTCAATAACCCCTAAAAATTTTAATTCATGGGAATTAATGGTCAATATTCTAGTATAAATATTGGACCTACAAGTAGGCTAATATTTAAATATCAAGAGTTGACCAGAAAATTCTCAAAATTATTCTGAATATTCATTAATTTTAATTAGGGTTATTTTTCACCACAATATATGAATGGTGAAAAACTCTTTCACCTTCTAGAATAGGTGAACCATTTCAGGGCACCTATATGGACCGTTTTCATAAGAATTTATCTAGGTATACAAGACCATAATAAATTCAAAATACATGGTTTATTTGTAAGAGTAAATCTTTATCCTGAGTCATAGACAAACTAGTGGTTAGGAACCCATCAAAACCTTTAAATCACATTTAGACCATACAATACAGGTTACCTCAAGCAAGGTGCATTAGGGGTGCTAATACCTTCCCTTGTTATAATCAGTCCAATACCCTTGAAATTTCTAATAAGACTAGTACACTTAGGTCTCCTAACAAACTTGAACTAAACAACCAAGTAGCGATTCCTTGACCCTCAAGTCGCACGCTTATGTGCGACAAGATCTAATCCTTATTTGTAATTCCTAAAAGTCTAAAGTTCCACTTACATTATGCCACCCTATCCTTTATTTGTTTGGTGACAGTCACCCTGTAACAAGTGGAGTATAAGCAAAATATAAAAAACCATAAACATGGGTCTTGTCATTAACATAACCAAACCAAGTAATATTACCTCAAATTTAGGTTTTCCAACCTTGTTTTCTCAGTTATGGACTTTTTAATTCTATGTTTAGTTGTTAAGAAAATACAAGAAAAACAAAAGTTATACAAAGAAAAAGTATCAAACACCATCTACTTCTTTATCTTTGAGTTTTTCTTTAAAGATAATGTTGAGTAGTAATATATCATAAAGAAAAAACCAATCAATTGAATAAAACATTTAAACTTATATTCTTGTATAAGAGAGAAAAATGCACCATTAAAACCCTAAAATTTCATGGAGATAATCGACAAAACTCCCCCAATGATCCTACTCAACTCATGTCTAAAAGAGAAGAAATTGTGCAAGAAATAAATTAATAATAATTGATTTTATGTTATATTTTGTGATTGGGGCTCAGAACAAGAGTTAACATGGTGGTGGAAAAGAGAAATCATCACTTGAAAAGAGAGATGATAAAATATGTTGTATGTCCAAATTTTTAATATATTATTTATGAGAGTAATTTAGTTATTTTATTTTATTTAAAATGTGTCATTGACCAATGATGTAAAGTATAATTTTCAAAACAACAATAGAAAAGTGAAAAAATGAGCAAACAATAAGAGGCTCGCCTTCTTTCTTTTCCTGTTCTCAATGTTTCTCCTTCTTACGTTCTGTCTCTCTCGTCTCCTTCATTTGTATTTTTTTTGTTTTTTCTCTCCCTCCCTCTCTAGTATGACTTTCAATATGATTTTTATGTCTTATCCCTTGTCTTAATATTTCTCATTTTATAATCACTATATCCCTTATTTATTTTGACATTCTTTATTGGGTTTTTAGCTAGCTTTAGTGTTTGGTTTTTAGTTTTGTTATGACTTCTAACAAGGCATTTTTCACTTTCTGCATTTTATCTATCTTTTCATCTTTCTCTCTCTTTTGTTGTGATGTCTCTAATACAGGAGTGTTTGGAAATGGGGTAGCAGTTGCTTTTTAATATACTTTTCGCTCTGAAATGCATCAAATTAATTTTTTTATTTTTTAAAATTCATTTTGACATCATCACATCAAAACATTCCAAAAACACTAAAAAATAATTTAAAGAAAAAAAAATCAAATTTTGACAAAAAATATGTTGAAACTCAATGTCAAACACCCCGAGTTTGTTGTTGTTACTCTTCATTTGACTGCTTTGTAGGGTTTACGTTTATAGACTTTTCTCTGCTCTAAAAATGTTTTAATGGTTAATATCACACCAATCTTTTTATCTTTCCTAATAAGATTCTTTACATATGTAAAAGAAGAGGAAGAAAGTTGGTCTGACATTAAAAGGCATTTTCTCTCCTCATGTTTTTTTCCTTTTATTTCTCTCAATTCTCTATTTTGTTAACATAGAGCTTCCCTCTCTTGCTTTTTTTTTTGTCCACTTTTTCTATCATTAATTGGAAAAAAAATGTTGCTTAGAATTTTTATTCTTCTTTCAATGTGAGATGTGTTAATCGATGGATATCCAATTATTTTTTGGTCTTTGGCATGGTGGTTATTCATAATAAAAAAAATCAAGTGTTATAGGCTTCTAACCTTTTTATTAAATTAAGATATTTTTTTCAAAAAATCTCTACAATCATCCCTATTCTCTTCTTCCTAAGTCCCAACAATCAAGCTTTTTTTTTTTCATCATGGATGTTATTATTTATTTTTGGCCCCTCATATAAAAAAATCATAAAAAAAGAAAAAAAGAGAAAATACAAAAAAGTTGAAAGAAAAGAAAATAAAAAATATATCAGTGAAAAAAATATACCTGAACACATAGGAAATTGTTGAAGATTAGTTGAGGAAGATCAAAATATAAAAGATTGAAAAATTTGAAAGTGTATTTTCGTTTGATGAAGGCCCCATTAGAAAAGGAAAATTCAAAACTAGATGTTTAAGGACTCAATTGGATTTTTTCAAGGTTTAATTGAATTTATTGACAGCTTAATTGTAAGAAAAATCAATTTTTAAAGTCAGTTTAGGTTTTAATTGGAAGAAATTAAATTCTAGGGGTTGAATTGTAATTTTTAAGAGTTAATTTGGTCAAATCAGGGGCTTAATTGCATAAATATTGAAGTTTGATGGGAATTAAGGACTTCATTGAAAAAATCAAAAACTAAATACCAAAATAAAAAAAGGCATGTAAATGTAAGGGCTTAAATGGACCGAATTAGATCCTAAATTGAAGAAATTGAAAGTTTGTTGGTCAATTGAGGTTTGAAATGCACATATTCAAAACTAAGGACTAAGATATAAATAACAGTCACCTTTGGGGTTGACAATTGAGTTTGGCAAGGGTAAAATTGCATGAAATTAAAAGTTTGGAGGCAATTACAGTACAATTAAAAGCAATTGGAAGAACAAGGACTTGATTTATTTTTTTCAAATCCCAAATTAAGATCTCTAAACGAAATATCATTCAAACTTAATCAAAAGAAGGTGAATGACATGTCTTTTGTTAGCTTGCACCTTTGTTTTTGACAATTTTATCCAATCGAGTTGACAACTTCAAACACATGAATGTGGAGTTATAAACCACCAAATTGAGTAAGGTTGGATCCAAACAAAAGGTGTACACCCCCTCTACCAACTTTAGGTGATCTCAAGTGATGATGATGTCAACTCGATAATGTAACTATCATATAAAAAACGATTTGTTTTTCGTGTGCTCACATACAAAGGCTTCTTAATGAGTTTTTATCAAGGGTTCACAACACTCCCCTCAAAATAAAGAGCTTATAAATGGATTTAAGACCTTCCAAAACCCTAAAAATACTCCTCTCAAGATCAAGAAAAGGGGACTGAAAAAAAGAAAGAGGGAATGAAAAAAGAAAAGGAAAAGGAAAAGGAAAAGATAAGATAAGAAAAAAGAGTGAAATATCAATAAGAAATATAAGGGTAGAGGTCCAAAACCCTAAATAAAAGTTTTCTTAAGCTTTATAAATTTGTGAGAAGCAAAATTTTTCAAAGGAAAGCTAAGAGAGAGTAGTTGTTCTAGGTATACATTGCAGACCTAGAAGCAGGTCCTTTGTGGCTTACTTTTATTTTTTTTTGTTTGTTTATATTTATAGATACAAGCATAAAAAAGAGGTTCTGAATGTTTCAAAAATGATGTTGCATTCACTTCTTTGTTGATATGATTTCTATTTAATGAAGTTATTTTAAAGTTTTTTTTTATGTTTTGAAATATTAATGTTGTTGTTTAAGTTTTCTTTTTAATATATAAATGTTGTTTTAGTTTTGGTTGAGCTTAAGCTATACATGTTAAAGCAATTGTGTTTATCCTTAGTTTGTTAAGCCTGTTCATGCACAAAATGGGTTAAGAAAACACACAAAATAGGTTTAGAAAATTAATTTTGAATCCATGTTGCATGAACATGTAGGTTGTTTTGGGTTAGTTTTTAAATTTGGTATTTCATACTTGATTTTGATGTTTTGATTTTTTTTTTGTTAGTTTTAGTTTCAAACATATTTGTGTATGATATTGTGACTTGTTGGGATAAAAAATAAGAAGCATGCTTTAGATGCCAAAAATGCTCATTTCTAAGCTTGACAGTGGCTACCTCATGGTTGAGTTTCTTTGTTAGGTTCTGAAGAATGTTCTTCGTGTTTTTGGGAAAAATATTGCATTAGACCCTTGATTTGGACCAATTTCAGTCCCTTTCTTTGCATATAACCCTTCATTATACATGATTAACCAATAATCTAGTATTCATTTGCATCAATAACACGATTATAATGGTTTTTAATCCTAAGGTTTCGATTTAGAACCGAAACCCATTTTGATAAAATTGTGATGTTTAAGGGATAATTGAAGTGAATGGATTCTAGTTTATTGATCCTTACATAATTTCCAACAAGTATGTGACTTATTTTTAACTAAATCTGGTCTGTTTGAGTTCCATGTTGCTGGGTTTGTTTCAAGTGTTTTTAATGTTCTTTATTTTTTTTGTGTTTGATCCGTTTTGTTCAAGAATTTTTAAGTTTTTGTGTTTGTAGGTGTTTAATATGTTTTTTTTGCTTTAGTTTTGTTTTTGGGTTGTTTTTCGAGTTAAACCAGGATTTTTTGTTCGGTTTATAATCGAATAAAAAATTTCAAGTCAACTTAGTTGAGTCGGGTAAAAAAAACTGGGTCAAAAGGTTTAATGCCCTGTTTGGTTTGCCATTATTTTTGTTAAGGGTTTTTGGGTTCAGGGGTGTGTTTGGCTAACACCTTTTAAGTATATTTTTGGTAGTTTTATTACAAAGAAAAATTAGTTTTTTTTCCAAATAAAGCCTAAAAAATAATAAAAAAAATGTATATTTTTTTTCTTGCATATGACTAAAATCCTAAAGTTATTTAAGCATTTTTTTAAAAAAATCTAAAATACTTTTACATGTTTTTTTTTAAAATATTGCATGGATTTTACAGTAAATTTGTAAATTTCTGAAGTATTTTGGCCTACATTTCAAAAATACCAAAAACATTTTTTTAATACGCGATTATGAACTTATACATAAGATATATTCATGATATTAAGTACAAAGATAATTTATTTATTTTGGCATCATAACGATTAGGTTTTTAATTTGATAAGATAATGACTTCTTTACTAAGGATAACTTTTCTTAAACCTTAGACAAACCAATAGTTAGAAAACACAACTTTTCCTTAGTGCTGAAAGGAAAGGAACCAAAAGATGAAGAAAATGACATCCCTTTGATCCATCTATCATTCCCTAAGGTTGCTTATGTAATGCGCGCCGAAGATTTGATGGATGTCCCTATCCAAGGCTTGGCTGCTATGAGCATCAATAAATTGGAACAAATAAAACTAAGGTCAAGAGCTACAATGAGAAAGGAAAGGTTATGGAAGAAGAAGAGTTTCTACTGTAACTAATTGTCCACATTATAGAAGACGTGTGAAAGCTTATAAGTGACAAAAGGTTTTGAAAATGGGTGACCTAAGAGGCTCCTATACCCTTTAAAAAGTAAATGACAATGTTGTTCTAGTGTGTTTTTTATGCTTTTTATTTTTTTATGTTTGTCTTTGCTTTCATACCAACTTAGCAATCTTCGTTCAAGATGTTAACATATAGTTTTCATTGTAGTTGAGCCTTTTTTTTGTCAATAAGATTATGCATTTTATAATTTTTTTATCTCTTCATCTTTGCAAAATACACACTTACACTGAAACACCTTTCGTTTTCAGGAAATTTGAAAGCAGATCATCTATAAAATCATGAGCATATTACAATGAGAATGAATGATAAAATTTTGATGAATGCACAATTGTAATGGTGAAAAATGAATGGGAAAATGATGATGTAAAATTATTTGCTAAGTTACTAGAACAATCAGAGCGAACTTGGAAACCGAAAAAAAAAGAGTTAGAGACAATTAATGTCGGTATATGGAAAGATGAAAGAGAATTGAAAATAGGGACTTAATTACTATTAACAAAAGGGAAAACTTGATCTCACTGCTATGCGAATATGTTGATGTGTTTGCTTATTCTTACGCAGATATGTCTGGTTTAGATACTAACATTGTAGTATATAAGGTGCCTTTAAATTAAAAAAATATACATATGAAACAAAAACTATGAAGAACTCATTCGAATATGGTGATCAAGGTGAAAGCTGAGATAGAAAGGCAATGAGATGCTGGTTTTTTTTAAGGTGGTTAGGTATCCCTAATAGGTATCTAATATGGTGCGAAGCTCAACGTACTCCTTCATGGATAGTTTCTATGGGTACAACCAGATCAAAATGGCCAACGACTATAAAGAGAAGACAACCTTCGTTAATCTATAGAGAACTTTTTGTTACAAAGTGATGTCATTAGGACTAAAAAACACTGGGGCCACTAATAAAAAAGGCAATGATAACTCTGTTCCATTACATGGTGTATAAAGAAATTGAATGTACATGGACGACATGATTGCTAAATGCAAGAAGGGAGAAGACCATTGTCAGAATATGAGAGCTATTTGAAAGGTTGAGAAAGTATCAGTTGAAGCTGAACCTCGAAAAATGCTCATTTAGGGTCAAACATAGAAAACTAATGGGATTTATAGTGAGTAGCCAAGGTATTGAAGTTGACATCGATAAAGTAAAAGCAATTTAGGCCATGCCAACACCTAAAACAGATCAAGAAGTAAGATGGTTTTTGGGTCATTTGAGATATAAATCAAGCAATGTAATTCAAATGACATTGCTTGATTTATATCTCAAATGACAACAACTTGTGACCCAATCTTCCAACTCTTTTAAAAGAAAAATCTTGGGATATGGAACTAGGAATGCCAATAAACTTTTGATAAAATTAAGTAGTATTGGCAAAATCCATCTTTCCTGATGCCTCCTGTTTCTGGCAGACTGTTGATTCTATATCTAACACCAACTGAAAAAACAATGAGATGTGTACTCAAGCAATATGATGAGTCTAAAAGAAAAAAGAGAATGATCTATTATTTGAGTAAGAAGTTCATAAATTGTGAGTCCAGATACATAATGGTAAATAAGCTTTATTGTTTCTGGCAGACTGTTGATTCTATATCTAACACCAACTGAAAAAACAATGAGATGTGTACTCAAGCAATATGATGAGTCTAAAAGAAAAAAGAGAATGATCTATTATTTGAGTAAGAAGTTCATAAATTGTGAGTCCAGATACATAATGGTAAATAAGCTTTATTGTGCACCTGTATGGGCTACAAAACAACTTTAACAGTACATGTTGTATTACACTACATGACTAATTTCAAAATTGGATCTTCTTAGATATATCTTTGAAAAACCTTATTTATCAAGTAGGATAGTAAGATGGTTGATGTTGTATGAGTATACATCATGTACATGACAAGAAAACTTGTGAAAGGAAGTGTTATTGCTAATCATTTGACAGACAATGCAATTGAAGATTATGAACCTTTGAATTTTGATTTCCCAAATAAAGATGTGCTGGTAGTAGAAAAAGAAGAAGAACTAGACTAGTGGACTATGCATTTTGATGGAGCAGTAAATATACATGGCAATAAAATAGGAGTAATGATAATTTTCCCTAACATAAAGTAATACATTGTTTTGATCAAGTTACAATTTGAATGCAACAATAATATGACTGAGTATAAAGCTTGCATCCTTAGATTAGAAGGTGCATTAGAGTTGAAGATAAAAAAAAAACTTGATGTTTATGGAGACTCGATGCTGATAATCTGTCAAGTGAAAGGAGAATGCCAAACAAAAATTAAGTTGAGGCCATATCAATAATATATGTCCAAACTAGAAAAAGAATTTGTCGAGATAAAATTCACCCATATGGAAAGAGACAAAAACCAATTTGCTGATGCTTTGGCCACTTTAGCTTTCATGGCCAAAATCGATTATGGGAATAAAGCATAACCCATAAGTATTGAAGTCAAGAATTATTTGGCCCATTGCTACTCAATTAAAGGAGAATTGGATAAGAATCCGTGGTATTATGATATCAAATAGTTTATCCAATACCGAAAGTATCCCCCGGGGGCATCCAATACAGATGAAAACCCTGTAAAGGTTAGCTAATGATAATTACCTCGATATTTGAAGTGTTATACAAGAGGTCATCCAATGGAAAATTATTGAGATGTTTGGATGGGACATAAACAAAAAACACACTCCAAGAAGCTCATGAAGGGATTTGTACAACTCATGTTAGTGGACATATAATGTCTAGACAAGTATATATGTCAGGATATTTTTGGATGACCATGGAAAGAGATTGCATAGAATATGTTAGAAAATGCCATAAATGTCAAGTGTACAATGATAAGATAAATATACATCCAACTCTTCTATTAAATTTAACATCTCAATGACCATTTGCAATATGGGGAATCATTGTAATTGGGTTTGTCAATCCAAAGGCTAGCAATAGACATCAGTTTATCCTAATGGCTATCGCGGGGGGCGCGAGCGGTGCAACGTCGTCTTACGATGGTGGAGGCTTTTGTTGTGCCTCCTGTTTGAGGAGTTGTGTGTTAGAAAAGGTTTTAGATTTAATCATAAAATTATGATTAATGTTTAGGACTCGCCACCTAGTATTATGGTCATTAGGAACCTATGGTTTGCGAGAGTCTGAGTCAAGGACTGATTGTGCAAGGGGAAGACGCATCACCCCCAGTGCACCCTACCTAAGGTAAACTACATTGTTGTTTAATTGTTTTTTCTAAGTCAGGTTTCTATTCATTGGTCTTTTCTAAGACTCAAGACAGATTTCTCTTCATAAGAGGGTCTCTACTTTAACGGGTTAAATCCTAACCGTTCTAAAGTCTGAATTTTAACATCGCTTTTCTACACCTTGTATCTTTAATATATGAGGGTGTACTTTATTGTGTAATTTTACACCCCATAAATATTAAAGTCTACACTTGGATCCTAAAAAAGGATTGGAAAAAGAGTTTTTAATATTTTAGCCAAAATCTAATGGATGATCATAAACTAGTTATGATATCTATTTTTTGGATTTTTAAAACATGAGAAAGATGTAATATTTTAATGAAAATATGCTTGGAAAAGTTTTAGGATTTGACCGTATGCATGAGAACAAAATATTTTTTTTTGAAAGGAAAATTAATTTAAAAGTTTTCTTTGAGATTTTTTTTTAAAAAAATGTTTTGATATTTTTTGAAATATTTCAAGGAAAACTGGGTATTTTAATACCTGATTTGTATTTTACATTGTAAATATACAACTTGATATTATGCAAAATTGGTAGAAAAATATTTGAGAAAATCACAAATTTTTTGAAAGGATTTTTTATTTTTTTTATTATAATACTATATATTATTTTAAATAAATATATATAGTAAATATACATGGGCTTGGCCTGCCTAGCTGACTGGGTCGAGCCTAATAACTTTGGGTTGGGCTGATCTCGGCCTAATAAATCCTTTTTCCTTTTATGGGTGGGTCGCATTCGGCCCAGCCCATGAGGTCCAGCCCACTAGAGCAGTGAATTATATGCAGAACATGAACAACAGTTCACGTTCTGCATGCAACTCTGCAGTTGCAGATGGCGGAAAGGAATGGAAGGTAACCTTGCGGAGGGGCAGGAGCTGCTATCACTAGCCTAGCGTGAAGTGGGTGGAGGTTTTGGTGGAAGAAATGGTGGCCTGAGTTGACTGCGGTGGCTGTAGTTGAAAGAGGAAGAAAAGGAAGAAATTTGCAGAGGGGAAAAGAAGGAGGAGAGAAAGTCGCGACTGTTGTTACTGAAAGAAGGTGTTTAGGTGACGGCTCATAATGGAAATGATGGTTTCCATAGTGGTGATGGTGGTGGTGGTGGTGGTGGCGGCCAAAGGCCACGACAGAGAGAGAAAGAAGAGAGATGACTTGTTGCAGAAAAAAACTGGGGAGGAGGCTTTTTTTTTTACCTTCTTTTTTTCTCCCTTAGGTCATCAAATCCGCCTCTATTTATAGGTGGTGGAATAGGGCAATTTTGTCTACACTAGGAAAAAAAATCCAACCCTTGATTCTGTTGGGAAGGATCCCAACTGTTGGCTCAAAGTAGACAAGGTGCACTGTCGAATCAACAGGAAAAAGCTGATTGAGTTGGCCTGTTTAGGCTGCGCCGACGCTAATGAGTTGTCATTCAGCCTAAACAGGCCATATGGGATTGTAAAGAAATTGCAGAGGATCATTTGCGTGCAAGCTTTGTCAAATTTGGTAGACGTTAGATGCATTAAATGCACCTGCAAAGTAGGTAACTAGACCAGCTCTACCCGGGTAAAAGAAGAAGATAATGAACAATGACCAGACACCGCGTCTTCTGGTCCTCTTTTTTTATATATATACTCAAAATGGCGCTGTTTTAGGTTGAATTAGAGATTTTTTCTAATTTTTAATTTAGTCCTTCATCTTTCAATTACTTTCAATAGAACCCCTATTGGATACTAAACTTTTGATTTAATGCAATTAGGCCCTTGCAGAACTTCAACCTCAACCATGTATTTATGCGCCTTTTGCAAAATGGTCATTGGTCTCAGATTTATGCAATTTAACCCCTTATTGACCATTAAACTTTTAATTTCTTCAATTTCACCCCTGGTTTTTGTCAATTAAACCCCTATAGTTTGGCGTCTTTTACAAATTGATCATTGGCTGCGAATTTCTTCAATTTAGCCTCTAATTGACCCCAAAATTTCAATTTTCTTGCAACTTGGCCCTTAATTTCAATCAATTAACTTGGTAAAAATTAAATTTGGTCTCTAAAAATTCCAAACTTCTCAATTAAGCCCAAATTAGGCCCCCAAACTTAATTTTTCACCAATTAAGCCCCAAATAAAATTAATTCGACCCATTTAAAGTATAATTAAGTCCTTGTACTTAATTAAATCCTTTAATTGGACCCAAATTAATTCTTAAACATAATTAAAATTCAATTTGGCCCATGATTAAATCAAATTGGCCTGTTAAAAATTTAATTATATCCTTGGACTTAATTTTTATGCAAATTCATCCAATAATCATTTAATTTGACCTTGAATTTGTATTTTCTCTCTATTTTGGGGCATAATGTAGTCGATTAGGCCTTGAATTTTCTCTAAAATTGCAACTTGATTTCCCGACTTGCTTTCTCCACGTTGCTAGCCTTTAATTTATTTATTTTTATTTTGAAAAAAAAGGTGATTTTTGAGGAATAATCCAGAATTGGGTTATAACAGTGGCCACTAACTACTTCTTAAAATGGGTAAAAGTCAGTTCATATGCTCATGTAACCCATAAGTTAGTGAAGAGATTCGTTGAATGAGATTTAATTAGTCGATATGGAGCACTAGAAAAGATAATGACTGATAATGCTCAAAAATTCAATGGAAGAATGATAGTAGATCTTTGCACAAAATGGAAAATCAAACACTTAAAATTCATCTTCATACAAGCAAAAAATGAACGGTACTGTAGAAGCTACCAACAAGAATATCAAGATTATGCAGAAGATGATAATCATCTACAAGGACTAAAATGAAATGCTCTCTTTTGCTCTGCACACATATTGCACTGCAATAAGGACCTCTACAGGAGATACATCTTATTCCTTAGTTTACAAGATGAAAGCAGTAATGCCGTTAGAAGTGAAAACTCATCTCCAAGGGTACTAATGGAATCAAAACTTGAGGAAGCTGATTGGGTGAAGATGAGATACGAGTAGTTAAATTTGATAAGTGAAAAGAGATTAACAGTAATTTGTCATCACTAGTTGTAGCAATAAAGAATAACTAAAGCATATGATAAGAAGGTCAGACCTAGGGTATTTCGGGAAGGAGATTTAGTGTTGAGAAATATCTTACCTCTACTCGATGAAGATAAGAGTATGTAGGCATCGAACTATGAAGGCCTATATTTAGTAAAGAGAGCATTCTCTAAGGGATCTCTGTTATTGACAAGAATGGATGGAGACGATTGCCTATGCTTGTAAAGTCTAATTAAGTAAAGAAGTACTATACTTAATGTACTAATCTTATTTAAATCAATAAAGTTTGATTATTCATTCTCATTACATCTTATGTATTTTGCAAATGATCTCAAATGATTCGATAAAAATGTTTTTCTCAAAAAATTATTTTCTTTTAAACAAAGGTTTTCAATATTTAACGTTGGCTAAGAATTTCAAGAAAAAAATCAATGATATGTCAAAAGTAATGATTCACTAAGGAACTCTTTAGGAGATGGTTAAGTACCCAAAAACCCAAATAGATGACCCAACCATCAAATTTTATCGTATAAAAGTTGCATGAAACAAAGACGATAAAGTTTTCATGAATCGTGAATTCGCAAAAACAATTCTATGCAAATCACTACGGTAATGAGGTTAAGATTTATTAGTCCTAATCAATCTTGCTGAAAATGAGTAAAAGTCATTATTTGATACCCCCTATAAATAAATATATCCATTATAGTCCCAATTCGAGCCAAAATAAAGTTTTTTCATAAGATAACCCTAGGATCATACCCCATATTGGGGGCAAATATTAGAAAATAATAAGGATGTGGTTGGAAAACCTATAAAAGATAGAATACTTATGAATAGAATCTGCGATTGAGGCTGCAAGCCCAACAAGCCTAAAAAGAAAAGGAGGAGCTTTGCTAAAATAAAAAATCTTGAAAAAACACATGAGTATCTAAAAAACAAGTAAAGGCTTTTCCTACAACTTTAACAAACAAAAAAAAGGAAAATCATTGAGGAATTTGCGAAGGAAAAAAAAATGTTTAGGTTTTCTATTAAGGGTTTGAAAAAGAGAAGGGCATTGAGTAAAGAGATTTCAAGAAAGAAAAGTCAATTAGGTGTTCGATCAAAAGTATAAAGTGAAAAGAAAACCTGGAAAGATCCCTTTGTCTTGATTCCTAAAAGTAAAGGACTTTGATAGCATATCATTTACACAAAAGAGGATGGAAGGGTGTAAAGGAATGAAAGTGATCCTAAACTCATAAAGAACCTCAAATATCATTTGAGCCTATGAATTCCTTTTCTTTAGTAGCTATGAAACTGAGCGTTCATTATGTACCTTGAAAAGTCCATTCTAATCAAGCAAGCGAGAAAGACTGATAAATACGCTCCCAAAACATAAAGAACCATTCACAAGAGTCATGATAAAATAATAGCTATTTATCTTTTTTAACAAAATTCAAACATAAGACTTCAAACAAGTATTTGATCTTTTTTAACCCAGCAAAATAGGTCATCTCCTAAACCAATCACCATGATGAAATATGTTTCTTAAAAGACTAGTACAAATTATGATAGTTGCATGAACATTGCTATTGGACATGACTTTGAAAAATCTCAAGTTTTTAAAAAGACAGTAAATCTTGTGAAATCCTTGTTAGGGAAAACACCCTAAAATAAAACCTAAACATGTGTCATGTGTATTTGATAGAAGCACATGAAAAATAACATTGTCATAAGGCAAAGAGTTATAAATGCATTCCTAATTTGGATAGTATTTGTCATGGTCTAAATATTCATAATAAGATGGCTACAAAGGCAGCTCAGTGCTCAAGATTTGAAAGTAACTCACATAGATTTGCTTGGGTAAACTAGAAGATGATCCGAAAAAAATGACCACCTAAAAAATTACAACCCTTAACAATCAAAAAAAGAAATTGTGAATAAATAGGGGGTAATATTTCAAAAAAATACATTGCATATGTTTTAACCTCACCTTTGAAATAGTGTTGATGTAGGATTCATCAATCAAGAGGAAAGGGGGAGAAATTTTCATGAGTGAATGAAAGTTGAGAAATGACAAAGAAATCCCATCTATATGGTGTGGACAACTAAGGCCATAAGACAAAGCACTTGTTTTAAGAGTTTACCATTGGAGGGTTTTTTGTTTTTTGTTTCAGAAAAGTTTTGAAGGATTTTGATGAAAATCTTAGTTTGAATTTCAAAATAGACAAGCCGCCCGTGAAAATAGACTAACTTAAGGGATCATGGACGTTTGCTGAAGTTCCTTTTAAATTTTAAAATGGGCAGATCACCTGTGAAAATAAACTAGTTTTTGAATTTCAAAATGGACAGGTCACCCGTGAAAAGAGATCAATTTCAGGGAAGTATGAACGTTTGCTAAAATTCTTTTTGAAATTTAAAAAGTGCTGGTTGCTTATGAAAATAGACAAATTTCAGGGAAACATGAACGCTTGCTGAAGTTTGAAAAGGGTAGGTTGCTCTTGAAAATAGACTAATTTCAAGGAAGTACAGACACTTCTCGAAGTTCTTTTTGAAAATTAAAAAGGCAGGTCGCCTGTGAAAATAAGCCAACTTTTGAATTTTAAAATGGGCAAGTCGCCCATGAAAATAGACCAATTTCAGGGAAGCATGGATGCTTGTTGAATTTTTTTTTTGAAATTTAAAAAGGACAGGTCGTTTGTAAAAATAGATTAGTTTTTGAATTTCAAAAGTAAAGTTTTTGGATGGGTGGATCACCTAATAAGTTGGACAAACACTTTTTCTTTACAAACTTAACATGCAAAACCTTTGATGAAATTTTGCTTCGTAAACATTGTAAAGAGATGACACTTGTTATCTATTTTTAACTGTAAACCCTCGGTTATAATTTTTCTGGGTATTTAAAAGATGAGAAATTTAACCAATAGTAAAATGGGTTAAATTAAATTAAAGAAACCTAATCAAGATAACAATAGTGAAATTAATGAAATGAAAAGTGAATATAGTACTAAATCATTGAAAAGAAAAACATTTGTGAGGACAATATGAATACGTAAGATCAAGAGAGGTCAATATTCAAATAACAGAAGGTTGAGAGTTTATGTATAAATGATAAAAAGGGGTGGGGATAAATGTGCAATTAACAAGATGTTAGAACTATAAATATCATTCTATTTTCTCTCTTGGAGGGACTGGCAAGAGTAAGAGAGAGTTTAGAGAGAGGCTAGAGAGAAGATATATTGATGGTAAATCAACCGACAGCTATAACTCTACCTTCCACCGTTGGATCAGCACGATATTCAGGTATGTTGTTCTCATCCATGTCTTGTACATTTTCACCATAGGGATTTTCTATATCAGTCCCCATTTGAGAGATATCGAGGGAGGAAAATATTTGGGAACACTTCTAGACAGTCTTCTTTGCTGTCTGTTTTCTCCTTCGGACACCGTTGGATTAGGCTATAACTTGGATATGTTGTTCTTCCTGATTTTGTCTAGATTCTGAACGGTGGAGATCTGAAACAAACATTTGGTATAAAAGTTGTGTATTTCGCACAATAGGTCTGCAAGTTTGAGGTCAGTTCGGTTAAACCCATATTTCTGGAAATTTCACCATTTGATGAAGTTAATATTTAGATATGTTATACTCATAAAAATGCATTATAACTTGACAGTATAGATTGTTTGGAATATTATTCATTTGTTATTTATGGTTTATAGGAACTGTGTCAAGGATTGTGTTTAGAAGAATATTGTTCGAAAAGTTTGTAAAATCGACAAGAATGTTTTATTTTGACGTTAAGAGGGAAAATTGAAATAAATAAGATAAATTGGCTCTTATAAAGATATTTTTTACAGTCTTAAACGATATGTGATATGACTAGGGGATTGAGATTATAGAGAAAAAGTTAAATTGTGGATGTTGTGTGTAAATGGAAAGGTTGATAAATCTGGACAGATTCGTCTCCAAACTTTTAGAGAGAATTCGAGTAGAAGGATGAGAGAATTAAGATCACGTTTCTCATAGTAATTGTACTTTTAGATGTTAGCTAACTAAGAAATTAGTCTTGCTCCATGTGGAGCTGTAGAACCCCAGCTATGGATCATCAACCAAGATTGGGTCTTGACAGACCCTGTAGGGTGGTGTTTGTTGATGAGCAATTTTAACTATCTCAAAGGCAGAACTGGGTTCTCCTTTATTCAAAGAACTTGTAGCCTCGTGTATTAGCTTTCCAACGAGACTAATCTCGCTTGAAACAGAGTTCTATAAGTCTAGATATAGTTAAGAATCTGATGAGTGTTCAGACAGTAACAGTTCAATGTCTAGACAATAACAGTTCAAAGTGTAGACAGTAACAGTTCAAATGTCTAGACAGTAAGAGTTCAAAGTATAGACAGTAACATTTCAAATGTCTAGACAGTAACAGTTCAAAGTATAGACAGTAACAGTTCAAATGTCTAAACAGTAACAGTTGGAAAAGTCAAACAGTAACGGTTGGAAAAGTCAAAAAGTAACAGTAGACTTTCACATGAATACTATATAAAGGAATTGAGTCATACGAACACTTGCACATTGAGATACTAACTCTGAAAATATACATGATATATGTATGTATGTTATTATGAGGATATGAACATGCATAAGAAAGTAACAGATGAGTAATGGATGAATATGGATTCTCTATAATATCGGCTTGAAGGAATGATAACTATGGTTGGATAAATGATGACAACATTAATGGGTGTAATGAGAAAAACATAAGATATAAAGAAAGATTTATTAGCTATTGATATGATTATTATAAAACATATCCTTGAATGAGGAAAATTTATGAGATGAGTCTGTGATTGCAGGAGGGACCACCGGTGTGGTGCAACAGCAGCAACATGGGAGCACGAGTAGAGCTTCTATTGCAGGTAGGTGACTTTCACCTTCCTTTTAAATAATGTTGAATAATGAAAATGTTTTATCATGACTATTATTGTATTGTGTTAATTCAGATATCAGACTGTCAAATGCTTAAATGTTAACAAATGAACGATTAGCTTCGGCTAAAGGCATCTGAAGAGATGACCTTGAACAATGAAATACCTTATCATGAACGTTGTTGTATTGTGTTAATTCAGATATCAGATTTCCAAATGCTTAAATGTTGATAAATGAATGATTAGCTTCGGCTAAACGATTGATTAGTTTCGGCTAATGGCATCCGAATGGATGACCGAGACAAATAAATGATTAGCTTCGGCTAAACAATTGATTAGCTTCGACTAATGGCATCCGAAGGGATGACCAGGACAAATGATTGATTAGCTTCGGCTAATGGCATCCGAATGGATGTCTGGGACAAATGATTGATTAGCTTCGACGACAAACGATTGATTAGCTTCGGCGACAAACGATTGATTAGCTTTGGCTAATGGTATCCGAATGGATGGCCGGGACAAACGATTGATTAGCTTCGGCGACAAACGATTGATTAGCTTTGGCTAATGGCATCCGAATGGATGACCGGGACAAACTGTTGATTAGTTTTGGCTGATGGAATTCGAAGGGGATGGCTGGGGTGAGTGAATAGTTAACCTCGACAAATGATGTCTTAAAAAAATGGCCGAATTTAAGATTATAGTTGATTGCAAGAATTGGTGTATATATATATATATACCACAAGTTGTGTATACCAAGAATATGAAGGAACTACAAATGTCACGCTTCAAACATGAGATAATGTTAATGCTTCGTTAAACTACCAGATCATTTTCTTATTGTTATTATTATTATTATTATTAAGTAATTGCATTCTTGTAAATGTTTTGTACTGCAGTAGGGACGTCATACCAACAAGGTGCCTAGGAAGCCCGATATATGGGAACCTACTTTTACAAGGAATCATGTAGTTGCATTCTAAATCATGATGTATTTTATATGAATCAATGTACTGAATGTATAACTATTATTAGATCCTTTTAGATTAAATTCGTGATGACTATTTGTAGGATAGAATACAAACTCATGACTATGCATATATATTTTAAATGCGAACTTCTAATCATGCAAACATAATATTATAAGTTTATGTAAGATTCACTTTTAAATGAAATTTAATTGTTGTTGATGTATGGATTATATATTGATGATGTGAAGGGAACACGTTCGCCGAGTACCGACACGATGTGTGTCAAGTAAAAAAAATAAAAATTTACTGTTGTTTTGGGCTTGAAAAAGTCGAGCTATTACATTAGCTTCATAAAAAAATAAGAAAAGAAGAAAAAGCATATTAAAAATATCAGGATATATATGAATAAAGCCCAAAAGATTACCCAAGTTGATGGCAAAGGACCAAGATGACAAGTGAAAAGTTGAAGGACCAAAATGTACAAGGTTTACAAAAGTAGCGACTCCTTGACCCCTATGACACCGCTTACGCCGTGCGTCCATTTGCGACATATAGTTAGAGAGAGAAATAGTGATTTGGAGAGTAAAAGGAGCAATATTTGAAAGAAATAGAGCAAGGAACAAGGCAAACTTGGTTAATTGGTGGTGGTAAAGTTTTTTCATTGCTTTAATTTCGTTTATGTTGTAGCTTTTTTATAAGGATTGAAAATCCCCAAATTCTATGCAAGTTAGGGTTTATGTTAAAATAGTATTGGAAGAAAAGATTTTTGAATTGATAGAATTATTTTGGTTTAAATGATATAGTTAATAATGTAAACGAAAGAAAATTTCAAATAGAATGTTGTTTTTAGTTCATTCCAGAGGCTTATCCATGGGTAAAGAAATTATAGGTTGAAGAATTAAGCCAAATAATGTCAATACTATTGTCTTAAATTGTGTTAGTAAGAAAGATTGGTTTGGGTTGTGGTGTCTTAAAAACATTTAAGAAAAATATATACAAAGATAGATATTTTGTAGAAGCAGGGATGGTAATATACACCAGGGAAGAAAATGTAATTTTCTTTTATGTTTCTAACATGCAATTTTACTTCTCAGTCATAGAAAACCATAAACTTTGTCGTGGAATAAAATAACAATAGTACATATACAAATCATTCATCTCATACTTACTATCTATTACATGGTTAGATTAGTTGAAAGGTTTTTTAAGGATAATGTTTTGATAATATGTGACTGGCTTTTGGCGGGTAATTAGAGTATGTTTGGCAGTGTGGTAACGGTTGCTTTTCAAATAACTTTTCGTGTTGAAATGCATGTCAATGATTTTTTTATTTTTTTAAAATTATTTTTGATATCAGTACATCAAAAAAATCTAAAACATACAAACTATATTAAATTTTAATAAAAAAAATAAAATTTACGATTTCTTAATGTCCCTATCGAAGGAATTTTCAAGATGACGATAACATTCAAAAGTGGTAGGGGGTGTTTGGATACAACAAAAAAACAACAATTTCTGATTAAGAACCAAGAACTGTTTCAACTTCAGTTTCTTTTCCTTCGATTGTAGGTGATCTTGTTGCTAGCTAGTTTCCTCTGCAACTTCATGTTTTCCAGCTTCCTATATCAAAATTCAATCCATTGTCATGGGTTATGGAAGCAGCAGCAACTATGGCAAGTTGAGGTAGAATCCATCTTCTCTCCATCTTGATTTTGCAAATGACAAAAATAAAGAGGAAAAGGCGATGGAAAAAGAGAGATTTGTGGAAGTTGTATTTGTATGAAGTTTATTTTATATGTTAGAGAAAAAGAAAGTGTTATTTGGAATTAAGAAGAGGAAAGTGGAAAATTTTTTTTTTTCTGGGTTAAAAATATTGAAAAGGTTGAAAACTATTTTTCAAAAAAGTGTTTTTTTTAAACAACCAAGGCTTTAACGTAGCTTCATTTTTTCTCTTTTCTTTCTACAGCCTACTTTGTTTTTGTTTTTTTTTTCCTTTTAATTTCATTATTTTTTTTTCTAAATTTCATTCTCAAATTCTTTTTAACAAGCTGTTGTGTTACCTTTAAACTTATTAGGCCAATTGGATTATTTTAACACAATTTTTACATGATTTAATTTTAAATTCGAGTTAGCCAAGAAATCTGGTTAAATGATTTTTCCATCAATTTCATCCTTAGATTTTTTTTTATTGAAAAACCAAGTTGCTTTTGAATAAATCAAGTTAATTGAGTTATATTGGAGAAACTCTCAACCATTTATTTTTTAACTTGGGTTAGGTAAAACATTAGACCAGGAGATTTTACTTTTGTTTTTCTATTAATTTCTTTTTTTTTAATTCATCATCAAATTTTTTTATTGATCAACTAAATTGTCTTTGAACTAGTTAAATTAACTAGATTACAATGAATTATTTTTTTCTAAATTTAATTTTAAATTCAAGCTAATTAAAATATCCTATTAAAAGATTTCAAAGTTAATACACGGCACTGTCAAGTAATTATTTATAATCTATATAATTTTTGTTGCATTAATTTTTTTTATTTGATTAACAGTCGAGCGCAGGCCTTAAAACCATTCTTGATCTAAACAGGCTGAAATTCTGATCCTAAACAAATCCATCTTTTCAGAAGATACTTTGAAGTTTGGTTTTGGATAGACCCCTCCACTGAAATTCATCAAAAAGCACGTGTACATATCCTATCCCAGATTCTTTATCTTCTCTCCACCAATCACTGGGTTCGCCGTGGCTAAATAATTGAAACATCGGTCCAGATGGACCCTCCTCTTATTAAAATTTGAACTATAAAAAGCAAACTTTCTTAATTAAAAACAAACCCCCTTGGAGTTCATATTTTGTTTTTTGCCCAAAGGATATGCTAAAAGTATGCGGCCTTCCACATGAATTATTCAGTTCAGATTGGGAATTGACGTGGTTCCTTATCCTCTAGACATCACATGCTAATGTATTTTTTATTTTTTCATAATAAAAACTAAAGCAATACAAATAATTTTAAAAAGGAAAAAAATAAATCAATTAGGTTATTGATTCGATTATGTTTAACAATTCAATTAATTTAATATTATAAATAAAAATAAAACAACAATAAATAAATTAGCCAAGAAATTAATCAAGACATATTTTTATGTTAAATCAAGTAATCTTGGCAAAAGCAACTTAAATAAAATCATGAAACTTAATCACCAAATAACCCAATATTAAAAGATAGATAATTTAGATTATTTTTAAAATTAGTGAAAAATCAATATAAAACAGATAAAAAATAACAAAGCCCAATTTAAAATCAAATAAATACTAAAAGATAAAATTAAAAAATATGATTTAAAAAAAAAACCAAGTAAATCCAGGTGAATCTTCTAAATCTAAGTTAATTTTTCAAACTCATAATCTTTTAAATCCTAGAATTGGGCTCAATTAAAAATGTTAATTCCTAACTAATTTAATGTTAAAGGATGAAACCAAGAAAAACAATTTCAATTTAAAAAATTTTTCAAAGAAAAAAAGCAATAAAAAAATAAGGATTAAATATGACAGGAAAAAAAATCATAGGACGATAAAATAAAAAAAAATATTTTTAAAACTATCCCAAATAAAATAAATAATAATAAAAAGAATGAGGACTCAATCTGATACATGAAAAAAAATAAAAAAGAATGAAATTAAAAAAAAATTCAATTTAATAAATGCTTTTATATAAAAATAAATATAAATTAAAAAAAATAAAAACTAAAATTAAGAAGAAAACAAATGAAGGTTTGCCATGAAAATTTGAAGATTAGGCACAAAATTTGAGGCAGAGAGAAGATAAAAAAAGAAGAAGTTATTGATGCAAAATCTAAAACTTGCTGGTCTCACACACCGTCACATAATGAAGAGGTTGCTAATATAATTAAAACATCATGGTTAAAGACAATATTTGGATACTAAAATTCCCCACACGCTCTACTAGAAGGGTGCGGGGGTGTCCAAGCGTTTACATATGCTATTTTTTAAAAAATTACATTTAATATTTGTTAAATTACAAATCAACCATTAAATGAAATTCAATATTACAAAAAAATAATAATAATGAAAGGACAAAAAACACCTTTTCACACCAGCCTTAGACTTCTTTATTTTTATTCGAAGGTCCAATTGATTTTTTTTCTGTATTATATTTTTTATGAAAAGGCAAAAAGCCTCTCTTTGCAAGTTTAATATTTTGTTTTAAATTTTAAAGGTGTTCATGATATTTTACTATGCAAAGAAAGTTCAGAAGAGATAGACAAATGAAAGGGTACCATTATTATTATTTTATTGTGCTAAAAAAAGAGAGTATAAACCACTTAATCTCTAATTAATTTGTTAATGATGAAATGATCACCTAAAAAAGATGATTTTATCCCATCAGCTATGTCGTTGGTTTTTATAAAGAATGTAAAAAAAATTATAGCATCGCGCAGGAAGTGTCCACTGAATGCAAATCTGATTAATGCATCTCTTACATTTTCCAGAAATTGGGTGGAGAGAGAGGAGGAGAATGCATGTCTCATGATAATGTGAAAAAAGAGGAACCAAGCTTATGCTATAAAAGGGTTATGCTCCATAGGTATTGCGACGACAAGCACTAGTAACAGCAGACAGGTTTTTGATTACTAGAAGAATAGAGAGGAAGACTGCTTGAGAATGGTTCCTCCAAACAAGCTTGCAGAGATTGGAAATGAAGCCTTCCAATATGTTGGAGGAGAGCATATATAGGCCCAGTTCCTAAGGCAAAGATGCCTCTGCATTCAACATTTCAACAACAGCTTTCAAGTGCACAAGCTTCTTGTAATACAAGGGAAACTATTGAATGCTACACGTACGGCAGCCCAGAAGAACAAGGTTGTGATAATGGTTGAGTATTTCGTTAATAAACCTGCCCCGGTGGCAACGCCAGTACCTCGTAAATATATATTTTTTAAGGGTTTTTGTATGTTCATGACTCTACAATAATTCCATGTAATTAATCACTATAATTAGTGATTGTAAATCTTAAGGCTTTTGAATTTTTATTTTTGGGATTCATAAGGAGACTTGAACATTCCGAGGAATAAGAACAACATCATGCTTGCCAATCGAGCTGTGGCTTAGATCCGCTCTATACCTCACCGAAGCATCCTAAATTCATATGGTGTATCCTAAGATAGAATGTTTTTGGATTACACTGTTCATGATATAGTAAATTCTATTTTTCTTCTGGAAACCGGTGGTTGAGAGCTACACATCCCATGATTTCTATTCCTATAAGTAGGTATTGAGCACTTGTGCATATATATTTATGGGAAAAGAATCGGTCATTCTAAGTCAACATACAGTGATATCTTATTTCGGTGGCTTCAAGCGACCTGAAATATAGCAGGGAAGACGCAGATTCATACTTAACTAAGGTTACAGTACTATGTTTGGGGGGGCATCACTAAAAATAGAGATAGAGATAGAGATTTTAATCTATAAAAGATAAACCATGGCGAGGTAAAATTCACATTCCTCTGCAAGAACTTTGAAGATTTAAAAAGAAACCTTTCATTCTGGGCTAAACGTCACCATGGCCATTGCAGGAAGCATTCTTGTTTTAGGCTTAGCTTTGCTCTCTTGCGTGGCCGATGGTGCACTTCGCCACCATATTGGTCTCAGTGACCGTCGTAGCCTCATTGATGGTAGTGGTGCCGCGGTTACAGTTTTTGATGTAACAAAACACGGTGCCAAGGCTGATGATAAGACCGATAACGCAGAGGTGAGTTCGCAAGACAAAGCCAGTCTTATAATTGATTGCCTTTACTTGGTTTAGTTCTGTGTAACCGATAACAGAACACGTGAAAAGGTTTGATTTTTTTCTGACAAAATAATTAACTATCCTGGATTTTAATCGCTAAACAGGATTTGCGCTCTAAAAAGGTTTGCAACTCCAATTAACGTCTAACAATGTGTATCATGCAGGCATTTATCCAAACATGGCGGGCAGCATGTGATTCAGGTGCTCCAGCAAAGATGGTTATCCCTGGAGGGACATTTTTGACAAGCCCTGTCGTATTTCAAGGGCCGTGCAAAAGCACAGAGCCTATAGTTTTTGAAGTACAGGGAAACGTGAAAGCTACTACTGATCTCAGTGAATATAGTTCAGAACAATGGATCTTATTTGAAATAATTGATGGTTTAACATTGAACGGTGGAGGAACTTTTGATGGGCAAGGCAGTGCCGTCTGGAAGTACAACGATTGCCATCAAAACAAGGAATGCCAGCCACTTCCCAGTGTATGTATAGCACTTGCCACAAAATTTATTAATCATTGGCCTGACCATGATCAGGAATATGTCCAGGCCTGCACAATAAGAATCTCATTCTTCACATAAGCCATCACTTCTGTCAGTGTTGACATAAGTTTTAAAGAACCTTTGACTGCAAGCAAGATACTGTCCGGGCATTTGTTTTCATTCTGAAGAAAACTTTTCCCCATTTGTTAACATACTTAGTTGCCGGAGAGTTAATTCACAAAAGTTACTATACATGTGGTCGTAAAAGTATAAACTTGGAATGATTTTGTTACTTCTTTCCATGTTGCAGTCCATTAAGTTGAGCAAAGTAAACAATGCTCTTGTTCACGAGATCAGCTCTGTCGATAGCAAATATTTCCACATGCACGTTACAAGCTGCAACAGCATTTCGATCCACAATATCAATTTGACTGCTCCTGCTAATAGCCCAAATACAGATGGTATTCACATAAGCCATTCTGATGGTGTCCACGTAACAAGCAGCAAGATTGGAACAGGTGATGACTGTGTTTCCATTGGACAAGGATCCACAAATATTCTCATCTCTCAAGTCTTTTGCGGCCCTGGACACGGCCTTAGGTAACTTCCGTACTGATTCCCCCTCCCTGCAATCCCATTTCTGATCCAGTGAACATCATTCATGAAGTTCCAGGTATAAATGTATTCGTTTACTTACTTCTTCTCTGTTTTTGGATTGGACTTACACCAGTGTTGGAAGCCTTGGCAAGTACAAGAACGAGGAGGATGTGAGCGGAATTGTTGTGACTAACTGCACATTGTTTAACACCACCAATGGTGTGAGAATCAAATCATATGCTGCATCTGACCCTAGCCAAGCTTTAAATATCACTTTTAAAGATATCACTATGGATAGTGTGAAAAATCCCATTATCATTGATCAGAAGTATGGTTCCCGCAATGGCGCGGTAATTCATAGACAAAAATCTTATCATATTATGTATACCCATGCAACATCAGAATATTTGATAAATCCTATATTGTATGTAATTTAATTTTTTTTGAGCTTAATTAACGTTGGATTGCTAAGCTTGTTCATGTTCTGTGCAGCCATCACGAGTGAAAATTAGCAATGTTCATTACCAGAACATCAAAGGCACCTCAACTTCCGATGTTGCTGTCAGTTTTTCGTGCAGTTCATTGGTTCCTTGTCAAGGAGTAGAGCTTGTGGACATCGATTTGGCCTATATCGGCCAGAAAGCAAAGATGCCTCTCTCAGCTTCATGTTTGAATGCAAATATTGTTAAATCGGGCGGCAAACAGAACCCAGGATGTAATTGACTATTTTGTCTTCCATATCGAGAAGAATTTATTTGTCTGATTTATTATGAGCTCATTGCCTGCACCAGATGTGATTTGAGTGAGAGCTTCAATTTTTCTCTTTTTTAGGTATTTTGGATTTGTTCCTTTTAGTTTGGCCAAACAAATGAGAGTGTGTGTCAATGAGATCAGAGCTGGATTCACAACTTATGTTGTATGCTAGTTATGTAGCCTGTGCTGGATAAATTTTCTTTTTCAATATAATAAAATTAATATGTAAATGTTTATAAAATGTTTTTAGACACGGAGAACAAATTTTATTCCAAAATAAAAAATTCCATTCATGCATTTAATTTATTAAATAAAAAATCAATTTGCCTAAACTTGAGTTAATTAGCTACATTTACGACTTAAATTTTGAGATTGTAATATCTATATAAAAAATAAACTGAAACAAATTATGATGTTGAATTCACAAATCGACTCATTGTTGAATGATGAAATTGAAAACAATAGCATTAGAAAGTCCACTAGAAAAGTCCTTCCACCATGGATTCCACTTAATTTACAACACAATAAAAACTCACACTTATAAACACTTAGGAGAGTGTTTCTTTCCAATATGGGATAAACATCTTTGTCTTCTTTATTTATTTACAAACTACACCAACAATCCACACTAGTTTGTAATGAATATCTTTTTATTTGATCGAATTATACTTACAAGAAGATATTTTACAATTTAAACCTTCAATTAATAGTATAACTTGAATTCTATTAAAGTTATTGGTGTCTACAGATTAAACCAAAACTTTTATTGTAAAATAAAAGATGCTACACACATAATACTATCCAAACTCTTAAAGAGGTTTACAATTGTTTAGCACTATTATGGTCATGTGCTAAAATTGTATTTTCATGAATATTTATAAGAGAAAACCCTAACTCTTGTCAAAAGCGGTACCATTTCTATATTTATATAGGTGGAATTATACATGTCTCTATTACATTAAACACGAACTTTAAATTCCATTAAGAGCCTATGCTCATCCTCCTTTATATAATAGAACGCACTAAATACTATCAAAATAGGATCTAAAATTAGATGACCCAACAATCAAAGTTTGTCGTATAAAAGCTACATGAAATAAAGGATAAAGTTTTCATGAATCATGAACTCATAAAAATATTCCATGCAAATCGCAATGGTGATGAGGTCACAATTTATTTGTCCTAGTCGATGTTGCTTGAAATGAGAAAAAGGCCCTTCTTTGATACCCCTTAGAAATAAATATATTCATTGCAGTCCCAATTCGAGCTAAAGTGAAGTTTTTTTTGCAAGATAACCCTTGTTAGGATCACATTCACCACTGGGGCAAGTATTAGAAAATAATTAGGAAGTGGTCGGAAAACTCAAAAAAGGTAGAATACCTATGAACGGAATCCATGATTGTGTCTATAAGCCGAACAAGCCCAAAAAGAAGAAAAGGAGCTTTGCTAAAATAACATTGCTAAAATAACAAATCTTGAAAAGACACATGAGTATAAGAAAAAACAAGTAAAGGCTTTTTCTCCAACTTCGACAAATGAAGAAAAGGAAAATCATTGAGGAATTTGCAAATGAAAGAAACATGTTTAGGTTTTCTATCAAGGGTTTGAAAAAGAGAAGGGCATTAGGTAAAAAGATTTCAGGAAAGAAAAGCTAATTAGATGTTCGATCAAAGGTATAATGTCAAAAGAAAACCTGGAAAGATCCTTTTGTCTTGACTCCTAAAAGCAAAGGACTTTGATAGCATATCATATGCTAGAAGAATAACAAAAGAGGATGAAAGGGTATAAAGGGATGAAAGGGTATAAAGGAATAAAAGTGATCCTAGACCCATGAAAACCCTTGAACACCATTTGAGCTTGTGAATTCATTTTCTTTAGTAGCCATCAAACTAAGCCTTCATTACGTACCTTGAAAAGTCTGTTCTAATCAAGTAAGTAAGAAAGACTGATAAATACGCTCTCAAAACATAAGGAACCATTCTTAAGAGTCATGATAAAATGAATAGCTATTCATCTTTTTTGAGAATATTCAAACACAAGACTTCAAACAAGTATTTGATTTTGTTTTCAACCCAATGCAAAATGAGCCATCTCCTAAACCAATCACCATGATGAAATATCTTTCTTTAAAGACTAGTCAGATCATGAGAGTTGCATGAACATTGCTATTTGACATGACTATGAAAAATCTCAGGTTTCGAAAAGACAAAATAAGTCTTTTGAAATCCTTGTTAGGGAAAACACCCTAAAATAAAACTCAAATATGTGTCACATGTATTTGATAAAAGCACATAAAAAACAACATTGTCATAAGGCAAAGTGTAACATCCCCCATTTCTGGGATAAAACCACAATCTCATGTCAATAGAAAAATAGGGTAGTTAAATTTTTTATATATATATACATATTCACGGTCTTCGTGTTAACATCTACCGGAAATTTCGATGGAGTCCCCCCTATATCGGAAGGTTCCAATTTACCGACATGTAACCTGTTTACACTTCTAACAGTTCGCATCTCATAACTTAATTCCCGACCCAATCAACCTGGGTTTCAATTCCACAATTATACTCACACCTATCAACCATAATATTTATGATATGTATGATATAAAAAAAATATCATTATGGATGGATAATTTAAATAAATATAAATTCATAGACATGAAATATGGTTATATAAACTACAACGTTAAATTCATCCAATCAAGTTTAAACATTTATTTTACAAATTAAGTTATACAACCATTTTCATGTTTACAAAATACAAGGGTATACTCCCTAGAACCTAGACTTCAAAAAGGGAACATAAGCTATGATCTACTCCTGTCGTGCATTCGATGATCCTGAAACAAAATACATATTATTGCAAGGTGAATATTTCCATAAATATAACAATATGAATATCTAATAATTTCAACATGGCAACATGCATTCATATTTCATTTACTTCTCCCTTCTAGTTTTTTTTTATAAAATCTCTTCCTTATTCAACTATTGATAATCATTCCCTCTGCCACTATCAACCTTCATTCCAGACATCAACGTGATTACTTTTGCTTATCACATTCCCGATACCAATTTCACTGGTATCGTCATCACCACCCCATAGGAGTCGATATAAGGCGATCCCTTTACCCGGAATCCTAACATACACTGAATGTATGCTGGCCATTCCATGGTGATCCCCTTACCCGGGATCCTAACATACACTGAATGTATGTTAGCCAATACATGGAGATCCCCTTACCCGGGATCCTAACATACACTAAATGTATGTTAGTCCATTCGTGACGATCCCCTTACCCGGGATCCTAACATACACTCAATGTATGCTAGACAATACATGGTGATCCCCTTACCCGGGATCCTAACATACACTCAATGTATGCTAGACAATACATGGTGATCCCCTTACCCAGGATCCTAACATACACTTAATGTATGCTAGTTTTATGCCTCAAATCACACTTCTCATATTTTCCTTTTTCATTGACAATTTCATCACTTGGCAATTCACATAACAACTTTTCACCTTGAATACACATACATTCAGTAATTTACATTTCACATCAAAATATATTAAATCATGGAATTTAACTAGGAAACATAGATGTGAATCACCTACCAGCAATAGAAGCTCTACTCATGCTTCCCTGCTGCTGCTGTTGCACTATGTCTGTGGTCCCTCCTGCAAATCACAGGTTTATCTCATAAATTTTCTTCACTCAAGGATATGTTTTCTAATAACAATATCAACAACCAATAAGTCTTTCTTTCAGTCATTTCATAGTACTTTATGTTTTTCTCATTTCACTCATTATTACTGTCATTCTTTGTCCAATCCTAGTTATCATTCCTTTCTTTATATTTGGACTTTCACTGTCCAACTGTTACTGTTTCGTCTTTGAACTGTTACTGTCTGACCTCTCCTCAGATGTTTAACTATATCTGGAGTTATAGAACTCCGATTCAAACGAAATTTATGGCGTTGGAAAGGTAAGACATGAGGCTACAAGTTCTATGTTTTGGGAAGAACGCAGTTCTACCTCTAAGGTAGTCAAAATTGCTCATTAACAAATGCTTGGATTGTTACTGTCCAACTGTTACTGTCCATTTTTGAACTGTTACTGTCTGACCTCTCCTCAGAGTTTTAACTATATCTAGAGTTATAGAACTTCGATTCAAGCGAAATTTATGGCGTTGGAAAGGTAAGACATGAGGCTACAAGTTCTATGTTTTGGGAAGAACCCAGTTCTGCCTCTAAGGTAGTCAAAATTGCTCATTAACAGACGTTTGAACTGTTACTGTCCAACTGTTATTGTCCATTTTTGAATTGTTACTGTCTGACCTCTTCTCAGATTTTTAACTATATCTGGAGTTATAGAACTCCGATTCAAGTAAAATTTATGGCGTTGGAAAGGTAAGACATGAGGCTACAAGTTCTATGTTTTGGGAAGAACCCAGTTCTGCCTCTAAGGTAGTCAAAATCGCTCATTAACAAACGCTTAGATTGTTACTGTCCATTTTTGAACTGTTACTGTCTGACCTCTCCTTAGATTTTTAACTATAACTGGAGTTATAGAACTCCAATTCAAGCAAATTTTATGGCGTTGGAAAGGTAAGACATGAGGCTACAAGTTCTATGTTTTGAGAAGAACCCAGTTCTCCATCTAAGGTAGTCAAAATTGCTCATTAACAGACGCTTGGACTGTTACTATCTATTTTTGAACTGTTACTGTCTGACCTCTCCTCAAATGTTTAACTATATCTGGAGTTATAGAACTCCAATTCAAGTGAAATTTATGGCGTTGGAAAGGTAAGACATGAGGCTACAAGTTCAATGTTTTGGGAAGAACCCAGTTCTGCCTCTAAGGTAGTCAAAATCGCTCATTAACAAATGCTTGGACTGTTACTGTCCATTTTTGAACTGTTACTGTCTGACCTCTCCTCAGATTTTTAACTATATCTAGAGTTATAGAACTTCGATTAAAATGAAATTTATGGCGTTGGAAAGGTAAGACATAAGGCTACAAGTTCTATGTTTTGGGAAGAATCCAGGTCTGCCTCTAAGGTAGTCAAAATCTCTTATTAACAAACGCTTGGATTGTTACTGTCCAACTGTTACTGTCTCATTTTTTAACTGTTACTATCTAGACATTGAACTGCTACTGTCTCATTTTTTTCAACTGTTACTGTCTAGACATTGAACTATTACTGTCTTGAACTGTTACTGTCAAGATATTGAACTGTTACTGTCTCATTTTTAAACTGTTACTGTCTAGACATTGAACTGTTACTGTTCGACCTCTCTTCAGATTTTTAACTATATCTAGAGTTATAGAACTCCATTGCAAGCAAGATTGGTCTCGTTGGAAAACTAAGACATGGGGCTACAAGTCTCCTAAGGAAGGAGAACCCAATTCTGCCCCTAAGATAGTCATAATTGCTCATAAAAAATCAGACTTACTGCTCTACAGGGTCTGTCATGACCCAGTCTCGGTTGATAACCCATAACTGGAGTTCTACAGCTCTAAATTGAGCAAGACCAATTTCCTTAGTTAGCTAACATCCAAAACTATAATTTCTATGAAGGAAATTGCTTCTCCCTCATCCTCCTATCCAAAATCTTACTGAAAGTCAGGAGACGAGTCTGTCCAGATTCGTTACCCCCCCTTCCCTTCACACATAAATTTCACAAACTATATTTTCTGGGTAAATTATCATGGTTTCACGTCCCTAAATCACATTCCACACATGACTTAACTTTATTTTTACAACAAATACTTTTCCCCCAAATTTAAGTTAAGAATCCTAATCTATAATTCACATCAAGGCATCAATTCCTTATCAAATTTGAAATGACTTATAAGATCATGTTTAGAACACCTTACTCAGTACGAATTAAGGTTTTGATCTTCAACCAGTTGAAGATTTTCAACTTCCTCCTTTCTTATCTAATGATAGTCAGCCATCCATCTTCTCTTCTTGTTCAATTTCCTTGTTAATCACTTGCCCACAAGTGTCTATTCCATCTATAAACCTTTAATCTTGGATGGGTTCTTGAAATTTTGGTGTTTCTCTCTTGATTTGTAGAAATAGATACTAAAACTCCCTCTCTTTTTTCTTCACGATAGTTGCAGATTTAATTTTGGTAAGAAGAGTAGTAGTTATGCTCTATAATTATTCTTATTTGCATTTAGACCCTATTTTCTTTAAATGTATTCATTTTGCCCCCACTTCTTTTTAGTTTATCTTATTTTCTTTAATTTAATCCAACCCTCAACATTTTCGGGTTGATTTATATTGTCTTGAAATATTTCATCCATAAACTTATATCCAAAAATTTCTAAATTTCCGTTTTTATTTAACCATATGCATGAATTTCTTCACTTATATTTCTCATGTAGTTAGTTTGCAATCTAAGCAACCTTTATTTTTCCCCGGGGTTTACATTTCCTAATATAAATTTTGTCCTCGAAATTTAAGTTACGTACCTATGTTGAAGAATAAATGCGGGAACTTTTGCTTCATTTCAAATTCTCTTCCCATATTTCTTCTTCTATTCGAGAGTTTCTCCACAAGACTCACACCAGAGAAACTCTCTTATTCCTTAACACCCTCACATCTCGATCCAAGATCTTGATAGGCTTAGCTTCCATGGTTAAATCCCCTTTAATCTTCATAGGAACGTGTGGTAATACCCATGAGGGGTCTATCTTGGCCTTTCGCAGCAATAACACATGGAACACATTGTGAATCTTATCCAAATATGCAGGCAACTCTCACGGTAGGCAACTTGTTCGATTCTTTCCTTAATCTTGAAAGGGCCAATATATATCTCGGAGCTAATTTCTCTTTTTCTCCAAATCGAATGATGCCTTTCCAAGGCGCCACCTTCAAAAATACCTTATCCCCCACTTGGAATTCTAAAGGCCTTTTTTGGTTATCTGCATAACCCCCCCCTTTTTTTTTCCTGGGCTTCCTTCATCCTCTTTCTGATCACCCTCACCTTGTTAGTTGTCAGTTGTACCATTTCAGGTCCCCAAAGCTTCCTTTTTCCTACTTCCTCCCAACAAATTGGGTACGACATGTCCTCCCATACAATGCTTCATATGAAGCCATACCAATAGTAGCTTGATGACTATTATTATAAGTAAACTCCACCAATGGCAGGAGATCTTCCCAGTTCCCTCTGAACTCCAGCACACAGGACCCCAGAGGATCTTCAAGAGTTTGAATAGTCCTTCCAGATTGACCATCCGTCTGAGGATGAGATGTTGTGCTTAGATTCAACTTTTTCCCCAATGCTCGTTGTAAATTAGGCCATAATCTCGACGTGAACCTTGGATCCTGCTCCGGTATAATCTATACTGGCACTCCATGAAGTCTGATTACTTCATTTACATATAATTTTTGCTAGCTTATCCACAAAATCAGTCATTTTTATAGGCAAAAACAAAAATAGATTTTGTCAGTCAATCCATAACCACCCATACAACATCATTCTCCTTCTTTCCCCTAGGTAATCTTGTCACAGAATCCATATAAATATCCTTCCATTTCCATTCTGGAACCGATAATAACTATAAATCCCCTACAGGTCTCTGGTGTTCTATCTTACTTGTTGACAAATCCCACAGTTCGACACAAATTATGCTATCTCCCTCTTCATATTTGGCCACAAATAGTATTCCTTTAAATCTTTATACATCTTTGTACTTCCCAGATGAGTAGCGAATCAGGATTCATGAGCTTCTCTTCATACTTCATCCTTCAAAGTCTTATGATCAGGTAAATAAATTCGCCTACCCATAGCTATTAGCCCACCAGATAACATTTGGAATGCTTTCTCTATACCCTGGTTTACACTCTCCTTGATATCCTTTACTTTTTCATCTACCTGGTTTACACTCTCCTTGATATCCTGTCTCAAAGTATAGATCAGATCTTTAATTGAGTTAATAGTGATCCCTCAGACCCTACACTTAATCGCAAGCCTAATTTCTTCAATTTCACTATACTTCCCTATTCCTAAATCTCCATATCATTCATCACTATTTTCCCCTTCCTAATCAATGCATCGACTACTATATTAGCCTTACTAGGATGGTAGTCAATCACACAATCGTAATCTTTTATTAACTTTACCTATCTTCTTTGTCACACAAAGAGTTCTAATGCATTCCCAATTAGGATAGTATTCGTCATGGCCTAAATACTAAAAAAAAAAGAGGCTAGAAAGGCAACTTGACGGTAAAGATTTGAAAGTAACTCGCATGGACTTGCTTGGGTAAACTGGAAGATGAGCCGATGAAAGTGACCACTTTGAAAATTACAGCCCTTAACAATCATAAAATAAAATTGTGAAGAAATGAGAGGGGGCTTATATTTCAAAAAGCATGCATTGTACATGGTTTAACCTCAACTTTGAAATATTATTTGTGTAGAATTCGTCAATCAACAGGAAAGGAGGAGAAATGTACATGAGTGAATGAAAGTCGAGAAATGAAAAAAAATCCCATCCATATGGTGTGGACAACTAAAGCCACAAGACAATACACTTGTTTTAAGAGTTTACCCTTTAAGGGTATTTTGTTTTTGGAAAGTTTTGAAGGATTTTAATGAAAATCCTAGTTTGAATTTCAAAATAGGTAGGTCGCCCGTGAAAATTGACCAACTTCAGGGAAGCATGAATGCTTACTGAAATTATTTTTAAAAATTTAAAAAGGGCATGTCACTTGTGAAAATAAACCAATTTCAAAGAAGCATGAACGCTTGCTGAAGTTCTTTTTGAAATTTAAAAAGAGCAGGTCACCCGTGAAAATATGCAAGTTTTTAAATTTCAATGGACATGTCGCCCATGAAAATAGATCAATTTTAAAGAATCATAAACGCTTGTGGAAGTTCTTTTTGAAATTTAAAAAGAGGAGATCACCTGTGAAAATAGACTAGTATTTGAATTTTAAAATGGGCGGGTTGCCTAAGAAAATAGATCAATTTCAGGGAAGTATAGACGCTTGCTGAAGTTCTTTTTGAAATTTGAAAAGGGCAAGTCACCCAGGAAAATATACTAGTTTTTGAATTTCAAAATGAACAGGTCGCCTATAAAATAAGCTAGTTTTTGAATTTCAAAATGGGCAAGCCGTTCGTGAAAATAAACCAATTTTAGAAAAGTATGAACGTTTGCTGAAATTCTTTTTGAAATTTGAAAAGTGCTGGTTGCCCGTGAAAATATATCAACTTCAGAGAAGCATGGATGCTTGCTGAAGTTTGAAAAGAGCATATTGCTCGTGAAAATAGAGCACTTTCAGGGAATATAGACACTTGCTGAAGTTCTTTTTGAAAATTAAAAAGGGCAGGTCACCCGTTTAAATAAACCAACTTTTGAATTTCATAATAGGCAAGTCACCCATGAAAGGAAGCATGAACACTTGTTGATTTTTTAAAAAAATTTAAAAAGGACAGGTCGTTTATGAAAATAGATTAGTTTTTGAATTTTAAAAGCAAAGTTTTTGGATGGATGGATCACCCAACAAGTTTGACATACACTTTTTCATTACTATGCAAAACCTTGATAAAATTTTGCTTTGTAAACATTATAAAGAGAGGGCACTTATTGTTATCTATTTTTGACCCCACAAAAAAAATAAGAAAAGAAGAAAAAGTATAAAAATATTCAAAATATAAGAGGATACACATGAATAAAGCCCAAAAGATTGCCCAAGTTGATGGTAAAGGACCAAGATAACAAGTGAAAAGTTGAAGGACCAAAATGTATAAAAATGATAAAATTAGCGACTCCTTGACCCTTACGACACCGCTCGTGCGCGCCCACGTGCGACATATAGTTAGAGAGAAAAAGAGTGATTTGGAGAGTGAAAGGAGCAATATTTGGAAGAAATAGAGCAACGAACAAGGCAATCTAGGTTAATTGGTGGTGGTAAAATTTTTTCATTGCTTTAATTTCGTTTATGTTGTAGCTTTTTTATAAGAATTGAAAATCACCAAATTTTATGCAAGTTAGGGTTTATGTTAAAATAGTATTGGAAGAAAAGATTGGTGAATTGATAGAATTATTTTGGTTCAAATGATATAGTTAATAATGTAAATAAAAGAAAATTTCAAATATAATGTGGTTTTTCTTTCATTCCAGAGGCTGGCCATGCGTAAAGAAATGATAGGGTGAAGAATTTAGCCAAATAATGTTAATATACTATTGTTTTAAATTGTGTTAGTAAGAAAGATTGGTTTGGGTTATGGTGTCTTATAAAAATTTAAGAAAATTCTTAAAAAAAACTTACCACATTGAGTTAATTTGGTATCAATACTCTCAAAGAGCATGCATCCCATAAACTCAAGATAAGAACCCTATCTCTCAAAATTTTGTTATTTCCAAGTTTATAAAAGCCTATTGTTTAAACATTAATGGTTAGTTTTTAAATGACGAAAATAGATATTCAAAGAATTGATTTACCTTCGGCATGGGATAATGTGTTGAAATAATTGATTTGTCTTTGGGACAAAATGATGTGTTCCAAGAATTTATTTTTCTTTAGGGCGGGACAGTGTGTTCCAAGAATTGATTTCTCTTGGGATGAAATAGTAAATTTCAAAATTGGAATTTGCCTTTGGAAAGGTTATTGAGAATAATGAAGGAAGAATCTAACATATATATATATATATATATATATATATATATATATATATATATATATATATATAATTAAATGTAACTATTTAACCACTTACAATTAAAAAGAAGATATAAAAAGTGTAATTGTAGAAGAATTTTTTATTTTTTTATATCATATATTTATATATAGCTTATTTTAAAAACTATATATATAATATAAATATTTTAAATAAAATTTTATAGACATAAAACGTCGTTAAATATTTTTAATTAAGTTTTATTTTTAAAAACTCAAAATAATTTTTTAAATTAATGAAAATACTAAATTAGTTAATGATATCAAATAAGAGTTATATATTCAGAATCTTTTGGTATCAATTGTATTGGGCGTATATATATACAAATATAATGCAGCTTCGTTCTTCTTCTCTCTATTTTATTTTCTTTGGCCCATCTTATTTTTTAATTTCATCATGTTTTTCTAAATTTTTATCTCAAACTTTTTTAACAAGTGACTGTGTTACCTTTAAACCTAACAGGTCAATTAAATCATTTTAACGTAATTTTCACATGATTTAATTTTAAATATGGGCTAGATAATAAATCAGGTTGAGAGGTTTTTTTTTTTATCAATTTCATTTTTTTTCTCAATTTCATCTTTAGATTTTCTTTATCGATAGGCCAAGTTGTCTTTAGACAAATCAGGTTAATTAAGTTATGTTAGGGCAACTCTCAATAATTTAATTTTAAACTCGGGTTGATTAAGATGTTGGCCCAAGAATTGTTGTTTTTATTTTTCTATTAATTTTATCATTTTTTTTCAATTCACCATCAGAATGTTTTTAGTGGTCGGTTAAGTTGTTTTTATCCTAATTAAGTTGATTTGATAATGATGAGTCATTTTTTTTATAATTAAATTTTAACTTCTGGCTAGTTAAAATATATAATTGAAAGGTTTCACAGTTAATGTATGAGATGGAATTTAATAATAATGTTAAGTAATTTTTTATAATATGGAGTTTAATAATAATGTCAAGTAATTTTTTATTTGATTAATAGTATAGCCAAGTCCTTCGAACCATTCTGGAATTTTGATCCTAAACAAATCCGTCTTTTCAAAAGATACTTTAAAGTTTTTTTTTTTTTTAGCCAAGAATTTTGGATATACCCCCTCCTTTGAATTTCATCAAAAAGAACATGTACATATCCTATCCCAGATTCTTTATCTTCTCCACACATCACTGGGTTTGCCGTGGCTAAATAATTGAAACATCGTTCCAGATGTATCCTCCTCTTTTTTCACAAATTATTATTTTTTTATTCGATGATATGTAGTATTTTTATTTTCGGACCTACTTGTAAGTCAATAAAAACTAAAAACTTTTTTTTTTAATTTTTCTGGACAACCCTCTCTTAAAATTTGAACTTACATATTGAAGATAAAAAGTAAACTTTCTTAATTAAAAAAAAAACCCCTTGGAGTTCTTTTATTTTTTTCAGTTCAGATAGGGAGTTGACACGGTTATTTACTGGGACCGTTTAGTAACGTAGTTGAAATCATATTCTTTTAAATTTTAATTTTTTTTGTTAAAAATTATATTTTTAATATTTTTAGATTATTTTGATATGTTAATTTTAAAAATAATTTTTTTTTAAAAAATCATTTTGATACATTTCTAAACGAGAAACACTTTAAACTGTAACCGCTACCACAATCTTAAATATGCTCTAAGCACTAGATTATTAATGGCACGCGCTACATCAGAGGCTAATGTATTTTTTAAAAAAAATATAATCCTTAAGCCATACAAATATTTTTAAAAAGTTAGAAAAATATTCAATAATAATTCAATCAATTTAATATTATAAACAAAAAATAAAATGAAAATAAATATATTAATAAAAATAGTAACAAAGACAAATTTATTTTTGTTAAACCATGTAATCTGAGCAAAAACAAATTGAATAAAATCATGAAATTTAATCAGTAAACAATCCAATATTAAAAGATAAGATAATCAATATCATATTCAAAATCAGTGAAAAATTAATATAAAACAAATAAAAAAATAATAGAGCCCAATATAAAATTAAATAAATGCTAAAAGATAAAATTAAAAAAAAGTAATCTTAAAAAAAAAGAAAACTAAGCACATCCAGGTCAATCTCTTAAATCTAGGTTAATATCCTAAACTCACAATCTTTTCAATCTGAGACCCAGGCTCAACCAAAAATATCAATTTCTAATCAAATTAATATTAAAGGATGGAGTCAAGAAAAAAATATCAATTTAAAAAATTTTCCAAAAAAAAAAATAACAATCAAAATAACGAGGATTAATTATCACATGATAAAAATTTTAGGACAATAAAATCATAAAACAAATTCAATTTTAAAACTATCCCAAACAAAATAAATAGTAATAAAAAGAATGAGAATCCAATCTAACACATGAATTTTTTTTTAAAAAAGGATGAAATTCAAAAAAAGTAATCTAATTTGATAAATGATTTCCTATAAAAAAAATAAAAATTCAAAGAATAAGAACAAAATGAGAAAACAATTGAAGGTTTGCCATAAAATTTTAAAGGACAGACGTGGAAACCAAGATGAAGAGAAGAAAGGAAAAAAAAAAGGGCTATTAATGCAAAACCCAAGACTTGTTGGCCACACGTGCTATATAATCAAGAGGTTGTCAAGACAATTAAAACGTTGTGATGAAAGGTAGTGTTGGAGCATCGAAAACCCCACTAGAAGAGCGAGGGGGTGTCCAAACACATTACACATGCTTTTTTTTATTAAATTATCAAGCAGGCATTAAATGAAATTTAATATTACAAAAAAAAAAACTATAATGAAAAGAAAAAAACACCTTTCACACTAGGCTTTGATTTTTTTTTTTTAATTCTAAGGTCAAATTTAACTTTTTATTGTGCTAAAACTATGAAAATGCAAAAAATTCATCTATGCAAGTTATATATATATATATATATATATATATATATATATATATTTGTGTGTTTTAAAGGTATCCACCACATTTTCCGATGCAAAGAAAATTCAAAAGTCAATAAAGATTATAGCTAAAAGCTATATGTGTATCATAATTATTTTATGTGCTAAAACAAATATACAAATTAATTTGTTAATGACCAAATAATCACCCCATAAAAATGATTTTATCCTATCAGATAGGCCGTTGGTTTTTACAAGGAATGACAAAAATATAAATACACTGTTTCAATCTATAGGGTTTTGTGCCACTCTAGAAAGTGAAGATAGTTACGAATACATGTTTACAAGGTGTTCATAGTATAGTTTTAATTCAAAAATTTAACCAAATTAAAAAATAATATTTTTTATTAATAGAATCTAGATTGAACCGAGAATCGGTTCAAACCAAACTAGTTTTGTTCAATTCAAGTTAATTTTTTAACATTAAAAACTAAAAAAACCAAAAACCAATGAAGATTTATAGAGATCTTCGTGAGCGTTGAAATGAGATTCCTTGATTACAGGAATAATGAAGTCAGATATCAGCAAGAGACAGATTCAATTGTTAAAAAGAATTATTTCTTCCTTGAAGAGCCATGGACCTAAAGCTTCTCTCTCAAATTTCTTCACAAAATCCTACAAGGGTGGGGTAGCCATGATGTAAACTTAAAAGTAAGATTTAATGTTAACACATGAAAAAAAAAAGAGAAAAGAGCACAAAGAACCTCCGGGAGGGAGGGAGGGAGGGAGGGAGGGAGGGGTGGGATGGTAGAGAAGAGGGAAAGAGAAAGGGGAAGGGGGGTGTTGGTGGCTGAAAAGAAAGAAATGGATAAAATGTTTTAGGGTTAAGGATGTTTTTTTATATGTTTTTTAAGTTATTTAGATTTAATTAAATCGGTTCGATTTAATCTAGTTCAATCGGTTTAAATTTTTTTAAACCGGAATTGAACCGGACTAGGTGTTTTTTTAATTGGTTTATTTAGTTTTTTCTATCAGTTCAGTTTTTTTAATTAATATTTTCTTGATGATTTTAGTTTAATCAGTTGATCGGTTTTTTTTAACACCACTACATGTTTATAGCATCACGCAGGAAGTGTCCACTGAATGCAAATCTATAGGGTTTTATGGCGCTCTAGAAAGTGAAGATAGTTACGAATACATGTTTATAGCATCACAAAGGAAGTGTCCACTGAAAGCAAATCTGATCAATGCATCTCTTACATTTTCCAGCAATTTGGGGGGAGAGAAAGGAGGAGAATGCATGTCTCATGATAATGTGAAAAAAGAGGAACGAAGCTTATGCTATCAAAGGGTTATGCTCCATAGGTATTGCGACGACAAGCACTAGTAACAGCAGACATGTTTTGATTACTAGAAGAGTATAGAGGAAGACTGCTTGAGAATGGTTCCTTCAAACAAGCTTGCAGAGATTGGAATTGAAGCCTTCCAATTGTTGGAGGAGAGCATAGGCCCCGTTCGTAAGGCAAAGATGCCTCTGCAGTCAACATTTCAACAACAGCTTTCAAGTGCACAAGGTTCTTGTTATACAAGGGAAACTATGGAATGCTACACGGCAGCCCAGAAGAACAAGGGTGTGATAATGGTTGAGTATTTCGTTAATAAACCTGCCCCGGTGGTAACGCCAGTACCTCGTAAATATATATATTTTTTAAGGGTTTTTGTATGTTCACGACTCTACAATAATTCCATGTAATTAATCACTATAATTAGTGAATGTAAATCTTAAGGCTTTTGAATTTTTATTTTTGGGATTCATAAGGAGACTTGAACATTCCAGGAATAAGAACAACATCATGCTTGCCAATCGAGCTGTGGCTTAGATCCGCTCTATACCTCACCGAAGCATCCTAAATTCATATGGTGTATGTATCTTAAGATAGAATGTTTTTGGATTACACTGTTCATGATATAGTAAATTCTATTTTTCTTCTGGAAACCAGTGGTTGAGAGCCACACATCCCATTATTTCTATTCCTATAAGTAGGTATTGATCACTTGTGCATATATATTTATGGGAAAAGAATCGGTCATTCTAAGTCAACATACAGTGATATCTTATTTCGATGGCTTCAAGCGACCTGAAATATAGCAGGGAAGACGCAGATTCATACTTAACTAAGGTTACAGTACTATGTTTGGGGGGGCATCACTAAAAATAGAGATAGAGATAGAGATTTTAATCTATAAAAGATAAACCATGGCGAGGTAAAATTCACATTCCTCTGCAAGAACTTTGAAGATTTAAAAAGAAACCTTTCATTCTGGGCTAAACGTCACCATGGCCATTGCAGGAAGCATTCTTGTTTTAGGCTTAGCTTTGCTCTCTTGCGTGGCCGATGGTGCACTTCGCCACCATATTGGTCTCAGTGACCATCGTAGCCTCATTGATGGTAGTGGTGCCGCGGTTACAGTTTTTGATGTAACAAAACACGGTGCCAAGGCTGATGATAAGACCGATAACGCAGAGGTGAGTTCGCAAGACAAAGCCAGTCTTATAATTGATTGCCTTTACTTGGTTTAGTTCTGTGTAACCGATAACAGAACACGTGAAAAGGTTTGATTTTTTTCTGACAAAATAATTAACTAGCCTGGATTTTAATCGCTAAACAGGATTTGCGCTCTAAAAAGGTTTGCAACTCCAATTAACGTCTAACAATGTGTATCATGCAGGCATTTATCCAAACATGGCGGGCAGCATGTGATTCAGGTGCTCCAGCAAAGATGGTTATCCCTGGAGGGACATTTTTGACAAGCCCTGTCGTATTTCAAGGGCCGTGCAAAAGCACAGAGCCTATAGTTTTTGAAGTACAGGGAAACGTGAAAGCTACTACTGATCTCAGTGAATATAGTTCAGAACAATGGATCTTATTTGAAATAATTGATGGTTTAACATTGAACGGTGGAGGAACTTTTGATGGGCAAGGCAGTGCCGTCTGGAAGTACAACGATTGCCATCAAAACAAGGAATGCCAGCCACTTCCCAGTGTATGTATAGCACTTGCCACAAAATTTATTAATCATTGGCCTGACCATGATCAGGAATATGTCCAGGCCTGCACAATAAGAATCTCATTCTTCACATAAGCCATCACTTCTGTCAGTGTTGACATAAGTTTTAAAGAACCTTTGACTGCAAGCAAGATACTGTCCGGGCATTTGTTTTCATTCTGAAGAAAACTTTTCCCCATTTGTTAACATACTTAGTTGCCGGAGAGTTAATTCACAAAAGTTACTATACATGTGGTCGTAAAAGTATAAACTTGGAATGATTTTGTTACTTCTTTCCATGTTGCAGTCCATTAAGTTGAGCAAAGTAAACAATGCTCTTGTTCACGAGATCAGCTCTGTCGATAGCAAATATTTCCACATGCACGTTACAAGCTGCAACAGCATTTCGATCCACAATATCAATTTGACTGCTCCTGCTAATAGCCCAAATACAGATGGTATTCACATAAGCCATTCTGATGGTGTCCACGTAACAAGCAGCAAGATTGGAACAGGTGATGACTGTGTTTCCATTGGACAAGGATCCACAAATATTCTCATCTCTCAAGTCTTTTGCGGCCCTGGACATGGCCTTAGGTAACTTCCGTACTGATTCCCCCTCCCTGCAATCCCATTTCTGATCCAGTGAACATCATTCATGAAGTTCCAGGTATAAATGTATTCGTTTACTTACTTCTTCTCTGTTTTTGGATTGGACTTACACCAGTGTTGGAAGCCTTGGCAAGTACAAGAACGAGGAGGATGTGAGCGGAATTGTTGTGACTAACTGCACATTGTTTAACACCACCAATGGTGTGAGAATCAAATCATATGCTGCATCTGACCCTAGCCAAGCTTTAAATATCACTTTTAAAGATATCACTATGGATAGTGTGAAAAATCCCATTATCATTGATCAGAAGTATGGTTCCCGCAATGGCGCGGTAATTCATAGACAAAAATCTTATCATATTATGTATACCCATGCAACATCAGAATATTTGATAAATCCTATATTGTATGTAATTTAATTTTTTTTGAGCTTAATTAACGTTGGATTGCTAAGCTTGTTCATGTTCTGTGCAGCCATCACGAGTGAAAATTAGCAATGTTCATTACCAGAACATCAAAGGCACCTCAACTTCCGATGTTGCTGTCAGTTTTTCGTGCAGTTCATTGGTTCCTTGTCAAGGAGTAGAGCTTGTGGACATCGATTTGGCCTATATCGGCCAGAAAGCAAAGATGCCTCTCTCAGCTTCATGTTTGAATGCAAATATTGTTAAATCGGGCGGCAAACAGAACCCAGGATGTAATTGACTATTTTGTCTTCCATATCGAGAAGAATTTATTTGTCTGATTTATTATGAGCTCATTGCCTGCACCAGATGTGATTTGAGTGAGAGCTTCAATTTTTCTCTTTTTTAGGTATTTTGGATTTGTTCCTTTTAGTTTGGCCAAACAAATGAGAGTGTGTGTCAATGAGATCAGAGCTGGATTCACAACTTATGTTGTATGCTAGTTATGTAGCCTGTGCTGGATAAATTTTCTTTTTCAATATAATAAAATTAATATGTAAATGTTTATAAAATGTTTTTAGACACGGAGAACAAATTTTATTCTAAAATAAAAAATTCCATTCATGCATTTAATTTATTAAATAAAAAATCAATTTGCCTAAACTTGAGTTAATTAGCTACATTTACAACTTAAATTTTAAGATTGTAATATCTATATAAAAAATAAACTGAAACAAATTATGATATCAACTCATTATTGAATGATAAAAAAAAATAAAAATATTCAATTCAAAAGGAGCAAAAAAAAATATCTGGATTAACCACGGGTTAACCAATCAAGCCCGCGCTTCGAGTCATGCATCTTACTAGATCTAATATAACTTCGTTTTCAAAATTATTTTCATTTAATTATATGTCAACCATATGTGTGGGAAAAATGTCTGTTTTTTCAAGTCAAAGAAAAAAAAGATCTTTAAAAAACAAACAAAGAATTAAAAGAATTTTTTTTTTTACTAAAGGATGTTGAAAATATATTAAAAAAAAAACAAATAAGCCAAGAGCGTGGGCCTACCCACAGGCCAGGCCTATGAAAAGAGGCCTAGCTAGCACGCCAAGAGTTTTTTTCCCAATATAAAAGAGTAGATGCTATTTTTTGATACTAAGGGTAAACAATGTCATGAACCCTTTATTTGTTTAAATAAAATAGACAACTTGTTTTTTGGTCACCCAGACGCCGACAACCTTGTGGTTGCCATCAAATCAAGACTTTGGTTTTTTTTTTACCCTAAAAATTCAACATTCAATGTGTTTTTGACCTAAAATATCTATACCCTAGATACCATGATAAACTCATTTATAGCCTCAGATAACCTAAAAACCCAAAATTAACCCAAAAGCAAAACACTTAATGACCTCAAATCTACCATCTCAGGCAAGGTGAAAGAAGGGCAAGTAAAACCTAGTCTAAAGTTTTAGGACAAAATTATATTTTCAAAATATTGAGGGATCAAAAATATATAATTTGAAAATTAATAAGACCAAGGTGAACTTTTTGACCTAATTTTGAAATTGCCATCTAATTTCTTTATCTTTTTTATTTTGACACTCTTTCTTTCAATCTTGCTCATTCCTCAACAAATTTGATACAATTGGCCTTTAATTTGGCCACAAAAGAATAAAATCAACTAAAAAAACAGTTTGATTACCAAAATTGAAAAAAAAAACACATAATAAGTTTATAGTGAAATGTAAGAAGAAGCACAATGTTTTTCTCTATAGTGATTTTTATGTGTGTGTGTAAGCGATGCTAGAATATTAAACTAGGATCAACATATGGATTTATGCTTGATTCATTTATATCTTGTAGGAAGGAATAATGATAAATTATAATTGTGATCAGTTGAGACATGTATTATATATAATTAGCTTTATGACCCTTGCTTCGCTGCAGATTAAAAAAATCAATTTTTTAGAAAAAGAAAAGGAGAATATAATGGCTTATCCAACACTTTTTTTTTATAGAAAACATTTTTTTCAACAAAAAAAATATAGAGTTAACCAGTCAAACCTGTGATCCAAAATTCATTAAATCTAACAACATTTTATCTTAAAAATTATTTTTCATCTAAACAACAAAAAAAAGTTGTGCGTACATGAAACAAAAAAAAACCTTTAATTTATTGAAAGTTTGATAATAAAAGGAGGTTTTCTTGCCTAAAGTAGAAAACAACAAAATGATTAATTATTTTTTTTAATCTTAAGGGGATGAAAATACATCGTGTTTAAAAAGTAACAAAAAAAAAACCAAATAGGCCATACACTAAATCAAATAATATTATAATATAAAAAACCATAAAAAATGCAAAAGACTTGCCTGAATTTTATTTGAAAATGATAAAAAAAAATTCAATAAAATACTAAATTCAAAGGATTAAATTGAAAAAAAACATAAAAAACATAAAAAAATATTCAATGGACCTAAACAGGGTGGCATAAGCATATTGGCCAGACAAATCCAAAGGTTATGAGTTTGGACTATCTTCATATAATGTAATTTTTTAAAAAATAAAAGAGCTCAATTGTAAATAAATTCATCGTTGAAGGATGTAATTGAAAATGAAAATTGGTGCAAAAACAAAGATTAATGTCAATTTAGGTTAACACATCACACTTGTGACCCAAGTCATAAGAATAGGATCAATGCATCAGAAAAAACCACTATTCGAACTCAAAACCAATTAAATATTGAAGGGTGAGATAGAAAAAAATTAATAAAAAAGAATAATGATCAAATTCAATATAAAAAATAAATAAAATCATGAGGGATGAAATTGAAAAACAAAAATCAATTAAGAAAATGATATAAAAAATAGAAATTAAAAGAATAAGAACCAAATCTGATATAAAAATCAAATCAAATTAAATTTTATTGGATAAAATTAAAAAGAAAAAAAATAACAATTAAAAGAAGAAGGACCAAATTTGATATAAAAACTAAATTAAATTAAATTTCAAGGGATGAAATTGAAATAAATAAATAAATAAATAAATAAATAAAATGTTATAAAACAATCAATGATTAATTAAAACAATGAATACTATAACTGAAATAAGAAAAAAAAAGGACAATTTTTTTTTTGCTTGGCCAGCACAAATCCCAAGGCCATGAGAGGAAAAATAGGGGAAAAGAGAAAATCTAACTGTTGTGAACCACGACACACACCACCTCATTAGAAGCACTTCCATTTAGCGATTATATTGACATGATGGTCGGGCTATTTTGGCTATCATAGGAGGGCACATGCACCACTTGAACATGACGATCCTCTTCCATAAGTTGGTGTGTTTTCCCTAACCGCTAACCATTTTTTTATATATTGCTAAAAAGACCAAACTAACCTTCATTCACATTGTATATAATAAAAAAAACCACAACAAAAAGTCCAAATAGCCCTTAGATGATAGCTCTAAAAATTTTGGTTTCAAGAGTATTTGAGTAATTATATTATTTATAAAAAAAGAAAATGACAAAAAAAGCTTTCATGCCAGTGACTTTTTCAATTTCTTTAAGGGTAATATATTCATTTCACTATTTTTTTTAATTGAAAAAGACCATTTTGCCTCTCTTAAAATAACATCAAGTGCCTTGGCCTAGGTGGCCTAACACATCTGACCTATTAATAGAGGTAACATAAGCAAGTCTGCAAGGCCAGACCTGCATGGCTAACCTTTTTTTTTATATATTTTTTTCCTTTCTCTAAAAGGGTGGATTACATGTTATTCGATTCTACCTTTTATTTTGAAAAAACTATAAAGGCATAAGTGGCCTAACACATCTGACCTATTAATAGAGGTAACATAAGCAAGTCTGCAAGGCCAGACCTGCATGGCTAACCTTTTTTTTATATTTTTTTCCTTTCTCTAAAAGGGTGGATTATATGTTATTCGATTCTACCTTTTATTTTGAAAAAACTATAAAGGCATAAGACATCGTTTGCCTACCAAAAATCCAGCCACCGTAGTGGTGGTTGGAAAATTGGTGGTCCTTTTTATGTTTAAAAATTCATTTGTTAAAATACTTTCACCTAAAAACACCTAATAAACACCCTTAGAACATAAAAAAAATAATTTATCAATCCAAAACCCTAAAAATTTCAAAAAACACAAAATCAAATTGATAAAAAAAGCATTTCTTGACCCGATTTATTTTTTTAAGCAAGATAAAGGTTCAAAAACACCTTATTAGGATCATCCTTGTCAAATGAAATTTGTTGACATCAAGATTGATCTTTTTTATTGTCGGATTATGATCAACTAAGAATTTTTTTTCTCTCTTTTACTGTAATATGATGTCTTTCTCTTTTCTCTCACATCCAGAGATTGAAAATAAACAAAATTAAATTTTGGATCAAAAATAAAATTTCAAAAACTACAGAGACTTGAAAGGAAGGAAAAAAAATAATAGGTGGACTATTTTTTTTCTTATTGAAATTAGGGTTTCAAATTGAATTATTTATTTTTTTAATGATTTTGGACTTTGATTTCTATTAAAGAAATTTATTATTTCTCCATTATTTCTATTTACTACAAATTTGCTTCGATCAAACTAGGTGAGTTGATTGAGTTCATTTCCCATTCATTTATAATTCTTGGTTTTGTTTTATAATCATCACATTTCCTTTAACTCTTGTCTTTTTAGTCGAATTTTGATTGCAATTTCTTGCTTATAGGAAAAAAATAGTGGTATTTGAACTGAAAAAGAAAGAATAGGAAAAGGTTTACTATTATGACCAAGGTTGTTAAAATCACAAGTAGAGTCGTAAAATCTTATGATTTTACGAGTCAACATGTATATAACATGTCAAATCAGGTTTAAACTCGAAATTGGTCAAACTCTGTCAAAATTGGTAAAATCGGATCGATTTTACAAGTTTGACCGATTTCGAGTTTTAACCCGTAAAAGTTAAAAAATTTACTGCCTCCCTATCTGAGTCCCTTGACGCTCCACTACATAGTCCCCACTCCCCAATCTTCCATTTTCCCGTTACCCAAATCTCAAATTTTCAATCTTAGCAAACTAACACCAGCATTAGAGGATCTTGGGTATAGGAAAGCCTTATACTGTATTTTAGGCTGGGAAGGCATGATCGGAGGATCGAAATCATGGGAAGACAGAGGTAGATGGTGAGGAATCAAAAGAGTAAAATAAGAGATAGGAATACTTATATAGAGAGAAATACTGTGTTTTAGACTAACCATTTGTTAACTACAAAGAGAGATGATAAAGACTCAGAGAGAACTTTAAATACATGTCTTGCTTGGTGGGATATTTGGACATTATTTTTAGGACTTGTTACTAACATAAAAAAGGTGGAAGGTGAGGTGGCATGAGATTAAATTGATGTCATTTTCTATGTTTTTGTTCTCGTTGTCACAGGTTCACTGTATTGGTCTTTGTTAAATTTTTTTTGAAGTTGGTGCTTAGAATATTGTATCATCTCACTAATTTTCTGTAGTGCGTTTCAAGACCTGTCCTCTATAAAATGTTCTGAAACTCTATCAATAAAACATAGTTGTTCAATCTTTTTTTTTCTTTTTGTATTTTTAAGTTATTTAAACCGTGTATGAAATTTTATTTGAAATATGTATTTTAAGGTGTTTGAACATTTGTATTGTTTATTTCACTTTTATTTTAATTGTGTTATATTATTATTTACTACTTGACTGAAATTGTTAATATATAAATAGTTAAAATATTTTTCTTGCGATTTTACGATTTTATGATTCGAGTTTACGATCCGAGTTTATATTATATATTTCGTGTCATGTTAAAAAAAACATTTTTAACAACCTTGGTTATGACCCTTTTATCAAGCGACTGGATTTCCTTCGTCAATGACTTTTTATTATGTGTCGCTTTCTCATCCTAGTTTTTATAAATGCCTTTGGCAGGTGCCTTTTTATGCATCATTTTCGGTGGATTATTGGCCTTTACTTAGAAGTTACCAAACATTTATAAGCAATGAAGGATATGCTAATTGTAGTATCAAATGATATGCATGACAATGCTGCCAAACTAAGTCCAATGTAGGTAGAAAAGCTTTGTCAAGGTAGGTTACACATCTCTTTTTTCTCTATCTTTATTGTGAACTACCTTTTGACTTACGAGATTTTGTTGAGTAGAGCCCCAAAGGTGAACCGAAGTTTATGATGTGATCTTAGTTTTAACACCAAGAGATCTATTAGAGATTTAATTGGATCTAGTTACAAGACTTAGAGCAAGGAAATTCAAGGAGAAAATTAATAGACTTTTTAAAATATATGAGCCAAGGTGGGCATTAAGAGGATATTAAAAAATAAAGTTCATTAAATCATAGAGTTTCTTCAAATAGCATTGCCCTCAGCTAATTTAGGCATTTGTCATTGCTAGACTCTATTCATAGCTTTGATGGATTTTTTGAATCACCATTTGATTATGTGCCTTTTCCCCCTACCTGATCTGCTTATTATCTATTATCCCTCTTAGGGTCCATTGTATTGCCCCTATCTACTCAACTTTTCAAGGATGACTTACAAAAATTATCAATGTCATTTATATCAAACTTTGCAAACTCGACCATTGACTTTTTTTTGTTTGAAAATCACTTTTTTATTTTAGAATCAACTCGTAAATTTTAAGGATCATACTCATTCAAGTCTAATTGTTGCAAAGAAATAATGAGATTTATCATTTTAAAAGTGTTATTTGATCGTTACCCTAAGCCATGTTATTCATCACTAAGATGCATCTTTTGTGCATTTCTATTGACAATTGACAGGGTAATGATTGAGAAAGAAGTTCTAGCTCAAAGTTGAGTTATCCATGACTCAAATGAATTTTGTTTCTTGCATTTTGAAAATATAAATTTACTCGATGTAAGCTTAAAACAATTTTATTTTGAATTTCTTACAATTTCCAGGGGTTTTAATCTTTTTTAAGGAAAAAAATGATTTGGTTTGTTGAAGGTACGTGATGAGATGACCTTCTGTTTTTATAAGTTTCAAAACAAGAGGCTCGAGTAAAACTTGATGTTTTGTAGAGAAACATTTGTCTCTATTTTTTAGCATTGATTTTATCAGCATGAATAATAATAAGTAGCTTGTTTGTGATGTCATGATTCTTATGAAAAAGGTCTTCTGTATTTAACGAACCCCATTTATTGGTCAAAGTTGCTTGCTTGATTATAAAGGACTTTTAAGAGCACATAATCAGGCTATAACTTTTTGGCTATGAAAGAAACGAATTCATAGGCTCAAGAGTATTTCAATGCTTTGAAGACTTAAGATCACTGTAATTATGTCTTTCTTTTCTTTCATCATATTTCTTTAATTCGCCCTTTTTGATTGCTTTGGTAGGGCATCTTTATTTTTACTTTTTGACATAGACTTGGTCATTTTTGTGTTTTCATTTGGGCATGCCTCTCAACATTTGAATTTCTTAGGCTCTTTTGGATTTTCCACAACATCTCCTATTTCTTTGATCTTTGAATTTTTGCTCACTTTCCTAGTGTAAGGTGTGATCCTAATTAAGATCAACTTTTGATCTTTAGAATTTTCATTTGCTCCTAGTGTGGGGTATGATTTTAGTCATAGTTTTTACAAATAAAAACTTATACAAGTTCAAATGGAGACCACAAGGGATATATTTTAGAATATGAAGGGATAACAAAGATGGGCTTTCATCATTGTCGCACATCACCCACGCAGCTTCTGTTGACGATTTTCGTTCGTTGATTAGGTTCTTTAGGAGTCGTCACCTAGTATTTGATTCAAGGTCACTAGGAAACTCGGGTGTATTGGTCTTGTAAAAGATTCACGGGTAAGGGACTGGTTATGGCTAGAGAATGTATTAGCACCCCTAGCGCACCCTACCTAAGGTAAGCTGCTTCGCAATTTGATGTAATTTAAAGGTTTTCAAAAGTTGTCTTACCAATGATTTCTTAAAAAGAGAAGAAAAATTCTTCTCGGTAAGGAGATCCTTATCTTATCAGATAAAAAAAAACTAATTGCTCTAGCATCAATAAAAACAAAAAAAACTTTTCTATTTGATATCAAGAATCCATCTTACGTATAAGATTATAATCCTGGATATCAAAAGATTTTTTGATATTTTTTTTTGAAATATAAACCAAATTCAATGCAAATTAAAACATTTTTTTTTCTTTTTGTCTTTTTAATTTTTTATCATTCAAAAACATACATAAAAAAAGTACAAACACACACATCACTTTTTTACTATATTTTACCACACCCAAAACTACTTTTTATTACAAAATAATCAATGTTCAAAATAACCTAAACAACTAATTAAACAATTTAAATTTACAAAAAGAGGCCCCAAAATAGAATCAGGAACAGTGCTGGAAGCCTTTAAGTCACGGGAACAGTGTTGTGAAGCCTCAGGGACAGCAGGAACAGTGGCGGCGCGTGGGTTTACGCGTCGTTGCAAAAAATCAAGTCAGCGGGGGGATCTGTAACGGTTTCCTCCCTTCTTGCCTTAGTCGTTAGCGGTGACCTGCAAAACATAAAAAAACACCATAAACAATTGATTTTAGCCTTTTATTTTTTTGTTTTTTAGACCTGCTTCTTTGTTTCTTTTCTTTTCCAAATCTGTGGTTAAGCAGATCTTTTTTAGTTCACTTCTTCTCTTTTGCTTATAACTGACGGCAAGGAGGAGGACCGCAGGTCTGTGGGCTGGTGAAAGGAGATGAAGAAGGTAATGAGGGTTGTCGCTGCATTTGGTGGAGGCCGGTTTACGCTGATAAAGGAAGCTTTGCCGAGTCTGTGCTGATGAAAGACGGCCCGTTGTGGTCGATGGTGAGGGAAGAGATGGGGCCTATCTCGTGGTCTGTAGCCATCGCTGTTGAGGAGACCGAAGGAGAAGAAGAGGCTGCTGAGGGGAAAACTTCGGGTGGAGAAGCTGGGAGACAATTACTGGGTTGAACATGAGAGGAAATGGCTGATTTGGAGCTGTTGTGGGAACGATGACGGTCGGTCTGTGGTTGAAAAATAGAGAGGGGAGATCTCATAAGGGAGATGGAGGTAGAGATTAGTCGACTTTGGTTGTGAGGCAGACTAGAGATGGGCAACTGTGGAGAGACAGGTTGGCTCTGGTTTCCAGAGGATGAGCAACTGAAGGGAGAGAAGGGAGGATCTGAAATGGCTAGGGGTCTTTGGCTCTCTGGTTCTAGGAGAGCAAAAGCCAAGGACCCTGGGGGGTTGACGACTATGTTTCAAAAAAAATTAGAAGTGGGGGCTGCAACTCCTTTAGCTTAAGAGGAAGCATAACGGCTCATAGAGTGAGAGCATAAAGAGTTCTTTGTTTAGGTGATTAGTACTTAAAAGTGCATTTTTATCAAGGTTTTATATCTTCATTTTGCACTTGAAGTATCAATAACCTTAACTAAAGCATGTTTTATAATAACATATCTAATTATATAAGATACCTTTAATTTATGGTAAATGTTCATCTTAAATGCAAGCCTATCACATAAATGAAAGAATTGATTGATGAGTTGAAGTACTAAAATTGAAAGGACAAAGAGATGGCCAAACTTAAAAAAGAGATGTTGGTGCAGTCCAAACTGGAACACTGTTCGGTAATTGGGTTATATCTAGAGTTGTAGATTTTGGATTTAGGTCCATATTATATGGATGGAAAGATAAGACATAGGCCTACAACTTTCATGTGGAGCCCAAGATTTAACAAGGCCGTTTTCAACTCCAAATTGTAGCAACAAAGAAGAAGTCCGAATCTGTCCTGCAGCCCAGACACTGTTCAGTGTTCAACCCATATCTCGAGTTCTAAAAGTCCAAATGATCTCAAATTTTTGATCTCAAATTTTTACCCTCGAAAGATGAGACAATTTCCTAGAACTTTCATGATTGAAGTCTGTTCAAATTATGACGTTTTTGTCAGACAAGAAGATAAGAATTGTCACCAAGTCAAGATGTGGCCACCCATTCATCAATTAGTCAACAAATCAATAGTTTTGAATTTTGGCTTATAAAAGGAGGCATTTACCATGTATTTAGGCATCTTGGTGTTCAAATCAAGATCATGCTCTTGTTTTCTCTCTTTGTATTTTTGTAATGTTTAAGTTTTGCTTTCATTAATATCTAGTTTATGCCTTTCATTTCCTTTTTTTTACTTAGTTAACTTCTTTCTCATTTATGTTCTTATCTTGTTTATTTATGTTTCTTTCTTTCATTATGTTTAACTAAGTTAATAATGTCAAGGTGAAAAGGGTACACTAATGGTGTAAGAATAAGTATAATATAAACTTAACATGGACCGTAATGTTGGATACTAACATGCTTTATATTTGCTATCTTGTTCACTTTTAATACTTTGCTTATTAAATGGTTAATCTAGATTTATGTTGTATAACACTTGGTACAACAAATACTTGGCACTTTCATAGCCCATACTGTATGGTATAACCGACACCTGAGCTATAAAAGGAACTTGATTTGTTGTTGACATAAGCTATAATCATGAATGTCTGACAACATTTACAAGTATTAGCATTATTCAAATAAGATAACTAATGTAATCATGTTAACAATTTATAATCCGATTGGAACCTCCTTTGTGTGTGGTTTCCAGTTGAGTAATAAAAAGAGTTTATACTATACTTGTTTGAAATACCATTAATGGATCCTCTAACCTTGACAATTATTTTTATCCTTGTTTAATCCTTACATCAATATCACATCTCAAAGCTCTCTTTAACTTATTATTGTTGTTGTTGTTGTTGTTGTATTATTGTTGTTTATAATTTATACAATTAACCTCCCTATGGTTCGACCCTGGTCTTGTCGGGTTATTTATTACTTCGACACTCCTGCACTTGGGAGAAGACATCAATCTTTTGGTCGTGTCAAGTTTTTGGCGCCGTTGCTGAGGAGGTAAATTCTTGTACAAATTATAGTATTTATTCTATTTTCACTTTTCACTTTTCTTATATTTAATTTTGATTATTTTTTTTGTTGTTTTGTTTCTTTTTGTTTTGTTTTTTTTTTTAATTCTCTTTTTACACGTGCATGAGAGTTTGGTCACGTACATTAAGTGGTAAACTTTGTAGGGTATCCTCATCATTTTCAGAAAATATGGCCGAAAAAGATAACCAATCGCTTCATAATGAGAATAATGAGAATATTCAGGTTAGAACATTTGGAGACCACATGAATCCCACAAGAACAAGTGCACCCTCATGCATAGTTTTTCCTCCTAATGCATCTCATTTTAATTTTAAGACAGTCATTATTCAACTTTTACCATCTTTTCATGGCTTAGATTTAGAAAATCCATACTTGCATTTAAGGGAATTTGAGGAGGTTTGTAACACCTATAATGACTCAAATTGTAGCATGAACACCATCAGGTTAAAGCTTTTTTCTTTTTCATTAAAAGATAAAGCTAAAATATGGCTATAAAATTTGAGACCTGGATCCATTCGTGCTTGGGATGAAATGCAACAACAATTTTTAAAGAATTTTTTTCATCTCACAGAACAAACTCTTTCAAAAGACAAATAATCACTTTCACTCAAAAACCAGGAGAAACATTTTACCAATGTTGGGATAGGTATCGAGACTTGCTTAATACTTGCCCTCATCATGGTTTTGAAACATGGAAATTGGTATCACATTTTTATGAAGGGTTAACTCCTAGAGATAGGCAAATGGTTGAATTGATATGCAATGGAACTTTTGAGGATAAAGACCCTAATAAAGCAATGAAATACTTAGATTTGCTAGCTGAAAATGCATAAAATTAGGACACCACAGGTACATATGAGGCACCAAGTAAAACCCAACCTCATACATCTAGTGGGGGTATGTACAACCTTAAGGAAAATCATGACCTCCAAGCCAAGTTTGCATCTTTAGCTAAAAAAGTCGAGGCACTAGAATTAAGAAAGAGTGGTAAACTAAAATCTGTTCAAGACATTGTGTGTCAAATCTGTGAAACCAATGAACATTCAACCAATGACTGTCCAACTTTGCCTTCTTTTAAGGAATGTCTCCATGAACAAGCTCATGCTTTAAACAATTTTCAAAGGCCCAATCATAACCCATACTCGCAAACATACAACTCTGGTTGGAGAAATCACCTAAATTTCAATTGGAAGAGTGATAACAATAATGCACAAACTTCACAGCCACCGTTTCAAGCACAACATAATTTCTAAAATTCTTATGGTTATGCACCTCCTTATGCTCCACCCTCTAGAAGAAATCTTGAGGAAACATTGCATGCATTCATTGAAAAGCAAGAGACGATTAACACTTAACTTGCTCAAAGCATGACAGATTTTAAAGATACTCTTGCAAAATTGACATCTGCTCTCAGTTTCCAAGAGAAAGGTAAGTTTCCATCTCAACCACAACAAAATCCCAAGGGGCAGTACCATGCAAATGCAAGTAGTTCTGGAAGCCAACACATGGATCAAGTCAAATTAGTCATCACTCTTCTCAGTGGTAAGGTTATTGAAAAACCCATTCTTCAACCTTGTGAGAATGATAATGAGTCAATCTCTGAGGGTAAGGAAGGGGTTGAATCTGATCATTGCAAAGAAAAGACTGATTCTCCGCCAGCACTTCCATTTCCTCATGCCATGACCAAACAAAGGAAAGTCAATCACAACTCTGAAATCTTTGAAACTTTCAAACAGGTAAGGATCAATATACCTTTGCTGGATGCTATTAAACATGTTCTTTTTTATGCTAAATTTTTGAAAGATCTGTGCACTGTGAAGAGAAAACTGAGTGTGAAAAAGAAAGCCTTTTTAGCCGAACAAGTAAGTGCTATTCTTCAGAATAATAATGCTTTGAAATATAAAGACCCTGGTTGTCCTAAAATTTCTTGCTTTATTGGAGAACATAAAATTGAAAGAGCCTTACTTGATCTTGGAGCTAGTGTGAATTTACTTCCATATTCAGTTTTTCAAAGTCTAAATCTAGGTGAGTTAAAACCAACTTCTGTAACTCTTTTACTTGCCGATAGATCTGTAAAAGTGCCTAGAGGAATAGTTGAAGATGTGTTAGTACAAGTTGATAAATTCATTTATCCTGTGGATTTTATTGTCTTGGACACACAACCTGTTGACGCATGTAGTGCATTTCCTGTTATTTTAGGACGTCCATTTCTTGCAACTTCTAATGCATTAATTAATTGTAGGAATAGACTGATGAAGCTATCTTTTGGAAACATGACATTGGAGATGAATATTTTCAACATTTGCAAGCAACCTAGAGATGATAATGATTTACAAGAAGTAGATTTTATTGAAGAATTGGTTTATGATCAATTTGAATATACTTTGAGTAATACTGAGTTTGATGAATTTGAAGATTTGCAAATGACTTATTCTCAAGAGTGACAACAGATTCGATATCTGACATCACACCAACCGATGATTACTTTCCTGACAAATCCTTACTTTCTCTTAGTTCAATGCCTTGATTTGCTAAAAATATCAATTTCCTTGCCTCAGGAGATTTGCCAACTCATTGGAGTACCGAAGATAAAGGAAAGTTTTTGAACGAAGTGAGAAACTTTTATTGGGATGACCCTAACTTATTCAAACATTGTCCTGATCAAATATTTCAAAGATGCATTGCGGACAATTAGGTAAGTAGTGTCATTAAATTTTGTCATTCTAAAGCATGTGGGAGTCATTTCTCGTCAAAAAAAGACCATTGCAAAAATCTTTCAAAATGGATTTTATTGGCCCACCATGTTCAAGGACACATATGCATTCTGCAAAGCTTGTGAAAATTGTCAAAAGTCAGGATTTATTTCAAAAGATAAGGAATCTTTAGATAATCTTCTATTGACTTTGGAGACATATCCTGGTGGAGATGTGCATTGTGCATTTCATGATTTATGGCCCCACTTTCATAAAGAACATGATAGACTTAGTCTTGGGAATCTAACTATAAAAGACCATGTTTGCCAGTTTTTAAGAAAACTATATGGGAAGCCTGTCCCCGACCCATAGAGGGCATTTAAGCCGTTCTTGGACATAAAACGAAGGGAAGATGTGAGCCACAATCACAATTACCTGTACATACACATGCTTTTTCAAAATAAATAAATAAATAAATAAAGAGAGAGAGTGTGAGACTCTAGCTGGCCTACATATAGGTGGTATGATTGCATCTTCAATTTCTCATCTATAAAGCTTCTCTTCCTTCCCCTCACTTCTACTCAACCCTTACATTAGACAGATATAGAAGCGTGTAGAAATGGCAAGTTCCTCAAGTTATCACATAAAAAATATTTGTGTTTTTGGTGGATCCAGTCCTGGAAAGGAAATAGCTTTTTTAGAAGTAGCAAATCATCTTGGTCAGGTACTAGCTGAGAAAAAGATTCATTTAGTGTATGGAGGAGGCAGCCTTAGGTTAATGGGGGGTGTGGCAATAGCTGCATTTTTAGGAGGTAGTCAAGTTTTGGGGGTCGTCCCCGAAGCTTTAACGAAAGGGGACATCATTGGAAGAACAATTGGAGAGGAACTACAGGTCTCCATAATGTTTGATCGAATGAATACAATGTTTAACCATGTTGATGCCTTCATTGCCTTACCAGGTGGTTTGGGCACATTGAAAGAGATCTTTAATATTTCCTCTTGGGCCCAACTTCACATTCACCATAAACCTATAGGTTTGCTCAATGTTAATGGTTTTAATGATAATTTGTTGTCTTTTCTTGATCAAGCTGTGGAACAGGAATTTCTAACATCTTCGGCACGACAAATCATAATCTGTGCTGCTACTGCTGAACAATTGATCGACAAACTACAATCTTTCACCCCTGTAATTGATCCTTCCATGAGTCGCATAAATTGGTAAACTACAGAAAGCCGTAAAAAGCTTAGATTGGATTTTGAGCCTTCGTTTGTGAATCCTTGTGTCTTTTGGTTTTATTTCTAGCATAGTATTTTGTTCTGTTATTTCTTATATTTGTTTAAGTGTGTTTCAGGTTTGTTAGTGTTCGTTGTTTCAGGTAATGTCTTCTATACTCTATCTTTCTACCTTAGGACATTGAGGACAATGTCTCGTTTTGATTGGGGGAAGAGAGTAGTAGTATTTTTTTTAAAAAAAACTAACCAACTAACTGTTTTTGTTTTTAAAAACCATTTGGCAAAACTGTTATTACTAGGATGGCAGAGTAAGGGGAATTTTATTGACTCTTGAGACGCATCTTAGTAAACATTTTCTAACGGTTATTTGCAATATTCATAACAAGGCCTATTAGAATACTTCTTGAAATATTCAGGTCTACAAACTCTCGCATTGTTATCACTTAATTCTACTCATATACTCATTTAACAAGTATTCTTAAACCTTCATTTTCACATACACACTTTAACATATGATTTTTGGGTTGCGTATTGGATTATTACATTATTTATGTTCTTTTGTTAAAGGTAACAACTAAGGGATAGGGATAGTATATAATTTTTTAAAAAAAAAGATAAAAAAATAATGATAATAAAAACGTAGATAAGTTTGGTTTCGTAGCCTCCCTAACCTAAGCAATTAAGCCCGAATGGGTGTTTTAACACCTAATACCCTAAAGTCAACTGACTTGGGAGCTATTGGCCCAAAGCTTGTTACATGGGTTAAGGAGAAAAGCTTAAGGGAATCAAACATTGCACTATCTACGTATCAGTATCTGCAACCCTAGTTGCTAAGCTCGTAGGGGTGTCTCAACACCTAATGCTCAAGACCAACTGGTCTGGGAGTCATTAGCCGAAAGCTCGTTACATGGGTTAAAGATACATTGTGTGTGTGTGTGTGTGTGTGTGTGTGTATTAAAAAAAAGAGAAAGAAAGAAAAAATAATAATAATAATCTCAACCCAAGAAAGTTAACCTTAAATATTAGAACAGAATATTGTTTTCTTCCAAGTAAAGCCCCATAACTATATGTTAATATTTTGAGCACAAGAGAAAGGTTTATTAATATCTTGTTTAAAAGGTATTGAGCAGATATATAAATTTAATGAGAGTTTTTTTTTATCTGGATAGATTAATGGAAGTTGAATAATGAATGCCTTGCTTTGTGGAATTTGCAAATTGTTTTTCTATTTTAACGCTTTAATTAGTAGGGACTAGTAATAAGCTAGTTGAGGGGTGTGATTAGTACTTAAAAGTGCATTTTTATCAAGGTTTTATATCATCATTTTGCACTTGAAGTATCAATAACTCCTTAACTAAAGCATGTTTTATAATAACATATCTAATTATATGAGATACCTTTAATTTATGGTAAATATTCATCTTAAATGTAGGCCTATCACATAAATGAAAGAATTGATTGATGAGTTGAAGTACTAAAATTGAAAGGATAAAGAGATGGCCAAATTTAGAAAAGAGATGCTGGTGCAGTCCAAACTGGAACACTGTTCGATAATTGGGTCATATCTGGAGTTGTAGATCTTGGATTTAGGCCTACAACTTTCATGTGGAGCCCAAGATTTAACAAGGCCGTTTTCAAGTCCAAATTATAGCAATAAAGAAGAAGTCTGAATTTGTCCTGCAGCCCAGACACTGTTCAGTGTTCAGCCCATATCTCAAGTTCTAGAAGTCCAAATGATCTCAAATTTTTACCCTGGAAAGATGAGATAATTTCCTAGAACATTCATAATTGAAGTCTGTTCAAATTATGACGTTATCAATGACGTTTTTGTCAGACAAGAAGATAAGAATTGTCACCAAGTCAAGATGTGGCCACCCATTCATCAATTAGTCAACAAATCAATAGTTCTGAATTTTGGCCTATAAAAGGAGGTATTTGCCATGTATTTAGGCATCTTGGTGTTCAGATCAAGATCATGCTCTTTCTTTCTCTCTTTGTATTTTTGTAATGTTTAAGTTTTGCTTTCATTAATATCTAGTTTATGCCTTTCATTTCCTTTTCTTTACTTAGTTAACTTCTTTCTCATTTATGTTCTTATCTTGTTTATTTATGTTTCTTTCTTTCATTATATTTAACTAAGTTAATAATGTCAAGGTGAAAAGGGTACACTAATGGTGTAAGAATAAGTATAATATAAACTTAACATGGACCGTAATGTTGGATACTAACATGCTTTATATTTGCTATCTTGTTCACTTTTAATACTTTGCTTGTTAAATGGTTAATCTAGATTTATGTTGTATAACACTTGGTACAACAAATACTTGGCACTTTCATAGCCCATACTGTATGGTATAACCGACATCTGAGCTATGAAAGGAACTTGATTTGCTGTTAAACATAAGCTATAATCATGAATGCCTGACAACATTTACAAGTATTAGCATTATTCAAATAAGATAACTAATGTAATCATGTTAACAATTTATAATCTGATTGGAACCTCCTTTGTGTGTGGTTTCCAGTTGAGTAATAAAAAGAGTTTATACTATACTTGTTTGAAATACCATTAATGGATCCTCTAACCTTGACAATTATTTTTATCCTTGTTTAATCCTTACATCAATATCACATCTTAAAGCTCTCTTTATTGTTGTTGTTGTTGTCGTTGTATTATTGTTGTTTATAATTTATACAATTAACCTCCCTGTGGTTCGACCCCGGTGTTGCCAGGTTATTTATTACTTCGACACTCCTGCACTTGGGAGAAGACATCAATCTTTTGGTCGTGTCATTAGGGGTTTGTTTTTTTTGTTGTTACTCTCTTTTGTATGTAAAATAGCCCATACAGTATGGTATAACTCCTATTTATAGGAAAAAATGTTGTTATGTCCCCAAGTTTGGTTCCTCAACTTCTTCTTTTTTTTTGTAAATTTGATTTTTCTTATTTTTTTGGATTTTTCTTATCAACTTCAACTCGAATGAGGAAAATCATTGATTTTAAAAATAACACGTTAAAAGTCGAATGCGTTCTAAAGACCTTTGAAAATTTAAAATCCTTTGGAATTTTACAAACTTGTTGTAGAATCCGTGCAATATATTATTTTTAAAACATGCCAAAGTATTTTAGATTTTTTTAGAAAATGCTAAAATAATTTTAATGATTTTTGGCCATATGCAAGAAAAAATATTTTTTATTTATTTAGGCTTTGTTTTGCAAAAACTATTTTTCTATAAAACTAAAATTGGCAAAATAGGTTTAAAGGGGTGTTTGCCAAACATACCCTTAAACCAAAATTTCTTTTATCAAAATTTTGGCAAACCAAACAAGGCCTTACTAATTAACTCAATTTTGACCCAATTAAGTTGACCCAAAAGCTTTGGTTCGACCATAAACGGAACTAAAGTCTACTACTTTGACCTGAAAAACAAACCAAAACCTAAACTAAAATCCAAAACAAACTTTTAAACAAACACAAAAACCTAGAAAACTCTTTATCAAAATGGATTAAACACGGAAAAACAAAGAATGCCACTGAACATTCAAAGTGAATCCAACAACTTGACTTTCAAACCAGACCAGATTTGGACAAACAAAGAACACAAACATGTTGAAAATCACATAAGGATTAATAATCTAGCATTAATTCACTTCAATCATCAAAGAATCATCATGATTTGTTCAGAAATATGTTTACTGCAAAAAACTAACCCTAGAATTAAAACCCAGAATTAATAGTTGCAAGTTTGCTATAGACCAACATGGTTACACGTCTAGGAGCTTATGTAACTTTATAAGGCAGGTAGTTGTTTCTATGTTGCGTCTCTACCCTTCCAATTCTAATTTGTAGTAAAAATTACCTAATATATTTAAAACACTTTAAAAATCTTGCTTCACAATTTATATCATAATTATTAAACCTAGTTTGGAGGTTAACCTTGATCAACCAGGTCAATAGAAGAAAAAAACAAAATTAATCATTGCAATTCATCATCGTCAGAATTGTTGGAAAAATAGCATAAGAGAGAAACATAAAATAATCATGTCCAAAAACTTGTATCACTAGTCTAAGCATAATTTCATTAAATAATAAAGAATCATGCTTATTATTCACGACCTAAGTGTACCTTTTTTTCCATAAAAAACTCTTATGTGAATTGATAGAAAATCTTCTTTAAGAGTCGTTTCTCCTCTTTTGAAAAAGAATACGTTCTTTTTTTTTTCTTTCTATTATCTCTCTTAATTTTGAGTTATTGTCTATTATTGTTTACAATATATTTATAAGTTTGAAGAGTTATAAGCTTTGATAGTTATTGTTAAGATATAACTCTTTATCCTTTTCCCCTTATTAATCATTAGTAATATAAATAATACTAATATGGATTGGGTTGACCCATCATGGATGACCTAAAACCATTTCTTCCATTATCTTCTACTCACACATGATGGGATCAACTCTCTCATTATTTCTGCAAAATTCATACTTGACAAATAGGTTGTGTGACTAAGCATATAACTCAGTTGCAATACATTTGTTAGGAGTATACAACTTCTCAAATAATGGGATATATAGTAGATACAATATGCAGTACCTTAGATCATTTATCTCACCTTTTTTTTTAGTCATGATCTCATTTGTTATACTTCTTGTATTCATAATTATGTCTTATCACATAGACAAACAAATTTGGTTGACCAATAAATACAAGTCGATATGAGAATACCAAAATGATCTTTCTCTTTTCTTGATTCCCTCAACCTTTACTTGACTTGTTTTTCTACTAAAGTCCTTGTAGATCAAACCATTCATAAAACTTTGATAACATACTAAGATAACAAACATCGAATTTAAGTCTTGAGAATCAGACAAGAGTTATAAAGGCATAAGTAAATATTATTGATAATCTTTAGGGTCTCACATAATATCAAATTAGATCTTAGTTTATAGTATCCTTTGTCATAATCTAATTTTTGGTTTTCCCTAACATTGTCATTTTCTTTTAAAAACAAAAACAAAACAAAAAATGAAAAGCAACAAAAAAAATAAAAAAATGAAAATGAAAACAAGCTGGCAAATTAGCAAAGGAGGTTAAAAAGGGTTTCAAAAGCATAAAGGAACAAAGATGGAATTTTGGGCAAAGTTAGGAGCCCAATTGTACCTTATTGTATCTAAGATTGAAAGACAATGCGGTGAAATTAAATGATTATTGGATGAATTTGCATAAAAATTATTGGATGAATTTTATTAGGGGATTAGTTGGTGAAAAACTAATTTTGAAAGCCTAGTTTGAGCTTAATTAAGAAGACTAAAATTGTAGAGGATCAAATATATTTTTTACAAAGTCAATTTGGTGAAATCAATTAGGTGTTAAATTGAAGAATCTCAAGACTGAGGACCATTTTATAAAAAGCATAGAGATTTGAGGATCCAATTGAAGAAGACCAAATGTGAAATTGCAAGGAATCCAAAATATTAAGGTTGATCAGGGGTTCCATTACAAAGCTCCGAAGATTTATGGACCAAATTGAAAAATACCATAATTTCACTAGTCATCATCTTTTCCAGTTAAAACAAGAGAAAAAGATGCCGAAGTGCCCATATTTTAGTCCTAATTTCTCTCTCACTCCTTCACCCTTGTTATAACTATTTTTGGATTATTTCCTAAAATTTTACCCTTTTTCTTTTAAAATAAAAAATACATAATAAATAATAATAGTAAAAAGACTGCATTTAAAAAAAAAACAAGCTGAGGAGGATTTCAAATATACAAAAAAATCAAGCTGCAATTTTGGATAGAATTAGAAGCCTTGTTGTACCCTATTATACCAAAAACTAGAGCGACAATATAGATTCAAGATCAAATTAAATAATTATTAGACAAATCTGTATAAAAATTAAGCCTAGAGATATAATTAGATTTTTAATAGACCAATTTGATTCAATTATGGGTCAAATAGTTTAATTATGTTTAAAAATTAATTTGGATCATATTAAAGGATTCAATTAATTATACTTTAAATGAGTAAAATTAAAGGACTTAATTGGTAAAAAAAATAAGTTTAGGAACCCAATTTGGACTTAATTAAGAAGATTGGAATTATAGAGGACTAAACTTAACTTTTACATAGTTAATTTGTTGAAATCAGGGGTAAAATCACAAGAAAATCAAAATTTAGGGTCAATTAGTGTTAAATTGAAGAAATTAATAGGCAAGGATCAAAATGAAAAAGGCATCGAATTTTAGAGAATAAATTGATTGAAATCAGGGGTGAAATTAAAGAGAATTGAAAGTTTTTTGATCAATTGAAAGTCAATTTTTATAAATCCAAGACCAAGGACCACAATAAAAAAGACGTTAAAATTCAGGGCTACTATTCATGTTCAATGAGGGTAAAATTGCATTAAATCAAAAGTTTATGGTCAATTAGAGGTGCAATGAAAAGAAATCAAAAGTTAAAGAATTAAATTGAAATTTGGTCAAATCCATAAATTAAAACCTTAAAAGCTAAAGCGACGTCGTTTCATTTAAATGAAATAGTATGTTTTGACCGAAACGACGTTGGTTTTTTACCCAAACAGTAATAGAAAAAAACCTGATGACTTGTCGTCTGGTAGTTTCATCTTCTTCCACCTTTGGCCTGAAAAGGTTACTCGGCTAGCTACCTTTTCAGAGCATTTAATGTTTCATCTCTTCACAAAAATTGATACACCACCATGATTGCCTTATATTTGACCATACCTCGATATGATTCTTTCTGGTTGATTGACACCACAGTGGCTGTTGCACCACCCCAAAGAGGCCAACTCAGGCAACCTTTAGTTACCAACGTTTTTTTTGTCCATGATTGTATCTTTGAGCCAACGATTAGGATCCTTCCTAGTTGAATCAAGGGCCAAAATTTATCACCAATAAAGACAAAATGCCCCTATTCCACCCTTTATAAATAGGGGTGAATTCCAGGCATTGAAGGGGGAGAAACCAAAGGCCAAAATTTGGAAAAAAGTCAGCTTTTCCGTAATTTTTTTCTTCTCCTCCACTGGTCTCCTTTGCGCTATAATAACCACCGCGTCTCCACCATTGTTGTGGTCAACAACCACACATCAATCTTCCCTATACCAATAGGAACACCGCCAACAACTTTTCTGCTCCAGCTAGGCAAGCTTTCCTCTTCTATTTTTCCCTCAAACCCCCTCAGCCCGAACTGTTGTGGCATAAATAATTAAGCATGGTCACTAGGCTGGGCCAATGGCCATGCAAAAATAGGCTGGACTTGTTTCAGCCTAGCCTAAATGGTTGTGCCAAGTCTAGCTCAAAAAAGAAGGAGAGTAGGTTTTTGGGTTACCAATCCATCCACCCAGAGGGCTGGACCCGTTATAGCCCAGCCCAGATAGCTGGGCCGAGTTCAGCCGAATATATTTTATAATAAACACATATTAAAATAAAAAAATAAAAAAAAACTTCAAATTTTTCAAAGGACATTTTAAAAACATTTATGGGTCCCTGCATGTTTTTCCAATAATTATGTATAATATTAAGTTGTAGACTTATATTGTAAGATACATATTTGATATTAAAAATACCCGATTTTCTCTAAAACTTTTTAAAATAAAAAAATTCAAAAAACTATGTTTTATTTTCGTGCATATAACTAAATCCTAAAAGTTTTTCATAAATATTTTCTAAAAAGATGATAAAATCATTTTTTTATCATATTTTAAAAATGTAAAAATTGATATCGTAACTAGTTTATAATTATTCATTAGGATTTGACCAAATTATAAAAAACTTATAACAATTATTATGTTCGGAACATTAGGAATTAATCATATTTAGGAAATAAGTGTGATGTTAAAATTTGATTCTTAGAATAGTTAAGCTTTAACCTAATAAAGTAGAGACTTTCTCATTAAGAGAGATCTACATTGAACCTTAGACAAGATCAATGGATAAAAACACGACCTAGAAAAACAATCAAACAACAATGCAGCTTACCTTAGGGAGGGTGCATTGGGGATGATGCGTCTTACTCTTGCATAACCAGTCCTTTACCTAGACTTTCGTAGACTATTGGTTTCCTAGTAAGCATGATATTAGATGCTGACTCCTAATCTCATAATCATAATTTTATGATTATCCACAAACCCTATTTTCAACACACTCTCTCAAGAGACAGACCTGTCGTTCTTGATACCGCGAAAACCATATCATACAAATCTTGTGCTAACTTATACCCTGATATTTGTACTTCACTTCAAGCTATAATTCCAACTCTAATGTTACTAAAAACATCGGCATAATATCTCCTAAAAACATTACCCAACATTGTTCTGCCTACAAAAACAACTTTTGTCCTTCCTTTTTAGTTGCAGAGTAGGAAAAACTTTTATCCTTAGCTCTGATGAATGGTTAAGATCTATTATCAAACATTAAAAGTTGAGATCTCATTAGTATATAAGCCTCAGAACCTCCATATCTCTCTTATAAACATGTCATACAACCCTAACATAAGCAGTTAGGAGGTACAAGAAAAAATCAGACAAAAGCCATTATTTTTTTAGCTGGCTAACCAACCACCTTTCTTCTTCTTCAGCAACACTGGACAACTAATCCAACCATCACCAAAGAAAATAGCCTTCACCATTCACAATAACTTCCAGCAACACCCATGGCAGCTCAGCTTCCCTCATAGAGAAGACTATGAGGGAACCTTCTCTCCTTACCATGACCAGCCTTCCACCATCCCTTCTCCTTTGCCACGGATGACAACACCACCTAACAACAACACTAACTTCAACTCCTTCTCCTTCCAGTAGCCAACGTTTTCCAACAACGCCAACATCCTCTCAAGAGAAGCCCTAAAAGCAATAATAGCAAACCTTTAACCCAAGTAGCACCATAAACCTCCCTCTTGTTCCTCAGTCATGCCAGTAGTAGCAGTCATAACTCATTCCTTCATCGCCACTAGTAGGGGCAGCACACTCATCCATTTAACTTTCTCCTGTTTTTTTTTTCTTTAGTAAGCTTTCGTTGTATACAAAACATGAATTAATTCATATCCTGCAACTTTTTTTTTTTACCAGCAAAAGGCAAGATTGGATTTACCCTCAACCTAGCCCACCTTTATATATATATATATATATATATATATATATATATATATATATATATAAAGAGGAAGAAATTGTTGGGCCTTAAATTGGCCCAACCAGGCCTACTACGATAATTGAAATCTGTAGTTTTCTTGGATTGGAAGGATATTATAGGAGGTTTATCGAAGGGCTTTCAACAATAGCAACTCCATTGACACGACTCACTAGGAAGAACACAAGATGGAAGTGGTCAAAGGAGTGTGATGAGAGCTTTCAAAAGTTAAAGAGAAGGCTTATTACTGCCCCCGTACTAATCCTTCAGTCCGGAACAGAAGGCTTTGTAGTCTACAACAATGCCTCAAGAAAAGGATTGGGTTGTGTCATAATGCAGCATGAAAGAGTAGTTGCCTATACATCGAGACATCTGAAGACTCATGAAATCAACTGCCCAATTCATGACTTAGAATTGGCAGCGGTAGTTTTTGCCTTACGAGTATAAAGGCACTACTTATATGGATCTCGGGTTTAAATTTTCACAAATCATAAGAGCCTTAAATATCTGATGTCGCAAAAGAAGTTGAACACGTGACAACAAAGATGGGTAAAATTTATTAAAGACTATGATTGCAATATAGATTATCATCCAGGAAAAGCGAATGTAGTCGCGGATGCTCTCAGCCGTAAAGACAAAGGAATTATAGGTGGATCAACAACCTGGGATGTGAAAACTTTGATTGAGCTAAAGAGATTGGGGGAAGTATTAAATATGAGTCCGGAAGGATCCTTAATGGCTCAACTAAAGGTGAAGTTAGGGTATTGAGAGCAAATATTAGAGACACAACAGTTTGATGATCAAGTGTTAAAAGTAAAAAGTAAACTGAAATTGGGGAGTGAAACTCTTTTTTGAATGGGGGATGATGGAATTATGGTGTTGGGGTGACACATGTATGTACCTGATAATAAAATCTTTAAAAAAAGTTACGACAAGAGGCTCACAAGTCTAAGTTCACTTTACATCCAGGTAATACTAAGATGTACCAGGATCTAAAATAATACTACTGATGGCCAAATATGAGAAGAAGTTGCTGACTTCGTGATAAAATGTGGTATTTGCCAATAAGTAAAAATGGAGCACCGAAAGCCGGCAGGGCTGTTACAATCATTATCGGTCCTTGAGTGGAAGTGGGAGATGATTGCAATGGACTATGTTTCAAGTCTACCTAGGGGGAAGAAGGGAAATGATGCAATCTGGGTCATTATGGATTGACTAACTAAGTCTGCCCCTTTTATACCAGTTAAAATGACGAATCTAGTTGACAAGTTAACTAAGATTTATGTGAACGAAGTTGTAAGGCTTCATGAAATCCCAATATCAATTGTTTTAGATCGAGACCCAAGGTTTACTTTACAACTCTGGCCAAGCATACAATATGCCTTGGGAACAAATTTGAATATCAGTACTGCCTTCCATTCGCAGACTAATGGCCAATCTGAGAGACTTATTCAGATCTTAGAGGATTTACTAAGGGCATGTGCTTTGGAATTTAGTGAAATCTAGGAGGATCACCTTTCGCTAGTAGAATTCACATACAATAACATTTATCAAACAACAATTGAAATGACCTCATTTGAAGCTCTCTATGGCAGAAAGTGTAGAACACCCTTATATTGGGAAGAAGTTAGGGACATAAAGTTGTATGGGGCAGAATTAGTACAAATCACTAGTGAAAAAGCGAGGATCATTAAGGATCGAATAAAGGTGGCTCAGGATAGATAGAAAAAGTATACAGATATTTGAAAAAGACCCCTTGAATTTTGTCTTGGAGATAAAGTATTTCTGAAGGTAGCTCTATGGAAACACATGTTGAGATTTAGCATGAAAGGAAAGTTAGCTTTGAGGTTCATTGGACCCTTTGAAATCTTGAAACGTATCGGACTCGTAGCACATGAAATAAAATTGCCCTCACAATTGGCCAAAGTTCACAATGTATTCCATGTTTCTTTGCTACGAAAAGCTGATGTGGACCCTTTGAGAGTGTTACCTCAAATGCCAGTGGAGGTGAAAAAAGACGTAACATTTAAGGTGAAACCGGTAAAAGTATTCGATTAGGGCAAGAAAGAACTTTGTAATAGGAAAATCCTTATTATCAGAGTTTTATGGTAAAGCTTGCAAATCAAGGAAGAAACATGGGAGAGAGAATCATAAATGAGGCAAAACTTTCCCAACTTGTTTATAGACCCAAGTATGTCACTCAAATTTTGAGGATGAAATTTCTAATAAGGAGGGAAGAATGTAAGCCCCAGTTGAACATTAGGCATAAAAGCAATCTAAGTGTTTATAGAATAGATTTAACAGAAACACCAAATAAGCATTAGAACGAACCAAATACAAAAGAAAAAAAATACATAAATGTGAATAAAATATTATTGGGAGTGAGTTACCTGGAAATAAAATTATCAATATGTAACTAAATGAACTTCGAATTCACCTGGGTAAAAATTTTATACAGACAAATGTCAGGATCCAAGAATTTTATCTCGGGAACATGAAATTTACTATTTGAGATATAGAGGAAATTTGGTAAAAAGTTAGTGTGTATATACATATATATAAGTGTGTATGTGTGTGCTGGGGTAAGAAGAAAAAATAGAAAAAGAAATAGGGGAAACTACCATTTATATATGAGAGAGATAGAATTGCAAAGGAAACATAAAATCTCAAGAGAAGATCTTGAGGGAACATTAACTAAGCTTAGTGAGCATTAATTGGAAAGAAGAAAAATCAAGTGAAGGAGAATAAAAAAGGAGAAGGGAAGTTCGACCAAGATTAAAGAAGAGGAGTTGGAACTTTGATTTAGATAGTGTTTAGAGTTTAAGTACTTGCTTGGAGGGGAGACCATGATTGGATCTTCTAATAGAGGAGGTCACGAGACAAGCATAGTAGGTGTGTGATTTTTCCCTTCTCTTTGCACTTATACAATTTAAAGTCTTTCTGGTTAATACAATTACAATAATGTCATATTCAATGTAAATAAAGTCTAGTGTATTTACAAGATTAACTTCGACTAATGGCATCCGTGATAGGATTGTAGAGAGATGAATTACAAGATTAGATTTGGCTAATGACATTCGTGATAGGATTGCCGAGAATGATTGATAAAACTCGATTTGTAAAAGTTAACCGTGTTTGAATGACCTGGGAAATTGATAAGTATAATTGCCTAAAAATATCCAGGTTGAACTATGCAAAGTCACCCAGTTCATGCAAGTGAATAAGAGTATTTAAATTAAGGATATGCAAATGAGTTCTAATTGGGTTTTAAATGCTTTACAAGTAAATTATAAGTTGATTGTTAGAATTTCTATGGATTCGATAGAAAATTTATACTTAATTCGTATACATTACATGATCATCTATATTTCTTTTGTCAACGTAATGGTATGCTTACTAAGTTGTTTGTGTAACAGGTCCATCAAATGTTCAGGGAGATCATTAGTCTTTTAGGACTCCACTTTGTGAAGCTTATGTAAATATTTAACTTAAGCATAATGGAACTAGCGTGATTGTGCAATATGCTTTTTGTGCAAACCTTGATGTATATAAAAATCTTAGCTCATAATGTAGTACATTAGTTATGTAAACTCTGAAATAATGAATGAACCAGACTCATATGTTATCTTGTAATTAATCCTTTATATATATATATATATATATATTGTGGATTTTACGAGGTGTTGAATATTAATGATTGAAATAAGGTCTGAAATTATGGGACCTTGTTATGATGGATTGAATGGGTAGATTAATAGTAGTCTTTACTGAATTTTTAATAGAATTCTGGTTAAAAACAATTACCCTCAAATGAAGAGCATATGTTGGGATCTTTTAGCATTGATAAAATCAAATAGTCGGAACTATTACACATATTCTTTTAAGTGTTCAAAATATCTTACAAAGATACATTTCTTTCTTTTAGGACCTCGTTTTTCATAATTATGAGAAGAATCATGAGTATAAGTAACATAACCCTAAGGTTTCAAAAAACTCAAGCCGGGTTGTCATTTTGTCTATAATTCATATGACATAGTTATAACTAACATAGAGGGTACACAATTAAGTACATAGATGTCAATTAATAGTGTATCACCCCAATAGGTGATAAGCAAATTTATTTGTGCCATCATTGACAAACCATTTCAAATAGGGTTCTATTTCTTCTTTTCACAACACCATTTTATTGTGGCATTCTAGGAATAGTTAATTGTCATTCTATTACTTTTTCATCATATAATTTTCTAAACTAATCAGATAAATAAATTGATTCTTAAAATTCTTATTTTCATGTCCAATTGATTTTCCACTAAGTTCATGAATTTTATGAAGCAACTTAAAACTTCTGATTTATAAAAAATAAAAAAGACATAACTATATCAAGTAAAATTATTTATAAAGGTAATGAAATAGACATCATCATATTTTGCCCTCACATTCATTGTAACACAAATATCATAATTAATTACTTGAAATGGAAATTTTGCTCTGGTATCTTTTCCAAAAGGTTTTCGTATTGTTTTTCCAGCTTGGCAATATTCACTGAGGCCGACTTTAATGCTTATTCTTCTTTCCTCTTACATCTTGTGAATTAGAGCCAACCATGTATATATCAGTTTTAGTTTTATTGGCTTCAAGACGATCGTTTTCTAATTTAAGGTGGCGTATTATATCTTCCATCATTTTGATATTTTCATTGTGGGTCAAATGGATCTTCATATGCTCATGGTTATGAGGTAAAGAGCGTATGACATCTTAGACCTTCTTGCTCATCCGTTAAGGTATGACCAGTGTCCTTTAGCTCACGAACCATGTTTGATATTTGCCTTAAATATTTTTTCATTGTATGTTTTGGGCGCTACTTGCAAGTGTCAAACTTGGTACGAGGGACCTAGGTTTTGTCTAGGATGTACCTCCAAACTTTTCTTTCAATGTGGACCACATGTTCTTAGTATTGTCATACCTTCTGAAGTCTTGCATGATATCATCATCCATACTGCTCAGTAGTGTAATGAGAGCACTAGAGTTCTTTTTCCAAGCCTCTTAGTCTCTTCTATGGTGGGCTGTATCGTCATTTTCTAGCTCTTCCATGAAAGCTTTCAGTGTTTGTAGAGCCTCTTGCTTCTCAAACACATATTGGATCTTCATACTTCAAATTTCATAATTGTCGCCATTCAACTTCTCCCCCCTATTGAGCTCGACCACAATATTCTTGGTAGTAGTTAGTTATGGCAACAATGATTAGAATAGAAAGCTCACTATCACTATGTTCACAATCATAATATAAGAATTATCATCATCATAATTAATTATGTAAGCTAAAGGGGTCAACCTACTGGGTCGGGCTGGATTTTACAATAATAGTTTATATTTTTTTTTTAATTTTTTTTACTTTCAATTACATTATTTTATGGTGTAATAAAAATACCAAATTAAAATATAAAGAACTAAAAAGTAAAAAGTGGAGAAAATATATGGCTAACTTTAAATTTGCAATAATTTTTTTTTTCATATAAAAGTTCTTATTTTTTAGGCTTGGATTAGAAAGAGAAGGAAAACTTGTCAAAAAATAATAGAAGAAAGAAAGTTATTGGTTGTCATGATTTTAACAATCAAAATAATAAAGTTTGGTGTAAAAAGATTTCATTTAATAAGAAAAACTCAGTGTTTGTTTTTTGCATTCATTTTATCTAAAAAAATAAATCAAGCTAAAAAAATAATTTTTATATCAATTTAATTTTGTATTTTTAGAATAATTTATAGGATTTTACAACCACCTTTTGATAGCCGAAATCTAAGACTGAAAAACGATGCATCATCTGCACTTATTTGCGATCGACATGTATGGTGATTCCATTGTACAGATTTCTACGTTAATTGTTTATGTTTCTTATATTTTTTTTCCGTTTATGTAAATAACGCCTGGTTGACGTCATGCCCTGTTCTAAGACTCCGGGTTTTTTTTAGCTCAATTATCATTGTGTAAATAATCACCAGTGGACAAGTAATGCTTCGAGCGACAATTTGTGCAAGATTGAGGGGCAAACGAGAATAGATAAGTGAAATTCTTATTGCTCTTCTTAACTTCACAGAGAATATCTCTTATCTCTCTCTGTTTCCCACTCAATTAAACCTCATTAACATGTAAAGAACCACCATTAAGAACAAGACAAGAGCGATGAGTAAATATAATTAACAACAAAAATGCTAGTAGTAATATTGAACAAACCCAAATTTTCCTCCTTGTTGGCTCTGTAGTTTGATTATCCACCTCAACGAGTTCTGGCATTTCTTTCTTCTTCAAGGACTTTGGATTTTTGCTGGTCTCATGATTATTTGTGTCATCGTTGAGGATATTGCTTTTGGCTTCGTTGAAATCACCAAACTCTTGGGTTTTGTTGCCTCTATCTTCCTCCACAATCTTCTCTTTTGATTCCGAACTTTGGAAGTTTACAGAGGTGTTCTTTACTGCCAGTGGCAGTGCCTCTATTGAGTCCCCGAACTCTTCAGTTTTGGTGGTAATTCCATCTTCCTCCATAACCATCTTTCCTGAATTTTCCATGTTTATCGTGGCGTTCTTGAGTTTCTGTGACGATACCTCAATTGACTCCGCTGCCCCAACTGCCTCTGCATTGGTTTCAGCGCAAGTGCTTCCTGTTCCTTCTGAATTCTCATAGCGTTCCTCCATGACATATTCCTCACCGCTATCGCTATCCTCCTCCTCCTCCTCACCTTCAACCAAATGCATTGCTACAGTTGTCTCAGCAGTTGAATTTTCAGCGCAAGCTGACTCTTCCTCCGTATCATATTCTTCATTGTTGTGTCCCTCATCTTCTTCCTTTTCTCCTTCTACTCTTTTTTGTTCTACCTTTTCTTCTTCAATCAAACTCACTGATTTAGTCTCTTCTTCCATAACCCTTTCAGTATCTACTTCCTCTTCCTGTCTGTTAATTTCAATTCTTTCCAACCATGACGAGTTCTCTTCAGAATCATTTTTGATCTTGTCCTCTGCTTCACTCATCGACTTGCTGTCAAGTACTGGCAAGGCAAGTTCTTCGACGGCACAACAATTATCACATGATGCAATAATCATTTCTTGTTTTGGATTCTTTTGATCATCGCCATCAAAATTCTCAATTTCCCCATTGATCACAGATGCGGAGTTCTCCTCCTGAACCAAATTTCACAAGGTATTATTAGGAATTCCTAGTTTTGATATCCCTTTCAGCATCAGTATGACATCATAATATAGAAGTAGACCCTGATGGATCCGTCATCTATGTGAAAGCGAAATTTTCAATAATTACCAAAATCACACTCTCAATGGAGAACATTTCAATAGAATCAATCTGGGTTTCTTCTGCAAGCATCCCTGTAGATCCATCTGTCAAGCTGCAGATTAAGAAACCATTCTGGTAATTCCAAGTATTAAGCATTAAAACACATATAGAAATAAACAAACAATCGAAGTAAACAATGTGTTAATGAGACCATGTATTCTGATGGAAAGTGGAGGACGGATTTTGAAGGATAAAACTCAGGTCTTTGACTTCTTTTTTGCACAAGAAGTCCTTATCTCTTCTCCTTCTCCTGACAGCAAAGGCGGCAGCGGCAGCAGCAGCAATCAAACTAGTAACAGCCAGGGCTCCACCCAACACAACCAATCGTCCAGTATTTATGCTTATTTTTGCCTTGCTTTTCCTAAGTTTAGAAGAAGGGCTTCCACACTTTTCCATTATTGTTCAGTTATGTTGCGTTGGTTCCGATCCTGTCTCGAAGTTAAAGTAATGAGTCCAAAAGATTCCAAACTTGAAAATATGAGGAGAGGGAAGAAAGAGATAAAAAGGGATTGACTTTTTCGCATGAGTGAAGAAGAAGAGGTACAATATCGGAAGTGGACATCTTTTTTGGACCTATATGCTGTCTATCTGCCTGGCACATTTATAGTTGATAAATCGATTTATATTTAAAATAATACAAGATTCAATGAATTCAAATCTAATAATTTTAGAAATATTATGCTGGAAAAGGTTGTTAGATAGATTTTAACCTATAGTTTTCTTTTCTTCAAATCAAAACCAACTTAGCATATTGATCTAGAATCCGTCAATGAGCACTCTTTTGTTTTAATTAAATTAGATAATATACTCACCCGATAAAATTCAAACAATTTATTATAAATTTTATTGGATTAATTATTACTTTCATTAAAATTTAAAATTTGATCAATTAAATAAAAATAAAAACCAAATTTATATGTAAATTCAATGAACAATGAATGACTTGGGAATAGCATGGTAGGTTATATATATATATATATTTCATTGTTGGTTTTTCTAGTAAGAAATTTTTTTTTGTAAACAAGAGAAAAAAAAACTCATTTTTCCCTGTAATTCTCTGTATAAAAAGCCTAAATTTAAATAAATAAATCCGGATAGGAGTCAATATACAAATGTGTAACATTACACATCGTTTGATTTCTATATTGTGTTTTTAGCTTTTTATTTTAGGGAGAAAAAAAAAAGGGCAGGGGAGAGCTGAGAAGAGAGGGTAGATTGGTAGGTGTTGAACCAGCAGGAAATTTTTTGGCCTATCAAAAACACTTTTGTTCGTCAACCATGCCACTGGCCTCTAATGCCGACACGTCGTATAGTTACAAAGCTAAGTTTATACTTTCTTCATCGGAAGTGATCTTATACTTCACACTTGTCTCCCCGACGGCATGTAGTTGTAGACGGAATATCATATAAAACTCCATATATGCAAGTGAATAGCAAGTATTATATATATTAGCCAGATTAAAATTTAAAAGCTTTTTCTCTCTTTTAATTCTATTGATTTTCGCATTTGAAGTTTTCCTTACATATTATCTCTTCAAGACAAAAGAGCCAATCAAATAACAAAAATAAAATTAACCCAATTATATATATATATATATATATATATATAGAATAGTTCATGATTTGAGTAAACATCGTTGAAATGAAAAGAGCTACAAGAATGAAGGCCAACGGCAAAAGCTGCTTTAATAATTAGAGCCTGAGTTGGGTGCGGAGGTGTAAACGAAAGGCCCCACGGTGAACAACTTCATTTTCTTATCACTAAGGTAGTGGTAAGAAGCAAGAAGAGCCCCAGTAATACCGTGCTTCTCATCGGTAGGAATTTTGCAGGTCTCCAATGGTGATAGCTCAAGAAAAGCCTTGCACTCTTTAATCTTCAAATTATCCTGCATTTCATATGGGGACAATGTGGCGAAAAAGTAGCCTTTAGCATCGGTTGCTTCACTCAAAAATGAGAATGGCGCTGCTTCGTATCCATACCCATCGTTAGCCAGGCATGTTATCCTTATCACAGCTCCTGCACTCGCAGCAAAAAAGATATATAGTGATGTTCTTGTTTATGCATTTTTTTTTTAAGGAATAAAATTATGTATAGTCCTTTTGCACCTATTAAAGAGAAGGCAATCCTTTTTCTCTAAAAAACATTATTGGGTTACCTTCAAGTGGAAAGCGTCTAGGGCCTGATCTACAATAAACAAGGCCTTGAACACCGATCATTGTTGAGAGAGGCTTCTCCTTGTTTAGCTTCGGTTTTACAAGGTTAGGGTTGGGATGTGAACCATACCCCCCATCAGTAGCCGAAGTAATAGCAGCCACCATTGACAGAGACATGAAGAAGGCGAAGTAGGAAGAGGTAGGAGCCATTATCTTGTAAGGGATACCAAGAAAGAAAAGGAAGGGAATGGGATGAAGGATGGAAGATAGCATGAAGACCTTTTATAAGGTTTCAATCTTATTATATATATATATATATTTATTTATTTTTGATGATGGAAGTAATTTGGCTGCACGATTGATAGTCTCTCCATATTATATCCATAGACATGGCCCGGTGCTGCTATATATATTGGACTGCACGTCTTATAGTTTTTTTTTTGTTTTCCTTCATGTTATCTGCCCCGGACCCGCACAATTCAATCATGGGGGGTTTTTCTTTTTCCCGCTACAAACAATGTGTTCATACTAAAAATACTTGAGACTGTATGGCAACCTATTTTATTAGTTATATTATGTTATTTTAAAGTAAAGTATTAACAAATTATATATTAGAATGGACCGCATTCAATCCTAAAATCTAAACTATTAGATTATGGATTCATTCTTATTTGTAAGTCACCATGTTTCTTGTCTTTAACACACATACATATCTCAATAAATTGACATTATTATTTTACTTTTGGACCACAAATTTATATTACTAGATGTTTTTTAATCTAAAATCTAATATAATATATAATAAAATTCACCATTTTTCGACTTGTGCCAAACGCACTTAAACCTTTAACAGTCCATAAGGATGGAACTATGGTATGATTTAGGAGGGCACTTGGGGGCATGACATCCCTGAAGTTGTAAAGTTTTTTAATTTGATACCTGATTTTTTAATTTGTTTAATTTTTCATAATAATTAAGTGTCCTCTCCCCGAAACATCATCTTGATCGTTCTTTAATTTGACTCAAGTCTGTCCTTATCGTGTGTCTTGGAAAAAGCTATAGCATTCCACTCGACACACGATGCAACATTAGTTAGTATTAAGTTATATGAAGAAAAAGCTAAAATTCATATTATTGTTCCATTTTAAGATGATGTTTCTATGTTGTTCAATTTATCATAACTCATTTTTGACCGAATGATTTTCCAATGTTTTGTCATGAAAACAATTTAAAAAAATGATAAAAGGATTGGGTTGAGAAAATATCAGGCAAAAAAAGAAGAAGATCAAATTATATAAATAATCGAATAATATAATAAAGAAAAAAATATAATACTTGAGTTGAATGATGATATTTGATTGTGATTAAGTAGACCAATCGAGTTTATAATGGGGTAAAAAAAAGTGAAAAGTTTTGATACAATTTTTAATTATGAAAAATCATAATAAGAAAATAGTATAATAAAAATATCTTGTTTTCCGTGTTACTGTTTTTTTCCTTCTCTAGAATATAGAATATTTTTTTATATGAGTCCAGGCTTGTAAGTTAGAAGGTGTCTTATTGTTTTCTTTGACAATAACCTTTTAATTCGTTTCTTTATTAAATAGTAAACTACGATTCTATAGGTAGTAAATATTATTTTACTCTTTGTCCTTAAATATGCTTCTTTCTCTATCTTTTCATGTTTGAAAATGCTTATTTAGATATATCCAAGTGTTAGGATATATATATTACCTTGTGAATAGATTTGAGTGGGATCGACGAAATCCTATCAAGGCTCATTAAGTACAAATGGTGGCTTTCATACTTATTTTAAAAAGAAAAAACAAAACCAAAGTAAATGGGCGAAAGCTTATGTGAACTCTAGTGGAATTTAATGGAATTCACGACTCTAAGATCAACTTAATCCAAGTTTTTTGAGATTTGAATGAGTTTATCACAATGAAAAACTTACTCCAAGGTAATAAAATTATAAACCAACTCGATCACAACGCCTACACCTGGAGACGAGTAAAAAAAATATAAATTCACAACAAAGAATGGTTAGTTCTTTGAAGAGTTGAAAGTTCAATCAAGAACCAAGATTGAGCAACCAAGAAGTCGGCTACAATTAATGCTGAAAATATCATAAAAAAATCCGCCCTAAAATTATTTTGAAAGAGTATTTAAACTCTAAGCCAAAACCCTAGTTTTCCTAATGGGTCTCACATAAGCCCAATTTAAATAATAATCAAACCAAGTTAAAACTAGCCTAAACTAATTAAAATAAACAAGTCTAACACCCAAATATAATGTCTCCTCTCAAAATAAATAAAGTTTGATAACCCAACTAATTAAATAAGACAGGTTTGTTGTTTCTACATTCTGTCTGGCAACAACAAAAACCCAATTAAAACAGATGTTTTTCTAATGAATTAGAAGACGTTCCATATACTGTTGGAAAGGTATGGAAGTCTAGTTTCCAGCACAACTACAATCACATAAAAATTCAATTTATAGCTCTAGTTATGACCAAAAGAGTAACGCAAGGTCAAACTGTCCGAATCTAGTCTTCTTCTCTCAATCATTGTGTAATGGTCTTGGTTCCACCAACAAGCCTCTCTTGAACATGAATCAGATTAATCAAGACTTGCTCTTTATTATTACAAATCCACTTGAAGTCCACCTTAGCCCATGTCTCTTGAAGACGTCCATTGAAAGCTTCTTTAAACTTTTTAGCCCTAAGCCTAGTAACTGGACCAACTAGAACCTCCAATGGATCATTTGATAGTTAGATCGCATCAAAAGCCCAATTCAACATTTCTTGGGTCCAACAATCGTATTTAAAAATTTAAGGATTACGCCTTATAAAGATGCCTCGTATCCTAAATTATTATTTAAGGTTTTGTTTATCCTTTACTGTAAATGTATCAACGTTAGTTTAGACCCAAAAAAAGTACTTAGTATAAAAGCATTATAGATGCATTTTAACATAAAATATAACTTACCTTAGATAAGATATCTTAGGGTTATTTTCATCTCTATTTTTTTTACATAATTATCCCCTTACTCAATAATATTTGAAACATCACTAAGGGTTTCTAGTTATCATAAAGTTAGGTGTCGACTCTTATTTTCTATTTTTATCCTTAATTCATCAAAGATGTCACATACAACATAATCAACTATAATATCATACAATAGATTAAGTATACATCTAGTGAGTGAATATACATCTAGCCAAACATTCAAACACGATCGCGTATAAAAGATGTTAGAGGTTTAATATATTTAATAAATGAATTTAATATTCACATTTATCATTTACGATTGGAAATTTATGATTGGAATCTTTTTGGTGAGCTAAGAGGATAACTTTTTATAAATAGTTAGGATATGGATAGCTTGTTTAAGACCCAACAACAAAAAACTTAATATCAGTATAAAAAAAATGCCTTGAGAATATTCATATTGTAAACACCTAAAAACTTATTGCATATATTCATCATATTGGTCCATAGGCTTGGTTTTAATCACTATAGTTATGTGTATATGTATGTGTGAAAGTTTGGTACAGTAGAGAGTAATAGATAACAGAATTTATTATAAGTTAAAATTCTTAAAGACAATAAATATTATAATTATAGAAAATTATAGAGAATTGTCCATTATACCTATTGGTGATTCAAGGATGAATCATCTTGAAAAGAGGAAATGATACGATCAAAGCAAGGTTAGATTTAGATTTTGGTGTAAATTTTCTACTGTCTAGCTTTATGTTATTGAATATAACTCCAAATCAAACTGTTGGATCGATCTGAAACTTTAATAGAAGATTCCAAAGGTATTTTTCCATGTTAAGGTAAAATTTCAAGTCATCAAAGTTTAAGAAGGCCTTGCAATATAGGAATATAGGTCAAAACAAGTTGTACAAATTTTGTTATTTACTTTATTTTGACTAGTGAACTTCGTATTTGACAATGATCATTTTTCTACAAGGATGTGATAGCTTGTTTTAAGAATTTTCTAGTTCTACAAGGATATTTGATGGGCTACTATATAATCTCCAAGTGTGGTAAAGATTCATTAATGTTCCAAATTTTTTTTCCTACAAGAATTTCTTATCCATCCTAACTAAACAAGGAATGAAGAGCTGGTGCCTGGCGGTATTTAATTATAGATTGATTAGCTTATTTTAGAGACTTTCCTAATCCTACAAGAAAGGTTAAAGGAAAGCAACAAGGGTTTTCATGTTTTGAGAGAGTTCTTTAAAGCTTTAATTAATTATCCTAGACAAGCAAGGAAGGAAGGCAACTTTAAAAATCAAATTCCTAGCTTATTTTGGATATCTAAAGCCAGCCACAAAGACCCTGGTGCTTCCATGATGAAAATTTCATTCATGACATTATTTAAATCAGGAAATTTGTCTATCTTAGATTATTTTGTTTAATTAGGTGCAACAACTTTAGTTTATGTGTCAAATTTGTTATTTTTATTATTTTCTTCATATTTAGGCTTAATTAGTACTTGGTTTTCAGCTAAGATCCAAGCTTGTTTAGATCATTTTTTAGGGCTTATCAGTGTAGGGTTTAGGTCAGTTTTGTAAGTGATCCAATTTAATCCATATAGGTAGATTCATTGGGGTTATTTCATAAAAGTATTTAAACTCTTTGTAAGCCTAAAATTCAATAGTCATTGAATAATATCATTCTAAATTTTCAGCTTGTATGTGAGAGTGATTCTTGTATTCTTTAGAAGAGGTTTTCATTGTGTCATTCTCCTATCAGATCTCTTTCAACATTTCAGGATCATATTTTAGTCTTTATTGTGGGTTACGTGACCACGTGATCATGAGGTTTGCATCACTTTGGTTTCAAAATAATATTTATGTGTATGATCAAAACTTATACTTTTTGGTTCTTTATTGAACTGACTTAACTATCAAATAATAAGTGTCTTCATGATATTTTTTATAATTGTTAGGTGGGGTTTATTCCAATAGTTTTGGTACCTCAGTTTAGGTAATCATTGTGTCGAGCTTTTATCATCCAAAACTATTTCTAGCTTTCTTGGCTTTGTTCTTTCTTGCATATGGGTTATAGGGTGCTTACCTTCCGGCTTTGCATCACTTTTACAACTATCACATGAGTCTTTCCATATACACATATAATCTCTCCATATGGAATTCTCATATGAGTTAGTTCAGTGTATATGTCATTTGACAAGCACCTATATATTAGTTATAAGTATCTCTCATACCTCAGCTTATAAGAACAATTGTTTCCTTTCATAAAGAAAAAAACATAATATGTATTAGACTCGACATCCTTAATTAATGTCCAATCTTAATACATCAATGACTAAAAATATTTAGGAACAATGCTTTGAAACAATAGAAATGTCATAATTATAATCACTTTATAATTTTATTTGCAAAATATTTTTGTTTCATGAATTTTATTTTTACTATAAACTCATTAATCAAATATAAATAAATATTAAAGATAAAGAAAGCCTTTATTAATAATAAATATAAGTTTATATGAACAAAGGTAGAGCCATGTGTAACCAATAGATTAGCTACAAGCGTATACAAACAAAAAACATCTAACCTAACACTCTTTAAGTAGAATCTCCTCAATTAGAAAACCAATGACTTTTTCTGCACAAGCAATCCTATCATAGGTCCCTAACACCTCTGTGTGGGTCACTTTATCATGTATTCCACCACCAAGATTTCTAATAACAAAACACAACAGCTAGCTAACTACTGAGAATCATTGGACTTTGATACCTACTAACATAACAAGAAAAAAAGGATAATGAGATTTATCGTAAGTCAAAACTATCAAAAACCACGAACATCATAATTATGAGAAAAGACTCAACATATGTAATTTTTATTTATCCAAGTCTTACTTATCAAAAGGCTATTTCAACCTTTTATGTATATATATAAAAAACTAGACAATACTAAAAGGATATTAATATTGAATAGAAAAATAAAAAATAAAAAATATTATCTTTAAATAAAAAAATAGAAAAATCAATGATAGTGGATGGGAAAATAAAAATAAATAAATAATTACTAAACCAAAAAAATTATTAAAAGATATTTATTTTCCCAAGAATTATCAATGTTTCATATGAAATATACAAATATTTTATTTAAACACTCATTTTATATACTAATTAGTACTTAAAAGTGCATTTTTATCAAGGTTTTATATCATCATTTTGCATTTAAAATATTAATAACTCCTTAACTAGAGCATGTTTTATAATAACATGTCTAATAATATAAGATACATTTAATTTATGATAAATGTTCATCTTAAATGCAGGCCTATCACATAAATCAAATGATTGATTGATGAATTTAACTACTGAAATTAAGAAGACAAAGAAAGGGCTAAGATTACAAAAGAGATGCTGGTTTAGTCCAAACTGAAACACCATTCGGTTTTTGGATCATAACTGGAGCTGTAGAACTTGGATTTAGGTCTAGTTTATATGTATGGAAAGCTAAGACATAGGCCTAAAACTTCCATGAGAGTCCAAGATTTAAAAGGACCGTTTTCAAGTTCAAATTGCAGCAACAACAAAGAAGTCAGAATTTGTCCTGCAGCCTAGACACTATTCAGTGTTCAGCCTATATCTCAAGTTCTATAAGTCCAAATTCACCGATTCTTGTTTTGTTGGAAAGCTGAGACAATTTTCTCAGAACTTTCATGAAGACTATCTGCTCAAATTATTATGTTAGCAATGACATTTTCTGCAGACAAGAAGATAAGGATTATTATCAAGTCAAGAGGTGGTTATCCACTCAATAATTAGTCATCAAATCAATAGTTCCAAATTTTAGCCTATAAAAGGAGGTATTTATCATGCATTTAGGCATCTTGGTTTTCAGATCAAGATTATGTTCTTGCTCTCTCTCTTTATATTTTTGTAATGCTTAAGTTTTGCTTTTATTAATATCTTGTTTATGCCTTTCATTTCTTTTTCTTTACTTAGTTAACTTTATCTTATTTATGTTCTTATCTTATTTATTTATCTTTTTTTCTTTCATTATGTTTAGTTAAGTTTATTATGTCAAGGTGAAAAGGTTACACTAATGGTGTAAGAATAAGTATAGTATAAACTCAACATGGACCTTAATGTTTGATACTAACATGTTTTATATTTATTATCTTGTTCACTTTTAATATTTTGCTTGTTAAATGGTTAATCTAGATTTATGTTATATAACCTTGGTACAACAAATACTTGGCACTTTCATAACCCAAAACTGTATGGTATAACCGACACCTGTGCTATGAAAGGAACTTGATTTGTTGTGAACATAAGTTATAATCATGAATACTTGACAACATTTACAAGTATTAGCATTATTCGAATGAGATAACTAATATAATCATGTTAATAATTTATAATCTGATTGGAACCTTCTTTGTGTGTAGTTTTCAGTTGAGTAATAAGAGTTTATACTATACTTGTTTGAAATATCATTAGTGAATCCTCTAACCTTGACAATTGTTTTTATCATTGTTTAATCCTTATATCAATATCACATCTCAAAGCTCTCATTATTATTATTATTATTATTGTTGTTGTTGTTGTTGTTGTTGTTGTTGTTGTTGTTGTTGTATTATTGTTATTTATAATTTATACAATTAACCTCTCTGTGGTTCAACCTCGGTCTTGCCGGGTTATTAACTACTTCAGCACTCCTGCATTTTGAAGAAGATATCAATCTTTTAATCGTGTCAGTGATAAGCAAATTTGTTTGTGCCATCATTGACTAACCATTTCAAATAGGGTTCTGTTTCTTCTTTTCACAACACCATTTTATTGTGGCATTCTAGGAATAGTCAATTGTCATTTTATCCCTTTTTCATCATATAATTTTCTAAACTGATTAGATAAATAATCACAACCCTTATTTATGCCTTTCATTTCCTTTATTATACTTATATAATCATGTTCTCTTCTTGTTTATCTATGTTTCTCTTATTCATAATGTTCAGCTAAGTTTATTATGTCAAGATAAAAAGGTTACACTAATGGTGTAAGAATAAGTATAGTATAAACTCAACATGGACTTTAATGTTTGATACTAACATGTTTTATATTTCTTATCTTACTCACTCTTAATACCTTGCTTGTTAAATGGTTAATCTAGATTTGTGTTGAACAACCCTTGGTATAACAAATACTTTGTGCTTTCATAGTCCAACTGTATAGTATAACCGACACCTGTGTTATGAAAAAAACTTGATTTGTTGTTAACATAAGTTATCACCATGAATACCTGATAATATTTACAAGTATTGGGATTACTCGAATAAGATAATTAATGTAATCATATTAACAATTTATAATCCGAGTGAAACCTCCTTTATGTGTGGTTTCTAGTCAAGTAATAAAAAAAGTTTATACTATACTTATTTGAAATACCATTAGTGGATCCTCTAACGTTGACAATTGTTTTATCTTTGTTTAAATCCTTATATCATTGTCACATCTCAAAGCTCTTTTCAAATCTTTTCTTTTATTTATAATTCTATATAGTTCACCTCCCTGTGGTTCGATCCCGGTCTTGCGGGTTATTTATTATTTCGACACTCCTATACTTGAGATAAGATATCAACTCTTTGATCATGTCATATACCAAAAGAGAAAGACTTGGATTATTTTGGCCTCATCTAAGATAAGACATTTTAGATGTACGAGAGCTAAGATAATAGCGGAAATTATAATATTGAGTCATTTCGGATGGTACTTGATAGATTGTCGGTGTTTCGTTGTTGGCCAAGTTGATTATTTTTTTTGTAATTTAATAAAATATATTCAAATGTTGCTAGTGTGTTTTATAGCATAAAAAAAATATATGGCTCGAGTCATAAACCCTACTGGATCTAATAAGATAATTTAATTTAATTATATGATTAAAAAAATAATAGTAAATATATCAATGTCAATTCAAGTTAACATTTCATAATCTTGATTTGAGTCATGAGACCATAATCATTATTTAGAGAAAAATTATCATATTTATTTTTTAATAATTAAATATTGAAGGATAAAAATAAAAAAGAACCCAAACCATACAAAAATAGCAATTAAAAAGGATGATGACCAAATTTGACATAAAAGTAAAGTAAAATAAAATGATGTAAAAGCTCAAATTAAAACTAAGTTAGTATGGCAAACCCATGCCATTAGTCTTGAGGTTGAATTATACTCATAGAAAGCAAAAACATTAATAACAAAGAAGTTGAATATTCAATAAACCTAGTGTTAAAAGATGAAATAAAAAAAATTGATAAAAAAAATACAAATGGAAATCCATGTTAACATTTCATACTCATGATCTGGGTTATGAGACTAGGATCACCGCATCAAAAAAAATTACAAAATTCAATTCTCAACCAATCCAATATTGAATTATGAAATTAAAAGAAAATCTAAAAAACCAATTAAAACAATGAGGATAAAAATTGACTTAAAAAAATGATGTAAAAGCTCCGAGTCAATCCAAGTTAGCAGGGCAAATTCATGACTCGACTCATGTGGTTGAGTTATCCCCTAAAGAAAGCAAATAAAAAAAATCTCAATCTTCAATGAACTCAATACTGAATAATATAATTAAAAAAGAAAATCAATGTGAAAAAAGAAGAAGAAGAAAAGACCAATATCAATCTGGGTTAACATTTCAAACCTGTGACCTGAGTCATGAGACTTGAATCACCGTATTGAAAAAGTTACGAAGCCCAATTCTCAACCATTCCAATATTAAAAGATGAAATTAAAAAAGTAAAATCAATTTCAAAAAAGGATCCAAAACAAAACAAATAATAATTAAAAATAATGATGAGGGATGAAATTGAAAAATAAATTCAATTAATTAAAGAAAATAAAAAAAATAATAATCAAAAGAATGAGGACTATATTTGATATAAAAATCAAATAAAACCAAATGATAAGCGATGAAATTGAAAAAAAAAATCAAAAGAAGGATTCAAAACAAATAAATAGAAATGAAAAGAATGAGGATCACAATTGAAATAAAAATAAATGGGAGGAAAATTTTTATTTTTTTGCTAGACCAGTGTGAATCCCAATGGAAGAATATAGCAAAAAGAGGGAGAAGAAAAATATTTCATCGCCAGTGAACTATTGTTCATAACGCTATATGTGCCACCTCATTGGATGTGTAATCACTCGATCCTTCAGATGACATGATGGTTGAATGTTTTTGGCTACTAGAAAAGCTCTCATACTCCGCCTGAAAGGTGCAAGTGACTTTCATTTGTTGGTTCGTGCCTTGTCCTGCTAGTGCATGCCTTGCACGTGCTGGTTGACTTTTTTAAAATATTATTTTATATTATTAAAATATCAAATTGCTTTTCAGTCAATATCATTATAAAAAAAAACTTAAGGAAAAGATGAAAAAGCTCATTGAAGCTAGTTTAATAATTTTATGATTTTAAGGGTAATTAAATTATTTTGTTGTGCTTAGAATAATAAAAGACTAAAAAACCCCTAAAGGCAATTTTATACTTTTTGCTTTTAAGGATAAATAAGTTATTTTACTAAGAAAAAAAAGTGTGAAGACTAATTTTTCCATGATTAATTTGATAATAACCAATAAATCATGAATAAAAAATCATATTACCCAAAAAAAAACTAATGAATTTTATTTAAAAATAGTAAAATGAATATGAGTGTATACATAAAGATAAGGTGAGTTTTTTTTTTAATAGAATTAGGCTTTCAATACATTTTTTTTCTTGAAATCCTTCTCTCTCTCTCTCTCTCTCTCTCTCTCTCTCTCTTTATATATAAATATATATATATATATATATATATATATATATATATGAAATATCTTATGCATAGGATAAAAGACAAGACAGAGAGAGAAAGGACACCTAATTAATGATTCAATCGTAATCGTTTGGTAACGCGGCACAAGAGATTGAAATGAACATGCACTTTTAACTTCTTTAATAAAATTCATAATCCTTTTTATTCTTAGAGAAGAAAAGGTCCACTTACAAAGCTATAATAACGAGGCGTTCAGTATAAGTTTAGGCTTTCCGCTAACCTTTGTTCACAAAAGTCGATACGTTTACTGGTGCAAGTACTGAACTCAAATCAAAATTATTGCAAAGCTGCTTATCTACAAAGAAATAAAAAACAACAAGTTCTTTAACTTCTTGATGTATAAAGAACCAAGTTTATTACAATCTTAAAATCCAAATATATATAATGAGCAATAAATCAAGACAATCAAAATAAATTAAACTAAATAAACAATAAGAATGCAATCAAATTCCCATACCAAAAGTTTGAAAAATAAAAAATAAGGTAAACCAAGAAGAAATTTAATAACCGCCGGCAGGAGTTGGTGTTGTTTCGGAGGTGTAGAAGAAAGTTCTCATAGAATACAACTTAATGTTTTTGCTACTGAGGATGTGGTAAGAAGAAAGAAGGGCACCGCTCATGCCATTGTTGACATCTGTTGGGATTTTGCAGGTCTCCAATGGAGAGCTTTCAAGGTAGGCCTTGCATTCTGTGACTTTCAAATAACCAAGTCCAAAAGCAGGCAATGTTTTGTAATAGTAACCGTTTGCGTCAGTTGCCCCAGTCAAGCATGAGAAAGGTGTTGTCTCGTATCCGTTCTGGTCCACAGCCATACATGCTATCCTTACCAAAGCTCCTGCACATGATAAAAGACAATTTAAGGTGAAAAACCTTTGCCTCCCTTTTTGTAAGAAAAATAAGATTATTTATTGTCACCAGAGTGATGCTAATGACCAGTTCAGGAAATTCAGATACAATATTATTTTAAATAAATGAGAACTCTCCATGCACACAGTCAGAATCAAGTGACTTCAAATATAAAAGCTGTAATGTAACAGAGCATAAAAATATATTGGGTTTAGAGAGGTTACCTTTAATGGGAATATAATTAGAGCCTGATTTGCAAAGAACAAGACCTTCAATCCCAATGGGGAGTGGAGCTTCTGGGATTGAATCATACCCATAATTTGGTTTTTCGTTGTCTGATTTTGGTATGGTTAATGTAGGCTTGGGGAGGTCTGGTTTCGGGGTGTTATCATAATTTGAGTCTGATTTTGGGTGATGGCCAGGTTTAACAGTGTCTGTCTTCGAGTCATAGCTATAATCATTAGCAGAAGTAATGACCAAGGATGACAAAAGAAGGATAGAGGCTGCGAAGAAAAAACGGGTTAGAGCCATTGCAATGCAAAGCACGAAGAAAGATGTACGAAATTACTGATTATTAATGAGGGAGGCTGGTCGCTAGGAAGGCATTTTATAGAAAGGATGCTTCACATTTGTTTTTCTAGTTCAGGATTAAAAAAAGAAAAGAAAAGATACGTGTGAGAAACTTTGGTGCATATTAGGGAAGGAATATTGTACGTGGTGGCAATTCAAATGAACTTCAAATTGCCTTCACGAAATACGTGGTGAGCAGTATTATAGAGATTTTTTAATCTGGATAGTTTTAATGACCTTACAAAAAGTTGGAATATGCTCCAATTGGTAAGAAATTAATTGATAATATATACGAACATATATAAATGCTGTAAATAAATACTCTGCGAAAGAATTTCTTTAAAAAAAAGTATTAGATATACTATCTTTTGTTTTCACCATGTTGCATAATGAATAATTCTCCGGGTCACAAAATCTCTCCCCCTTGGCGTGCTATATATTTTAAAAGCCTCCTCTTTTTTAAGGGAAGATTATTCATGGCAAGTTGGGGAATGGTGGTGTTAGGATAATATGATTTACACAGAAAAAGGAATAGAGAGATGTGAAGAAAAGCAGAGAAGAATTCTGTAAAACAAAGAAGAAGAAGAAATTCTGTTTTGATTCATTGTTTTATTAATTGAATGTTGTTCCATGAAACGATATTTCTGCTTGATAGATTCTTTTTTCTCGAATCTGGAACCCTTTGGTTGACTGCTCCTTCCACGGCCATAACATCCTTGCTTAGACTGGGCATCTGAAAACACCCCGCCCATATCGTCTTCTTCGTTCAACAAAGTGACAGAGATGAGAGAATATATAGAGTTCAATACCAGCTTGATCATGTGCTGAGCTGGATAGAGTATGGCCAAAACTCTCCCAAACCACTACCCTCCCCTGCCCACCAAACCTACCTTAATCCACCACCTTCCCCCTACCACCGTAGAAAGACCCGACCAACATGCTCACACTTTGTTTCAATCATCTGCAGCAACCTTATCGTCTTCTCAAATTCCAAATCACCCTGCTACCTTTGCATGAAAATCTGCATCTAATACCAAAAGCCTTGGCCTGTCACCACTTGACAGTGCCCCTCCTATCTCGCAACCTATTAAGCTGTTTTTTGAGAGATTTCCTTCCTGGGTTGATTATCAAGATCTGAAAAAGACTTTCCTTAAAGTTTGGACGGGTTACCTCTTGATTTTGAGATTTCTAACAAAGAGTTTGTAGAAGAGTTTTGCAGAGAAGATGAGAAGAAATTCTTGTAGTTCTGTTTCTCTTAATTTTCCAATGCAGGAATCCTGCTTTTATACACATTACATGTAATTAATAACAGAATCCTAGATTTTAGGAATCAATTCATCTCAACCTTTCATCAATTGAGGGCTACGATTCTTACACATGTAAGAATCGGTTTATAACAGAAATTAACAGAAAAAACTACTATAACTACTATAACTGTTTTAACTGTTTTCTTTAACTGCTGTAATTGCTTTTAACAGAACCTTCTTCCATTACTTCATTCTTCATTCTTCACGTTATAACTTCAAGATTTACTTCTGAAGCTTTAAAGGCAAGTAACCAGCTTAACTTTCAAAAGCCTCTCCTAAGCTGCTTACTGGTTTAACTCCAAGATTCAATCTTAGTTTCTTGAATCTGTCTTTCGGCAATGCTTTGGTGAAGATGTCTGTAAGTTGCTCTTCACTTCTGCAGAATTTCATATTTATCACTCCCTCTTGCAGAGCTTCTCTTATAAAATGATACTTCCTGTTTATGTGTCTTGTTCTTTGATGAAAAACAGGATTCTTGGCCATTGAAATTGCTGACATGTTATCACAGAACAAAGGTGTTGCTTCAGCTTGCATTTCACCAAAATCATCAAGAACAAATCTTAGCCAAATTGCCTGAGTTGTTGCTTCAGATGCTGAGACATACTCAGCTTCTGCAGTTGATAATGCTATTGTGTTCTGTTTCATAGAAGCCCAAGAGAATGCTCCATTTCCAAAACTGAATGCATAACCAGAGGTGCTCCTGCTGTCATCTTCACTTCCTGCCCAATCTGCATCACAAAATCCAATAAGAGTTGTTGACTGGGTTCTCACATATTCAATGCCATAGCTGAGAGTTCCTTGCACATATCTTAGAACCCTTTTTGCAGCTCCCATATGAATTTTGGTAGGTCCATTCATGAACCGTGACAGCAAACTGGTAGCATACATCAGATCAGGTCTTGTTGCTGTCAAATATAGTAAACTTCCTACTATTTTTCTGTAAAGACCTTCATCAGCCAACTCACTCCCATCCACCTTCTTCAATTTCTCACCAGTGGCTAAAGGGATAGAGACTGGTTTGCAGTCTTCAAGTCCAAACTTGCTAAGCAAGGATTTGGCATACTTGCTTTGATGAATAAATACTCCTTGATCGGTTTGCAGTATTCCCATGCCAAGAAAATGATGAAGAAGTCCAAGATCAGTCATCTCATATCTCTGCATCATTTCTCTTTTGAACTCACTCAGCATCCTCTCACTACTACCAGTGTATACAATGTCATCAACATAAATTGAGACAATAATCAAATTACCTTCACGATCAGACCTTGTATACAAAGTAGCTTCACTTGTGCTCCTTTTGAATTTGCACATGGAGAGGTACGCATCAATCTCACTGTACCATGCCCTTGGTGCCTGCTTTAATCCATATAAAGCCTTCCTGAGTTTGTAGATTTTGTGTCCAGCATTCTTTACTTCAAACCCCTCAGGCTGCTCTACATACACATCTTCTTCAAGCACACCATTTAAGAATGCTGACTTAACATCCAATTGGTGCAGCTTCCACCCCTTTTGTGCTGCAAGTGCAATAAGCGTTCGAATTGTGTCTAACCTTGCTACTGGTGCAAAGGTTTCATTGTAATCAATTCCAGATTTCTGTGCATATCCTTTTGCTACAAGTCGAGCCTTGTGTTTCTGTATTGTTCCATCAAGATGAAGTTTGGTTTTGTACACCCATTTCACTCCTATAACAGGTTTGTCGGTCGGTCTCTCCACCAATTCCCAAGTGTTGTTCTTCTCTATCATTTCCAGTTCTTCCTTCATAGCCTCCTGCCAGGCTTTATCTCCAGCTGCTTCTTGGTAGTTCTCAGGTTCTATGATGCACATGTGGCACCTAGCATATATATCTTCCAAGGATTTTAACTTTACTGGAGTAGAGCTAGGTGTTGATTGTTGACTGTTATCACTGTCAGTATTCTCAACTAACTCTTCAACTGTAGAGTTTGGATAAGAACATTCAACATTATCGGGTTGAATTGCAGCAGAATGTTCTTCAGGATTTTCACCTTCAGCTTCATCTCCTTCAATGTTAAGAGGCATTTGCATTTGATTCATCTGATTTCTTCCCCAATTCCATGACTTGTCCTCACTGAAAATCACACTTCTTGAGAGTACAATCTTCTCAGATTTCAGATCATACACTCTATATCCCTTTTCACAACTGCCATATCCAATAAAGACTCTTTTTCCAGCTTTGCTATCCCATTTCTGCCTTAGGGATGATGGGATATGTGTGTAGCATAAACACCCGAACACTTTCAGGTGCTTGACTCCTGGCTTTCTTCCTGTGAAGGCTTCAAATGGTGTTTTTTCCATAACAGATGTTGTATAACATCTGTTTTGAAGATAAACGGTTGTACTCACAGCTTCTGCCCAGAATCTCACTGGCATTTCTTTCTCTATTAACATGGACCTTGCCATCTCACAGATTGTCCTGTTTCTCCTCTCTACAACTCCATTCTGTTGAGGAGAGTATGCAATTATCAGCTGCCTCTCCATTCCTTATTTTACACAGTATTCTTGAAACTCATTTGAGGTATATTCACCACCTCTGTCACTCCTTAACTTCTTCAATTTATACTCACTTTGCAGTTCAACAAGAGCTTTAAATTTCTTGAACACATTAAGTGTCTCAGATTTATTTCGGAGGAAGTATACCTAGTACATTCTTGAGTAGTCGTCAATGAATGTGATGAAGTATTTGTTCCCCCCAACTGATTCATTCTGCATTGGTCCACACAGGTCTGTGTGTATCAGCTCCAGTGGATAGCTTGCTCTCCACGTTTGTTCTTTGTTAAATTTTTCCCTGTGATGTTTTCCTGAAGCACAGCCTGCACACACATCTTCCACTTCTGTCAATACAGGAAGTCCACATACCATCTCCTTCTGCTGTATCTTTTTCATGCTAGCAAAGTTCAAGTGTCCCAGTCTTTTATGCCATATCCAAGAATCTTCAATCACTGATGCTTTCCTTGCTGCAGGTGTCATAGACTCAAGTGAAAGGGGAAAGCAACGATTTCCTCCCATGGTTACTATTGCTACAATATTGTTGAGGCTTTCATCATCAAATATCACTGCGTTGTTACCTCCAAACATGATATAATAACCATGCTCCATCATCTGGCCTACACTCAATAAGTTTTCATCCAATCCTGGAACAAGCAGCACCTCTTGTATGTATCTCTTTCCATGCTGAGTCTTCACCACAAGTATGCCTTTTCCAGTTGCTTGCACAAGGTGTCTAGAGCCCATCTTTATTTTGCAGGTTACAGTTCTATCAATGTTGATTAGTTCGGATTCTTGAGATGTCATATGGTTTCTGTAGGCACTGTCCACAAACCATATATTTCTGTCTTGCAGACTTGCAGAATGACAAGCATAGAACATGGTTCCTGTGGTTACTCCTTCTTCCTTTGCATAGTTGGCTAATTGTTTGTGACTGTGACTATCACAGTCCTTTGCAATATGGCCAAATCGATTGCATCTTCCACATCTTGGTTTTCCTTTATGCCTGCACAATCCAAAATGATGCTTTTGGCATACCTGACACTGTAGTTTAACACCTGCTTGACTACTCCCCCCAGTAGTGTTATTCCAGCTTGTATCGTTATAGCTGTTCAAGTTTCTGTTTGGAGTCCAATTTGATCCCCTCCTGTCTTGTGATTGCCATTTTTGAGTAGATCTGCCTTGGAAGCCTTTATGTGAGCTGTAGGCTTGATTGCTTCCAACCTTTAAACTACTAAAGGCTTTTTCTGTTCCTGTTAACTTGTCCCTTTCATCATGCAAATCCTCCCTTTTATCATAGACTTTGACAGACGCAATGACCTCTTCTGCTCTTAGAACATCAAGGTCTCGTGTCTCTTCAATGATAGACACGATGGACTTATATCTTCTACTTAAACTCATCAGCAATTTTTGCACAATTTTGGTTTCTGATACATCTTCTCCTAATGATTTCAGATTATTCACAGTTGCAAAGAATTTTGCTAGATAACCATCTAAACTTTCACCTTCTGACATCCTCATGTATTCAAAATCTGCTCTAATTGCTTGAAGTTTCACAGCTCTAACCTTTTTATCTCCTCTGAATTCTCTGCTCAGAATGTCCTAAGCTCCTTTTGCAGTCTTCTCGTTTCTTAAGCGTGGGAAAAGATCATCTGTTAATGCTCCTTGTATGAGGCTTAATGCCTTTGCATTCTTAATTTTGTTTTCTCTGGAGGTAGTGGATGTTTGCAAAGTAGTTTGCTCAACATCACTTTCTTCATTGCCTAATCCATCTGCAACCTCAGGTGATTGTTTAGATTGTATTCCATCTTCTATTACGTCCCATAGATCGAATGCTATGAGGATTGTCTCCATTTTTACAGCCCAAAAATCATAATTTGTGCCATTGAACTGTGGAGTTCTTAGATCTCCTCCAACCGAGCTTGATCCTACCATTTTGAGTAAGCAACAGTTTAATCAAGCTGTTTTCACAGTTTACGCCCCTCTTAGGAATCAGTTTTCCATGTGCTCTGATACCATGTTGATTTTGAGATTTCTAACGAAGAGTTTGTAGAAGAGTTTTGCAGAGAAGATGAGAAGAAATTCTTGTAGTTCTGTTTCTCTTAATTTTCCAATGCAGGAATCCTGCTTTTATACACATTACATGTAATTAATAACAGAATCCTAGATTTTAGGAATCAATTCATCTCAACCTTTCATCAATTGAGGGCTACGATTCTTACATATGTAAGAATCGATTTGTAACAGAAATTAACAGAAAAAACTGCTATAACTAATATAACTGCTTTAACTGTTTTCTTTAACTGCTGTAAATGCTTTTAACAGAACCTTCTTCCATTACTTCATTCTTCACTCTTCATTCTTCACATTATAACTTCAAGATTTACTTCTGAAGCTTTAAAGGCAAGTAACCAGCTTAACTTTCAACATTACCAAGTTGTTCCTCTCCAAGCGAAAAACTGCTCTAGGTCGACGCTTTGGATTTGTGGACATACTATCTCCCATGTCTGTTAATGATCTTTGTGATCATGCCAGCAGCCTTTGGTTTGACACTTACAAACTAAGAGTAAACCCAGCCAAACATCGTCCCTTTACTCCTGCCTTGATACCATCAAAAACCCTTCCCAAACCTGCTCCACCTCATAAACCTGAACTTCTGTTCAGAGATACCAGATCTTTTATTGAGGTCCTCAAGTCCACAAAGCCTCCAGTTAGTGATGAGAGGAGAATGATACAATACGACTCCACAGATGAGGATAAGGAATGGCTGAGTAGGAGCTTAGTGGGAAAGATCTTGCCAAATGCTGATGTAGCAATCATGGAGGAAATGGTATTAAAATCAATTGAGAAAGCTGTGAGCTTTAGATTCCTAGGAGCTAGTCAAGTGATTGTTACTTTTGAGGACGAGTTAGCCTCATGGAAGGAATAACAAAATGCAAGATCTATTCTGTATTCTTTACTTAGTAACCTTAGGCAATGGGAAGCAAGGATATGCGCCTATGACAGGTTCGCTTGGATATCCATATTTGGGCTACCGATGGAAGGTTGGAATAGGAATTGCATTGATGCCATTCTGCAGAGTTGGGGAAATATTATTAGCTATGACACGTCCTGTGTTAGCCAGGGATCCATATCAGGCATAAGAGTTCTTATCAGAACCACTAAACTGGAACCTCTACAAGGTCAAGTGCTACTCAAACTTGATGGAATTCAGGTGAAGGTCTCTTTGGCAGAAATTAAAGGCACGTTCATCCCCTCCCTCACAACAGTCAAGCATTCCATGGACATCTCCCTTTACACAGAATCGGGTCTCTCTGAAGACGACGAGGACGATCAAGGTGATGCTCCGATGAGAGCTACACTGTCCCACAGAGCTACAGGAAAAAGTGCAGAATTTGAATTTGATCTCATTGCCGCATTGGGTAACAATAATCCGATTGACAGTGCACTCACCGAGAATGTCATGCCACCTATGTACCTATATCCAGAAATCACGGAGCCATGTAAACAAGCAGCTTTAGCCGAGAAGAGTGTGTACGAAGTTGACAGCTGTTTAGCACTGGTACGATATGACTATGCCAAGGCGGCTGCAGCTGATTATAGAACTGTAGTTGGGCAGCTCGTTGTCTATCTTTCTGAGGGAGAAGAATTGGATCAAGAGGGGGGCAATACTTGTGGAAAGCCTAAGCAAACGGGCCGAAAGCAAAGGCAGAAACAACCCATTGTAGGCCCAACAACAATGGCTACTTCAACGGACACTGGGCCATCTTTTGCAAACTTCATAAAACCTATTGCTGACCCATCTGAGCTTTCCATCCTTGAATTAAGAAATAAGAAATCGCAGAAACACAGAGCAAAGAGGATTAAACGCAGAACTCACTCTTTTTCGAGAAGGAAATCACGCAAACTGGCAAACCACAGGCCAAAACAATCTGAGCTGGCAATCATAGAGTATTCAGTGTCGGACAATGGCATTAAGAACATAAATGCAATTATCTATTCTGAGAAGGAACAGGCGGGTGATGATGAGGCCAGTAGCTCACTCCATCGATCCCCTGCAACTCATGGTAACCAAGCTGCTGACACTTTATTGTCCGGCTCGTGGGAGGAAGCTAATGCTTGCTGGGAAGTGGGAAAAGCTATCCTTCAAGTGCATGATGATAATCGCCTGATGACACAAACACTGCAGGGATTCATAGAAAAAGAGCAGGAGGAGTGGCTACGAAGGAAAAAGGAGTAAGCTAATTATCTTATCCAGTCTGATGGTATGGTTCTTTCAACTCGTTTTTATCGGTAGTATTGTTGTTTGGAATGTTTGTGGTTTAGGGGGTAGAGATAAGAAAAGATGCGTGAGGAATTTGGGTAGGAAATTTTCTATTGATGTTCTGGGTTTATTAGAAACAAAAATGGAAAATATTACTAATAGTATTATTAGCTCTGTCTGGGGCCGGCATGCTAGTGATTGGTATGCAGTTCCTTCTTTAGGCCTCTCTAGAGGGATTTTATGTATATGGAATCCAGCTTCATTTTGTGTATCTAGATGTTCAATTGCTATGAATGGGCGTATTTTACATGTTGAAGGTACCTTTACTCGTTACAATTTAAATTGCATGGTATCCTTTATCTATGCTCTGATTGATGGTATCCTGAAGAAGGAATTATAGGACTACTTGATTACTTTCAAAGATAGTGTCAGCACCCCATGGTGTCTTGCAGGTGATTTTAATGAAACTTTGTCACCCTCGGATAGAAAAGGTGGTTCGAAAGTTTCTGCTTCTATGACAAGATTCAAGCACTGTATTGATGGCTGCGAACTTATTGATCTCCCCTTAAATGGAAAAGGATTTACCTGGTCCAGAGGTAACGCAGCGAGTCGCATTGACAGAATTTTCATATTGGGTGATTGGTTGCAGTTTCTTCCATCCTCTACTTTATTCGGTTTCTCAAAGTTCTCTTCTGACCACAGACCCCTGCAGCTATTATTAGACTCTACGAATTAAGGACCAAAACCATTTCGGTTCATGAACTGCTGGTGGCTGATGGCTGGTGGCTGACTTCAGGCAGATGGTACAGAACTTCTGGAACTCAATTTTGGTCTCATCAACCGGTAGAAGGAATATGGTCTCAGCTTTTAAGATGTTAAAAGAGAGATGTAAGCACTGGAATAAAGATGTTGTGGGCAACATGTCTAACCAAATCAAGGAGTTGGAGCTGGAAGCTGACTCCCTCGACCATCTCAAAGAATGCAGAGACCTGTCAGCTGCTGAATTGATTAGAAGCAATAGCATTGCCACTAAACTAAGAACTTTGTATAGAATGCAAGAGTCTGTTTGGCAACAGAAGTCAAGGGTACAGTGGTGCAAGCTTGGAGACAAGAACACACGTTTTTTTCATTTAGCTGCAACAATAAAACAGAAAAGGAACCAGATGTTATCCCTGGAGGTTGACGGCAAGATGTTGTCTAATCTTGTAGATATGAAGATAGTTGTCTTCAACTTCTTCTGCAACTTATATTCTCACGTTATCATCTAGAATTTCAAATGCTTTAGCCCTCATCCTCGGCTGCTCTGGAATGCTCGTTCTCTGCAGAGGAAATCAAAGCTGCAGTTTGGAACTGTGAAGGAAATAAGGCACCAGGTCCTGATGGTGTTAATTTTTTCTTCATCAAGAAAGCTTGGAGTACTATAGGTGGGGACATTACTCGAATGGTTGAAGAATTTTATCAATCTAACCTTCTCCCTTCAGGCATCAACAGCTCCTTTGTGACCCTCATCCCGAAGATAAATTGTGCTGTAAAGTTAGCGGATTTCAGACCTATCAGTTTGGTGGGAAGCTTGTACAAGATTATTTCAAAGATGTTGGCAATCAGACTGAAACATGTTATGCCAGAAGTTATTACAGACAATCAAACTGCTTTCATCAAAGGGAGGCAAATACTTGACAGTGTATTGATTGCAAATGAGGCTATTGCTTACATCAAGGCAAAACAGGGTAAAGCTTATCTCTTCAAACTTGACTTTCACAAAGCATTTGATGCTGTTCTATGGGAATACATTAATGAAGTCATGGCTAGTATGGGTTTTGGAACTAGATGGCGAGGGTGGATTATGCAATGTATTTCCACAGCAAAGATGGTTGTTCTTGTTAATGGCTCTCCCACAAAGGAATTCAGTTTGGAAAAAGGATTACGCCAAGGAGATCCTCTCTCTCCTTTTCTCTTTAATATTGCAGTTCAGGGATTGAGTTGTATGCTGCAGCGTGGTTGTGGTATGGGACTGATTGAGGGACTAAATTTCGGCAAGACTAGTCCTGCCCTATCTCACCTGCAGTTTGCGGATGATACCCTTATATTCAGTTCAGCTTCCTTATCTAGTTTACAGAACATAAAGTGTATCCTTTTGTGCTTTGAACTTATATCGGGGCTGAAAGTTAACTTCTATAAAAGCAGTATTATTGGAGTGGGTATTGAAGATCATGTATGTTGCCACTCAGCGCAGATCCTTATATGTAAGCAGGAACAACTCCCCATCACATATCTTGGTCTCCCTATCGGTACAAATATGAACAGAATTTCAATGTGGAAGCCTATTATCCACAACATCAGCTGCAGGTTGGCTGCATGGAAAGGCAGATTCCTATCCATTGGGGGTAGATTGTGTCTACTTAAATCTGTCCTAAGTAACTTGCCCATCTACTATTTATCTCTATTTCCCATGCCTGCAACAGTTGCAACAGCAATTGAGAGGAAGTTCAGAGCCTTTCTGTGGTCCGGAAAAGAGGAAAGTAGGAAATTATGCAATGTCAGCTGGACAATAGTTACTCTTCCGAAAAGGATTGGGGGTCTTGGGATTGGATCTTTAAGGGATAAAAACAAAGCTCTGCTGTATAAATGGCTATGGAGGTTGGGCTCCGAGGACACAAGCCTGTGGAAGGAAGTGGTCAAATTCATACATAACATTAACTACTCTAGTTTCCTGCCGCAAGCCCCTATTTCAGGAGCTGGAAGCACATGGACGCGTATGATCAACCATTGCGTTAAAGACAACAGGTTACAAGAGATTGTGTCTCATCAATCTATGGTTCTTATTGGAAATGGCAAGAGCACAGTGTTTTGGCATGATACTTGGCTTGCCAATTATTGTCTTGCATATCGTTTCCCTACTCTTTACCATTTATCCAATGATAAAGATGCCAGCATTAACAAGATGGGAATGTGGGATGGTTTTGAATGGACATGGTTCTTTTCCTGGACAAGACCTTTGAGGGGTCGAAACATTGGCTTGTTAGAACAACTATATGTTGTTCTCTTAACGGTGCACTTAGACAACAAGGCAGAGGATAGACTAATATGGAAGGACAACAAATCAGGAAGATTCTCCGTTAAATCTCTATGTGGGCTGTTAAGTCCCACTCATTATCCTAACAATGGCTTCTCTTTTGCTGGGATCTGGAAAGGTGTAGTCCCTCCTAAAGTGGAGATCTTTTGCTAGATGGCTATTCTTAACAGACTCAACACCCGAGGTGTGTTGGTTAGAAGAGGTGTTTTGGATAGCTCAGACTCTAACTGTCCTATTTGTTTAGTTGAGGAAGAGTCGGTTGATCATTTAATTTTACATTGCCATAAGCATTGGATTATCTGGTCCAAAATCATTAAGTGGTGGGGATTATCATGGTGTTGCCCAAAGAATTTGTCAGGCTTATTCTCTCAGTGGACTTCCATGGTCTATGGTAAATTTCAAAAGAAAGCATGGTTGATGTTGTTTTTCTCAGTGGCGTGGTCCCTTTGGCTTCTTCGAAATGACTTGATCTTTCAACAAAAGTCACCAAACTATGATTCAGTTTTCTTCCTTATCATCACTCGACTATGCTTATGGTTGAAAGCACTTCACCCTGACTTTCCTTACTCCCCTTCAGACCTATTAAGATCAGCAGAAGGTCTGATTCGTTGGTCCAATACTCAGATTACTAGAACCGGTGTGATATGGTCTCCTCCAACCATTGACAGCTTCAAGTGGAACGTGGATGGCTCTTCTCTTGGAAAGCCTGGACACTCAGGTATAGGTGGTGTCCTGCGAAACCATCATGGTCATCTCCTTAGTATATTTTCCTTGCCAGTAAGGATACTAGATTCGAACATAGCTGAATTGAGAGCTGTTGTCAAAGCTGTTGAGCTCTCAGCCTCAAATTGTCTTCTTCATCATAAACATATTACTATTGAATCTGATTCTGCCAATGTAATCAGTTGGATGCACAATCCTCATAACAGGCCATGGATGCACCGAGAGCTCTTCTCCACAGTTCAGAGATTGACTAGATATTTTGGCTCAATTACTTTTTCTCATGTGTACCATGAGAGCAATAGTCTGGCAGATTGTATGGCTAAGTAGGGAGTGCGAAGATCCAGTGACTTCATTGCTTGGTTTTGATCTCTCTCTCAGCTTATGTCTATCAGGCTGCTAAAGGTGCTCCACTTCAGAGGTTCAGATTCACTAGAGAGATGAATTAAAGACTCTTGGAAGTTTCCCCTGGATTTTGTTGTGATGGTTATCTTGTGTAGATTCCAATGTTGCTTTCTTAGGCTATATCTGTTGTTTTGTCCTCTTTGTATGGACCTTGCTTATTTTGTTTGGTAATTCCTGCAAAATTGATATGCTGCAGGCTCTGTAATTTCACATGCGGCCAGGTTATGGCGTTCAATGAAATTATACTTCTCAAAAAAATGTTGTTCCCTTATTTGACATCAGTTTATATATTATTACAGTAGGAAGCTAATGCACATTATCTATTCTTCACTAAACAATACTAATTAATTCTCTTAACTGACAAACAAGACTAATAGCTACTAATAGCATTCTAACCATTTTATTCTCTAATCTTTTTACACGTGGCAGGACTAGAGCCTTTGATATCCTTACAGGTGGATCTGTTTCCTTACGGTATGACCAGTGGATTGTTGATTATCCTCTAAGTAGATTGGCGGATCAGATTCATCCTTCTCTTAAGTCCTTACTGATGCCTGACATTATTTCTCCTAATCATTCCTGGGATTTTGGGAGGTTCGAACTATTTATCTAGCTTTAATTGTTGATTTGATTAGAGTTACACCCCTTGCTAGATATGCAGAGTCCATGATGGCTTAAAATGGAAGGTTTAGTATCTGGTATTTATACTCCTAAGTTGGGATATGAATATCTTACCACTAGAGTCTGTTTAAGGTTAATAGGGTCTTGAATAAAACTATAAATGTAATTTTTTGAAATATTTGAGAAATATTTTCTTATTATTTTTTTTATATATGTTTAACAAGTGAGGTTTTGTACAATTTTCATTTCATATTTGAGGAGTTTTTTTGGTAAACTGAAAGCCATTTTTATTTTATAAAACATAATTAATAAATATATCTTCTTTATATAAAAGTAATCATAAAAAGTATTTGTTCTATTATTAACGACTGCGAAGCTAGAATATAAGATGAATTGTTAGGCATTGTTGACTTGCAAAATAAGATAGGCACTATAATGATAACCTGTAAAAATATGAAAATTAGGTGCGCATCACACTAATAACTTGTAAAATGAAGAATCTAAATGGGTATCCCAGTAATAACTTGTATAATGAGAATTTAGTTAAATGGTGGCATTATTATGCTTAAACATCATTTGGCATGCCATGAATATTAAAAAGAGAGAGTTGTCATCTCTTAGGAAAAATGAAAAGGATTGATGGTTTTTCAGCGTTATTATGATTGATATGGCTACTATCTTTTTTCTCCTTTTTTATAATTTTTTTATAATTTTTTTCTTCTTAGTTGAGCCTTCATTGGACCCGGTTAGGCTTTCATGAAGGAATGGATTAGAGATCTGGTGTATAATCAGTTTGAATCAGAAAATAGGAATATATATATATATATATATATATATATATATATATATATATATATATATATATATATGATGCATTTTGACCAATTTATAGCCATTTCCTATTTTTTTTTATTTTTTTACCCTTTTCAAGTATCTTATTCATATTTTTAAATGATGAATTTTCAAAAACCGAAAATTGAGATGAATAAAAAAGATTATTGAGTGAAACAATAAGCAAAGAAGGAAATAGAGATCAAAATAAACATGAAAGTTTACCCTCTCCAAGTAGTTGTAAGATAAGAAAAAAAAATAGAGGAATATAAGGAGATACCAAGAAAAAGAGAGATAAAAAGATAAATAAAAAGATTAATAGACCATATATTCAAAGGAAAACAATTTAGAGAGTAGAGAGCAGAGAGCGAGAGTAGAGAAAAGGAAGCAGGAAGGAAAAAAAAATCATTAAAAGAAAAGGAAGCAAACCAACAGAAAATAAAATTGGTTCGGGAAGGTTTGGTTTTGAATCATATTTGTAATTTGGCTTGGCAATATTTTGTTTGGGTACGATCAATTTTGGTTTTGAGTCATAACCGTAGCTGGGTTTTGGTGTGGGAACATCTGCTTTTGGATCATAACCATAATTTGGCTTGGCAGTGTCTTGTTCGGGAACGATGGGTTTGTCAAGGTGGGTTTTGAATCATACCCATTCCCTGGTTCTGGCTTTGGGCTAGAATCATAATTTGGTTTGGTGACATCTGGCTTGGGAATGTTAAGCTTAATCTTGTCAAGGTTTGGTTTCGAGTCAAACCCGTAGTGGGATTTCACAACGTTTGGTTGTGGTTTTGGGTCATAACTATAATCTGGCTTGAAAGTGTCTGGCTTTAATCTGGCTTGAAAGTGTGTGGCTTGACAGTATCTGGCTTTGGGTCGTAGCCTCGTAGCTGTAACTGCTACACGCTACCATCTTCAAGGCGTTTTATAGGACTAATTTGAGAAAATATAATATAGAAAGGAAAGAGAGACTTCGCTGCACTGTAGGAAAGCAACGTGATGGGCAATACTAGACAAGGACACCTTTGAATCCAGCATGACGGCTTGGACATTACATAATAACTAACACTGTCTGGATAGATTATGTTTTTCGATTTTAGAATAAACATGACAGCATAGGATATGCTCATTGCTTTGGATGGGAAAATGCCGACAAGATCATGCTTTCGAAAGGCTAATACTATAAACGATTGAGAGTGTGTTTTACAATAACTTGTGAAAAATAATTTCTGATTTTGAGAAATAATTCAAACTTTGTTTTTCATAAACGATTTATGACAAAAATAAGTTTAGATGATTTTAAATTAAGAATTATGTTTTATAAAAAAAATACTTTAAATAGGTTTGTTAAATAAAAAATAGATGTAGTATCTTCACAAGTCAAGAGTTAAAAAATTTAACTTTTGATTAAATAAAAATCTTAACTCAAATTTATCATATTCATGATGTTTTCTACTTTCAATTATACATAAAATATGAATATACTATTTTGATATTTTTATTAGAACTGGTTTGGCAATCATAAAATATTTATTTTTTAGCATAAAAAATAATTCTAGTTAAAAATTTTATTTTGTTAAGATAAAGAAAAGATACATTAATAAAAAAACTTATCTTGATTAAAAAAAAGGTTAAAACGACTGTATTTTCAAATTTAATAACAATACCAAAGGATTTCTTGAGTTCTTAATATTTTTTTGTGTTTAAAAGTAATTTTATCCCTCACAATATAGAGCAAACAAACAAGCTAGTTAACAAAAAAAAAAGTGGTTTTACTATACATCTCCTCACAAAATACTATTCACTCAAATAGTGTTTTGTTTTTTTTTTTTTATCTATTTCAAGTTATGTTTTTTTTTAGTTATAGTTTCACCATTCAATATTAGTTTTATTGAAAATTAAACTTCATAATTTTTTTGAATTTACTTTTTATAAGGTTATCTTATTCTTATAACTTAGATCATAGATTTAACGAGATAAATCGATTGATTTAAGTTTTATATATATATATATATATATATATATATATATATATATGGTTTTTTTATCATCTAATATTCGATTGATTGTGAATTATATTCGGTTTGTGTTATATGAGGTTATCACTATCTTATGGCTCGATCATGAGTTTGAAGTGTTAACCCGAGTTTGCTTTTATAATTTCATCTTTCAATATTAGGTTAATTGAGAATTAAGTCTTATAATTTGTTTTAATTTGATTTCTATTGGGTTATCTCAGTCTCATGACCTGAGTTACGAGTTTAGTAGGTTAACCTGAGTTAACTCATGTTATTTTTAATCCCTTTTTAATTGATTTTTTTTCAATTTTATATTTAAAATTAGGTTTATTCAAAATTGAACTTCATGATTTGTTTTGATTTATTTTTTATGGAGTTATTATAGTCTCGTGATCAGGCATGCAAATTGACAAGTTGATTGAAATCAACTCAATATGTTGTCATCCCAATATTTTTTTTTAAAAAAAAAATTCATATCATAAATATTTATTTTGAGTTAAACTTTGTTTTTAAGTTTTATATAGGTTATTTTTGGACATGTCATGTCCACCAAGTTACATCTAGTTAATTTTAACATAATTAAAAAATTATACTAGAAAGAACATTAATAACGTCTAGATATTTATTTTTTTACTTTAATTTTTCTTATGCAACTCATGATATAGCATGGGACAATTATATATTAGTAAACTAGATTTAAATGAATATGTGAAAAGAGCATTGAAACAAAGATTAATGCAATTCTAAACTATAAACAAAAACGTTGGAAAGAAAAGAAAACAGTATATTATTCCTCTGCCTAAGATCGAGCATAGAGACTTAACCTTTATAATATTAAAAAAAAAAAAACAACTAGAATTCTATTCTCTTCTTCACATTTCACATTGACAGTGTGCCTACATTTACTTTTGTTGGTCCAACAATGCTTCGTTTATATATGAGGAGTTTTCTTGAATATTCAACATATTGTATAGTTCCGTTTTAGAAGGAATAAGGAGAATAAAGTAAATTAAGTAGTAATTTACCACACCCATAGGCATCAATTCTCTGAAGCAATGAAAGATATGTTGTGCTGTCATGTTTTTGTATTTTCACAGTGTTTTCTTAGGTCATCTAAGGACAATTTGATCTTCGGTCACATATTGAAAAAAAAATATGGCTAGAATATGCATAGCACGTGTTACCACCTGCCAATGTGTGAGAGTTACCAACCAATATGTGAGAGGCGCTTGTGATCTTTGAGCAGCACATGAAGCACCTTCTGACAGCCAAAATATCCTTTCTACCATATCAATGAAGGCATCTTAATATCCTTTTCATTTTGGAGTAGCGAATGTAGTCGGTGGTAGCATGGTTTTGTCCAATATTTTTTTATTTTCTTTTTTATTTTTTTAAAATTCATGCTGGTCATGTAAGATTTTTACGTGTATTTTTATTTTGGTTCTTATTCTTTTAATTTCTAGTTTTTATTCATAACTTTTTAGTAATTTTTTTTAAAAAAATTCATCTTTTAATCTGAATTTGTGATATTTTTTTTTAACTTTATGTTAAATTGATTTTTCTTTTCAGTTTTACCTTTTAATTAAGAAATTAATTGTATTTTTTATTTTAATTTTGATCTTTATTCTTTTGATTAATTTTTTTTTATCATTTTGTTAAATTGTTTTTTCTTTTCAATTTCACCTATTCAATCAAAGATAAAAGTTGTTTTGTATTTCAATTTTAAACCTTATTTTTTTAATTGTTATTTTTTATTTTTAGTCTTTTTGTATAATTGAAGTTCTTTTTTCAATTTTATTATTCGATATTTGATTGATTGATAATAAAGTTTCATGGTTTTTTTCAGATATGATACTTCCAGTATAACAAAATGAGTGACGAGTTTGAAAAGTTACCATGAGTTAGTATTGAATTTTTTTTTTAAATGGACTTTGTGACTTTTTTTGTTTTTTTTTATATTGCGTTATTCTAATCTCATGACTTCAATCTCGGGTTTAGTGGAACGATCTGAGCTGAGTCAACTTTGATAACTAGGGTTATATATTTATTATGCTAACTTGTGTTGATTTCACTTGAATTTTTTAGATTTTTTTTAATCAACTTTGTCTTTTTGTATTTAATGGTTTAGGAATTAATCTACTTTATTGATCCTCTCTTTTGAAAAAAAATAAAATTTCCTCGGTTATCATTACCCTGTTTTTTTTAATTTGATTCATTTGAAATGTCTCGTGTAATTAAAATAAAAATAATTTATATAACAGAAGGCGCAGAGAAAACAAATTGGACCAAGACCACAGCCAGTTTCAGTTGAATTTTCTACGAGATAAGATTCCATTAAAGGAGCCTCGTTGAAGCAAGCTTTTAACGAGTCACATCGCGTTGTTAAAGGCAATTACGGGCTCCTTGGAAGGTTCTTTCCCCTCGAGAAATTTATTCAAACTCATCCATCTAATGCTTTTTTTTTTTCCCTATTTACAATTTTTTGCATTATAGATTCGTAAACGAAAGTGGAGGCATTGGGCCGCTAATGGGTTTTCTTCACTGGATTCAAATAGTAGTATGTCATATGGGCTTGGATTTAATTTAATAACTATTCCAGTCTAAAATTGGCAAATAAAAGGGAGTAAAAAATCCAAAAAATTAATTAAAATAAGAAAACTAGAAAGAAAATAATAGAAAAACCAAACCGTGAAAAAAATCGATTAGAATTTTAAAAAAATTGATCGGTTCGGTTTAATTTTGGTTTTATAAGCCTGAAATTAAAAAACCGAACTGAACCGAACCCAAACTGAAAAACTAGGAAAAAATCAAGATAAACCGAAAAAACTAAGCAAAACTGGTTTGAACCAGTTTTTGTTCTAAAATAACCGAACCGAACCGAAACCAGACGGTTTGAACCGATTCCAATTTGATTTTGGTTTTTTTAATCAATTTGACTATTTTTTTTAATAAAAATCAAAACTTTTACTGGCAAGCCTACTAAACAGGTAAAAAGATAGGCCCCACATGTTTGAGAAAATGGGCCCAACATCCATGCTTAAAGACTCATGCAAGAGGTAATTTTGCTTAAATCACCGACCCTCACTCCAAACAACACATTTATTTTAGGTCGGTACAGAAACCATAGAGCTTCTTTAGCTTAAGAACAACGACACATTTGACTTTGTGGAATAGTCTTGTCTCCCGTCTTTTTCCATGGATGACGCATACTGAATTTGAAACCAGATTATTTCTCTCCCAAACAGAGAAAAAAAACACACAAAGGTTGTTAGCTTGGTCATCTTTTCTTACCATGAAAAATAAAAAATTAATATCTTCTGAAAATAGGTTACATATCCTCCTATTAAAGTTCTTCCAAGTAGATTGATTTTGAGTTTTATTTTTCTTGGAGCCGCTCAAATTCAACTCTTTCGCTGGCATTATGTAGTTGGAGATAATTAAACTATATATATATACATATTAGCTTAATATCAACGTATTCCCGTGTGCAAAACGGCTCAATTAGTTTTTTAAAATATTTTTTAAACGGCATATTAAATTAATATTTTTTTATAACTTTGATATACTAATATTAAAAATTAAAAAATATATTATTTTTATATATTTTAATTAAAAAACATATTACATTAATAATAAAACTTCCAACTAATTGTTAGCTTATTATCAACATATTCTCATGGAAAATGTTCAACTAACTTTTTAAATTATTTTTTATCTAACAAATATATTAAATTAAGATTTTTTTTATAATTTTAATACTCTAATATGAAAATTAAAAATATTAAAAATATTATTTTTACACATTTTCAATTAAAAAACATATTACCAAACCCGCATTAATAATAAAACTTCCAACTAATTGAATAACATTTGTTTCAACGATCGTTTCCCTCTCCTTTTTCAACTTAAAAACCACAACCAATGATATTCTATATCCTCTCTTCCTTCACTGCCACAGTTTCATCTTTCTTCATTTCTTTTTTCCACAAATATTTTGTAGCCTTCAATTTATTAATCCCTCTTGTAACAATTAATTTTAACCTTTCAATATTTTCGTATCTCGCACAATTTAAATGGGATTTATTATCATACTCAAAATTTTAGAAAGATGATAGTTAAGGAACCTCAAGATTTATTTGCATGGCTATAACTTTGCAATGATTTGAATAATTCAATATAAATTATGAACCAAATTAATGAATCCTAATTTATGGGATATGGATATAATATCAAATTAATCATACGTCAATTTAATACACAATATTTTATATATAAGTTTATATGATCCATGAAAAATTAATATGTTATAATAATGTGTTTGGAAAATTCAAAGTTATTGCCAGCGAGATCTGATATTTTCTACGTCGATTTACACAAATCTAAAATTTCAAGTTGCAAATAGTAAGGTACACTGGCTATCAGCACGCGCTTTACCGTGGGTATCCCTAATCCTTTGATGAGGGTGGGAGAGCATCGAAAAACACAGATGAAAAATCTCTTCCAAGTGCACAACCGTGGTGCCAAAAAGCAACAGTAGCAATATATACACATCAATAATGCTTCGGCAAGTCCAAATATTAAATGGAATGGGAAAAAAAAAATTGATGCCGAAATTGTGGTTGATGAATTAAGTCTAGATTTGCAAGCATGGTGAGAAAAAAAAAAAAAAAAAAAACCCTATCTGCTAGAAACCCATTGAAAGCAATTGAGTATGGCTGGAAAGCTGGTTTTCTTGTAGCACAAATGTTACACCCCCACATTCTCACTACATGAATGTAGAAGATAATTAATAATATATCACATATTAATTATATTAATTATGAAAAAAAAAAATTATATCACAACTTCGAGTGTACTTCTTTCCACTCGTTAGCACTATTCTTAACCATCCACGTATATGTTTCAACCAAACAATTACGTATAGATTTGTAATATAATAATATAGTAAAAACACTTAAAAAATTAAAACGTTGATCTTATATTTAAAATGAAAAGATAAAATCCATTGTCATTAATAAATTTTTACCATAACAACATAATAATCCTTATAATCTAACAAATATATTTATTACAACCTTCCAAGATAATAGCATGAATAACAAAGAAAAAATACCAAAATCCTTCAGCTAATTGGAAACTGAGAAAGGTTCTATAGCTAAATGATGTTTGATATAATCCTACAGCTAAAATAATTTATCACGCCAGTTTAGTTTCAAACAGCACATAAAACACTTATAAAAAATAATATACTAAGAATTTAGAATAAAATTATATTATAACATCACAACATTAACAAATCAAGCATATATTAACATTTACTTTCACAAATTTTCACCATTTCAAACTTACAATTCTTTAACATCAATATTTTTTATACCATTCATTTAGTAGTAATAATTCATCAATCAAACCTTTTACTCCAATAATAGCCTATAAGCCCAAACTCCTAAGCTAACTTCTTCATGTAGCATCAAATTTAAAATGTTTTTTTTCATATAGAAAATACCTAAAGGTAACTTAACATTAAGAGTCATCATACCCAACCCTTTGTAAACCTTCTTTATAGGTTCATTAGTATAAACAACAATCAATCATTTGTTTTAATTGGTTTTCGTGCCTAAAATGTATGTCCAACATCTTCTTATTCTCCGCTCATGTGACTAACTATAAATTTCTCGTTACCTTTACACATATGGCCAGTACATTAATTTTGTGATCAAGTCTTTATTTTCTTGTGGCCTATTCTTGTGGTCGACTCACATACATAAAAAAAAAGTATCCATCTGGAAGCGGACTGGGACTGTGCGTACTGGGGAAGGGGATTGCCTTCCTTGCTCTCCCTTCGTTTATTACGGAACTCAACTAAGTAGGATTAACTCAACTCTTTTCTTACGAGTAGTTCGTCAAAAATCCTACATCCTCGATTGCATGCGAAGAGGCAAACCGTGCAGCTACGACCATTTAACAATATGAAATACCTGCCTTCATAGTAAGAAACTCCTTGAGGTCCTCCAAGGAACTTTGACTATAACCTCACACATATGCGTAATTATAATACACATAACCTATATGTACTCATATTTCGCAATTCAAATTTATTTAGTTAAGCCCCACTCATGGGGTTGGCTTTTAATTTAACAACTCAAACATTTTATGAATGACAACTTATCAATCTAAGTTCCTCTTATGTTGTTAGTTTAATACACACAACACCTATCTAAACTAATCTTCACATTAAGATTTCATGAATTTTTATCATTCTATAATATCTATGTATGAATCAATAATCAAGATATTGAAAATAACAACTTATTTTTTTTCAAATTAAAAAAGTTGAGGTGACAAACACTTACATGTTTCTCTCATTGGTCTTGTCCTATTTACCTAAGGTCCCGCGGCCAATGCCTCTCCAACATCGCAATATGTCTAACATCACATTCTCTCCTTCAAAAAAAAATAAAAATTAAGAATGCATTACTCAATATTTTTTTAACAATTCAAGTTGTTACTCATGAATACATGTACCTTTACATCATTACACATAATTTCCTGACTCTTAATGTTCCAATATATGGAATGCTATCATACAAACTAATTTAATGCATATCGTTTATTATGTTTTCTTTTCCATATAGTAATCACCCATATTCTTCAAACAACCCAAAAGATTTTAATAAAAATTAAGAAAAAACTGAAACACAAAATCAGATTACCACAAAATAGTAGCCAAAACGATCTTACTATTTTAAGAAATGATCTAACCATTTCTTGAATCGGTCTAGCCGTTTCTCAAAACAGCTAGCCCGTTTTTGCTATTGAAAAACTTCCCTCTCTTTTTTTGGCTGAAATCTTCACCCTTGTAACAAATTTATGTTTTACTTTCAAGATCAATCCTTATATCATACAGGTTACATGCATAACATGATAGAAGATGAATTTTTCTAAGAATAACACTCAATTTTCTCATTACCTTCTAGTTTTCTCAAATTCTCAATATGAACCCTAAAATGAAAAAATTATGATTTTTCCTTTATGTTTTCAAGAAATGGAAATCCTTTGATTCCACACCTCTTAAAGGTTGTATCAACATCATTAATTCATTAAGATTTCCAACAAAACACTTTTCCTATGTGTTTGTCTTCATGGTCGAACCTTTCTAAGGTTTCTACCTAAAACTTTTCTTCAAAGTTCTTGTTCAATTCTACTAATTATGCTTTATCTTAAGGTAGTACCATGTAATTTTTAAAAGAACATATTTTCCTGGTTAAAATTTTTACATGATCTGGTAAAAAAAAAGGGAATTTATGTAGAAAATTTTAATGGAATAAAAGAATTAACAAAAATGAAAAGAAAATAATAAGAGGATTTTAAGAATTTATAAGAGGGGTAAACTAGGAATAGAAAAAGAAAAGAAAATTTCATTCTTCCTCTCTAATGGTAGGTGGATGCTGCTAGAGAGAGAGAGAGGATTTCAAAAATTTCATCTTTTTTGTATCTTGAAATTGATTGGGTTTTTTCATAAATCAAATGGGAAATCTTGGCAATTTAAGACTCAAGTTGTTAACATCACTAAGACAAGAATTAGAAGAAGAAAATTGAGGTTCTAGGTAGATAATTGACTGGTTAACATTTGAAGTTCGCTTTCACACTTGATAAGAAATTTTAAACCCAATGATATGAGTTTTATGGAATAAACTCAAGATTATCGAAATAAATTATTAAATTAAATTAATTGATAAGGATTATCAAAATGAATTATTAAATCAAATTAATTAATATGTTGACTTATTATGTCGATAAGAATTATCGGGATGAATTACCGGGTTGAATTAATTAATATATTGATTTATTTTATCGATAAGGGTTATTGAAATGAATTATTGAATTAAATTCATTGATATGTTGATTTATTATATCAATAAGAATTATCAAGTTAAATTAATTGATATGTTGACTTATTTTATCGATAAAAATTATCAAAATGAGTTATTGAATTAAATTAATTGATATATTGATTTATTATGTTGATAAGAATTATCGGGATGAATTATCGAGTTAAATTAATTGATATGTTGATTTATTATGTTAATAAGAATTATCAGGATGAATTATTAAGTTGAATTAATTGATATATTGATTTATTTTGTCAATAAGAATTATCAACATAAATTATTGAATTGAATTAATTGATATATTGATTTATTATCTTGATAAGTAACATTAGAGTAATAAATTGTAAGTGTATGATTTAGTAATAGTAGTAGTAATAACAATATGTATTCGTTGACACAGATGAGGTCGCAAACACTATTTAACAGTAGGGGATCGCTAGTCAAGTAAAGTCTAGATAGGTGGTAGGCACCTTACATTAGTTGAATTGTTTTATTATTAGAATTCAAAATCATTTATTATTAATTATTTTGAATTGTGAATTTTGCAATTTGAAATCAAGTGTGAGCTAGTTGTTTTGATTTAGGAACTAGCACCTGATTTTGGCCAGTGTGAGCTAGTTATTCTGGTGTAGAGACTAACACCTGATTTTGAACAATGTGATCTAGTTGTTCTGGTGTAGGTACTAGCGCCCTGTTTTTGGATAGTGTGAATTGGTAGTCCTAGTTAAGGATTAATGCCTGTTTTGGGCTATTTAATTTATTACCCTAGTTGAGGGTTTAATCCCCGTTTTAGGATAAATGTCTGGTTCTAGGTGGTAGAGTGAATATGGGAATTATAATTGAAATTTTTTGTGTAAGGTGTAACCTTGAATTCAATGAAGTTGTGTTTTGTTAAAGGAGGGGATTATGTGATTTAATTATGTTTTGTATTGAACAGATTTTCAAGTTCATCTCAGCAGGAGAGAAGAGGTTAGTTAACATTAGAACATTTTTTTTTATAACATAGTTTGGTTTGTATGTGTAGACTTTTGAGAAATTACCTTTTTATTGTAATTAAAAATTTAGAAACTAAGGTATTGTAATTTAACTTCGAAAAACTTTGATACTGTATTATATGGTCTAACATGTTTTATTCCTTTTGAGAATCTCTCTCTCTCTCTACACTTAATTAAATGCTTGTGTAAATATAAAGTATATTGATAAGATCTTTGAAATATAAAAATAAATTTAAAATCTTAAATTGTTGAATACAGTAAGAGTTTGAAATGATTGTATCTATGATAATTGAATAGTGATTTTGTATTTGATGTCGATAACTTGATACTGAAATATAAGATGAAATTCTATCGAAATTTTAATAGAAAAAGAGATTCACCTTAATTTTAAATTAAATTATAATATTTTTATTTGTAAGTTTAAGTATAAAGAGTGGAGGTTGTTACAACAATTATGTCACTTTATTGTTCTTAAAAAATAAAAAGATAATAAAAACTTTTTTATGCAAGTTTTTTTTTGTTATTTTTTTTAAAGGTATTGATGTAATTTTATTAAGAAAATACTATTGAAAAGATTTAAAAACCCTCTAGACTAAAGCTATATTATTATTTTTAATGCCAACAGAGTCATTTCACTATAAAAAAAAATGTGAAAAAACGATTTCATCCTTAATTGCATCTTAAATAGTTTTTCTGTACAAGGGTAATCCAATAAACAATGGTTTGTATCTTGTGTCACAATATTTTTCTATCTTTTTTAGTTTTTTTTTTTAATTATAATATAATGATTTTTTATTTTTTTTTTTGCTTTCGTAGCAAGATTCGTTGAAGGATAACCTTGGATTTAAGCAGCTTTGACATCCGCGATAACCCAAGCAAATGAAGTGTTTTTACAGCAAGAAGTCAACAAAGGTTATGCATATCTTAAAACAACAGTTGATGCATATCTTAAGAAAGTTCCTCAACCGGACCGCTTGTCCCTACCGCTGTCACCCACCCACCTCGTTTCCTCGCACTACATAAACCCCCTCCTATTTATTACTCACTCATCCTTCAACTTAAAAATCCTTCTTAAATTCTTTTCAACTCAACTCTTCTTCATCATAAACCCTCGTCTACTTTACTTCCCTATCAACAGATCTCTCACAGTTTTATTGTTTAGCTAATTAAAGAAATATGTGTGGCGGTGCTATTTTAGCTGATATCATTCCTCGTAACCGCGGCCGCCGCGAAGCAGCTTCGCAGTTCTGGCCAAACGCATGCTTCGATAAACTCGGTTCCTTTGAGTCCTGTCTGAGCCAGGCTAGCAATCAGGAGGAGTCATTTACTCTCAAACGACCCCAACCCGCTTCAGGTATCAGATTCTCTCATTTCATTTCTTGTTATAGTTTTTTTCTCCATGTTCATGTTTCAAAGAAATTGATTTTGAATGTGTAATTTATGCTGAAACAGGGGATCATGAGCAAGTGGAGAAGCCCAATGCCAAGAGGCAGAGGAAGAATCTATACAGAGGTATAAGGCAACGACCTTGGGGTAAATGGGCAGCTGAGATTCGTGACCCAAGAAAAGGAGTCCGTGTTTGGCTCGGTACCTTCAATACTGCTGAGGAAGCAGCTCGAGCCTACGACAGAGAGGCTCGCATAATCCGCGGCAAGAAAGCCAAAGTCAATTTTCCCAACGAAGATGAACATTACTCCTCTCAAAATTCAAATACCAAGCCTCCTATGTACCAAACCCCTACTTGTCATTTCTCAAAAGGTTATGATTTTGGGTACGGATCTGGTATGAATCAGGTTGGAGCCTACTCTTCAAATGGTTTTAATGGCCAGCCAATTGTCGCTTCCGGGGAGGATGATTCTGGGTCCGCTTCAGAGGAGGGAACAAGACTGGTGGGCAGTAATCAGAACGTGAAGAGTAATATTTATATGGGTCAAGTGAAGCTGGAAGTGGAGGAGAAGCTAGAGAAGGTGAAGAATAAGGAGGTGGTGGTGGATTTGGGAACTGGAGAGGAAGAAAACGAGGTACAGAAACTGACCGAGGAGTTAATTGCGTATGAGAATTACATGAAGTTTTATCAGATTCCCTATCTGGACGGGCAATCCATGGCACCAAATGGTTCCACACAGGAAAACCTTGTGGCTAATCTTTGGAACTTTGATGATGTTTGTGTCGCTCCTCCTGTCACATCAGCACCTCTGTAACGGCGACGGCAGTGTCTTGTCTTTTCTTTTCTGTTTTTTCAGATGGTTTTGTAAACGGGCAATTGATGATTAATTATGTTTTTATCTTTTTTGTTGTGTGAAATATGTCTTGTTTCAATGAACAGGGATTTAACTTCTTGAATTTGCTGTGGAGATGTAAATCTTATGAGTTAATTGTCAATCAATAAAATTTTTATCCTTCCCTTCATTTTCGTGTTTTTGTTTCCCGATTTGCAAGATGAGATTTTGAAAATGTTGCGAGCTCTAACCACGGCAAGGGTTCTTCCTCCTGTATTTGGATTTCACTGTTAAATGGGTCTCCAAGGATCCTCCTATTTTAATGATACGTACCGTCTGAACCTAAAGAGTAGCGGTTTTTTAAAAAAAATTATGTAGTTATCATATTTTTCAAAAAATATAGTTGGTTGTAGTTGTCTTTTAAATAATTTTAATTTATTTTACTAAAATATATGTAATGATATTTTTTTATTTTAAAAAAATTATTTTTGATATTAGTATGTTAAAACGGTTCAAAACATATTCAAGATACGCACACCGATTGGTAATAAATAATACTTTAATTTGTGAATTCTGATTAATTACCATTCCTATTATACATACATTCCCTTGACGTAAGCAAAATTGTGCAGGATGAATGAGTCATGTAAATTCCATTTTGGATTTTCCGCGCAAATAGCAAATCAAGATGTTCTAATTGAGACCCAAGAAAGTGGCAGTGATGAATGAACTGGTTGATAAGAAGGCATTAAAAAACTGGGGTCAAAAGTGTCGAGCGGAGGGAGAGGTTGAAAATTGAGAGGTTAAATTAAACGCGGCTGAGGAGAAAGCAAATACAAAGTTGGCATGCTGTAGGAAGCAAGTGGAAGCTAAGGTGGTAAATCTGAAACTAGGAACTGCTTCGCCGGTTTTGGATAAACTACCGCCTAGGGAGCCCGGTGGGCGCCCCTGGCATATCTTTTTATAAACCAGTACTACCACTCGTCTCCTCGAACACCTGAACTACTACGACACAAATCGTCGTACAGACGAAAGAGGATTAATGTTTCAAAATAAAAAATTACAGCCCTAGTGATCTCCGGTACTTTTTACTATGCATAGGTACTTGGCACCCCTCGAAGCTTCCGCCCCTGCATAGACCTAACATAGGTATGAAACCATCCGGGATTGACATGACACAAGGCCCCGGTTTTAGATTGAGTAAAATCACCTGACTAAATAAATAAATTATAAAAATATCAAAATAAAATTGTGAAAAAATCAACAAAATACACCTTAGTCATTACTAAATTAATAGGAATAAAATAATTTTTTTTCTTTCTAAAATATAGTGAAAAAATCAAAATATTCTTGAAAATAAAATTTTATAAATTGACATTTAATGGTGTTTTTTTGTGTTTTATAATGATAATTCTGTCATTCTCATAAAAAAATATTGAATTAACTTTTAAGGATACTTAAGTATTTTAATAAAGTTCATTAGTCATTATTAAATTGATTGGAAACAAATAAATTTTTTTTGTATTTTAAAAATATAGTGAAAAAACCAAAATACCTTTAAATTTTTTTTATATATAAATTGGCTTCTAAAAGTGTTTTTTGTGTTTTCACACTAATTTTTCTATTATTATTAGATTGACTGAAAAGAAATTTGGTATTTCAATAAATATAAAATATAATTAAAAAAATAGTTGGAGCTCGTGCTTTTCATGTTGTGACTCCTAGCAGCTAAACATCACCTTTCAGCATGTCATTGGAAGCGTCGAGACGTCCTTTTCTTTTTGAAATGGCATGAGGTGGTAGTGCGACAATTATGGTCCTTTTTTCCTTTTCCTTTCACTTTTCTCTCTCATTGCATTGAAAATCATGCTGATAATGTAAAATTTCATAGTTGTCCTCTTATTTATTGAGATATCAAATTCAGTTCTTATTCTTTTGATTTGTAATTCTTGTTCTTGGTTTTTTTTATAAAATTTTGATTTTTTTTATTTCACCCTTTAATCCTAATTTGTGATATAATATTTTTTTTTCTAATTTGGTCTTTATTTTTTTCTTATGTTATTTTTATTTTAGTCTTTTTGTTAAATTGATTTTTCTTTTTAATTTCACCCTTCAATTAAAATCTTTTTTTATTTTAGTTTTAATCCTCGTTCATTTGATTTTTTTGGTTCTTTTCTTAAATTGATTTTTCTTTTCAATTTCACTCTTTAATAAAAAACTAAACTTTATTTTTTATTTCAATTTTGATCATCATTCTTTTAATTGCTTTTTTTTTATCCTTTTGTATAATTGATTTTTTTTTTAATTTCACCCTTCAATATTTGATTGGTTGAGAATTGAGGTTTGTTATTTTTTAGATAGGGTGCTTTCGGTCCAACAACTCAGATAATGAGTTTGAAAAGTTAATGTGAGTTGACGTTACGTTTTTTTTTATTTATTCTCTTTTTAGCTTTCATCTTTTGAAAATGTTTTTTTTAAAAGAAAAATGGGCTTTATTGTTTTCTTTATTTATATTATATCAGGTTTTCTCGATCTCATGTCCTAGGCCGATATTTTGATGGGTTAACCCGGATTGACTCAACCCTTATTATTTAGGTTACAAGTTTATTATGCTAACTCGGGTTGACTTGAGCTTTTTTTTTGTCATATTTTACCCAATGTTTTCCTTCTATATTTAATTGGCTGAGAATTAAGTTATGTTGTTTGTCCTCTTTTGGAAAAATATATTTTTGTCAAGTTTGATAAATTTTTTTTTAATTTGGTCCATCTATTGTCGTTGCCTATATTATTATAATATAATTAAAATAAAAACAATTTATTTTACCCAATCAGATCTATGACCTGAATCATGAATTTTTCTTCCTACTTTAAAATGTGTTTGTAGCACCTGAACATTATTTTTTTTACACAAAGCAAAAAAACCTAACCCCATAGTGTAGTGCAAATCCAAAACTAGTTCTAAAACTAATAGGTTTGTAATTTCTCTTTGTCGTACTCTTAGTTAACTAGAACTTACTCCAAACATAATATATAACACTAACTTAGAAAACCTATTCTAGAACCCATAATCCAGCCAAAAAAAAATTAAGAGCTAAAATAAATCCAACTAAAATCCAAAAAAATTGATCTCATATGAAAAAAAAATTCCACAACATTCATACAATTATTAAGAACAGAAAAACTTAAAAATAAAATAAATATAATGAAAAAAAACACAAAAAAGAGAGGAAAAAAATCTAACCTTAATTTAAATGTGAGTGAAGCTGAGAAGAGAAAAGAAAAAATAAATTTATAAAATATGTTAATAAAAAAATTAAGAAGAGAAAAGAGAAGGAGAGAAAACATACCTGCACGTGGAAGGGAATATAAAAGAAGAGAAGGAGTTGAGAAGAGAAAGAAATAAAGGGTTATTGATGTTTTTTTTTAAAAGGGAAGAGAGGAGGAGAAGAAGAAGAAGAAGAGGTGCATATGTTATGAAATGAGGAATTCTAGTATTTTAATTGGGGCATTTTATCAACGAGTTTATTGATAAATAATTAAATATTAATATTTTTTATCATTCTGTTAGTGATTCCATCTATAATATTTAATTAAAATTTTTAGAAACCACCTAAATATCACCACCGACTTTTCAATCCATTGGTGATTTCATCTATAATATTTAATTTAAATTTTTAATTTAATAAAGAATTTTCAGAAACCCCCAAAATATCATTGACAACTTTTCAATCTGTTGGTGATTTCATATGTAAAGAACAATAATTAACAATTCAATTAAGAAGTAAACAGTTCCAAAACTCTCTAGAAAATACCATTAGAATTCATCAGTCGGTGATCCCGTATGTAATAAAAAATATGAACAATGTAATTGAGAATTGAACAGTTCTAGACCTCTTAGGAATATACCAAAAAAATTAATTTGTCGATGATACCCTTTGTAATTAACATAATGAACAGTGCTAAAGAGAAGAGAATAATTTATTGTCGGGTTTACGGATGAATTTTACTAACGGTATTAATCAATTGGTAATATCGTTTGTATAAATGGCATGTCATCGTACTTTTTGGTTTTTTTTTTAATTCCTTTGTTTTTCACTGTAATTCTCCCGGCATATACCAAGAGAATATTTATATCGGTGTTTACCGATTAATATAGGTGAGGGAATATTCTATTGGTAAAATTCACTAAAATCTACTGATGAAAATATTCTATCATTGTTTCTGTTTGTATTTATCAATTTTCTGGTAGTGAAAACAAAATGAACAACAATTAGAAGAATAAGAACCAAAATTAATATAAATATAAAATTATAGGACCTTTTGCTATTTTGAATTGAATGGGCATGGGAACCAATGAGAAAAGACAGAAAAGTGCAATGAGAAGAAAATAAATGAAATTAGTTGTCACACGCCTCTACTAGCTAGAATCATTGCATCATTGGGATGGCCTTACCGGGATGCTTCTAGAGAAATCAAGGATTACGACATTTCGACACTAGAGGAAGTTGTACGCATTGTAAAAGCATGATGACTTCCTTTACATGTTGAAGCATGCAATGCACACGCCAACCTTTTTGCCGTTGCTCGTTGACCTTAGTCCCTATAATTTTTATGAATTTTAAAACTGGTCCCTTAAGCTTAATTTTTTTAGATTAATAAAATTAAATTTTATTTTACAAAATTGAGCATCAACTGTACATCATAGTTTTTCCTTGATATCACGAGACCCCTATTTCTAAGCAACCAAAAAATATTTTTAAGTCGAATCTCCAATAAATTCAATATTAAAGGATTTAGATTGAAAAACAAAAAAAATTAAGTGACCAAAAATATAATGCTAATCTTTCCCCTGCCCATACAATTCAACCCTTTATTCTTTAAAGTTAAAAGGGCTGAATATTTGTTTATTGTTCACATTCAATCTTCACACTTTAATTATTTCAAATCAATAAAATATCATTTGATTTTTCTAAATTAAGCATTAACCAAGCATCAAATTGTTTTTTCCAGGATCGTGAGATCTCATAAGCTAAGTAGCCAAAATAAACCAGCAAACCCAATTCAAAATAAACGCAACTTTAAAGCAATAAAAAAAGGGATGAAAATGGGACAAAAAACCAAAGGACCAAAAAATTAAAAATTAAACATTGTTGATTACTATTTTAATAAAATCAAATAGTGAAAATATTTTACGTCGGGTATAAAAAATATGGATAATTAGTTCTCTGATTTAAAAGGTTTTTTTTTTCATTTAAATTACCTTTTCTTAACCCAAAATACATGAGTTTCTAAACAAACCCCTTATTCAATCAAACTATAATTTAGTAGACCAATTTGTTTAAAATTACACCATAAAAATATAAAAAAAATTCATGAATTTTTTAACATTCCCATCATTGTACGACAAAGCAGGGTGACTACAAGACAAATAGGAATGGCAATGGATATCTCTAGATTGGGTTTTGTACTATTTGTACTCAAACTCAACCTGAACTCGAAACCTGAACCCAAAATCTAAAACTGAATGCTATAATTTAAAACTATTTAGTATATAATTATCTTGGTATACATGTAATTTTCTCAAAATTTAAGATTATTTATTTCAGGTCGAGTTTGGATTTGGGTCCGGTAGACAAACATTTATACCCAAACCGAACCTGACCTTCAGGTTTTACCCAAACTTGACTCTAAACCTAATCGGATCTAGAAATTTTATATCCATTAGGTTTAGGTGACATTGTCATGCCAACTGAAGAATTGACCTTGTATCCTTTATTTTTTGGCCTATGAAGCCTCGAAAGATGGAAATCAATGAGCATCACCAAAGAATTTATTAGAGGTACCAATTGATCCTATTATAAGTGCAAAAACTAAGAGGATCCAAGAGAAATTGATTGGTTTGATTCTGAATATTTAGGTTAAGAAGTTGTAAATTTGTCAAACTAGACCTTTGTGTATTGTTTAACCCACATCTGGAGCTATATATGGAATTTTCATGCAATTCCAATTGGGATATAAAATAGATATCTCAAACATTTCATCCATATATGGTGATAAAAACCAAGTTAGGTTCAAAGTTTTCCTTAAAATGACTATTGACCAATTTTGCAAGATAAGACATATCTCTTAAACAATACATCAAATAGAGTTAAAATTTTACAAAGAGATACTAAATACAATATGAAACTATGTTTTGGTAAATTTTAAGGTGAATCGGAGTGGGAATATATTATTTAAATTGGTCAAAGTTGTTACTATTTTAGCATATTCATTAACAAAGCATTCTTTCTTGGCTATTTTTGTGTTAATTTTAGTTTCTCATATTGTTAATTAATTCTAATGTGTCTTCGTGTTGTCGTAAAGTATCTTGTAAATTGCCATGAATCCTTGAGTGAAACAAAAAGGAGTATAAACACGTAAGGGAGTGAGTGAGGAATATATATTTCTTGTCAACTAACTAATTTTTCAGATTGAAACATGTTTAAATTAAGCAATAGTATGGCACCACAAAAGGGGGAAAATGAAATTGTAACTTAGATGCAAATTATGAACTAATGAATGGATCAAATGGCTAATGAATTTGGAGATAGGTTGGTAAGGCAACATGCTAATGGTTATGGTGGGTTTCAAAATAGGCTTGATAAAAAAGAATTTATTGTTAGGAGGGTTGTTAAGCGAGTTAACATTGATATGGATGAGTTTATGGCTTATAATACGAACATCGATAATATTGATTTTGATAATGTGTTCGTGGGCAATGGGGAGTGATTTGGATAACAACAGGATCATTGATATGAAGGAGATTTATATGATGATAATTTCAACCAGAGGGGTAATTCTAGGTGTTGTGACTATAATGCTGATTTTGGTGGAGATTTAGATACAATTAAGTTGAAAATATTGGCTTTTTAAGGGAAAAATAATTCAGAAGTTTATGTAGAGTGAGAAAGGAAAGTGGAGTAGATTTTTAGTGTCCCAATTATCGGAAGCTCGAGAAAATCAAGCTTGTTGTGATTGCTTTTACTAGCAATGCTATTTTTTAGAGGGATCAATTAGTGATGCACCACCAAAGGAATTTTGATACTTGGGATGAGATGAAATCTATTATGAGGAGGAGATTTGTGCCTAACCACTACTACAAAAAGTTGTATCAAAGGTTACGGAGTTTAAGCCAAAGTACAAAGAGTGTTCTTGAGTGCTTTAAGGAGATTAAACTTACTATGATTCAGGCTAATGTTAAGGAGGATAAAGAGACTACTATGACTAGATTTATGAATGGCCTTAATCATGATTTAGCTTATATTATGGAGTTGCATCATTATATGGAGTAGGAGGAGATGATGCATATTATCATGAAGATAGAGAGCCATCTTAAACGGAAGGGTACCATTTGGCAAAGCCAATTGTTAGGCCCTTTAACACCCTGAGAACCTAATTAAAAGTCTAACATTAGAGTTGGTCCATCACAACCGAATAAGATGGGCAAAGTCAAATATCCTAGAGAGAATAAATACATCTTGGCCACTTGTAAAGGTAACAATGATACTTTTACTTCTTATAACTATGATATTAAATGTTTTCATTGTTTGAGTTTTAGTTATGTGGCTTCACAATGTCCAAACAAAAGAGTCATGATTGTGAAAGTTAATCATAAGGTTAAGACTGATGGGAAGATGGAGATGAGAAGATGCCACCATTAGAGGATACTGATGATGTTTATGTTGAGTATCTAGTTGAGATAGAGACACTTGTGGTGATGAGAGCACTGAATATCCATGTCAAGGTAGATGATTTAGAAGATCAGAAGGAGAACATATTCCACACGAGATGTCGTGTTCAGAATAAGGTATATAGCTTAATTATATATAGTGGTAGTTACACTAATATAACTAGTATTGAATTGATTGAAAAGTTGAACTTGCACACTACCAAACATCACATACTTTATAAATTATAGTGGTTGAATGACAATGATGAGGTGATAGTGAATAAATAGGTCTTAGTTGCTTTTTTTTATTGGTAAATATTTTTATGAGGTGTTATGTGATATTGTGACAATGAAAGTTAGTTATTTGTTGTTTGGCAGACAAAAACAGTATGATGGAAGAGCTATACATGATGAGTTGACAAATATGTATTCCTTTGAGATGGATGGAAGGCCTATAATTCTTGTACCTTTAACACCTAATCAAATATATGATGAACAACTAAAATTGAAGATGGAGAACATGGTTGAAAATGAAAAATTGTATATTAAGGAGACCTTTATTGCTAGCAAAGTTCTTTCAGGCTTTGATGATGATGCTATTTTCTGACATGATACTAGTTTGTTTTCTTTAAGGGATGATCTTCATATTATATTTTCAAGGACAAATCCTTTTGAAGAGAGAGGAAATGATACAGACGAAGTTAGGTTTGAATTTTGCTGTAAAATGATTATTAACCAGTTTTGCAAGATAGGAAATCTCTTAAAAAGTAAATTGGATCAAGTTAAAACTTTACAGGGAGCTACTAAACACTTGAAAATATATTGTGGTAAAATTTAAGGTCAATTTAATTTTGAGAACATATTATTCAGATTGGTCAAAGTTGTTATTGTTTTGGCAGATTCATTGATAAAGTGTTCTTTCTTGACTAGTTTCAACTCAATTAGTCTAGACTTGTAATGGGTTTTAGACAAAAAAAAAAGAGATTAAATGAGGCTTATTTAGGCTCTAAATTTGTGCATGAGATTAGGCTATAAGGGTTTATAATATGGCTTGGATTTATAGAAGAATTGAAGTCCATATTTTGCAAAGATTTTAAGTCCCACATGGATTTGATATGACAACATCTAAGAGGATCTTTCTTTTGAGTTTTTTTCCTTATTCTAAAGGTATTCATACGAGGATGAAATATAAGAAATAAAATTTTAGCAATCAAAACAACATTTCCTAATTGAATTCCTACATTAAAAGTTTCGATCAAAATATCCTATTTTTATAATCCTATTTTTATATTTGATGTTAAATAATTATTTTTAATTTAAGTTTTTTGTATCCATTAGACATTGTTTAGGAGTTTATTTTATTATTGAATTTATGTTAGTTGATTCGTAGTTTGGGCCGCCCATTAGCTTGTAGCCAAAAAAGGATCCATTAAAGTTAATTAGAGGAGACTATATAATATTTTTGGAGCTACAAATCTTGATAGCTAGGTGATAATAAACATGAGTTTTTTTTTCTTTTGATTTTTTGTGGTAAAACATCTTTTTTTTTAGGGACAAAGATCGTACATCTGATTTATCGAAGATTAATTGGGTTTGTGGTGTCATTCGTATACTTTGGGTTCTTAAGTACAAGGTTATCTCTAGGAGGTGTTTGTTTCCCGGAAAGTGGTTTTCGAAAAACCACTTTCCAAACTTTTCTGTGTTTGTTTGCTATTAGGAAAATTGGTCAACGGAAAACACTTTTCGGTCAACGGAAAACACTTTTCAGTCAAATAAAAATTTGGCTTGGTTTTCAGGACAGTGTTTTCCTTTTATTTTGGGCAGAAAACACTTTCCGAAAGTTGTGAAAAATTTAGAAATGTCATATTATTTGCTTATTATATAAAATTTGGTCCTGAAACTTTTGATTGCTATATATATTTTGTTTTGAATATTTGTTTTCAATTTCATCCCTTAGAATTTAATTTTTATATTAAGTTTGGTCCTCATTTTTATAATTATTATTTGTTTTTCCTTTATCTTTTTTTAATTGAAATTTTTTATCTATCAAATTTGATCCTCGTTCTTTTGATTGTTACTTATTTTATTTTAAATAATTTATGAAATGTTAATTATTATTATTTTAATTTCTTCATCTTTCAATTTTTTTATTTTTTAGATTTAATCTTTATTATTTTGATTATTATTTATTTTATTTGAGATAATTTATGAAATTATATTTTTTTTCATTTTCATTCTCATTCAACTTTTTAATTTGTAAGATTTATTCCTCATTATTTTAATAAATTTGAAAAAAATAAAAAATTAAAAAGTTATTTTTCTGCTCATTTTCCATAACATAATCAAACACTAGAAAATGTTTTCCAACTTATTTTTCTTTACACTACCAATCATCGAAAAATAATTCACTTTCCAAAAGAAAACTACTTTCCAGTAAATAAACGAGGTAGGTCTAAGTTTATTTGAATGCCTTTTATTCTTAGGTACAGGGTTCTCTCTGGGTCAAGGTTCTATTAAACTTGGTTTTTAGCATTCCAGGTTGTATTTTAACTTTTTTAGGGGTTGCTTAATTACATCATCAAGAGATTCACATCATATGGTAAGGTCAATAATTCATCCAGACAAGAGACAATGACATGTTTGAAGTTAGGATTGAAATATGAGAACAAAATTCTTTATTTTACATGGATTCCTTATGCATCAGTAATTCTTTTTCTTCAAAGAAAGATTTTGGCAACTTTGACCGTTTTAAAAGTCTAATTTTTACAAGGAAATATTGATAGCAATAAAGGAGTTCATATTATATAAGTTTGATAACTTAATAATTCTTATCTGATGTGTGAATTAAATTCATAAGGAGTCCATGTTCTACCGGGATATTATGAGGCGATATTTAGGCTTATTTTTCTAATAAATAGTTTTATAATAATAAGAATAGCTTTCAATTTGACCATTGAATTAGGCTATGTTGTTTTCAAAAGATTCAAGATGGCTTTGTTTTATATATAATTAAAATTTAATAGCAATTGGACATTGACAAAGTCTTTTGATAAGGTCCATAAACTAATATGTGTTGTCATAACCCATTTCTAAGTTATTCTCTAAATTTAAATTTCTTTTCTTTCCAAAACAAAAAAAATCTAAAATAAATGATAAAAATAATAAAAGACTATTATTTTGGCAAAGGCAGGCTAAGGAGGATTTCAAATATACAAACAAAATCAACTGAATATTTTAAAGAATTAGGAGCCTAATCGTACCCTTTTATGTCAAAACTAGAGAAACAATAAAGACGCAATATCAAATTAAATGATTCTTGGATAAATCTGCATAAAAATTAATCCCATAGATATAATTAAATTTTTAATAGGCCAATTTGATTTAATTATAATCCAGATTAAGAATTTAATTATGTTTAAAAATTAATTTGGATCCAATTAAAGGATTTAATTAGATGCAAGGACTTAATTATACTTTAAACGGGTCAAATTAATTTTATTAGAGGCTTAATTGGTGAAAACTTAAGTTTGGGAGCCTAATTTAGGCTGAATTAAGAAGATTGAATTTTAGAACACCAAATTTAATTTTCACCAAGTTAATTGGTTCAAACCAGGGGTAAATCACAAGAAAATCAAAAGTTTAAGGTCAATTAAGGACTAAATTGAAAACATTCACAACCAATGATCATTTTGCAAAATGTGTCGAACTATAGGGGTTTAATTGATTGAAATCAAGGGCTCAATTGAAGAAAATTAAAAGTTTAATGGTCAATTAAAGGTCGATTTACATAAATCTAAAACCAAGGACCCCAATGAAAAAAACGCTTAAATTCGAGGCCGATGTTTAACTTTTTTAGGGGCAAAATTGCATAAAATTAAAAGTCAAGGCCAATTGGAGATTTAATTAAAAGAAATCAAAAGTCCAGGGACTAAATTGAACTTTTGTTAAATCCCTAAATTAAAACCCAAAAAGATAAAAAGACGTCGTTTCATTTAAATAAAACAGAGTGTTTTGACCAAAACGACGTCATTTGGAAAATTAAAGACAAATTAGACGACGCGTCGTCTGATCTAATATTCATCTTCTTCTTCCTTTTTTTCACTCGAAAGTTGCTCGGGTGGCCATCTTTTCAGATCATTTCATGCTTCATCTTTTAACCAAACCAAAATAAGCAAACATAAAAATGATGGCCTGGAATTTTATCATACCCCATTATGGTTCTTTCTGGCCAAGTAACACCACAATGGCCTTGGCGCCGCCCTAAAAAGGCCAACTTAAGCAATTTTGAGTTATTAAAATCTAACAATTCATGATAGCAACTTTGAACCAACGGTTAAGATCCTTCTAGTTCGAATCAAGAGTCAATATTTGGCACTAGTAAAGACAACATGTCTCTCTTTCAACCCCTATAAATAGGTGTGCATTACAAGCTTTGAGCATCAAGAAATCGGAGGTCAAAGTTATGAAAAAATCAGCCTTCTCCCTAGTTTCCTATTTTCTTTTCTCAACTGGTTTTCTCATACTTCCTCCGTCACGCCTCAGCCACCACCAACCAGACCTTGGTATTCCCTACACCACCAGGAATGCCGCCAGCAACCGTCTACCTCTGGCCAGGAAAGGTCTCTCCTCCTTCTCCTCATGTCCCCCCCTTCTCGTGGTGGGCATTGCAAGATTTTGCATGCAATGGCTAAATGATTAACATGGTCGTTGGGCCGGGCCAGCAACCATGTGAGCCTGAGTCGAACCTGTAGCGACCTAACCCAATGTAAAAAGAGAGAAAGGCTAGGTTTGTTGGGCCGCAGCCGACCCAACCCAACTCAGCTAGGCCAAACCCATCCCACTATATTTAATAATAATATAATAATATTAAAAAAAGATAAAAAAATTTCATGTTTTCCAAAGGGCATTTTAAAAATATTTGTTGGATCCTCACATGTTTTTTTCAACTATTTTGCATAATATTAGGCAGTATATTTACACTGTAAGATACAGATCCAGTATTAAAATACTTGATTTTCTCCTAAACTTTTCTAAAAATTTTAAAATTGAAAAAAGATTAAATTAATTTCCTCTTCAAAAAAAAAAAACAAAAAAAGTGTTTTGTTTTCGTGCATACGGTCAAATCCTAAAATTTTTCCAACCATATTTTCATAAAAAACAAATTACATATTTCTCATGTTTTAAAATGCAAAATGAATATCATAACTAGTTTATATTATACATTAGGGTTTGTCCAAAAAAAAAACTATAACAATTATTTTGTTTGAAATGTCATGAATTAGTTATATTTAGGAAATAAATACAATGCTAAAATTTGGACTTTATAATAGTTAAGCTCTAATCCAATAAGGTAGAGACTTCCTCATGAAAAAAAATTCTAATTTGGACCTTAGAAAAAAACCAACGGATAAAAATATGACCTAGAAAAATAATTAAACAACAATTAAACATATCTTAGATAGGGTGCACTAGGGATGATGCATCTTCCCTTTGCACAATCAATCATTTACTTAGATTCTCGCAGACCATAGATTTTTCAGTAATTATAATACTAGGTGATGACTCTTAAATCTTATAATCATAACCTAATGATTATACCTATACCTCTTTTCAACACACACTCTCAGGAGGCAGACCCGTTGTCACAACAGATAAATCTTTTTCTTTGCAATTCTTTATAATTGAGTTTCATTATAATAGTTTCAATATCTCAAATCAGGTAATTATTCTGTCTATCTTTTATTAATTAAATTTGATTTTAGCTTATTTGAGGTTGTTCTTTCTTAGGTGTTGGTTTTAAAATTCTTAGCCTCTAAGTTCACATGATTGAGCTTGATATGCTAGCATAATCCTTAGGCGCGCTGTCCCCTCTTTTTTTTTTACTGTAATCTGTGGGATCAAATATTACGAGGTTAAAAGCTAAAAAAAAAAAGAGAGAAAAATTCAGACTTATTTATAATTGGATAAAACTACTGAATTCCATGTTGACACATTTTAAATAAGCATTTAAGGAATTTAACTTTTATAGAGAATAAAATATGGTAATTACTCCACGTATAAAGCCCTTGATTATATCTAAAATTTACCATATCCCTTTTATATTTCGCTTATATAGTTTCTTATCACTACAGAGTGTTTCTTTGCTTGGAATCTATTTCACGCTTAATAATAAAATATATTAGATCTTTTTTTTTTATTTACGTGGGTGTCCGGGCCAGCTTGCGAGTACTACGACTAATCCCACGGCCCACTAAACACCCTGCAAACCTAGTGGGCATGTAAGGCACCGCGGGGTGACAGGCGTGCACATGAGGACTCGAAACCAGGAGGAGACAAGCCCCTCCTACCGCCAGGCCAAGACCCTCGGTGCAATATATAATAAATCTTTGTCCACGGTATAGGTTAACATTAGAGTACATTAAAATTATTTTATTTTTATGTTTTAAAAATATGTAAAAAAATTAATTTTTTTTAATTTTTTTATTTTAAATTAATGTTTTTTAGTGTTTTTAAATTATTTTGATATATTAATGTTAAAAATAATTTATAAAAACTAAATAAATATTATTTTAATATATTAAAAAAAAACAAGTTTTAACATACTCCTACACACCCTCATTAAGGTGTGTTTGATATTGCGGTAGTTGTTGTGGTTGTAGTTTGAAAAAAGTTGTTTTATAAAAAGTACTTTTAGTTGAGGTTGATTTGAAAAAATAGATGTTTGGTTAAAACTGTGATTGAAATTAAATTTGAAAAAAAAATAGTTTAATGTGTTTGGTTAAGAATGCTTTTGAAATTGAGGTTATAAAATAATTTTAAAAAATATATATTAATATTGATGATTTTAAATTTAAATATTGTAAAATTAATTACTCCTATTACATCATAAAATAAAAAATACTTTATATAAAATATTTTTTATTATTTCATTAAACTATTTATAATTCCATTACGTATAAAATTCATCTGATAAGAACTACAGTTTTCATAAATTTTTGAGCATAAATAAAATATCATCAGGTATAAAATTGATATTACAGTGCAAGTGAATTTAATTCACTCTATACTAGTTTTTCAGGAAAAAAAATATTGTTCACATCACAGTGCAAGTGAATTTAATTCACTTTAAACTAGTATTTTTTTAAAAAAATATGTTAAAAAATTTAACACACTGAAAAAAAAAATAAACAATGCAAGAGAATTGCACTGTTCACGTGAACAATGCAAAACAGTGCAAGTGAATTGCACTGTTCACATGATGAACAGTGTATTAGTGTACATTGTTCATGCTAATTGCACTGTTCGGTGAACAGTGCCATTAGCATGCACAGTCCGTGAGAAATACGAATTCACCTTCTAAATAATAGTAGCACGCGACTCCCGCCACCTATAAAAGGCCATAAATTCTGTCACCCCCGCCAATTTTGACAATTCTATGCTTCCATTCCAATGTGTGTTTGTGTGTGTATTTGCAGGGAAACCAAGCACAAAACGACATAATGGAAAAGAAAAACTTGGACGCAAGGCATTAACAAAGATTAGTGAACAAAAAAAATCCTGAAAGCCTAAAAAACCAATAACCAAATCAAGACTCCAATAATGGAAGAACATACCAAAATCAACACCTACCAAAATAACAAACTAAAACAAGAAATCGGTAAAAAAGAAGAAGCCAAAATCAATAGTCAGCAAATGGGATAACATTAATCAAAAACCCAGAAAATATGAGAAAGCAAACATAAAGAAATGAAATAGAAAACAAAAACTTGCATGCAAGGTATTAATAGAGATTAGAAAAAAGGGGAGCAATTCCTCTCTCACACACATTACATAAAACTTACATGCAAGAACAAAGAAGATATATGGACAACAGCCATCCAACTCACATAATAACATGGCACTCAAAGAGCAACCAAAAAGACAATGGCTGAAGAAAAAAGTCATGATTGCAAAATAAAAGTAAAGAACTAAAAATAGAAACAGAACAATAGTAAAACAGAATGGGATCCTGCAAAAGAAGGGTGGGAAAAAAGGATGAGTCCATAGATGTAAAATATCACTAAAAACAGGAAACCAAAAAAAAAAAAGGAGAAAAAACCCAAAGGCAAACCAAATTTCTCAAGCAAGCACAACAAACGAATAATTTTCAAAGAAAGGTAGCAAAAACAAAGGACATCAACCTGAAATCAAATTGAAAACTTAGAAAATTCATCTGCAGCAACATAATAATTGCCAAGCGAAACAGAAACAACCTAAACAAAAGAGAAACAACATCAGCTCACCTATCTTATGGAGAGCCAAGTACATAAGCTGACATTGAAGTAAAAAATAATAACATCAAAACAATTTAAGACGACCTCACCCTGCAAGAAAACGGATGCAAGAGGCAACGATTGAGCAGGGCGAATCCCTTACCTGGAGTCAAAATACGTTGCGATCTAGCCTCTCTTGGCGCACGTACCTAATAGATAGAGATAAAGCTAAGTAGTTAACTGACGTGCTTACAGTCCAACAAGTCTCCTATTTCCGAGTGAATTAGCAACAACACGACCTGCGACCTGTTATTTAACGACATATATAAGACTTTTGTCGCCTAATCTTCCTTTCACCTCTAACTATGAGCTCCCATGTCGGTCATTCCAGGAACTGCACGTCACTGAAGTGAGAGTGATGAAATAAAAAGGTTGGAGCTCAATCCTAAGGGTTGGTCGGCTGGCTTGTCATCCCGTGAATCGGGCTAGACGAGTGGATCTAGCCATAACTTTTATTGCTTGCGTATCGTACCCGATCCCTCCTTCAATCATCTCTATTCCCTAAAGACAGCCGCTTGAAAGAGTAGAAGTCAGCCAGTCTGTAGTCATAGGGCAGCCAAACTTTCAGGCTAGAGAGGTATGGAATGAGATAGCCAGAGAAAGTCTTTCCAGTCCTACAGCTTGAGCAGTAAGTGGTATTTACTGATTTATACACGTGAGCGATCGAAAGTCAACATGGTTGGTCACTGGGTGGATTCAGAAATTTTTTTTATCCTGTGCTATGATATAGATATATATAAATTATTTTTTAAGATTAATTATTTACTCGAATATATAAATTTGTCAAGTTAACAATAAAGTTTTAATTCAAATACATAACATAAAATATATAAAAAATAAAACTTAAAGTACATAAAATTAAAAATAAAGATAAAAATAAATTATATTATCAAAGCTGCACCCTTCGATGTTATGTAGAATAGAATTCATCTATGATCGAATCCGAATCAATATCTTCAACAAGCTCTCATTCAATGTAAATCATCATAGAATCTGCTAAGAATTCTTCTTTCATTTTATTATGAAGCACAATCTTAACATGTTTCATAGCTGAAAATATCCGCTCTGTAGTGGCAGTGGAAACAGGCAAAGTCAAAACAAGATGAATCAACCTGTCAATCAAATGATAGTGCTGCGACTTATTTGTTTCAGCTAATCCTCGACATAATTCAGAAATGGTAGACATATTCTGAAAGCTCTCATGATGAATCACTTCCATCTAATAATGCTTTAGTTAAGATCTCAAATAATACATCTCTTATTCATTGAAATCTTCATGATAAAATTTCTCAGCAAGCTTGTAAATAGCATCAACTTTAAATGATTTAAAGTTGTCTTTAGGTTCTAAAGCAGAGCTAAGTACAAGAAGTTCCACTGTCTCATCACTGAATCTAGAATTTAATTCTTCCAACTGAAAATTTATTGTTGAGTTAAATATATCATAATGATAATGCTGGTAAACTATCACTAAACCTTGTTGTTGACATGAACGACCTGTAACCTTTTTATACGAAGCATTCATATGTGGTATGTCAATCTCATATTTTGTGCAAACAAATTGCACATTTGCAAGGAAAAGATCAAATTCGGCATCTCTCAAAGTTTGAAGCAATGCTTTAGTAGTTGATACAAGATCCATTGCATTTAAGATGTCAAGAGATTTTTGCTGCAAAGCTCGACAAAGTAAATCAGTAATCCCCATTATTTTATGCATCAAATATAAGATGAATATAAATTCAAAATATTTCATCACAATCAAACAACCACCAATTTCTCCACGTATAGAATTAGAAGATCCTTCTTGAACCATACTTTCAAGCATAGTAATAGTTGCACCATACATATCTATTAAGCTGCAAATAGAATCAAAATGAGAGCTCCAGCGAGTTGTTCCACTTCGATGTAAATTACCAATTTGATTAGCCCCTCTACCAATCTCACGTTCTCCAGTAGCTACCATATGTGCAATTTCTATAGCCAGAGCATAATGTAACTCGGTATGACGTTTGGGAGAAGCACAAATAAGGTTGATAATGGTTGTCAATTTTGAGAAAAATAACCAAATAGAAATCTCATTTCTAGCTGCTGCAACTAATGCCAGTTGTAGTCGGTGTGCAAAACATTGTACATAATATGCATAAGGACAATGTTTGAGAAATAGAGCTTGTAGTCCATTCCATGCGCCATACATATTGCTAGCACCATCATACCCTTGACCTCGCATATTGAAAATATGCAAGTTATATCTAGTGAGCACATCACAAATTTCTTTTTTAAGTGTTGAAGAAGTAGTATCTGAAACATGCACAATACTAAAAAAATGCTCTTGTACAAAACCCTGAATGTCAACAAATCTCAAAACAATAACCATTTATTCTTTATTTGATGCATCTTTAGCTTCGTCAACCAAAATACAAAACTTTGCATCTCTAACTTCTTCACAAATCTTTTTCCTCACTTTGTTCGCAAGAATATGCAAAATCTCTTTTTGAATAGTCGGCAAGGTATACTTTGCATTTTTCGGAGCTTTTTCTAAGACAACATTATCAATGTCAACATTCAGTCTCCTCATAAGTCTTATCATCTCCAAAAAATTACCTTGATTATTAGAAGCCGAAAAATTACCTTGATTATTAGAAGCTGAGATTCATCATGACCTCTAAATGCACATGCTTGTAAGTTAAGTCATCGAACACTTTCAATTGTTGTCATAAGTCTCAACCAATTTTTCTGAACTTTTTCTACAGTTTGTACATTCAACACTTTATCAATATGTCTTCTTACTTTCATTAATTCTTCAGCAGATTTCACAGCATTATTATGTGGTGAAGTGGGACTTCCCACATGTATCAAAAGTGCACATCTAACCCTATCATTAACCCTCTTCCATCTTCTAAAGCCTTCGGTGGTGAATGTGAGATGACGAGGCACTTTGTTTTCAAAGATAAAGCATGCAAAACAAAATGCTACATCCTTTGATAGAGAGTACTCTAACCAAGGAAATTGATCAAACCATGTACTGAAATCGATGATATTGTCTCCCTGATTCAGTCCTTGGATACTCTGCTAACTCAGGTTGATATGGACCCATTTTGATATAAGCTCTTCGAATTTCATCTTGTTGATTAATAGGATGTCTCCACTCTGGAATTCGTAACCCAGGATCTCGTTCAAGAGTATTAACATCAATTTCAACTCTTTGAGATTGGAAAGGGGTTGTTCACTACGATTTGACACATCAACATTAGAAGGAGAATGTCCTTTACTGGTTGATGTTTGTTCATTTGGTTTAAAGAATGAAAACATAGTTTTTCCTCTCTTGCTTCCTTGATTTTCCATTATAATTTATAACCTATTCAAGTAAAAAAAGGATTAGGGAAATCAGGTGTAAGATGAAAAGATACTAATGCCATAATAGAATATTCATAAAATGCAGAATATACAAGGATAAACTAGTAATGCAAACTACTAGGAGATTTGGAGAACTTAACTTTAAAATAACCAGTAAATTATTACTACTAGACTACTAGTGTGTTAGCATGCATCCATTTCTAGGGTACAGTCTACTGTTTACTTCACTAACAATCTATTGTAATGAATGTGAAACACTGAATTCAAAATGAAAAGTCATGGCTTGTAAATTCTTACCTGATGATTTTACACTCTTACGGCTCTCTGTATAGATTCTTCTTCAAAATCCAAGCTAAAATTGTACATTGTTGAGAAGAAAAATAGCTAAAACCCCAAATTATTTAAAAGACATGTGAATCAATTAATTATTTATATTTAGATAGATTTGCTGTAAAATATAACTAATTAATTAGTACTGAAAGAGAAGTTGGGTGGCTAATTAGAAAGTAAAGTGGTGGCTAATGGCTAGTAATTAATTTGTATTGCAAAGAAAAGTGGGACACTAGGTTTGTTTTGTTGTAAAAGATGCGGAAACTGGGATATAGGCTTGCTGTAAAAGATAGGGAAAGTGGGACAAGATTTGCTGTGTAAAAATTGAAGGGAAAGTGGGTCATTAATTTTTTTTTTAACCTGGGCTACAGCCTTTCTTAGCCTTGTAAAAGGCTCCGCCCCTGGTTGGGCAAACATGAGGAGATTGAGTTTAAAAATTACAGGGGAGGGTGATTATAGTTGTTTTTTAAAGTATTTTTTATTTAAAAATATATTAAAATAATATTTTTTTTATTTTAAAAAAATTATTTTTGATATCAGTGCATCAAAATGATTTAAAAACACCAAAAAAAATATTAATTTAAAGTAAAGAAAAAACTTTCAAATTTTTTCAAAAATATTTTTAAAATCCAAAAATAAATATGACTAATTCTAAATAATACTATTATCACGAGTCAAGTAGTAGCAGACGAGGAAATGAATATTAAGTGGATGAGATAAAGATGTTTATTGAGGAGTAGGCTTACCCCTACGGAGGAGAAAGACCAGTAAGGAGCACTTTCAGAACCGTTATATGTATAACAAGTCCTAGGAAAATGAGGTGATGCAAGCGAAAGTTTAAAATAATAATAAATAAATAATACATGGATTTTAATGAGTAAAAAAGACTACAAATATAAACCCTAAATTCACAGTTTTTTTTCTCTTTAATAATAATCCTTCAGAAGATTTACAAAGTCTTAAATAGGTCAAAAACCCTACCTTAACTATAAAATAAAATAAAAATCTTAAATTACAAAGGAAAGAAGAATGAAATCTAAAAATAATAAGAAAAATCACAAAAACTGTCAAAACCAGGGACCCGAAGCGAGATTTTGAAAATCTAAAGATCTGATGGTCGGAGTAAAGATTTCATGCTATTCTAAAAAAACAGCCTCCAGAAATTCCTGTAAAAATTTAAGCACGATTCAACGATCAAATCAAAAGTTATGGCCCTTTTGAACCATTATTCTAGTCTGGCTCGACCAGACCTCCTCTTGAACCTAGACCTGTCTTACTGGTCCATAAATTCATCTATCTGGAGCATATGCTCATTTAATTATGTTAGACCTACATCTAGTTGTTCAGAATCACCCATTATCACAAATCTAACTACATCAATAGGTCATTCTGGTATGGGACATGCGAAGCGATCAGCTGGTTGGTGATTCTATACATTTTATGGAGTAAAGAAAGTTAGTTGATTCAATTCCTGAGGTTCTTTCTTCGCAAGAGTCAATGTTAGTAATGCAATATTGGATTAAATACACTTTCATTCTCGAAGGGAGGCCCCGTATGAGTAGAGGTGCGCATACAAACGAATAGAAAAGTAGTTTTTATCCATGATAAGCATATAAAGTATCGAGCAGTCCCCGAAGAGTAGGCTTCCCGATGCAAAACTCTATTCCTTTTACACTTGAATTAGAGAATTGATTATGCCGAGAGAAAATAGAATTTGAGGAGATTACTTATTATTTAGGTCATTCCCTCACCCTTCTATTATGGCTATTCAAATCTTTTATTTCCTCCCTTGGTTGATTCAATCCCGAGACTAACCAGTTGAGTCACTTCATTTACCCTAATTGCTATTGATTTGCCAATTTTGCTTACTATTTTTTGACCCGTTGTCATCAAGAAGCTTCACTTCTCTTTTTACTATTTGAATCCTATAAGTATGGCTCAAACCGTAATATTTCAAAGCTAAATAGCTTGAACTATACTGAAAGGACCCTTTATCTGCCTCTTCCACCCATTATTGGTATTATGGAATGTGTTGTAAAATAAAAACATATTATGTGTCCTATTATATAGCTTTATCATGTGTAATAGGTTACATTATAATATATATACAATGCCTTACTTATATAAATAGTAGAGGAGCTGCCCTGATTAAAATACTCACCAAATTATTACAAATCTCTGCTTTAACTTCGTATCAGAGCCTCTCTACCTTAAATAGGTTCTTCTACTCTATGCTGCAGATTCTTCTCATTACCGCCATCCCTGCTCTTCTATTTTTTATGATGCAAATCTTTCTCTCTGCTACTTGCCTGCCCTTCTCTCTCTGCTGCACATAATTTTTTTGTTTGCCGGACTTGTTTAGCCAACCTCTCCTCTCTGTCAAAGGCGTTCTCCATCAAGACAAGCTCCTCTCTTTGTAGGTCTTCTTTAATCGGCTATTCCTACTCTTTTCTGTCACTATTGTTGTCATGGATCACACGGCTAGTGCTGCTGCTAGCATTAATGGCAGCTCTTCTCCTTCAAATTCTTTCTCCCTAGTTCTTGGACTCACAACAGCAACGAACACAGCCATAGCTCCATCTGCTGCGACAGCAACCCTTATTCGCCTCTCTAACACCCAGTAGGCTATCAATCTTAAACTTACTAACACCAATTATCTATTTTGGCATATGTAGATGAAGTCGTATCTGCTTGGTTAAGGAGTCTTCTTGTTTGTTGACAACTTAACTTCATGCCCCTCTCCGCATGATCTATCTTGTACGGTTTCTACCGCCTCTGCTACCTTCAATTCTGGCCCTTCCCAAGCGTTTCTGACTTGGAAACAGCAAGACCAACTCATCCTTAGTGCTCTATTATCCTCTCTTTTAGTTGATGTTCTTCATTTCATGGTTGATTGCCTGACTTCTGCTAGTGTTTGGAGCACTCTTGAACATGCTCTCGCCTTCCCATCCAACTCTCGGATCTTGCAATTGCATGGCTCTCTTTAGGATCTTCGATAAGGTGATGATATCGTTACTCTCTACTTGCAATGCGCTAAAGGTTTGTTTGATGAATTAGTTGCGGCTGGCAGACCTATTCTCTCACTGATTTCAACTTATATATGTTTCGGGGACTTCATGGTGAATTTCATGATTTGGTTACGAGTCTGACAAATAAAGTTGACCTTCTTTCATACTATGAGTTTCATAGTCACCTGTCTACTCATGAATTCATCCATTGCAGCTCGCTTCCATCTATTCTGCCTATTGCACCCCTACTGCCCATACTTGTGCAGCCTCCCTCAGTCTATGCTGCCCAGCGTGGTTTTTCTAGGTCTAATGGTAGTGGTTTCATGGCTCATCGGGGCAGAGGTAGAAGGGGGGCTGGTGGCATCCTCGCAGCAACTTTCTTCAGTCCAACGATCAGTCTTTTCGTGGTACTGGTGGTGGTTCTCCTTGGCCGCAAACTCACTGTCATAATGAACAGTGGCAGCAACACCATCAATGGTCTGCAGCACCAAACCAGTGGCCACGACAGCAGATAAAATGTTACCTCTACCACATCTATGGACATTCCACATAGCAGTGTTCCTAGCTTGCCCATCATGGTAATCAAGCCTCGGCCAACCTTTCCTTTAGTGTTGTGTCAATAGAAGATTCTGCCACTTGGTTTCCTAACATAGGTGCGAATCACCATGTTACTCCAGATATTACAGTATGACATGCAGAACCCTATCTCAGTAATGATGAATTGCATGTTGGTGATGGTAAGGGACTTCTTATACCTAACACCACCCAAAATATCTTGCATACACCAAAACACACCTTCACCTTATCCAACATATTACATGTTCCACATTTAAAAAAAAATTATTTGTTCAATAATTTTGTCGTGAAAATTTTGTCTTTTTTGAATTTCACTCTTCTATTTTCTATGTCAAGGATCTCACCACCAAAGAAATTCTCCTTTCTGGTCAAATTAAAGATGGCCTTTATGTCCTTTCCGCGTCTTCTGCCACAGCCCTACCGCAAACGTTTTTGTCCACTAACATGCCCGTTTTTTCCGATATTTGGGATCGTTGACTTGGTCATCCTAGTTCACTCATTTTGGGTCTCTTAGCATCAAATAAAAAGGTTGTTTATACCTCTCGTCCTCTTAATTTTCAATGTCAAGCTTGTTTGTTAGGAAAAACCTCTCGTTTGTCTTTAGGACCTACGGGTCATAAAACTTTTGCTGCTCTAGAACTTATTTTTAGTGATGTTTGGAGCCCTACTCCTATGCTATCTTCTGATGGTTTTTGATACTTTGTCATATTTGTGGATGCGCATACCAAATTCATTTTGTTTTATCCTATTGTCCTAAAATCAGATGTATTCAATGTGTTTAATTTCAAGTACTTGTTGAACGTCTGTTCTCTTGAAAAATCAAATCTGTTCAAACTGACTGAGGTGACGAATATCGCAAATTATATTCCTTTTTTAAAACCATCGATATTCACCATTGTCTCATATGTCCACATACGCATGAACAAAACAGTATTGTTGAGCGTCGTCATTGTCATATTGTTGAAACTGGTCTTACTCTACTTGGTCAGTGTAAGGCACCTCTAAAATTCTAGAATTATGATTTTGAAACCTCAGTTTACCTTATTAATCATATGCCAACAACGGTTTTGAGCAACAAATCTCCCTTTGAATGTTTGTTTCATCAAATGCCTAATTATGGCTTTTTTACGGACTTTTGGTTGTCTCTGTTTTCCTCTACTTCGTCCTTACAATGCTCATAAGTTAGACTATCGCTCCACTCCATGTGTGTTTTTAGGTTATAGTTCCTCTTATTTAGGCTATCATTATCTTAATTTGTCATCTCATCGCATCTATATTTTTCATCACGTTCACTTTCATGAATAGATTTTTCCATTTTTTGTGCCTGCCCTTCCATCTACATTTGTCCTCCCTCAACCCTTCTTTCCATCTGCTACTATCTCCAGTCTGCCCTTCTTCACCGTCTTTCCAATTGATTACTCAGAAACCTTAAGTTTTGTTGTTAAACCAACTACTGTTTGGTTAGTCCTTACGATTACAGTCTCTAAAGATTGGAAGATTCGGCAACTTGATGTTTATAATGCTTTCCTTAATGGTTCACTTTGCGAGGTTGTTTACATGAAACAACTCCTAGGTTTTGTCAACCCTACCTTGCCTACTCATGTATGTTGCCTTCACAAGTCTCTCTATGGCTTAAAACAAGCACCACGAGCCTGGTACATGCGAATGAGTGATTTCCTCCTGTCTATTGGTTTTCGGGCTTCAAAGTTTGATACCTCTCTATTTATTCTGAATGTGAATCATGATATATGTTACTTACTTATCTATGTGGATGACATCTTACTTACCGATAACAACTCTAACTTGATTCAACATCTTATTACCTTATTGAGTTCGGAGTTTAAATTTCGTGATTTGGGTGATGCTCATTATTTTTTGGGGATTGAAGTCGCGCCGACCAGTATGGGTCTCGTGCTTAATCAACACAAGTATGCTCTTGATATTCTAAGTCATGTGGGTATGCATCATATAAACCCGTTGACACATCAGTTTCTGTTTCTAAAATTGATCTGTAGTCTACTAAGTTGTTTTTGGATCCCACTCGCTTCCGCTAAATTATTGGTGCTCTTCAGTTTCTCACCTTTACTAGACCAGACATTTTTTCTGTTGTGAACAAGGTATGTAAGTTTATGCATACTCCTACCGAAAGCTATTAGGCTACCATTAAACGCATACTACGATACTTGAAAGGTACGTCCTCCTTTACTCTCCACCTTACTAGTGACTCTTCCTTGTCTATACATGGTTTTACTGATGCTGATTGGGCTATAAGTATTCATAATCGTAAATCCATGGGTGGATACATTATCTTTCTTGGCAACATTCCTATTTCATGGAAATCTAGCAAGAAATGCACTATTGCTCGCTCCTCTACTGAAGCAGAGTATAAGGCCTTAGTTGATGGTACTGCTGAGGTTCTTTGGCTTCGTTATCTTTTTTCAGATATGTGTTTCCCTCCTAGTTCTGATACCACTATTTGGTGTGATAATTTGGGTGCTACTTATCTATCTGTTAATCCGATCTTTCATGCTCATACAAAGCATGTTGAGGCCGATTATCACTTTATTCATGATCGAGTAACTAAAAAGGAGATTCAGATTCGCTTCATCTCATCTAGAGATCAATTAGCCAATGTGCTTACAAAGGCCCTTGCTTCCTCAGTTTTTGCTTCTCTACGTTCCAAGCTTCACATAGATAACTCACCCTCAGTTTGAGGAGATGTATTATGGAATGTGTTGTAAAATAGAAAAATATTATGTTTCCTCTTATATAGCTTTATATATTTCGTTTTGTATAGCTTTATCATGTGTAATAGGTTACACCATAATATATGTACAATGCCCTACTTAGCTAAATAATAGAAAAGTTGTCCTGAATAAGACATTCACTAAATTATTACAAATGTGTGCTTTAACTACTGGCTAACCAGCTTACTCCATTCTCCCCCCTTGAGGGTAATCCGTTCACTCGGACCAAAGGAAGCAGATCTATATATTTATCAACTTGCTAGATCATCAGAGCTCATAAGGCTCGGAAGCAGCTATCTGGCCCCAGGGGGTGGAATACTAGTAATGAGAGCTTAAAAGCATATATTTATGCTATGACTATCTTGTTACTACATAAAAAGAGAGTGAGGAGTCGAGTATATACATCTTCGATATACCAAGTTTTCATTGCATACCCAGAGATATTATTACAACTTTCCTATTTCTTTTGTATCTGTTGTTGGTTAATATAATAATATCTCTGTAGACACAATTTTGAGCAATTTTTTTGTTTCTACAATCTCAAACAAAAGTACTAAACGAAACGACCTTCACTTTCCATAACCAAATTGAAAGAAAGTCAATCAATTCGTGTTATGATTCTCTATTTTGTACTCTTTGAAGCTGAGAAATGAGAACAACAGCTAAAGCCATTAATTAGAGAAGCAAACTTATTGAGCTGTCTTATTTACTATTTGCTTTAGGCATTCAAGCCTCATTTATAATCTATAGAGGGTGAAAACTCCAAAACTAGGGGTCTTCGAGACTCTAAGCCAGCTAATTCCTAACAAGATACGAGGGAAGCAGTTTTTCGGTAAACTCTTCTAGGGTTAGAATGCAAAATTCCATTACCTTAACCACATGTCAAATGAGTGGAAGAAAGAAAGCAAATCCAAGATGTGGTGCACCATCCTCTGTTTCTGTGGATCCTTTTTGTTTGAATAGCTTGAGACAAGATTGACACTATGAATTCAACCATGAAAATGAAAGGAGCCTTTCCAAAGCTCTGGCACATGCAATTGAACCAAGACAGGAATGAGCGTCTTTCTTCACTGAAAAAGGTGATTACGACGTGTGGTCTATTCCAATAGTGGGTATACGGAGTGGCTATTATGCCTATTTAAATCTTTTGATTGTGATAGGATTCCATTTCCTCTTATTAAAGTAAAGTTCCACCTGAGCCCTAAATAATAACAAATTTGCTTTTGAGGGAATGCCCTAAAAAACTTTCTTGAGGCTTAGGTAGGTTTGTGCTCGCTGAAGTTACCTTAGGTACCCTAATATCAACACCCCTGATCCGCAATAAGACCTTTAACTGTGATTCCACTTCCTGAAAGAAAAGACAGAACTCTTCCTTAATATACATCATTCTCAATGGCACATCCGCTTGAAGTCGAAAATATTTACTTGAATCTCTCAACAGTGGATGATTTTGTCTAGAGTAGCTACTTCCATAACATAAGAGAAGGCACAATAGCCAGTCAGGGCAGAGGAATCCATTTTTATTAGATATGCGTCAAAGGACTACAGGAAGATGTTCGCAAGCACAGAGGCTTTGGAATTTACAAGGCCTTTCGGATCTTTGACTATTTCCCGAGGCGGAGCTCCCTGATAAATTTCATGTGCTAGAATTTTGTATGAAGGGACCACAGATCCTTGGTTGGTGGGGGCAAAAGGCTTTTATTTTATATAGAAGAGGGCAGTCATCGGGCCTTCTTTCTTTGATTTGAGGATAGATGCAATGTTGCTCTTTCGCCTCATCCGTTAACTTACATTAAGTGATTTCACTGTCAGTAGCAGATGGATGGAGAGATCAAACTGTTAGTTATGCCATTAGAAGCCCTTTCCCACTAAGGGAGAACAGTCAGTCAGAAGAAAAAGGTAGACTTGACGCCAAGTATCTATTTTGATTGAATCCGTGATAACTGCTGTCATCAAGTATGAAAAACCTCCACTTCACTGTCAAAAGCTCCTTGTATATAAGTTGTTCTCTATCGCTATCATTTGAGAGACTCCCTATTAAGGATGTATTAATTATTTTGAAAAACTAGTCATTAAAAAGTTATATTAAACTATTAATGATTTAAAAAAATAATAATAATGTGGAAGAAAAGAAAAATTTATCCTAGAATCTTTTATCTTCATTTTTCCTTGTGGGTTAGTGGTAAAGTGTTTAAGTTTGTGAATTTCATGCATGCTTAATGACATATAGATGAATTGTTTTGCATGGAAAAATGTTATGTAGAATTGTGTAGGAAGAATAAATTCTTGTATTGATGTTTAGATGATAGAATAGTGTTGATTTGCATGAGATATTATTTGGGTAATGAGTAATTGAGAGAAATTGTTAAAAGAATATGTTGAACCTTGATTAGAAATATTTAAATAGGATTGAGATGTTTATTTCATTACGATATGAATTAATAATTATGAAGATAAACACGTTGATTAGAATAGGAATTAGTGAACTTGAGACTTAAGTAAAAAAGAATTATTCAAATTATTAAGAGGATTATGAAGAAATATATTGATCAAAATTTTCAAATGCAAGTATAAAAGGTGAGAAATTGAAAAGGAATGAGGTCATTCCATTAAGAATGTGATCTCTTTGATTAAAAAAATGAGATATACACATCTAACATGAACTGAAGTTTTATTTTCATAAGTCGAGGAAATGAATTATATTAATTTAAGGAAAGAAATAATTATGAACATGCTAATTAAAGAATCTTAAATGGAGAGTATATTGATGAGATTAATTCAATTGAATAAGAAAGAAGAAGAGAAAAGAGCTTACCAGGAGACATTTCATGAATATAAAAATAAATTTGATTTAATGTCGTAGGAGAAATTATGGGAGGGTCACAAACAGTAGGAACAATGATGTGTCAAGCAACTTCAGGTAGATGAAAAATATTCACCTCAAATAAAGTTGTTTGAATATTTTTCTTTTAGGATATGGGTCATGAAGTTATTAAAATGTTTATTTTTATGTTATTTGTATTTACTTTGCAAGACAATCAACTAACTTAGTAAGTAAGATAATTGGTATTCGAAAGAGAATACGGTTGTTTATGATTAAAAAACAATCAAGAAGACCTTATTTAAAATTAATACCCATTAAAAGATGTTAAGAATTCTATGGGGTTCAGAAGGGAATACAGGATTGCATTGACTCCTGAAAATTTAGGAATGCCAGACTTGACAGTATCCATGAAAGGATACCGGTATTTTTATGGGATTCGGTAGGGAATACTTGATTGATTTGGCTTTTAAAAATGAGAATGTCAGACTTGAAATTATCCATGAGAGGATACTAATGTTTTTATGAAATTTAATAGAAAATACCAGATTGATTGGTTTTTGAAGATGAGAATGTCGGATTCAAGAGTATTGATCAGAAGATATTACAATACAATTCATATTGTATTCAGAAATAAAAATAATATTGATCGGACTTCAATATGAAAAGGTCAAATTAATAAGTATTCATGTGAGGATAACCAAATTTATTGGTAGTAAAGGAAACGTTGAACTTGTAGAGTTTTAATTTGAAAATCTTGGTTGATAAATACCTGGTTAAGATCATTATACCAAGAAAAGGAATATTCGGGAGGAATTATAAATGATTTGGCAATGAGACAAAATTATTGGTTTTAAATCGGTCATTGAATGGATATGGTGAATAAATATGTTATAATTATAAAATTATTTATTACATCTAAAAAGAGATTAGATTTAATAATAATAATAATGATAATAATAATAATAAATAAATAAATGCGTTAATGATTATATACTTAGTAAGATTTTAGGTTTATTACAGACCCATCAGGATTAATATCATGTTGTGCTCAAAACTTTTATATATATATATATATATATATATATATATATATATATATATATATATATATATATATTTTGTTGTAAATAGTTTTGTTTGGTAACGTTGTAATGAGAATGATTATATAATTAGCTTATCTTAACATTTTGAATGAAATGTGGAGTGTTTATGGTATATAATAATTAATTAGGATGTTGAAGGATTAATTAATAAATTATTAGCTTAAATATATTTTAAAACTGTGCTAAAAAAGACTTGTCTATGAAATAATAGATCATGTAATGTTGATCCTGAATGTAATAATTGTCTAGTAAAAAAAATAAGAATACATTTGAGCAAGTAGAGTAAAATAAATTGAAAGTATTGAAAGTTGAATGAGAAAATCTCCTGGATACACGTATGGAATCGATGATGGAAAAGTCTGTAATGTTTATATTATTGGGTATAAATTTATATTTAAGATGTGTGATTAAATTGATGTCGATATACTTGGAACGTCTGAAAACTATAAAGAAAATTTTATCAAAATTTCAATAAAAATTTAATATATATTATGAGATAATAATAATAATAAAAATTATACCTTTTATTATTTATGGGATTGAGTTTATGTTCTAAATAGTTGGTTCATTATATAAGATTATTAGATATGACATCATAGCATGAAATAATTTTATGACTTGATTGCGAAATTGATTTATGATGAAATGTTTCAGAATGGTGACCACTCGATAAGGAGCTCAAATGGATCCATCTATGGCACGGGAGAGGAATGCTAGTGCATGACCCGAGGTTGGTCTGGAAGAAGATCTGTTAGCATATACTGAATCCTATATATAAGCAGCATCCATTCAGCCTTGACGAGGGGAGCCATTTAGACACTGAGATGATTCTGCATCCCGATGGGAAGGGGTTATGCAATTTAAAGGACAAGACTTACCGAGACAGGGAGAGGAGCCTCCATCGGTAGCCCCTACAGCAGCACCGAGTGTGCACATAGAACTAGTGTATCCAGAGCAGATCGTGAAGGTTACAATGTTAGGCATGTCTAGTGCTACAACATCAGTGGCACTAACAACACCTACAGTTGCAGCGCCAACCCCTAGAGATAATGTTGTTGTTTTTGTCAGATGGCAAAAAGCATGAGATAATTGGGGTGTGAATGGTATTATTGTGAGCAGGATGCTGAGATTACAGGAAGATGGATTGTGAAGGTGGAGCGGACATTGAGGCACCAATTAATATATTAGTAAATTGTGTTGCTCAGTTGTTGTCGGGTAGTGCACTAACATGGTGGGAAGCAGTGAAGATAAGAAAAACTGTAGATGTGATGACTTCGGGAGATTTCAGGATGGAATTTGAAAACAAGTTTTATATTAGAAGACCGGAAAATAAAGGAACAAGAGTTCTTAGCACTGAGAAAAAAAAAATGTCGGTGATGGAGTATGAATGATGATTCCATGAACTTTTTATGTTTTCTCCCCTATATATACGCTTTGAGCAGCATATCGTTGATAGATTGAGAGATGGATTGAGACCTAATTTGAAACAAGCATTGATTGCTTTCCAGTTTAAAACTGTAAGGGAGCTAATTGAAGTGACTCGGGCTTTAGAAACATGTATAGCAGAAAATCAAGGCCGAAATGAATTTGAGAAAAGTAAGACTTCTGACTTCTCATCTGGCAGACCATCTCTGCCAAAGAAAGGTAAGACTGGACCATTATTTAAGAAAAAAAGAGGAGAATCTAACCAGGGTAGAGCTCCAGTTAGAGTATTCCAAACTAGAATTAATCCTAGTGGAGGGTTAACTGGACAGAGGACAGCTACATACCTTTAATGTGTGATGTGTGAGCGGAATCATCCAGGGGATTGTTCAGCCATACCCAATCGATGTTATATATGTAGACAGGAGGAGTACCGATGGAAGGAGTACCCATATCTAGATGCCCTTGTTATCATTATGGCGAGATTGGACATCGCCGGAAGGAATGTCCTTAGAGGACTGTTGAGCAGAATAAGAGCCATGGACAACCAACTCATAGTTAGCAACAATCGGTGACAGCAGATGGACCTAGATGACTAGCTCGATCAGGAGCTAGTGTTAACTGAGGCAGACTAAGAGTACAAGGAGAGAGGACTCAGGGTCGAGTCTTTCATATAACCTAAGAGGAGGTTCATGTAACCTAAGAGGAGGTTGTAACAGTCTGGCAGCGTCTAAAGAAGCAAGACCAAGTTGAAGCCGAGAAAAAAATGAAGGAGGCGTGTTGGAAAAGACTTACTTGCAGCAAAGAGATAAAGTGAGCACGTGTATAGTCAAGATTGGACAAGAAACACTTACGTGGAGGGCTGAGACGTGGAGGGCTGAGATGAAGAAGCTCTTGCGGCTGACAGCTGACAAGGGAGTAAGTTCAAAAGCAAACGGCACCATTTGGAAGAAGAAAAAGAGTCCAAATACAAAACAGATAAATAAAACAGTTGTCAATTCTATCTATTATTTTTAATTCTCAACTAACCAAGAATTACAATAAAAAAGGGAGGAAAGGGCAATAGATAGGTAAGAAATTGCTTTGAAGCAAATCTCATTCACCTAGGAGGCTCGGGTTACCTCGAAGCTGCCCAGAAATCTAGATTAGGGTTTATTAATTTTGCATTGTTCTTTCTATTCATTTTCTTTAAGATATTTATCTTCAATTTGTTATTTCAATTTTCCCTCAACTTTACCTGTAAACTCAGGTTAAAGAAAAGCTATAGTAAGAATTACAATATTTTTCCATTGAATTACCAAGACCATTACAGAGGTTCATGCTACTCTAGATGAGGTTCATGCTACTCTAGATGATGTAACATGTATACTACAATTAAATACTCATGATATCTGTTTTGATTGATTCTGGGGTTACCTATTCTTTTGTGTCCACAATAATTAGTAGGAAATTGAATAATATAATTAGAAAACTTAGAGAGGGGATTAGTGATAGCTATTTCAAGGAGTGAAAAATGAGGTAAAAGGGCATGAGACTCGAGTAGACTTATTGCCTTTATAGTTATAGGATTTTGATGTAATTCTTGGAATAGATTGGTTGAGTACCCACCAAGCCCACATGGATTGTTTTGCTATAACAATAAAGTCACAAACCATTGATGGAAATTGGGTACTTTTTAGAGGAGAAAAAAATATTATGTCGAATTGTTTAATCTTGGTTATAACTGCACATAAAAGGTTGAAAAAATGGTGTACATCCTATTTAGCCTATGATTCAAAGTCAGGAAAACGACAAATAGAATTGGTAATATTCCTATAGTTAAAGAATTTTCAGATGTATTCCCAAAAAAATTACTAGGGTTATATCCTGAAAAAATAAGTAGAGGTATCTATAGATATTATCCCTAGAACTATTTCTAATGCATAAGCCTCTTATAGAATGGCATCAATAAAATTAGCAAAATTAAAGATTTAGTAACAGAAATTATTAGATAAAATATTTGTAAGACCTAGCAATCATGTATGGGGGCTATAATATTATTTGTGAAGAAGAATGATGAAACTTTTTGACTTTGTATAGATTAAATAAGGTGATAATGAAGAATAAATATCCACTCCCGCGGATAAATGATATGTCTGATCAACTGAAGGAAGCTAAGATATTCTCAAAAATAGATTTAAGATCAAGGTATTATCAGCTAAGGATAAAGGAGTAGGAAGTACCAAAGACTACTTTTAGAACTCGATACAGGCATTATGAATTTCTAACGATGTCGTTCGGATTAACTAATGCTCCCGCCATATTTATGGGTTTGATGAATTGAATTTTTTAACCCTATTTGGATAAATATATGGTGATATTCATGGATGATATTTTGGTTTATTAAAGCTCTATTTTGGAGCATAAACAACACCTAAGAAATGTATTATAGACTTTGAAAAATCACCAACTTTATGCAAAAATGAATAAATGTGAGTTTTAGTTTAAAAAGGTGATATTTTTAAGACATGTTATTTCAGCAAAGGGTGTTATGGTAGATCCCAGGAAGGTGGAGGTTCTATTGAATTGAGATAGACCCTCAAATGTGATAGAAATTCAAAGTTACCTCGGTTTGGCTAGGTATTATAGGAGATTTATAGATGAATTTTCTCTTATTGCAACCCATTTGACATGGTTCACCCGAAAGAAAATGAATTTTGAATGGTAAAAAGAGTGTGAGGTAAGCTTCCAAGAGTTAAAGAAAAGACTTACAATAGCTCTTATTTTGACACTTCTGTCAGGAACAAAAGGATTTGTGATGTATAATGACACTTTAAAAAAAGAACTGGGGTGTGTTTTAATGCAACACAGACGAGTTATCGTGTATGCATTAACATAACTAAAATCATATGAAGTTAACTATCTGGTTTATGACCTTGAACTAGCAGTAGTAAAGTTTTTCTTGAGTTTGGAGACATTATATCATGTTGTGCTCAAATCTTTTATGCAGGTATTTTGTTGTAAATAGTTTTGTTTGGTAATGTTGTAATGAGAAGGATTATGTAATTAGCTTAATTTAATATTTTGTGTGAAATGTTGAATGTTTACGGTATGTAATAATTAATTAGGATGTTGAAGTATCAATTGGTAAATTATTAGCTTAAATACATTTTGAAACCTTAAGCTAAATATTGCTATCTATTTTAAAAACCCCATAAAAAAAGAGAAAAATATATAAAAAAATAATAATACACATGAAGAAAGTCTAAAAAAGACCGTCAAAGTTTGTTGGTGAAAGACCAAAACACCAAGTAAAAGTTAGTAGATCAAAACATACAAGATTGACAAAATTAGCAACCTAATTTTGATTGACAAAAGGCCTTGTTAGTGACAATGCTTTATTTGGGTGTTTAGGGACTCAATTGAAATTTTAGAAGGTTTAATTAAATTTACTAAGGACTTAATCGTAAGGGAAGTTAGCTTTTAGAGTCAATTTGGATGTTAATTGAAAGAAATCGAAGTTTGAGGACTGAAATTGGACTTTAAAAAGTTTAATTGGTCAAATCAGGAGCTTAATTGCATAAAATTCAAAGTTTGATGGGCGATTAAGGACTTAGGTGAACAATTCATAAACCAAGGATCAACTTGTAAATAGCGCACGACATCATGAACTGAAATCGGTGAAATCATGGGTCAAATCGAAGAAAAATAGAAATTTAATGGTCATCTAGGGATCCAATTGAACAAATCAGAGACTAAAGACCATTTTATAAAAGGCATTTAAATTTGAGGCTGGCAATTGAATCTAGCAGGGATGCAATTGCATGAAATTAGAAGAAAATTATGGGTAAAATTAAATGAAACTGGAAGAATAGGGTTTAAATTGAAGATTGCTAAATCCCAAATCAAAAACCTGAATTTGTAGGGTTTAGCTAAAACGGCGTCATTTAGGAAACTATCCATCTTTTTTTTTAGTTTTTGGCTGATCAAGTAGGTACTTTCAGGCGAATGAATGTGGTGTTTTTTATCACTCCAAAAGCTATAACCACCACCATTCAACTAAGAAAACCCCCTCTGTAACCCAATTTCTTTGAAATCAAACATTTACATCCTATATTCTCCATTGATATCCACAACATTTTGTCCCTAGTCAGCCATCACTATAGTTTTAGATGTTATACTAATCGAGTTGACACTTTCAAATGAAAGAATTTGGAGCTAAAGACCTTCAAATTAAGCAAGAGTGGATCTGATAGAAGTTTTGCACCCTCTCTACCAAGTTCAAGTGGTCTTAGGCAATGTTGACATCGGAGTTGCTCTAGTGAAGCCACAAAAGTGACCAATCCAATCAGCCTTGACTAGACATCCATTTTTAGAAAACCACTTTATTCTTTCATGTGTTCCCCTTTAAAAACCCCTAAAGGGTTCTTATCAAGGATTTAAAACCCTCATCTCAAGATTTAAATACCAAAAACATCTTACATTAGCCTCCAAGTTTGTTACAAAACCACCTAAACCTAAAACCATTGATTCTATGGTAAAACTAGCTTAGTTTTGTTTGTCATAACTCTAATAAACTTATTTAGAAGCTTTGAATCCGCATATAAAAGGAAAGGTAATCAAGAGAAAAGAGGGGGAGAAGAAAGTGAAAAGAAAGAGTGAAAAAGAAAGAAAGAAACTTTGGCTAAGGTGCAAGAAATCCAATCTAATAGGATTTCAAAGCTTTGGATCAAGTTTGGCCTTGGTGGATTTAAAGATAAAAATAAAAAAAAAAGCAGCAACACCAACCTACCTCCATTAAAGATTTCAAGCTTAGAAGATATACTTTTAAACTTTGAAGGTAGAGTTCATAAAGCCTGTTGGATCCAAAATCATTTTGTTTATAGTGTAGTGCAATATTTTTTAGTACATTGATGTGTTAGATATGAAAAGGTTGGTGTTCAACCATGATTTAGTTTCAATGTTTAATTTGGATAGAATTGTTATAATGTTGATTTTGTGGTATTGCGAATTGCTTTAACTTTTTTAAAATTATTTTTGATGGCATGAAAGGATGTTGAAGTTTTTTTATATATGTAAAATAAATTTTTTGGTTGATTTTAAGTAATATCCAAATAAATGTGTTGAAACATATAAGCTTTTTGGGTTTATAAGTTTGGTCATGGTCAAAATAAGTTTTAAGTGCTAGTTTTTTATTCAAATTTAATGGAAAAGAAAGCTATGATGATTTGGCAGTTTTGAACTTTGGATCATATGCATGTTCTTAATGATTTGGTGTTATTTATTGGTGTTTTTACTCAAATATGTTTGTGTATGATAATGTTGTTTGTTAAGGTTAAAAATAATGTGTTTAGTAGCTGAAAATAGGCATTTCTGGGTTTGGCAATAATTCATCTTTTATGGGCAAATTTGGGTTTCGTTATTCATGCTCTTCCTATGAATATCGTCATAGCTTAGTGTTTTGGACATGTTCTGACTCTTTTCCTTGCATGTTTACCTTCACACGACATTGTTAGCAAATAATCTAGGTTTTTTACATCAATAACATGTTTTAAGTGTTTTAATCTTAGAGTTTTGATTTCGCACCAAAACCCTCTTTGACAAAATTGTATTGATTTAATGATAATCAAAGCAAATGGATCCTTGATTCTTGTTCTATGCATAATTACAAACAAAATCTTGTCTTTTATTGTTCAAGATCTAGTTTGGTTTGAGAGTTGTGTTTGATGGGTTCTTAATGAATGTTCTTCATGTTCTTTGTTTTTCATGCATTTGATTCTTTTTGTTTGAAAGATTTTTAAGTTTTTATGTTTTGTTAAGGTTAATCTATTTTGGTTTCGAGTCTTTGTTTTGGTTTGTTTTCGGGTCAACCCGGTCAGGTTGATCTTGTATGTTATAATTGTCTAGTAAGTAAAAAAAACACATTTGATTTAAGCAAGTAGAGTAAAATGAATTGGAAGTATAGAAAGTTGAACAAACAAATCTCTTGGATATATGTATGGATGTTGGAAAGGTCTGGAATGTTTAGACCATTGGGTATAAATGTATATTTATGACTATTGTTGTGTGATTAAATTGATGTCAATACTTGGAACGTCTGAAATATAAACAAACTCTGCCAAATTTTTGGTAGAAATTTAATATTTATTATGAGATAATTAAAAAAAAGCATGCCTTCTATTATCCATGAGATTGAGTTTATGTTCCAAATAGGTGGTTCATTATTTAGGGTTATTACACGTGATCCAATTAATACAAAACAAAAGTTTACCATTATTTTAGCACCAATATAACCTTGTGCTACTTCTTAAATTCATGAATATTTATGAAGTTTTTCAAACTTTTTTTGAAGCAGCACTACTTTTTATATTCATATAGGTGAAATTTCATTCTCACATTGAGATTTCATTAAAAGTGTTGATTACTCATTCTCTTGTTTAATTCAAATACTAATTTTATAAATCTCGATTTTATACACAAATTAATATACACCTCTCTTACTAATAATTTGCTATTATCCATGAAATTCCTAACTAGCAAAAGTACTATTAAAAATTGTGTTCCTATTATTAGTAAGTTTAATTAAATGGTCTTAAAGCTATACTAGCAGAAGTACTTCTAACTAAATCTCTTGAGAGACCTTTAGTGAAAGGATCTACTAGATTATTGCAAGATCTAACATATAAAATGGTAATTATCTCATTATATTAATTGTCTTATATAATCATGTCTTAAGCTGATATATCTAGATTTTCCATTGCAAATTTTACTAAATGCCTTAAACATGGTTACTTGATTATCATAGTGTAAGAAGATAGACGGCATCGGTTGTTGCCCTAATATAATGTTCAATAACATATTTCTTAATCATTTTGTCTCATTATCATGACTGCTAGAGCTATAAACTCGTGTTCCATTATAGAATAAGTTATACATGTTTGTTTCTTTTAGGCCCAAGAAATAACACCACCTCCTAAAATAAATACTCGTCTAGGGGTTAACTTATTAACGCTTGCATTAGTTATCCAACAAGCATCGGCATAACCTTTAAGTACAACTAAAAAAATATTATAAAATAATTCAAAATTAATAGTTCTTTTCAAGTAACCAAGTACTCTTGTAATTGCTTTTCCATGATTTATACTAATATTACTTACGTATCTAGACAAGTTGCACACTGTGAAAGCAACATCTGATCTAGTGCAATACATGACATACATTAAGCTATCAATTACACTAACATATTTTAATTTGAGTAATTGACCTACCTGTATTTTCTGTCAACTTAAGGAAACATCAAACAAAGTATTTGTTATTTTGACATTCAAATGATTAAATTTATTCAAGATTTTCTCAATATAATGAAATTGCTAAAAAGTAAAACCCTTACTATGTTTTTTTACTTTAATACCTGAAATTGTATCTATCTCATTTAAGTCCTTTATTTTGAACTTTAAGGTTAGATATTTCTTTGTATCATTAACATCATTCATGTTAGTACTAATAATGAGCATATCATTCACATAAAGACATATTATCACACCAAAATCATTTATAAATTTAGAATAAATACATTTATCAGCACTATTATGTTTAAAACCTTATTCTAAAATTATAAAATCAGTTTTTTTATGCCATTGCTTAGGTGTTTGTTTCAATCCATATAGAGATTTAATCAATTTATAAATTTTATGTTCATTTCCTGATAGAACAAAACCCTCTAGTTGTTCCATATACACCTTCTCATCCAATTCACCATTAAAAAGAGTTGTCTTAACATCCATTTGATGTACATACAAATTATAGATTGATGATAAAGTCAAAAGTACTTTTATAGATGTTATACAAGCCACTAGAGCATATGTATCAAAATAGTTTATTCCTTCCTTTTGTCTAAAGCTCTTGGCTACTAAGCTTTCTCCAAAAGTTTGAATTCATCCATCACTATTATATTTTATTTTATTTTTTTGAAAATCCATTTACATCCAATTGCATTGGAGCCTATAGGCAAATCAACAATAGTTTAAGTATTGTTATATAATAATAAATCCATATCTTCATTAATTATGTCTTTCCAAAAAGCAACATCAATTATTGATTCGTTCACTAATTGAATTGGAATCAGTTTGAAATTTATTTTCAATAAACTCTCTATCTCTAGATTCCATAATTACATTAGTTCTCGAATCCAATATTTTATATACCTTTGAATTTTCAGCATAGCCAACAAAATTACCCTTTAAAGCACTAGGTCTTAATTTTATCCTTTTGGATTCGGGACTTTATAAAATGCAAGACAATCCCAAACTCTAAGATAATTTAAGTTTGGTTTTGTTTTCTTTCATATTCTAGAAGTAATTTTATTATGTATATGAAGAGTTCCCCCCCCCCCTACAAACTAGGAGGTAACTTGGCATTCACTAACATAGAGTTAAGCATATCAATAAGTTTTCTATTCTTTCTTTCTACTAAACCATTTTGTTAAGGTATATATGGAGCACTAGTTTGATGTATGATTCCCTTTTCTATATAAAATGAAGAAAATTCCATTGAAAAACACTCACCACCTCTATCACTTTTTAGAATTTTAATTTTCTTCCCCTTGTGGTTTTCATTTGAAAAGCTTGATCTTTATATTTCATTACATAAACATAAGTATCCCTTGAATAATCATCAATAAAATTCATAAAATACATATTTCCTCCTCTAGTTGAGATATTCACATATATTAGAATACACAAGTTCTAATAAATTTGTATTTCATTCAATTTTAAGAAAATCTTTTCTAATCATCTTTGTTTGAATACAGATTTCACATGTTCTTTTATCTTTAATTTTATAAGTAATTAAATTATGATTGATCATATATTTTAATAATCTAAATCTAACGTGTCAAACAATCATGCCATAAAGATAAAGAAAACTCAGTCATATAAACAAAAACATTAACTTTATTATTAATACTGAGTTTGAACATTTCATCACATGAGTAGCCTTTACCCATAAATAGTCCATTTTTTTACATAATTATCGTATCATACTCTAAAATAGATTTAAAACCCTTCTTACAAAGCAAATTTATAAATACAAGAATGTTTTCTTATATCTGGTACATGTAAGACATTAACCAACAACAATTTCTTTCTATAAATGGAATTTAGTTCAACACTTCCTTTTCTCATCACCTTTGTAGAATTATAATTTCCCATTATAACTTATTGTCCATATTTTACAACTTCATAATCTTTGAAATGATTTTTATTGTTGTATATATGGATGATTGAACCAGAATCATACCATCAATCATTAGACATAGTACTTGCAACCATATAAAGTTTAGTAATCATTCCAATATTTAGCTTTGAAACCATTACAACCAACTTAGTTTCATGTTCAATAATATTTGCATTATTGGAATTTTGGACATTACTAGAATCTTCTTACTTTTGTTTCTTTCAAAACTTGAACTCACCTTTGTTGTGCCCTTTATTACCACTAATTCTCTCTTTTGTCCACCATTTATATTTTAAACATTTTGATTTTCTTAAATATAATTCACTTTTGTTACAGATTCATGGTGAATTTCTTTATATGAATTATGGTTTCCTCTTCAATCTGTTAGTGTTTTTTAATATGTTTAAGAGAAAATTCTTTTGTGGTATGCAATAACTTCTTCTTGTAATCATTCCAACTCGGAGAAAGTTTTGCAATTATTCATCCTACTTTTAATGTTTCAGGAACTTTCACTTTCAAATCTTTAAGTTTAGAAATCAGAACTTATAACTCATGGACTTGATCAATAATAGAAACATTATCAATCATTAAGAATTCAAAATATTTCATGATAAGAAATTTGATCACGTCATGTTTTTCTTTAATGTATTTATATTATAGTGACTTCTAGATGTAGGAAATTTAAGCAGATTCAGATCATTAATGTAGGAGATCTTTAAAGTAGTCAATAGGAATATCATCTTGTCTTTTCAACGAACAAAATTTTTTTCATTAAAATGATTTAGCTTCACAAACTCTTGATTCACCATAATCTTAGACTCTATTGCATATCAATACTTTAAATTTGAGGTATGAAGATCATTATTTTTAAGGTATTAATTGCCCCCATTATATTTATTACAGGGTTAAAGCAATATATCTTCAAAATACAACAAAGCCTTGAAACTTGTAGATAACAACTTTTATAAGTTTCTTAAGAATTTCTATATTGTTTAAGATAAACGTAAAAAGGGAGTTTGTAGAGAAAAATAAGGATAGAAGAAGATTGTTTTCAAATTGATTTCTGTCAATATCAAACTAATTATTATAAGAAAAATAACACCTTTTTAGATTAATATGTCTGTATAATTTAAAGGCACACCTCTTAACATTTATTATGTGGAAAAGAAAACAAAATATGTGTGTATGCATGAAATTAGCTTGTATAATAGCATTTCTTATATGGAACATTAAGAGTTGGAAAACTATGTAAGATAATATAAGTGTATATGTATTCATGAGTAACATGTACCTAAATTTTTAAAAGAATATTGAGAAGCTCATTCTCAATATTTTTAAGGAGTGATAGTGATGTAAGGCTTAGTGTGATGTAGGAGAGGTATCGGTTGTAGGACCTTAAGCAAGCGAGACAAGACCAATGAAAGGAATAGGTAGGTGCCCGTCACCTTAACTTTTAAAATTTTTAGCCTTTAACTCGAGTTTTAATCGCTAAGTTGTACTCCGATAAGAGATGTTTATGTAAAGTAAATGATTGTTAAAAGACTAGTGAAGTCTTGCTAAGGTGTATACTTTAAAAGTGTATATGTGTATGGAAGTTGGCCATATGAGTGGGGCTTGGAATGATGAATTATAAAAATTTGTCATGTGATTGTCTTATTGTGTGAAAAACCAACCTTTAATGGGGAATTTAGTTGGTAAACTTGTGTTGGAAATGGTTATGAATGAAATGTGATCTTGGAAGCCTACTACATGAGTGAGACTAGTTTTATTGGTCCTTGAAGGACATGTTAAAGTTATATGAAAAACTCATAATTTAAAAATTAGAATTAACATGTTAGGTTGCCATCTTACTACCAATGATTGGTAGAGATATGTATGGTAAATAAAGGTAAAACTATGTTGAGAAGCTAAAGGTTTTATAAGTAGCATGTGTATATATAAGAAAATGTCATTGTTGATTGAATGTTTAATATTGTATTATGAAATATAAACTATTGTTCTTATCATTTAGTATGTTTTAATTTTTGACAAGTTCATCATGTGCTTTATGAAACTAGATAACTTGACATGTGTTTAGTTGTAGCATTTCCTAAATATTTTTGCCTAGCTGTAGGATTTTCATGTTTATGCTATTTCATAATCTTGAAGGATTGTACACAACATATCATAGAATTATTATGGTTTAATATTACTCCTTTTATTATGAACTATCATTCTCAATAATATTATTTTTTATTTTGATGTTTACTTTGTTAAGATTATTTTTCATCATATGACAATGTAATGAAAGATGTATTTGTGTTATTTGAAATAAAAATATTATGAGTAATTATGAATAAGGTTTTAAGTGGACATAAGTCGCCCAAGGTTATGTTCATTTTAAATCTAAAAAAAATTAAATTACTTTTATAGTATATTAATGTTTATCTTGTATGATCACATCTTGAGTATATAGAATTGTTACAATATATATATATATATAGGCTTTCCCTCCAATATTCAAATCTATTGATTTGGTGTCCCTCAAATTATAAGATAAAACAAAACCTCTTACATTCCCAAAATGGGATAAAGTTCTATTTGTTTATCTACCTAACATACAAGTTATCTTATAACATATCATATGATCTTAGGTTGGCTCCCTCAGCCGGTGTAAGTGTGGTACCCTATTTGAAAACCATAACTTGTTAGTTCTACCTTCAAGAAGCCAAATAAGGATTTAACACGCGATACGTACCTTAGGTTATTTAAAGGAAGAGTGTATTAATTTAACCAACTAAGGGTTTGGTTTTTTTAAAAAGATGGAAGGCAGGATATCTCATCCCCGTCATTTTAATACACGACATTAATGATATACAGACGTAGAGCTGGTGTTTATACTCAAATTAGAACAAAAGAATTCTCGTTTAGAAAGAGCTCGATGTTTTTCCCTTTGAAAAACAAAAAGCAAGGCTTTTACCTTCAACACATAATCCCTAAGTCATTTTCTCCCTCGAAAGCTAAGAACAACGGATAAAAGAACTACATGTGAAAGAACACTTGTTTGCAACAATAGAGACAGAGGATAAGATCAATAGTAGAATCAAGTCCATGCTTTGCTTCTTATTTGCTAGGTCTTTCTCACTTTGAACCTGGTTTGGTAATTGATTGATTATGATTGTATCTTGTCTGCTATTTTATTTAAAGATAGATTCATTGCTCTCCAAAGCTAATAGCTTTTTTATTTTTGGGCATAAAAAACAATAGTTGAGAGAGAAAGTACTTTCATCGAGGCTAATTCAATTCATGATTGTTGAATCATTTATGATTGCTAACATCTATAATTTAAAAAGAATGCTTGTATGAGGATATATTTTTCCTTCCTTTTTTCATATGAGTGTTATTTATGAAGACCTTCAAAACATCACGTTTAATCTTTCGCCCCCACCCTCGACCAATCTTGCTTTGAAGCGGGCCTTTGAAGGGGAATATGCCTTTATGTACAACCATTAATCTCTCATTTTCATCTTGTTACATGAAGACGGTGATGAAGAAATTTTTATAGAAAATGAAAATCGATTCTTAAAAGCTTAATTTTTAAAAGCATATCTTTCCCTTTAAAAAAGTTAAAAGAAAAGGAATTAAAACAAAAGGAAACAAACCTACAAGGAGCTATATCAAGCAAGGTTGTTAATTATGTTTCGGTTAGCATTTTGTTTTTTTTAATTAGAATTGTATGTTTTGGTTTCAAAACATTTTGGCGTGTCATTTTAAGGTTGTATTGTTCATATATATAATGTGAAAGTAGAGGAAAATTTATAACTAAAACAATGGCAGACAATATAAATTTTTTGTTGTGAAAGTAGAGACAAGTCTAACAATGACAAGATCTTCTAACAAACACAGAGCATACTTATAAATGCATGAATATGGAATATATACAAGAATATAAAAAAATATAACTAGAACAAAAAACAAAGCTTGAAATTTAAAAAAATCTTATTTAAATTTCTATTGAGGTAGATACAGGAGATATGGATTTGGATACAGGTAATACAAATGAGGGTTCTTTTCTTTATAGATTGGTTTTCTCTACTAAAGTGTTGTCTAAAGAAATTTGTCTACCTTAAAACAAAGAGAGAGCCATCTATTTATAGGGGGAAATGATTGCAAATTCAAAAATTTTACAAAGTCTTGTAATTATTAGGCTTTTGAAAAGTTGTCTAATGTAGTTGTTTGCCTTGCCTTCCACCACTGAAAGTTTTTTTTTTTTGTATTTGCAAGTGGAGGAAAACTTATCTTCTTATACTGACAGAAATCTTTGGACTGGGAGTATGACAGGCTAGGAGAAGATAGGCTTAGATGGATATAAAGGCGTAAAAAGATAGGCTTCATAAAAAAAGAACAAAATTAAAAATAGACAGCTATAAATATTTTTTGCCTCTAAAAACTCTTTTTATCTTTTACACACACATATATGTACACAGGCAGAAATGCCTAAGGTTTTTGTATAGGAGGGAGAATGCCAAAATAATCATCTTTATTTTCATCTTCAAAGCCAATTATGGATTCTGAAGATAAAGAGAAAACATAGTCATTTGATTCGGAGTCACTTTGTGTGATCTGCTTCATGATTTTAAAATACTTTTTTTTAGATTTTGCTACAAAAAGCGCTAAAGCATGAGATTTTTAGGCTAAGAACTTTGGTTGAGGATTTAAGTTCTTAATCTCAACTTTTTTTTAATTTCTTTTAACTATTGTAAGACTGTAGGTTTGAAGCTCATAAATTCTACTGTAAAGGAGTCCCATATTTTGACTTTGAATCTTCTGATGAGAATGGGAAATCCATGTTGAGTATTGTAATCAAAGTACCATGAGTAGATCCAAGGAACAAAGAATTTTGAATATAAAATTAAAAGGAAACATTTTTTCACTTTCTAGTTTAGTAATTTTATTTGAAGAAGGTGTGACCACTTTTAACCATTGGATGAGGTTGAAGAAGGTCATATAAAGGACCAAAATAGTCCCACCATTGGCAAAACTAGTTTGGTAATTTTGAAGTGTTTATGGAGTTGTTGAAATAGAATAACCAAGAATGACTACCCTTGGAGTTTTGGAGAAGGAAAGTATTAAACTGTGTCTATTAGTAATCCTAATAGGTATAGGAGAGACAATGGTTATGTAGTTTGGCTTGGAAACTAACTAAAAAAAGGAATTTTTTTGTGAAGAGTTTGTTTCCAATCAGAAGGGTAAATCATTTTTTAGATAATACATGTATAATAGGCGAGGTTAAGATGGTTTTGCTAGAGTTTAAAGTGTTTAAATCTGGCTAATCCTGTTACTTCAAGGATTGCCATATAATAAGGTTGGGGTTTTGCAAAATTTCATGGTTTAATATTCCATCCTAGAGGAAAAATCTTTAAAGCTATTATTGAAGGATCAAAATGAGAAAATCCATCTTCAATAGACAAATATTTTGGGAATTTTGTTTTATAATATATTCATATTTTTCTTTTGAATTTGTTTTTGTTTTAAGATAAATCAATCTAAGAGATTTGTAAAGATTGAAGTAAGGGTTTTTTATAGAAAGAATCTGATTTAGTTTATGAAATTGGTTGAGAAGATTTACCTTCCTATATGGATTTCTAGCTTATAGTTTGTAAAGCCAAAAGTAGTTTCGGAGAATTGAAAAAAGAATCTACCCAAGTGTGTACCTGAGAAGAATGATTTATTTCTTCTTCTTCTTTAGTAACTATATCATTCCATGATTTTATTGGTTTTGCATAAGAAATTGTTAAAGAAAGGAGTTTTAAAGGGTTTGAAGGTTTTGGAGATTTTGGTTTTTGTTATAGGGCTTTTCCCTTATTTCTGGATTTTGGTGGTATCGGGACCTGTTTTAGAGAAATTTTCTAGTTAGAAAATCAGATATAGAAACAGTATCTTCTTTTATAGATTCTATATCAAAATTTTAAAAAATAAATATTAAGTATAGCTTGCCATCAGACAAAAATTTATTTTGATACAATGTTTTGATCTTTTTTGTAAAACCTCTTTAGCTGATATGCAATCAATACAAAAAAAGAAACTTTTGATTTAGCAAATCACTTTGAAATTTTATAATGCACATGAAAATCAAAAGAATTTATTTTTTGATGGTTGAATAATTCTTTTGACAATCATTCCAATATACAGATGTAAATTAAAGAATATGTTCTTAGGAATTTTGGACTTTTTTTCTAGTAAGTATAATTATATTAAAGAGAAAACTGTACATAATACTAGGGGCATACCCCCCCCCAAGAGGTACAAAGGTTCGTTACCCAGCTCTAAATGACCTTAGGCAACAGGAAAAAAAAAGTAAAATCTAAAGAAATCTTAAAAGTCTAAGAACCAGACAGTCAAAGCAACTATATGGTGACCAATCAACTAGTTTCTGAAAAACTCAGAATCGATCAACCAATTATTCAAACAGAAAACCATAAATGTTGTTTCAATTGTTTAAAGATGCCTAGGGATTTTAAAGTTGCTTAAGGATACCACCATAACCTAACTCTGAAGCATTTATTTCAATTATTTTGAGAGCTAGGGGATTGGTTATGTGTAAGCAAGATATTTCTTGTACCTGTTTTTTTTAATCTTTTTAAAAATGCTAGAATGTTCATCAGACCATGGCATATGATTTTTTCTTAACTTATCATATAATGGTTTTGCAAGATGGAAAATGTTTGGATAGAGGTCTAAGACATAGTTAAGACTCCCTGAAAATCTTTGCAACAGGTTTTTGTCAAGGATTTTGTTAGGAAATTTACTAGCAAAGGTGAGGGATCTCTCTATAGTTGTGATTGTGCCTTGAAAAATATAGTGATCAAGAAAATGAATACGAGTTTGAAAAAAGAAAAATCTTAATTTTTGAAATAACTAATCCATTTTTCTTTGCAAGATAAAAGAATATTTGTAAATGTTTAAAATATTATTCTAAGGAGTTTGAAAAAACAAGAATATCATCAATATAAACTATGCAAGATTTATTTTGAATATGGATTAAAAATATATTCATGATTCTTTGAAATTTTGATGGAGCATTTGTCAATTCAAATGGCATTACATTTCATTCATATTGACCAAAAAGAACTGTAAATGTATTTTTATAATGATCTTTTGGATGAATCTGTATTTGTCAAAAACCTGATTTCATATCAAATTTAAAAAATACAAATGCAGACTGTAACTTTTGCAATAAATATTTCTTGTTTGGAATTGGATACCTAATCCATTCCAAAGCTTTCTTTAAAGGTTTGTAGTTTATGATAATTTGTGGTGAGCCTCTTTCTATTTTATAATTTTTGTTGATATAAAAAGATGCACATAACCAAGACAATTTAGATTTTTTTATGAGATCTTTAGACTGTAAATCTTGGATTTCAAGTCTACAATGTTTTTCTAGCTCAACATTCGTCTGGATAGGTCTAGCTTTTGTATATATTTGTTTTTTATTAAAATTTTAATTATAGGGGAGATCAACCATAAGTTATTTTATTTTCCAAAAAGCATATTGTAAATCAAAATAAATTTCTAATTATATTTTGGTTTGGAAATCTGAAATTATTTTTGGTAAAAATACATCTTGTTTAAGATACATAAGCTAGATTTGCTTTTCATAAATCAAAGAATTTATTTTATGAGTATGAATAGAACATCTTTTATTAAATTAAGATTTCTAGTTTTTGGTTTTTTGATGAATTGAAAAACAAGTTTTGAACCGTTGGTTTTTAAAGTAATGCTTTTATGGCTAGTTTTGTAAGGGGTGATCATGTTAATGAAAGGAGTGCGAAGAATAACGATATGATCGATATCATTTGTAATAACAAAAAAGTTTTTAAGATAAAAACCATTATTTAAAATGGATGCTTGAGTTTTATTTTTTATTTCTAATTTAGTATTGTTTATTGCAGAAAATTTTTTAAAAGTACTTTGTAAAAATCATTTTGGAACTATTTCTATTTTGATACAAATTAAATTTATACATGTATCAAATAAGGCGATAAAATCTATTTGAAAATCATTTGAAAAAACCAAGGTATTTTTTATGAATTACTTTTTTGTTAATATATAATCTAGGTCATGTTCTATGTCATGATTAGAATGTGATTCCCTATTAGAATGTGAATCATTTTCTAATTTTGCAAGAAGGAGTTGTAATATGGAAAAATCTTTTTACTTGGATTGTTTAAGGTTGTTAAGTTTAGTCTTGATGGTTTTGATTTCATATTGTAATTTTAGGATAGTAGCTAGAGGTTTGGAATTTTTTTTCTTTTTATTAAGGAGTTTTCTAAGATCATAAATATTTATATTGGTTGAAGGTACAAGGGAATGACTTTGAATAGGCTATAGTGGTTCTGGTTTATTAAAAGTATTTAAGAGTTTGTCTAGGTAAATTTTTTATAAATAGGAATCATCAAGGCATTTTATGGCTTTAATGATGAATTCTTGGTCTCTAGTAAGGACATTGATTTGTCTTGAAAAATGATCAAAAGAATCTTCTAAGTCAAAACTAGATGTTGTTAACTCATCAATTTGTAAGGGTTCTTCAAAAGTGTCTAAAGGGTTTGTTCCAGTTTTAGAGACTTCAATTAAAAAAGATTGGATATGATGAATAACTTCTTCTTCTAATTGAAGTTCATGGCGTTTGGTATTTACACAATAAAATCTAGAAGTATGATCTTTGTTGCCACGTTTGTAACAGATGGTTTTGAGGTCAAATTTGGGTTTGAATTAAGAATTTTTTGTTGATTTTTTATAAGGGATCTTATAATAGAGTTCATATTTGATATGAGAATGTTTTCTATATTCATAGGCATATCATTTGTGAAGTGGTTTAGGAGGTTTTAATTGAGGCTTGGAACAGGTATCACTACAGGTTGGCTTTTTAATGGATAAGTCAAACTATTAAAAAAAAATTCTTAACTCCTGTCTGATTCGTTTCATTTCCAACTTAAATTGTTCTTGGAGTTTAAGATTTTAAGACCTCTTTTTAGATGAAGCTAATAAGTTCACTATATGTCAGTTGGTCATAGAGGATAGTTTTGTTGCTATAAGTGTCTTTGATTTTGTTTCTAACTCTCTCCCCTAGATGGCTAGGTAGTCCAGCAAGAATTTTTTATTTCCATAAAGGCTGGTTAAATTCTTTTTGGGGCATAATATGAGTGAGAAAGGTGTTTTTGTACCATTAGAAGTTACTAAGTTTTTTGCACCTAATGTTTGAAAGAATTTCAACATATTTATCCTTTAGATGGGATGGATCTCTTATGAAATGTAGAGAAATAGTTAGTATCAGAGTTGATGCTGCATCTTGTGTTGCTACCCAATTTTTGACCTATATTTTGATAAATTTTCAAATAAAAAATAAATAAATAAAAATAATAATAATAATAAGGGTTTACATATGGCGATAACATAAAGCATTATGGCTTATATTAATGAAGCAATATGTCAAGGAGATAATTATTGAATCATATATAATTACTGCAAAATAAAATACCATAGATATATGATTTGATTCGTGCTGGTTATAGAAAATAATCACTGCAATATAAAATACCATAGATATATGATTTGATTCGTGCTGGTTATGGAAAATAATCAATGCAATATAAAATACCATATATATAGGATTTGTTGGTGCTGATTATAGAAGATAATCTCTGCAATAATTATTGCAATATTTCCTTGAATAACACATGTAGAGATTTATATATAAATGAACCCTTAGAGAGGGGGAAAAAATGAGAAAGGGGCAATTTTTCAGAAAAAAGGAGCTAAACAAAAAAACCCTAAAAGATAAAAAAACCCTAAACCCGTTTTCTCTCTTGGAGCTCTTCCTTCCCCTCTTAGCCAACCAGAGTTCCCCTGACACTTTTTTTGCCCTGCCGCCAGCCAAACAAACCAAGAGCTAACCTCCAAACCACAACAGCCGCACACTCCCCCCTCCATCTCCCCGATTGCAACTCCCTTTTACTGCCTTCATACACTGTCCCCTCTCTCTCGAAATCTTCAGGACTCTTTTAAGAAAAAAAACATCACCGTAACTTCCAAAGCAAAGCAAAGACAGTAACTGCAAATTGCTTCAAACGCACAACATTTGACACGTCAGAACACCCTCCTCTCCTGCATAATTCCATCTCTCCGTTTCACTATTCTTGGGATGCTTTTTCTTTGGAAAAGATGGTCTTAATCTACACGTGGTTCTGGGCATGATCATAGCCGTAGTTGGGATGATTTGACATGGCAACGCCTCGTCTAAACCTGGAGGATAAATTAAGCATACAAGGGGAAAATGAGACGTGAGCAGCAACCAGTCGTCGCCCACTTCGCCTCCAGCTGCTGCCTCGCAGGTAAGTCTTTCTTTCTTTGTTTTTGCCTAATTAATTACCCTGCCACTATAGCATGCATATGCATGCAACTATGGCAGAACCGGTTACTGGTTTGGGCCAGTAACCGGGTTGGGTTTGTTGTCTTTAATTGGATTAACCGTGATGTTTGTGTTTAAAAAAATATAAAAAAAATGTTTTTATATGTGTGTTGCATACGGCCAATACCCTTACATGTTTTAGAACATTTTTTTTATGTACAAAAAATATTGGAAGTTTTTTTAAAAAAATGTGTTTTCGCATAGATTTCTTAAACACCAAAAATTGTTTTTTTTGCATTTCTGGATTTTACAACATGTTTGTAAAACTCCAAAGGGTATTGGCCAATATTCCAAAAAAATATAAAAATCTTATTTTATGGAGAAATCATCTAGTACGTATTCACCATTAATGTTTGGATAAAGAAATCCCAAAAGGATGAATATCCAAAATATTTAATGGGAATAACTTGTTATTATTCACTATTAATATTTGGATAAAGAAACCCTGAGTGGTAAATATCCAAAATAATTTTCTGGGAATAATAAATCCGCACACATCCTTGAAAGAAGCCTTGATTATAATCAAGGACATTTCAATTTTTGACTCCACGAGCCGTGAGAGTATGAAATACTAAGGGAAAAATGAGCTTTTAAAGCACATGGAATCTCCTTGGATTTCTATCTTAATAAATTTAATTTGAATCGAACACAGATTTCAAGGATCTGGATTGGTTCTCCTTGGCACTTCATAGACATATCTAAAGGTATGATCAATATTGGCCAAGGTTTCTTGCTTTTAGACTTTGAACCCAAATCCATTCATCATAGCAAACCTATCCTAGAAAAAACTAATTAAGAGAACACCAACACCATAGCAATTATAAAGCAAACCAAACACCAAGCAGCTTACCTTAGGTAGGGCGTACTAGGGGTGCTAATACCTTCCCTTTACGCAACCAGTCCCTTACCTTAGAATCTCTGAAAGACCAGTCAGGGTTCCTAGTGACCATAATACTAGGTGGCGACTCTCTTATTCACAATAAACAAAAAAGGACCCCGAAATCAATTGACGATCGCCGCGACGCCGCGCTCCGCTCGCGAGGGTGCGACAGGATTGCGACTCCGCTGGGGACCCTTGGACTAAGCTTGGTAATTGTTTTTTTATTATGCTGTGTGTTGTTGTTTTTTTTTACTATGAATGATAATTTGTTTAAAAGCTTTAGCATGCATCTTTACATTCTGTCATACATGATGTAGTCATTCCTCACTTTATCATTTTTTTTTTGGAGAGCACACACATTAAATTTTAAGTTAAGTGGGGGACTAGCAGCTTGCCTTATGACTTGAGTCAAGGTTTAAGTTTGTGTAAACCCCAACTCTTTGCTGAGTGTTTAGACTGATAGTGATTGGTACATGTACCATCCCACTATCTGCTGAACCCCCATATTGCCTTTACGAGGGTGATCACTAGGACAGCAAGAGACCCTTTTTAGAGACCAAGTAGTAAACCTACCCTATGTCTCACATAAAGGAACTAGAACCTATCATTAGGATGTATGCTCCATAATATCGTTTTGCATCTAAACAAGCCTAAGCTCAAAGCATCTTGAATCTTAAGACCTTTATTCAAAAGCTAGCCAAGGGAGAGATGTTCCAGAGTTGGGAGACCCAAGAAGCTCCATAGATGTTCAAATTTAATCAACAACGCTTGTTTGATCATGACATTGTGCTGTTTGCCTTTTTCACTTTTTTAAATCAAGGTTCCAAATGTCAATGGAATTTTATCTTCTTTTTTTAGCCAAACTTTTCCTTTTAATGAGATCATGCATTTTCAAAAGTTCATCTTTATGTTTTTACTATGCATTTACACATCACTTTCTGCTTTTAAAAACCTTAAAAGCATATCTTCCATAACAAACACATGCACTTTACACCGAGAATAAATGGTCGAACTTTAAAGAAAATAACATTAGGGGATTCACAAAAATTAATAAGAACAACATGAACAAGCTTGGGAACCCGCTAAAGAGGAATTTGAAACCATAGATGTTGGCAATGAAAAAATCAAGAGAGAGTTAAAGATAGGGACTTTGATCACCCCTAAAGAAAGAGAAGAGTTGATTGCACCACTCAGAGATTATATAGATGTTTTTACCTGGTCTTACAAGGATATGCTTGGTTTGCATAGGGTACCACTAGTAGAAGGGTGCAAATCAGTTAAGCAAAGGTTGAGAATGACCAATCTGAATGTCTTAATCAAAGTAAAAGCAAAAATTGAATAGCAGTGGAACGTCGATTTTCTAAAAGTAGTCAAGTATCCATAATGTGTGTCCAATATAGTGATAGTACCTGAAAAGGAAGATAAAATCAGAGTTTGTCTACCACACATAGATATGTTTGACAATGCAGCACATAGCTCCACATATTCCTTTATGGACGGATTTTTAGGCTACAATCAGATAAAAATGGCATAAGAGGATAAGGAGAAGACAACCTTTGTAACACCATAGGGAACCTTTTGCTACAAAGTCATGATATTTAGGTTAAAGAATGTCGGGGCCACTTACCAAAGGGCCATGGTGGCTCTATTTCACGACATGATGCAAAAAAAGATTAAAGTATACGTGGATGACATGATTGCTAAATCTAGAGAGGGAGAGAATCATGTCCAAATATTGAAGAAATTGTTTGAAAGACTAAGGAAATATAATTTGAGGCTTAACCCAACGAGGTGTTCATTCGGGGTGAAATCTGAGAAGTTGTTAGAATTGGTAAGTGAAAAAAGGATAAAAGTGGATCCCAACAAAGTAAAGGCTATTCAATCTATGCCACCTCCTAAGACTAAGAAGGATGTAATAAGGTTCTTAGGAAGATTGAATTACATTGCCCGGTTTATATCCCAATTAACCATGACTTGTGACCCAATCTTTGATTGTTAAGGAAGAAGAATCTTGGAATTTGGAATAAGAGTGTGAAGAAGCTTTCGCGAAAATCAAGCAGTACCTACTTAACCCACCCTTATCTATCAAGCCAAATGACAAGTTCTACTAGCTGAGTAGGACATAGTATATATGATAAGGAAAGCCATGAATGTGATCGCCGATCACCTAGTTGACCATGCTATGAAATATTATGAGCTGTTAAACTTTGATTTTCCTGATGAAGATGTGTTTTCATTCGAGGAAGGGAAATCAGATTAGTGGATTATGTACTTTGATGGTGCTATGGTAACTAAGTAGGGGCAGTTCTAATCTCTCCTGATGAGAAACATTATCCGGTTTTATTTAAGTCGTAGTTTGGGTGCAATAACAACATGGGAGTATGAAGCTTACATTCTCGTTTTAGAGGTAGCATTGGAGCTGAATATAAGAAAGATAGATATGTATGGAGACTCGATTTTGGTTATTTGCCAAGTGAAAGGAAAATGGCAAACCAAGGATGAGAAGTTGAGACCTTACCAATAATACCTATCTAAATTGGCTAGAGAATTTGAGGAAATAAAGTTCACCTATCTAGGAAGGGAAGGAAACCATTTTGCTGATGCTTTGGCCACGCTAACTTCTATGACTAGAATAGACTTTGGGCACAAGGTGCGGCCGGTACACATTGATACCAGAAATAACCCAGCTCATTGTTGCTCAGTTGAAAGAGAAATAGATGGAAACCCTTGGTACTATGATATCAAGAATTTCATCCAAAACTAGAAATATCCTATGGGAGCATCCAAAATCAATAAGAAGACTTTGAGGAGGTTGGTAATGGATTTCTATCTTGATGGGGAAAATTTGTATAAGAAATCATCTGACGGAACATTGTTGAGATTTGGATGCCGTGGAGGCAAAAGGTGGTAAAAAAATTTTTGAAAGAGATTTGATCTATCGATATGGTCCACTAGAAAATATTATAACTAATAATGCCCAGAACTTCAATAGCAAGATGATAATAAAACTCTGCGCTAAATGGAAAATCAAGCATTCCAATTCCTCGCCATATAGGCCAAAGATGAATGGTGTGGTAGAAGTTGATAACGAAAATGACAAGGAGATTATTTAGAAGATGGTAGTCACCTACAAGGATTGACATGAGATGTTGCCATTTGCCCTTCACACATACCACACCGCAGTCCGAACCTCAATAGGAGCCACCCCGTATACGTTGGTATTTTGGAATGGAGACGGTGATGCCTTTAGAAGTAGAAATCCCCTCATTGAGAGTATTGATAGACTTTGAGCTAGAAGAGGTAGAATGGGCAAAGGTTAGATATGAACAGTTGAATCTGATCAGTGAAAAGAAGATAGCCGCAATCTGTCATCATCAACTCTATCAAATAAGGATGGCCAGATCATACGATAAGAAGGTTCGACCTCGAGGATTCCACGAAGGAGATCTTGTACTAAAGAAAATATTATCTTTTACCATAAGAAGATCAGAGTAAATGGGTGTCAAACAATGAGGGCCTTTACGTGGTAAAGAAAGCGTTCTCGGGAGGAACTTTATTTTTATCTAGAATGAATGGAGAAGATCTAGTTAGACTTGTGAATGCTGACTCTATAAACAAATACTATGCTTCCCGATCAATAAAATAAAGTTCGGCCATGAATTCTCTCTGTAAGGAACCTTTTCTTCATAAAACGCATGATCTCATAGCATTCAAAATCTTTTATTGTTTTTACGCATGATTAAGGAGATGACTCCATCAATTCTCAAATTCGAGGGATCCAAACCAAATTTAAACCTGATAGGTATTGCACACCACACTGGGGGCAAAAGTGCACGTAGGGGTCTATAGTGAACCAAAGCCCAAAGTGGTATCATCATAGAACTTCTGAAACACCTTTTATGAGAGTTACTTAAAACAAAATATGATGATTGCATTGAAAGTTTTAGTTTTCATGAACAAAACCAATTTTTTTGAGTTTTCCTTTTAAAAATAATTTCTCAAAAAAATGGAAAAGACAATTAAAACATCGATAAAAGTATAACACAAAGCAACGTTCAATGGAGCAAGAAAGGGCCCCATGAGGAACTGGAGATCTCTTCATCAAGCATGAAAAGGATAGGAAATATAGCGCGTGGAGCATATTCCAGTTCAAGAGGATAGGTCGAACAAACAAATGGAAACAGGAGCTCGAAGAAGTCCACAACGGAAAGGAGGGACCTATATTTCCGAAAATAGGTCAACGGAACTACGGAAAAGGATAGTAATTGTGAAGCGGCACTGCTTCATTCCTCGAGGTAAGATGATTTCTTTTGAAGTTCAAAACGGGCAGGTCACCCGATATTGAGACCTTTTTTTTTTTTGAAAAAAAACAACGTGAGTTTTTCTAAAATTTTTGAAATAGGAAGGTCATCTGATTTTGAGACCATTCCCTAGCAAAAGCGTGGAGTTTTTTTTAATAAAAATAAAAATAAAAAATAAAACGGGCAGGTCTCCAGATATTGAGACCCCTTTCTAAAATCCTTTTCTCTTACATCTGGGTAGGTCACCCATCATAATGAGACCATCATTTTCCACTTGGGTAGGTCACCCATCACAATGAGACCATTTTTTCTGGGTAAGTCACCCATTAGAATGAGACCATTCTCCATCTTTTTTTTACCTGGGTAGGTCACCCATTATAATGAGGCCATTCTTCCCCCTGGGTAGGTCACCCATAAGAATGAGACCACTCTTCCCCTTTTCCACTTGGGTAGGTCACCCATCACAATGAGACCATTTTCTGGGTAGGTCACCCATTATAATGAGGCCATTCTTCCCCCTGGGTAGGTCACCCATAAGAATGAGACCACTCTTCCCCCTTTCCACTTGGGTAGGTCACCCATCATAATGAGACCATTTTCTGGGTAGGTCACCCATTAAAATGAGACCATTCTCCATCTTTTTTTTTTACCTGGGTAGGTCACCCATTATAATGAGGCCATTCTTCCCCCTGGGTAGGTCACCCATAAGAATGAGACCACTCTTCCCCCTTTCCACTTGGGTAGGTCACCCATCATAATGAGACCATTTTTTGGGTAGGTCACCCATTAGAATGAGACCATTCTCCATCTTTTTTTTTACCTGGGTAGGTCACCCATTATAATGGGGCCATTCTTCCCCCTGGGTAGGTCACCCATAAGAATGAGACCACTCTTCCTCTTTTCCACCTGGGTAGGTCACCCATCACAATGAGACCATTTTTTGGGTAGGTCACCCATTAGAATGAGACCATTCTCCATTTTTTTTACCTGGGTAGGTCACCCATTATAATGAGGCCATTCTTCCCCTGGGTAGGTCACCCATAAGAATGAGACCACTCTTCCCTTCTCTCCACTTGGGTAGGTCACCCATCACAATGAGACCATCTTGCATTTGGGTAGGTCACCCGTTAAAATGAGACCATCTTGCATTTGGGTAGGTCACCTGTCATAATAAGATCATCTTTCATTTGGGTAGGTCACCCGTCATAATAAGACCACACACACATTTTTGTATTGGTTTTGGTTAAAGGAGATCGTCAGATGGGATCTCAAGTTAAGTCAACCACACACAGAGTTTAGCTTTGGTTAAAGGGAATCGCCAGATGGGATTTCAGATTAATCGAGCTACACTGACTTTGCTTCGGATTAAAAGAGATCGCCAGATGGGATCTCAGGTTAACCCAATCAAAAGGGTAGGTCGCCCGTAAAAATAGACCAGCGTTAGTATGTGGGCAGGTCCCTGAAAATAGACCAGGTTTGGATGTGTGTGGGCAGATCGCCTGTGAAAATAGATCAATTTTCTTTAAAAAAAATATAGCAGGTCACCCATGATAACGAGACCATTTTCTTTTTAAAAAACTGAAGTCCTTGGATCAGTGAATCACTCAGTAAGCAAGGAATACTTTTTTTCTTTACAAGCTTACTATGCAAAACATTGAGGACTTTTGCTTCGTAAGCATTGTAAAGAGGGGGCTTGTGTTGCTACCCAATTTTTGACCTATATTTTGATAAATTTTCAAATAAAAAATAAATAAATAAAAATAATAATAATAATAAGGGTTTACATATGGCGATAACATAAAGCATTAGGGCTTATATTAATGAAGCAATATGTCAAGGAGATAATTATTGAATCATATATAATTACTGCAAAATAAAATACCATAGATATATGATTTGATTCGTGCTGGTTATAGAAAATAATCACTGCAATATAAAATACCATAGATATATGATTTGATTCGTGCTGGTTATAGAAAATAATCACTGCAATATAAAATACCATAGATATATGATTTGATTCGTGCTGGTTATGGAAAATAATCAATGCAATATAAAATACCATATATATAGGATTTGTTGGTGCTGATTATAGAAGATAATCTCTGCAATAATTATTGCAATATTTCCTTGAATAACACATGTAGAGATTTATATATAAATGAACCCTTAGAGAGGGGGAAAAAATGAGAAAGGGGCAATTTTTCAGAAAAAAGGAGCTAAACAAAAAAACCCTAAAAGATAAAAAAACCCTAAACCCGTTTTCTCTCTTGGAGCTCTTCCTTCCCCTCTTAGCCAACCAGAGTTCCCCTGACACTTTTTTTGCCCTGCCGCCAGCCAAACAAACCAAGAGCTAACCTCCAAACCACAACAGCCGCACACTCCCCCCTCCATCTCCCCGATTGCAACTCCCTTTTACTGCCTTCATACACTGTCCCCTCTCTCTCGAAATCTTCAGGACTCTTTTAAGAAAAAAAACATCACCGTAACTTCCAAAGCAAAGCAAAGACAGTAACTGCAAATTGCTTCAAACGCACAACATTTGACACGTCAGAACACCCTCCTCTCCTGCATAATTCCATCTCTCCGTTTCACTATTCTTGGGATGCTTTTTCTTTGGAAAAGATGGTCTTAATCTACACGTGGTTCTGGGCATGATCATAGCCGTAGTTGGGATGATTTGACATGGCAACGCCTCGTCTAAACCTGGAGGATAAATTAAGCATACAAGGGGAAAATGAGACGTGAGCAGCAACCAGTCGTCGCCCACTTCGCCTCCAGCTGCTGCCTCGCAGGTAAGTCTTTCTTTCTTTGTTTTTGCCTAATTAATTACCCTGCCACTATAGCATGCATATGCATGCAACTATGGCAGAACAGGTTACTGGTTTGGGCCAGTAACCGGGTTGGGTTTGTTGTCTTTAATTGGATTAACCGTGATGTTTGTGTTTAAAAAAATATAAAAAAAATGTTTTTATATGTGTGTTGCATACGGCCAATACCCTTACATGTTTTAGAACATTTTTTTTATGTACAAAAAATATTGGAAGTTTTTTTAAAAAAATGTGTTTTCGCATGGATTTCTTAAACACCAAAAATTGTTTTTTTTGCATTTCTGGATTTTACAACATGTTTGTAAAACTCCAAAGGGTATTGGCCAATATTCCAAAAAAATATAAAAATCTTATTTTGTGGAGAAATCATCTAGTACGTATTCACCATTAATGTTTGGATAAAGAAATCCCAAAAGGATGAATATCCAAAATATTTAATGGGAATAACTTGTTATTATTCACTATTAATATTTGGATAAAGAAACCCTGAGTGGTAACTATCCAAAATAATTTTCTGGGAATAATAAATCCGCACACATCCTTGAAAGAAGCCTTGATTATAATCAAGGACATTTCAATTTTTGACTCCACGAGCCGTGAGAGTATGAAATACTAAGGGAAAAATGAGCTTTTAAAGCACATGGAATCTCCTTGGATTTCTATCTTAATAAATTTAATTTGAATCGAACACAGATTTCAAGGATCTGGATTGGTTCTCCTTGGCACTTCATAGACATATCTAAAGGTATGATCAATATTGGCCAAGGTTTCTTGCTTTTAGACTTTGAACCCAAATCCATTCATCATAGCAAACCTATCCTAGAAAAAACTAATTAAGAGAACACCAACACCATAGCAATTATAAAGCAAACCAAACACCAAGCAGCTTACCTTAGGTAGGGCGTACTAGGGGTGCTAATACCTTCCCTTTACGCAACCAGTCCCTTATCTTAGAATCTCTGAAAGACCAGTCAGGGTTCCTAGTGACCATAATACTAGGTGGCGACTCTCTTATTCACAATAAACAAAAAAGGACCCCGAAATCAATTGACGATCGCCGCGACGCCGCGCTCCGCTCGCGAGGGTGCGACATCTTGGATAGTGTTACTAGATTGGTCAAGGATTGGTGTTTAATTTTTATATGTTTGAATGGATTGTAGAATCTCAAAATATTGGGCATTAGTGAGATGGTAATTCCACCATCTTTTTAATTGACTAGAAAATCCTACAATTAAAAGTTCATCTATGGCTTTGTTTGAGGTTCTAGTCTGGGTTTTGTAAGCATTGACAGCTATGATCATTTGTTGTGAGGTATTAAGGATGTTGTATTTTGGCATACCATTAATGTTTCATTCATAGAGGGAAGAGACATTGAACTTATATTGGTTAGTAATGTCTAGCTCATTTTGGATTCTTATGTCTGATGCAGGAAGAGTTGTTCTAAGTGTAGGGTTCCTCTAATAAAGTTTGTATATTTCAAGAATTTCTTCCTGAAAGGCTTCTTCTTCAACAGAAGTTTGGTTTTTTTCATGTTGTATGGTGTTTCATGGCTTATAGAGGTTTAAGGATGGTTACTGATTTTGGGTGTATCAGTAGCAATTAAGGTGAAAGATGAAGCTTCAAAGTAGTTGAAATGGTCATTGATAGCTTTAAGAAAATATTTTTTTTATTTTGAATTTGAGTTTGGCTGGCTTTAGTGACGTGGTATGATTTGAAAGAGTTTTTTTCAATAGGTTTTTTAGTTTCAACAGGAAAAAATAAATCTTTTGGATATGTTTTTCTATTATGATTAACTGTTTTTCTATTGTGTTGAGGTTTGTGTTGGTATAGTTATTTTATTATATAATTTTGGTATTGGTTGTAACATCTTCATTTTGGGGTTTGTAAGGATCAGTTTTTATTGTTCGGTCTTTTTGAGAAATTTTTAGGTTTCTGAAAAAGAGAATATTTAGATTCAATAGGAGTATCATTTGCTAGTTCTTAAACATAGGTTTTGTTTCTGATTATAATGGGACATACATCTTTAGTAAAAAGATATGTAATATGATTTTTAGATACATAATAATAATAATAATATAATTCAAATCAATCAAAAAAAACAAGATTTGGATTTAATACCAAAATAAAATTAGTGATAGAAGAAAAAAATTGATCAAAGATCAAAAAAGCACAAAAGAAATGATTTGTAAGGCACCATTTGAATCCACAACATGTCTATACCCACAGTAGTTTTCCCAAAGCCCTTGATTATAACAGAGATTTACCAATATGACCCTTTCATATTTGTTAAAGAGTGGCACTCTATCTCATCATTGTTGATTTTTTTTATTTTTATTTTTTTGCAGTAAAAGATATTATTAGGCAGAGATGAATCCAGACCCTGGTTTTCTTGAAGGGATAAAGTATAACATTTCTTTTTTCGGGGGTCTTTTTCATATGATTTTAATTTATTACATATCTAAGGGTATATTCTACCAACAAAAAGTTGTGCTAACCAGTGACGAGCAGATTAAAGCTCATCTGCCCAGCTAATGTATCATAAGCTCAATTTGTCTGAGGCCACATCACCAGTAGAGGAGAAGTGACTCTGGGTGTCCTCCATCCGACGAAATGAGCAGGCCAAACCGAACTCCTATCCCTGTAACTCCGAGTGGCATGGTAGACTTTCTCCTTCACATATGCTATCCGCCACAGAGCCACCTTTTTCACTATTTTTCGTGAATGCCATCCTTTGAGGACCAACAATTGAAATCCCACGGAGAATCGAGAAGCAGAATAACATAACACACAACAAAATCTACAAGATCTATGAGAAAATGCAATGCCAGCACATGGGCAGGCGGGTCATTTCCTCCAGCAAACTACTGCATAAACCATGAATCAATGACATATGATATCAAAAACTTTTTTATTGTCATAAATCACAGCCAAATACAACTAACTATGGTGTGATTTGTAGGATGTATTAATATATAACCAGCGCCCTTCTCGTTGGTTGCATATTAGCCTGATATATCACATTCAGGCCTCCCAAGTTATTCATCAATACCTTCATTTGCCATTAGCCCCCAAACCATATCACAAAGAACATTTACATTTGCCAATCAGCTTTGTTTCTTAATACCTATCCGCTTCTATAGGTATCTACAGACTTCTTTGATAACGTGGATTGGAAGAAGCAACCCAATCAACATCTCTGAACAGAGGCTTGTGTCCAATGAGATCTCCACTTCCATGATTTGCTCGCCCTCTTGATGCAGCTTGGTGTACAGATGGATCATCTGGATTGTTGCAGAGTCCAAGTTTGACAATGAAAGTAGTCACTGTACCTTTGTCAAGGCCTTCACTTTCTATCCATATATGGCCCTTCATGAGAGTTACAAATCTGATTCCCATAATTTAAGACAACGAGAACAAGTAAAAAAAACTATAGAACAAGAAAACAAATAAGAAAGGAGAGATTTATATGGTAGCTTCCACGTTAGATCTAACAGTAACTATTTTTGCCATTAATTTGATAGATGATGGGACAGTACTCGAAAGGAATGATCTCACTACTTCTACAAACTTTGCAATGCAATGTAATGGAAAGTTTTTAGCTCTACCGTTTGCAGATGGCAAGCCCAAGTCCTGCACCACCATTACTTCGACTAGATCCACTTTGTGGCTGAGCAAATTTAGTAAAAAGGTGTGGGACATCTTGTGGGAGAACACCGCATCCAGAATCCTTAACCTGTCACAACCAACATGATAAGGTTAACAACAAAGCAGATCATATTCCAAACAACCTACAAGGATGATGCAAGCACAAAATGCTGCATTGGTTAGTATCCAACTTAGGAATGGATGATGGCCGTGAGATTTTATACAAGCTAATCATGTTAGACAGAATAGCAATCTGAAATACTAGAATCCAAAAAGTTGTCCTGAACTGCCAAAACTGCATGTCTATTAGATACCAAGAGATGCCTTTAACCTTAAAAAGGTTAGCTATCTATTACTAACACCAATGAACACTGTTCTATAATTATCTGAGCAAAACCTAAATGTACTAGTCAACAACCTGCACACGTAGATAGAAGTGGCCATCACTCGTCATCGGGTAGAATTCAGGAGGCTGCCAGTCTCTCAAAGAATCTGGTTTTGCAACAGAAACAACAATAGACACATAACCCTCCTTTGTGAACTTGACAGCATTGCCCACAACATTCAGAATAGTTTGTGTCAGCCGTTTCTCATCACCAACTGCACATGCAGGCAAATCTGGGGCCATAATTAAAGTCATAGATAACTTTTTAACAGATGCAATGGGCTTTATCAAACCAACAACCTGCGTTTACAGAAGGAAAAAAAAAACCAATAGTGTTACCACAATGCCTCTATGGAAGTGCCACAGTGCCAACTTGTATTGAATTCCATTAGTGCAAGATGAAAGTAGAAAATTAGGGGTAGTCACCTCTCTGAAAAGCTCATGAAGATTAAATGTCTTAAGGTCTAAGTCTAAGCTTCCATCTTCAAGTCTTGAAAGATCTAGCACATCATTAGTAAGTACTGCCAAGAGGTTACTACTCTTCAATACTGTCTCAATCATTGCTCTTTGTTCAGTAGTTAGTCCAGTCTCTAAAAGAAGTGAAGACAATGCAATAATTGCATGCATTGGTGTCCTCATCTCATGGTTCATGACAGCAAGGAAATCATTCCGAGCATGTATTGCCATTTCTGCTTCTCGACGAGCTGATTTTAAAGCAACATTCTGCTCCATGAGCTGATCACGTGCCCGCATAGACTCTTCAAGAATAGCAGCATGCGAAAGAGCGACTGCTACCTGATGAATGTCAAAAGGGATTTCAACACTGAACAACATGCTTGGAGTAGTAGTTTAAGTTTCAAACTATGGCACACAAATTGTATTGCTTATGAACATCTGATGCAAGGAACCATATGTAAAGGTATAATGAGGCAATGCCTAATATGAAACATGACCACCAAAACAGACAATTGTGATGTTGATCATCATTCTGATAGTGGTCAACATCAGTGTTGTCAAAGGCAAAAGGCACTAAAAGGCGCCAAGCCTGTAAAATGCCCGAGGCACTAGCCGCTCGCCCGAATGAACCAGGGCAATATGTTATAAATTAAAAAATATATATTATATTATATAAATCTAAAATATATATCTTCCCAATTAAGATTAGATCATTAGAAAATCAAAGGAAAATATAAAATACCATAACATGGTCATATAAAGTTATATTTTTCACCCTTAAAACAAAATAAGATAATTTAAAGTAATAAGTAGCCAAGTAGATTAAAAAGAAAAATTAAGTATCATCATCATTATTCATTAATCTTCAAAAACATCTCCATCCATGCTTTCCTCTCCTTCACTTGAATCCTCCATATCCTCCATTTCATGAATATAATCAAAATCCTCATCTCTCAAACTATATTGCACTTGTTTAGAAAAAATTAAAGTACTAACTATAAAGATGTGTTGTTCTTTGACTCCCACTGTTGCAAAAAGAAAGGTTGGTTGGCGTTTCTCTTCCAAGTGTCCTTCATTGTCTGTTTGTCTCCCTCTTTGATGATTTTTTTAATTTTTTTACCCTAATCTTTGTTTTTTACAAAAATACCCCTAATTTGTTTCTTGTGGTAAATTAAAAGAAAAATCCAACAGAAAAGGAAGAACTTCAAGCAGGCGCTAGCCTTAGCGCCTTGCACCCACTCACAAGGCGCTCACCTAGGCGGCGCCTCATTGAAATCCAACACCTGAGGCTAATAAAGGTGCTGGGGCCTCACCTTGCCTGGAGCGCCTAGGCAAGCGCCTCTTGACAACACTGGTCAACATAACAGCATATTACAGCAGATGGGTAGCAGGTGCAGATGAGAGAATCTGAAGTGCCAACAATTGGTTTTTTAGTTTTTTTATTGCAGCATATAATGCATTTATGAATGAATATGTGCAGTATTTTTATCTATAAAATCCAATCATTCATATATATATATGCAGTAATGAAAGGCAGCTTATTAATTGGACATATACACCAAAGAAGCATGACTGAACTACACATTCCAAGGTAAAATGCCAAAACCAAAACATTAAACTGAGCAATGAGACACCCCATGCCTACGCAAATTTTCAATCCCTTGTGTATGATAGATAAGCCTGCATGTGAATTTTTATATGCTAGCTTTTTCACTGGTCATGCTATTTCATCATTTTCATAAGCTTATATGCAAACAAGATGCATGAAATAGAAAAACTAAAAAATAAATACAGCATGAGTATTGGAACAACTAAATAAGAACATTCCAACATTTCTATGACACAGAAGCAGGAAGAGAGCAATTAAATCAAAAAATACCTGGTCTGCAACAACTTCAACAAGTTCCAATTCATGGTCTCGCCACTTTCTAGCACTTTCTGTTGGTAGAATCAAAACCATGACAGCATAGCTTTTTGCAGAGAGTTCAGGCCAATCATTAATTTGGAAATTTGACAGATGTAGAAGAGGTACACGAACAGCAACAACCTCGGGTGGCAGGTACCTACCAAAAAGGGGCCTGATCCTAGCCAGTGGGCAGTTATATGGTATACGCACTGCATGAGCACTGCTGAAGACTTCGTTGACTATAGGAAGGTTTATAGGTACAGAAGATCCCACTTGTATTTGGTAGTTCAGGGTGTGAGAAAGTTGCAGATTCAAACCAGTTCTTGAAGGCATCCACAACACACATTCCTCGAGGCCTAAGGTCCTACCCAGCTCAACAAGAGTGGTTTTCAATATAGTATGTCTGTCAAGTGTGCTTCTAATTTCATGAGTCAGCATTCTAACATGCCTTCCAGTTTCTTCCTGTGTGAGAATAAGGCCCATCTCCCTATCAAGTTCTTCAGCCTTGTTCTTGAGAAATAATTCCCGGGTTTTAACACTCAGTAGATCAGGAATAATGTGGACAAGCATCAAAGCAGTTGCACATGATACAATAGCACAAGCAATTTTTGCAACAGTCATCACCACAGCAACAGCTTTTGAATGCATCGAGAACGTCCACAGATTTATAAAGTGGGTCGCTCCACAAAGAACAATGAAGGCACCAAACTGCATAAGCACCCATCTGTACGGAAAGAATGCTGATTTTTGTACAAAGTATATAAGCTCGATGGGAATGGAGAAGTATGCGAAGGCAATTAAAACATCCGAAATGTACTGATATCTAACAAGAAGTTCTTCATGTGGCCATTGCATATCGATACAGTCACAGGACTCCATCCTTCCGATCAATACCGAGGTAAATCTAAAAAATAAAGAGACACAGAAAACATCACGATAATAACACCATCTCCTAGTATAGACTATTTAACACAGCAAAATGTGCCCATCTTCTTTACTCCGAAAATGATGTTGCCAAAATTAGCACGAACCAAGCCACTTGAATCATTACAAAATATGTATGGGCAAGAAAATACTAATCAAGTTACATCAAGACGGCGACACATCTTCTCAGATAAAATAAATTTGGATCTTTCTTTTTGTAACTAATAGAAAATCTCCAATCCAATTACATTAAGGTCAAACTTAACTGTTGTGGCCCCCCAGATTTTATCCCATAAATTCTTTGCAGTCCGTTTCATCAATCAACTAAACAGTGTTTAGTAGCAGCACTAATTGCATATAGGATGCAATGCATTAATTTGGTGATTTGGACAGATTGGAGGCCATTTCTTCCTTAAGAGCCTTCACCTGTCCTGCAGTGAATTCAAATCCCAGTTGTTGGCATGAAAAAAACAAGTAAAACCCCATCTTTAAACTGCAAATGAGCAGAGCAGCAACCAACACCTTTTGAACTTCGACTAGGCTCCTTTTCTTTTCTTGTTCAAGGAAAGTAAAAGAGCATAAAATCAAAAGATGCGTATTATCGAAGCTAGTCATGGTTTTTTTTTCAATTACTATTGATGAGCATGCTAGATAGTTACACATAAAGGCAAGAAGATCAAACCATCCAAAAGAAAAATATAAAAGAAAATAATCACCAATGCTCACCAGACGCGAGGAAGAAGAAACGGATGGCCAGGAACTTGCAGTTAGTTACCGTAGAGGTTTGATCGCAGCCGTCCATTTAGTTTCATAATGAGGAAGTGGAAGATCGCTCTCACATTTTTTTTTTATGAGACTTCGAAAGGAGGAGGAGGAGGAGTCGCGGCGGTGGTGGTGGTGGTGTGTGGAGAGAAAAGAAGGGAGGAGCTTTTTCCAATTCTAGAGCAGATAGAGAATAAAGTGGAGGTAAAGGAGCAGCAGCCGCCGCCGCCTAAAACCGTCATGGAGATTGGAGACAACAAGCGCCAACTCAAAGACACTGTGGCACGTGAGAATCCTTCACATGGATCTCTCCAATCTGGGGCGAAACTAGAACGAGGTCATCGGATGGACGTATCAATCAGTGTTGGTTAAAAAGAATTGAGGAGGTTCAGAACAACATTGTTTTAAAAAGGGATTTTTAAGAAAAATCAATGTATTTTAGTGGGTTTTTTGTTTTAACTATTTTGGTAATGTTTATTTTTTTTATTTTGAATATTTTAAAATAATAATTTTTTATTTTTAATATTAATATATTAAAATTATTTAAAAATTCTAAAAAAATACTAATTTAAAATAAAAAAATATTCTTAATTTTAAAAAGTAATTTTTAAAACATAGAAACAAAACTTAATCGAGTGATGAATTGAATCGAAAAAAGACCCGGCCTAGTTCTGGGACCAGTTGTTAAGATATTGGTTTCAGTATTCATAGTGTTTATTTGTTTTGTATTTTAAAATATTTTTGAAAAAAAATTGAAAATATTTATTTTTTTATTTTAAATTAATATTTATTCTGTATTTTCAAATTAGTTTGATATGTTAATATTAAAATAATTTTTTAAAAATAAAAATATTATTTTATTATATTTTTAAATAAAAAAATATTCTAAAAAATAATTATTATTATATTCTCAAACACAATCAAATAAAAAAAGAAAAGAAAAAAAAGCACGCATCGCAATTCGCAATGCAAGTGGGGGTGCGGGTCATTCCAGGCTGGGAGATTAGATATATTTTGATCAGGTACCATGAATGTTCTCTGTATGGAAAGTGGGAAAGTGAAAGTGAAAGCACTCACTCACCCACGCGCTCAAGGTGGTTTGGGCTTTTAACAGGTGGAGATATATAGTAAAAGATGTTTTTGCTGTCCATTCTGGCGGCTCACGAATAAGTTGTTTTTATATTTTAAAAATATTTTTTATTTTAAATTTAAATTTTTTTAATGATTTTATATTATTTTAATTTAATAATATTAAAAATAATTTTTAAAAATAAAAAAAATATTTTAATATAATTTTTAATAAAAAATATTTTAAAAAACAATTACATCTGTACTCTCGCGTGTACGTGACATCAACAAGAGAAAGCTAAGTTTGCAGGAGAAAGGTTGATGCTTTATCTGGTCTAAGGAACTTTTTGGTGCTGTGGCTTGACTGTTTTTTATTTAATAAAACTGACGGGTTTTTTATATAATTATCATAACATATTTTAGAACATTTAAAATCATCAATGGTATTAAAGCCTTATTTTACATATTTTATATATTTTTGGATATATATATATTTTATATATTTTATAAAAATTTTGGATATATATATATATATCCAATTACTTTCACCCGTTAACCAGAGTTAAGATATAAAAAAAAATCTTTGTAATTAAATAATGAAAAACAATATATTAATCTCTTGTGAAGGTGACTTTTAGCATTTTTGTTGTGTTTATAAACAAAAGTGAGATAAAGGAACAATATACATCAAATTAGATGGAAGGGGATTCAATTAATGAAGCTGTCCAGGTAGGGCTAAATTTGCAACTAACCCGTTTATCATCTCACAATCTGGATCATCCACGTTATATACCATCATCTACTAATATATATGTTTTTAGGTTAAACATGTAAAAAAAAAAATTAACATGAAACCATGCATTGAATATCTCTCATCTTTGTAGAAACAAATTTATACAAAACTTATCGATAAAAAATTCATATAAAAAAATTGATTTGTTGAATCCATATGATATTACCTTAATATGTTTATATAGAAAACTTCATCTTTGAGATCATTTATTATCATCGTAAACAAATTATTATTTTAATATATTTTAAAAAATAATCAAAATCACAATTTAAAAAAAAAACCCTATATTCATATATATATATATATATATATATATATATATATATATATATATATTTGATTTTTCCCAAACACAGCATAAGTAGGATAGAGCATATGGTCATTATCAAGGGGCGACAAAATTGTGATAAGATACCGACCACCACTTTATCTTAGTGGATTCACAGAATTAGGTCGAGATCTGTCAGCTGACATCGATCCCTTGTAGGGATGGAGAGGTTTTCTTTTCAAAATGGGGCCCTACATTCATATATATTCTTGATTTTTCATCTCTAACATTGCCACGTCCGTTAAACTCGCTAGAAAAAGATGTTCCTCTTGTACCATTGTCCGCAATCAGCTTTCAACGGCAAGTGCCAGTAATGCCTATAATGGATACAAATCCTTCTCCAGTCCAAGAGCCGTAAAGATGGGAAAATCACACATGAATTTTCAACACATTCGTGAATCTTTCTTCAGACTTCAAACTTCCACTTTGCTTTCCAACAAATGCAAGGTACTGTGTAGCAGGAAGGTTTGTAACTATGGACAGAAAGTGCACAGGAAATTCATCTTTTTGCTATTAGAAAACATCACATTAGAGAAAATCCAAAGGGACCACATTCAATAAACCGAGTGTCCATCTCCATCCTCAATATAAAGAAAAGACTACGCATACATTGCATTTGGCAGATGCAGCAGCGGTCCCCTGCCCTCAACTACTACGTGCGAATAAATACAAGCATCGTACGTATCAACTTCCTGATTTCTCCACTTACAGCAACAGCAATATCCATTTGTGCTACAGAGAGTATTATAGACAGGTTATGAGCAGTGGGAAGAATATCCAACAGAGTATAGTAACCCCATTGTTACCACAGCTACCATCGTTGCCTAACTAGCTAAAGATTCTGACAATGGAACCAATTAGAGAAATCACTATTCTTTCATTACTTGCTAGAAAGACAGACAGGCATCAAAATTTGGCTGGTGGCGGCAGTTAGCAATTCACAGTTCTGCCGTGTGATTGTTACGAATAAAAAGTAATGATAACAGGAGCGGCGATATTTCGCTCAAGATCCTGACCATCAAATCATTTTTCCTTCCTAAAAAAATGTTTAAATTTAGATCTTCTCTTCATTCATGTACGATCAACAAGGAACAAAACCAATCTCATGCGATTATAATCACATTCTGAGAAAGCTAAAGCAACTGGCACATTTTCTATTTTATCTAACCTTTCAACTTTTGATCCTTCACTCCCCGCTTTATCTGCTTCAATGAGTGGATTAGTTCTGGAAACTTTGCACATACCTTGAGTCGATCCTCATCACTGCTAATTGCAATACTTTGTGCTGGAAGTCGCCATAGATGTGGCCCGAAGGTTGGAATGACCCAACGATATAATTGGTCAGTTTGAGGATCATATTCAGGTTTCCGGTCTTCTACAGTTGAAAAACTGCACAAAGACCCACCATACTTGGCAAGCCATTCTGGTTTAATGCTTGTGGCCCCATGCATGTAAGGCTGCTTTGTATGAAGCAATTCACTGTACACCAAAAACTCAGGCGCTGAATTAGAAAGAGAGGACCGCCGATGAAGGAATACTGTTTCTTTAACCATGCAGGCTTGATACCGAACAGCACATGCTTTTCTGTCTCCTTCCAAGGAGCCTGAATTTCCTCTGATGCGTTTTGCAACCCTATCAACCCAGCCAGCACAGATAGCTTGGCCTAAGATATCTTCCACATTCAATAAAGTAGACCTCTTACTGGACAAAACCCTCCAAGCTTGTTCTACATCCTCCACGGTCCCATGGGTCCAAGAGAAACCCTGCTCTAACTCGTGAACATGATGATTAAAGACCAGTTGAAGAAGCTGCCTTCTAAGCTTGGACATTTCTTCCATGGTTTTAAGGTGCAAAGCATTTTCGTGGCAGAATTCCACCGGGCTTGTAGAAAGTTCAAAACAATGCAAGGCATAAGCTACAGTCAATGTATCACTAGTAGAATTGGAAAATCGAGCACGGGATAATTTAGTTGTTTCTCTAAGTTTCTTTATCTTTATTTTTTCTTGCTTGTCTAAAATTTTATTGCTTCCTAGGCTACTAGATCTTCCATCCTGTTCTGAGCCATTGCTGTCAGTATGACTTCCTTCAAAATGCTTAAGAAAAGCATTGGAAAAGCTCAATGCTGCAGCTGTTGCAACTGCATATCCTAGAACCAGATTTGCTGTATCATGATCTTTCATTTTCCTCGTAATTTGGATAGCTGTAAGGAGCATTCGAGAGTGACGAGGACTCATGGGATAGCAAGCCATGGCCTTCCCTAGGGATGTCAGTCTTCCTGTATTATCAAGAGCTTCCAAGGTCTTCAAGCAACGTTCTGCTTCTACTAAGGCAGCAGCCTCTGGAGGAGTTGGAAATGGGAACTTTTCTACCTGGAATACATAACAAAACAGAGAGACTAAGTTAAAGAATCGGTTAGAAGAAATTCCTCTAGACCAGTTAAACCAATGGTATCTAATATTATAACTTCAAAAACCATGTAGCAGGCAGCATGCAAGCAAACTCAGCAAAACAACTAGCAACTGGATGGCCAGACAGCAAATGCATTCCAGGGACAAGTCAACTACGAGATACTTACTCCATATAGGCATATCCAACCCCATTCAGATAATTTAATGTGCCTCTTTAGATTTTTGGGTTCTTGGAAAACAGCATATGATAAGAACAAACCTCACCTCCACCACAAACATAAAACATGAAAAGCTAATTGGTTATAGTATTGATATAAAAAATCCTATATGATCTATTATCTAAGTTTAAATCCTTCGTGCATCAAAAATGCCATTGTAAAGTCTGTTGCATTAAACAGGAAAAAAGAAAGGAAAAGATTTTGCAGGTAATTAGAGAACCATAACATAGAAGAAAACACACCTTGTCAATATGCATGGATTTCAGGACAAGAACAATGCTATCAACAGGTACTTTAGATATTTCAGCACAAGAGAAGTCAGGAAGTATGTTATTATAGACAGCAGAAGAATAAAGACGGTAACAGTGGCCAGGCCCTGTTCTTCCTGCTCTTCCTTTGCGCTGATCAGCTGAAGCCTTACTTATCCATTGTACTTCATATGCTTCCATGCCATTTGATGAGTTGTAGTTCTTCACCTTTTCTCTTCCAGTATCAACCACATATTTTATCCCTGGGATGGTTAAAGAAGTTTCAGCAACATTAGTGGCAACAACAACAAGCCGCTCCCCTTCCTTGACCTCATCAAATACATGGAGCTGTGCCACTGCAGGAAGCATGGCATAAAGAGGCATAACACGCAGAGCACTAGTAAAAAGACCCTTATCTCCTACTGTTTTCTTCTCCATGCTATTTTTGTATTGTTCTGGGTACTCTTCTGGCAAAGAAGGAACTTGTTTTCCCTCTGATTTACATTCTGATGCATTCTCTCCAGCCAAAGCTTCAAAAGCACACTTCAATGCAGCAAGGCTACTTTTCTCTCGTAGAACACCCACAACATCATTTTCAGATGTTTTTGAATCCTCTATATCCACCTCATCACCAACAATTTCTACTTCGCTCTCTGATCCTGAATCATAAGAGACATCTGATTCATCCTCAACAGAATCAGGCACATCTTCATCATGAGAGCCAAACCTCTCAGTTTGCTGGTCAATCGAATTCCCCTGAATCTCAAATGCCTCATCAATATCCTTCATGTCAACACCTTCAATGGAAACCATTTCAGACATTGCTGGGACCTCATCCCCTACACGCCCTTTAGCAGTATTAGCAATCAACTCTGTTGAAGCTTTACGTAACTTCTGACACAAGTACTCTACTTCTCTCTGTCCTGTGACAAAGACAAGTATGCCTCCTTGTGGCAGCCTCTTGTGGATTGACATGACTTTCTTATAGGCCTGGCCAATATAATCCACAGTTTCTGTTCTCTTCGAGAAATGCACTGTCACTTCAAATTGCCTGGTAGGAACGTTTATAACTGGAGGAGGATCATGAAATAACCTTCTTTCAGAAATGAAGTCCTCCACTCGCAAGGTGGCACTCATTAGAACAAGTTTTAGTGGAAATATCATATTTTCAGGACTTAGACTTTGACCAGAAAGCACCATTTTTTGCTGCTGCTCATATTTCTTCTGCCATATGCAAAAGATTGTTTATGGTAAAGATAGGTGAGAAGGAAGAAGATCCATAAACAATGTTTTACAGCTGAAAGTGGGAAAGTGTATCAAAATTACCTGGCGGAGTTGAATTACACGAGAGAGCATTCCAATAAGAATGTCTGTATTCACACTTCTCTCATGAGCCTCATCCAGAATTATCACAGAGTAACGCTTCAATAAAATATCAGTCTGCAACATAAAAAAATTATTAAACAGCAGAAGAAGAGTTAACATGAGCATACTAATCCATTTTCTCCAGACAACATCTTTTTTACATGGGTCCAAATCCGTCTGCACCATAAAAGATTTTATTGAACAGCAGAAGAGTTAACATGAGCATACCAATCCATTAATTCCAGACAAAATATCTTTTTTACATGGGTCCCACCAGCAGAGCTAGCTCCGTATACATGACATAGCAAACAATACCAGAAAGGATCCCGCAGGAGATATAACTAATAAGAATTTAAATTTCGAGGAACAAGTTTCAGAAAATAACACATGAACAAAAAATGAATTTTGGATCCTCAATGGTAGTACATTCCAAGAAAACATAATAGGAATTTTAAATTTCCACAAACAACATTCAGAATATATAATTCTACAGACGGCACTAAAAAGTTTGACGAACGGGTCAGCTATAAAGAAGACACAAGTGAAATTAGTGGTTGTTCAATAACAAGTGTGCCTTTGGCTTATTCTTTTTAATTGCCTTTTTTGGTTCAGTACCAATAGATTCAAATTCACAATTCAAAAATGTAGATTCAGGCAACCAAGCAAGAATCTGACATGAAGAAACACCTAAGAAGCACCAACAAAAAAGAAAAAACTCTATAGGAAGATCAAATATAAGAATTGCAAACATCATCTGACAGTTGAAAAACCACATACTAAAACTTCTCACATATAATCATTGATGTACCATTCTTCAAAACACCCACAAATAAGATGCATGTAAAGTCAGCTGAATCCAAACCTGAACTTCTCGCAGTAAAATTCCATCAGTCATAAACTTGATTGAACAATTGTCTCCAATTCTCTTGTCATGCCTAACTTGGAATCCAACCTCTTTACCAAGATGAAGACCAAGTTCAAATGCAACCCGTCTAGCAGTGGCAAGGACAGCAATGCGCCGTGGTTGAGTAACACCAATAACACCATTTCTAACAACAGAATGGTTTGAACCATAACCTGCTTCATAAAGAAACTGAAAGATTACACCGAAGAACCAAAATTAGATGGTTCTTGAGCCGAATTGTTTGAGTTGGCAGTAGCTAACAAATCTAATGCATAGAAGAAACCCACCTGAGGAACTTGAGTGGTTTTACCACACCCAGTTTCTCCACAGATAATAACAGTGGAATGTTCATTTATAGCTTCCATTATCTCCTGTTCCATCATAATAATTGGAAGATCCTTCCGTTTCTTCTCCACCTCATCTGGCCTTGATACATGCACCACTGTTGGGGTAGTAGGAGGTCTGGGCAATGGAAAATCTGGGAAATTGCTAGCCTTCCCTAAATCTACAGTTGAGCTCTCATTTAATTTACCCTGCTCCATGCAAATGCCCCACTCTCCAGTTAATCAACAATAGTGCAGTTACCACAATATACTGACATGCACATGTAATTTCACCATTCTCACTCACATATAATACAAGATATGGTATTGAGTCAAAAATAGTTAATAATATACTAAGTTACAACAATTGCCTCTTCAATCTTCCATGCTAACCATGTACAATACATAATGCATAAATTGCAAGTTGTAAGTCAGCAGTTGGTCAATTCAACTTCTTTTGGCAGCCTTGTCAAAAAGTAAGAACAAACATCCAAACAGAATTCTAGTCTCATATAATCTGAGTTATAAACAGTATATAACATATATAGCGCAAAAGTAGATTATGTATCATGACTTGTAATCTGAGCCGGTAACATACCATTAAACTGGAAGTTTTTCTAGCATCATGATCACTTGAAGCCTGTGAAGATTTTTTAGGAACTTCCAGTGTAGGTGTACAATTATCCTCATTGGGCACTTCTTCAGCTGAGAAGGCAGAAACAGATCTGCCATTTAAGCCAAGCTCATTACCGCTAACTGGATCGTGATACACCAGTGAAAAAGATGCATGGTTTTGAACTTCTCTTCCTATTACCATTGGTTGTAAATGGCCTTTCTCATTCATATCCTTCTTTGATTGGATCTCATCCAACCCAGCATCAATCTCAAAAGAAGCAGTTTCATGATTCCTCTTGAAAGGCTGGTCACCCTGGGGACTTAAACCAGCCTTGGAAAATTGTACTGCCATCCTACGTTTTTCTTTAACAGTTTCAACCTACATGAAGGTAAGCCAATGAGCGAACTAACATCCAGCAGGCTTTTGCATTTATGTAGAAAGTTAAGTAGATCCTAAGATACAAACCCGACTTATATTTCTTGATGATTGCAGGAGAGAAAACGCATCCTCCGGGATCTTATATTTCCTGAAAGTTAGATAATTGAGTAGTTTGCAAACATTGTTAATGCTTTCTGGAGAGGCAACAGAAAATAGAAATCAATCATCCAAGAGGTAAAAGTGGTAACATACTCCAGGGTTTCTATGCTTTTTGATAACAGCAGTGTTCTCTCATTCTCCTCCTGCAAAAAACAAAAAGGCAAATCAACTCCACATAAAACACAAGAAAGAACTGGAGTACACTAGAAGCTAAATGCAAGCACACACCTCCAGCTTCTTCAATTTTCTTTTCTGAGATTTACTTAACTGTGGGTTTTTATTTTTCTTGGCCACTTCTTGCGCCTGTGCAACAAAAATTTCAGGCCTTCAACCTCTTAAAAGAAAGGGCATAGCAGAACAAAAGAGCTATTTCACCTGCGCTACATACCTGATTCATGCCTTTCCTTTTATTACTTTTCTTTGCAGGCATGATCAATGCGTTGCTATCACCTTCCACACTACATATGCAAGCAACAAGTTTTATGCGGAAAAAAAAAAAGCAAAGGTAAACATTTGCAAGCCCATGGCTACTTAAGGACATATTGTAAACTTGCTAGACTTGATACTTTCTCAAAAATTGTCGAATCAAGACCACTCCTTTAAATGGCATGTAAAAATTACAATTAGCTAAGAACCTGTAAGTGAACATGTTTTGTACAAGTAACAAGTATACGTAGCAAAGAGAATCCCTGAATTTTTTCTTATTTCTATTTTCCTAGATTGCTACTAAAATTCAATTGAAAAAAAAAACACACTACGAAAAAACTTGTCCTAGATCTTCTCCTAAACAAAACACAACGACAACAAAAGAACATACATAAAGGCAGATAAGATGTTCATTACCATGAATTTTCCAAATGTACTTCCATATTGCCTCTCTGTAGTGAAACGAAACTGAAGATGCGGGCCTTCAGGAAATGACTTCAGAGTTATCGATGAAACAAAGCTCTCCACCAGATGAAGCAAAGCTTCTGGTTAGTTCCGTTTCTTGATCTTTCACATAACAAAAAACCTCAAACAATGCCTGTTTACTTATCTGGCAACCTTAAAACCTCTACCAAAGACAAAGTAAATAATCAAAAGTTCAGTTGCTTGATTTAATTCAGGTTTGGACAGTCTAAAAATCTAACTAAAGGTTTAGGCATAAACAAAACCTAGAAAAAACAACCCCCCATCCCCTTTTTTTCACCACTTGCTTTACTCTAATGGGAATCAAACTCCATCATCAAAGCAAAAAAAGAAAGAAAAAGAAACGAGCAGGGAGAGAAGGAGATACCAGCCAGGGAGGATTGGTTTAAGACTTGAAGTCGTTTTTTCTGTAAAAGAGATTGAAGTTGGGATGATTTTTATCTGCACTCGCATTTAAAAAAAATATAGCAGCTCAAATTAATCCTCGGGATGTGAAATGGGTAGGTTATCGTTAGCTGATGAGATCCATGAACCTTGATGACGCCTATAAGGCGGAGGCTGATTTTTCCCGACGAGACAGAGTGGGATTCGTAAGGTGGTTGCACTAGTTGCCACTCCAATATGCCTTTCACCACAGTAGCAAACCCTAGCGGAGTCAGAGTTTGAAGGTTTTTAATATAATTACTATTATAATTATATTATAAGAAACACTCCCCGCGCCTCTTTTCACACGCTTACATTTTATTTTGTACTTTCACTGGTGAATTTATTTTATTTTGATATTCAAGTTTTCTTTTTTCAATAATTAACTCAAAATAATTTAATATATCATCTTTTTAATATTTTAAAATAATATGTCATTCTCTAATATATTTCTTCCGTAAAGATCCAAGCTTCTTACGTGTTGGTTTTTTTAAATAAAAAAATCTAGTAAAATAAATTATTTAATTATAAAATAAAAATTTAAAGAATAGTAGTTTTTTTTAAAATGTTTTTCATTTAAAAATATATTAAAATAATATATTTTTTATTTTTTTAATTATTTTTAATATTAATACATTAAAATAATTTAAAAATATAAAAAATTATTTTTTTATAAATCATCATTTAAAATAAAATTCCAAACAAAGCTTTATTTTTTATTCTCTGTAATTTTAGATATACAATAGTCAATGTTTGGTTTAAGATGGCAGTGGAAGAGCTTTATTTAACAGCTGCAAGACATTGGATTTTGCCTTGAAATTACCAAAATGCCAAAATTTTAATTAATTAAACATTGCTATTGTTATTATTATTAATATTATTACTCTGTTATATATTATTTTGAGAAGAAAACTTTGCCATTATTAGAACATATATAATTAAATAGTGATCTCTTATTAATTATTTTTTAGGATTCACTTTAAATAAATGAACTGATATAAGTAGAAGACAAATTTTAATTAAAGATATTTTTAATATTTTTTATTGGTCATTGATTTTATTTTCTCTTTTTATATTTATATTTTTTTAATTAACTCCAAAAAATAACCAATAAAATAATATTCTGCAGAGTCGATCAAGATAAAATAAAAAAAGATTAAATAACAACATGGAATTTTAGCAATTTTTCACGTGGACGCATAAGCCAATACACATTTGTAATTGACCTTGTCTGTTTGAATGGCCTGAGATTGTAATAATTTAATTTTGAATTCTCCAAAATTTTCTTATATATCATTTTATTTCTATTTTTATTTAGAAAAATAAAAAAGGTTTAAAATTCAAAAATATATTTTTCTCAAGTCAACCTTCACTTTTTCAAGTTCACCGGGTCAATATAGATCAAATTGTGTTAACCGGGATAAAAAATAAGTTTCAAACTATCTCGAGTCATAACTATCATTTTCGTTAAAAAATAAGTTCAACGGATTAATAAAGGTCAAACTGTATCGACCGAAGTAAAAAAATAATTTTTTTAAAATAATTATTCAGTCAAAAAAAGTCCAATCAGGTTGGTCAAAATATTTTTTGGTTTTTCAATAATTAAAATTTATTTTTAGCTTGAAATGAGTATTTTTGAAATTTCCATCAAAGTTCAAAGGTATTTTGGTACTTTTCCTGGCTAGTGGCATCAAGGTAAACTCAAGGGCTTCTAGGAGTATTTTTAATTTTACTTTCTTACATGTATTTATATTTTATTTTTGTATTTTGTATACCCTAAACAAATAAATAAAAAATGATGATGCAAGTTCAACGCTCGAATTCACCTGTCATCGCGTATAGGTTCAATAGCTAATTTTTCATTGCCAATACGGCCCAACACCCATTTTTTGTCTTTATTAATTATTATAGACCCAGGATGTAATGGTCTAAAATTAGACCATGTCCTTTAAACGTTATTTATTCAGTTAATCATGCACCTTCTAGCCTTATATTAAATGGTCTCTACATTCGTTAAATGACTCGACATGGAATGGTCTCACAATAGACCCTGTCCTTTGAATATTAATTAATAGATTATAAGGTTAGTTAATATAGTTCATCAAATAACCTAAGATAATAAGGTTCAACATTAGATCCTATCCTTTAAATGTTGTTTTGTGGATAAGAACAATATTTAGACTGCATACCAATTTAGACACAGACCATATTAAAACACATATATCTTTAAAAATAAATGACAATACAGCTTACTTTAAGTAGAATGAATAAAATGATTGTTATCTTTCATATTATATAATTAGCCCCTTACCTAAAATTTCTGAAGACCAGTTATGATTTTTAATTACTATAAAACTAGGTGGTGATTTTTTTTTTTCCATATATTTTCCCTTTTCACACAAAGTCAGCTCGCCGCAATGTTTATCGAAGTGCAACAAAATTGTGAATCCATTGGGAATTACAAGGGCTAAGCTTTGTTATTTATTTTTCAATGATAATGAATTTATTGTGTTTATTTGATTATCGCACACATCTACATGCATTGTTTTTATCAGATATAAAATTTTAAAAATGCACAAATAACACAACGTTTGCATTATGACATGACCAAATCTTTAGAATTGAGAGGGAAAGTAACACTGCCTCAATGGTCTTTGGTTTAGGTAACATATATGAAATCACCAGTTTCTATTGAAAATCTACTTAGATGTGATTTTGTCTTGGCCTATGCTTTCTTACTTTGTAGGCTTCGGTTTAGCATGTTATTGTGTTTGGTTTAGTTTTTGTGGTTGAGATTATGGTTGGGTACAACCCAATTATCCACAAAACTTAACCACAAAAGCTAATATTTCCTGTTTTTTTAGCTTTTTAGTGGATCCCACACCCAAACCTCAACCTCCCCCTCTAAAACAAATACCCTCTTGGTTGTTAATCAGGCAATGAAAAACTCTTTTTAGATTAGTTTAGATAGCAAACCTATTCATGTGCATATATTGACTAGAATCTTTATTTATGATGTTTCCTTAATATCATTACTCGTGCATTTGACATCACAAATAAGTTACTCGTTATTATTAGTGTTAATAAAATAAGTGCTTGAGAATAGATATATTTTCTTTGATAAATCTCGAGCATTTTTTTAAATCTCTTGCTTTGAAACTCCAACACAAAATGTTATCTGATGATGTACCTTTAATAATTACAAATTTCATCTGCTAAACAAACTAAATCATCACTATCCTAGGAATTGTAAGAAATTCAAAACATTGGATAAATTTTAGTTTTCAAAATGCAAGAATAGAGATTTTAAGAAATTCATTTAAGCAATGAGCTAATATTTCTTTTTTAGCATGTGCCATGTCTATGTTCAACAAATTGCTTTAATACATCTCAACAAGAATTCAGGAAAACAAGGGAAGAATCTAGTAGATTTAGGTGATAGGATTTGAGGAGGAGGTGGTGGTGGCGGTGTTGGTGTTGGTGGTGGTTTTAGTTGTTAATGGCTAAGAAGAGAGAGTTGGGGGCTTGAAGTTTCGTTTGGCTGAAGGTTTTACTGGCTTTTTTCGACAATATAAGGCGCCAACAACGATGAGGATAATCAAGAGTTTTCTCGCTAGGTGGAGAGAAGTCTTTATATGGTGATCTGGCAGTGTAAGGTGGCCAGAGTTGAAAGATCTAAGGAGAGAGAGAATCGCAGTGAGCAAAGAAAGAGTCTTTGAGGTTTGCTGAGGTGAGAGGCCAAGCATGGTAATCCGGTGCAAGTGGAGCTTATGGACTAATGGATCTCCTCTCTAATTGACTATTTTTGCTTGAGCGTGGTGAGATACACTGGATGATTGGTGTGTAGGGTGACATGGCAGGCTAGGATCAAAGGTCTAACTTTTTAACGGCTAGGATGTGTTTGGGTTTTAATCCAAGTATAATAACCTTCTTTAGACTAGAATAAATATACGGTTCAAATATAATTTCTATTAAATCCAACGATAAAGATATTTCTGAATTATTTTTTTTAAAAAAATCAATATCATACTTGGATGAAGAAAAACTAAACAAAAAAAAAATGAATAATTTTTAAATAAAAAAATTATTTCAAAAAATAACCTGAATCTCCAGGACACAAAATTTCTTAGTTCACAGACACTAATTACTTTTTAAAGTGCTAATAATATTTTTTTTACTAAAAAAAATGTATTAATAATATTTTTTTTATTTTTTTAAAATTATTTTTAAGATCAACACATCAAAATAATTTAAAAATATTAAAAATATATTATTTAAAAAACAAAAATTTCAAAAATACTTTTAAAAAACACTCTACGACACTCTCCAAATTAAAACCCAGAATGGCCGAACTGGTTGGCCGAACTGCAGGGCTCTCTTCTGCCCTTTCATTATTGTCAGTACCCTGCCCCAGAATATCTACCTCATACGGTACGGATCTCTATTTGAAGGACATAACAGTAATTACAGATTTCTTTGTTCCCCAATAAGAACCCAGTGTCTCGACATGGTGGAGAACAGTCTCTTCTTACGAGGACAAGGCTTGTGCCCCAGTTTCCAGGATTGCTAGATTCGTTAAACAAGCTGGTGATCCATATTCTTTAGGAAAGAACCTCCTCAAGCGTGCCCAAATAAGCAGCCTAGTCAAGAGCAACATAACTGGTAACAAGTTAGCACCAAACTCTTGCATTCACTTTGTTAGCTGCTAAAGATGTGAACGTGGGGAAATTTTGAAATCTGTAAATTCCTGTGGTTTCCATGATAGAGCTCTGGTGACCCATGTGGGGAAATTTTGCCAATAAAATGCCACTAGTTTCACAAGGAAATAAAAATTGCAATGATATATAGCACATTCGAGTAGAATAGGAGATGCCATATCTACTAAAAGCTGAATCGGCTTCTCTTTCAGTCTTCTCATATCCACAAATTTGCTGGCATGGACTTGTTTTGATTTCCATAACTAGAGAACTTGCTTTGGTGTAATGATATGCAGAATGTCAAAACCTAGCAGCCATCATGCCGTGTCTTTTGCTTAGAAAGAAACAAACAGGAGAGGAACTAATTATGCAAGTGAGATTACAGAGAGGTTAAGCATTTTGTCACGTACTACTGAGACATAATTGTTGTGCACCATATACATATAGTAGTAAACCATCAACAAGACCCTTGTATCACTCTCTTGCCAAAAGAATATCATTTCTTTCATTCTAGCATGTGAATTTCTCACATGTCCGCTACAAAATGAGGGAAGATTCCCATTATTAACCTCATCAAGGGTTATTGCTACTTTTTTGAAAAATGAGAAGCCAGTTGGCGGGAAACCTCCAAGAATATTGTTTAACAAAATAATGTTCACTATTGATCGCATTATTCCACATCAAATGATTTAACATGTTGCAAAGCTAAAACGGATAACCTTGTTCGATGCTTGAAATTTTGGGAAATCAATTCTCAGAAGCTGGAAACTCTTTGCAACTTTGTCAGTCAGTTGGCCCGATCATTTTTTCAGGGACTACGAGTGTATCAAATTCTTCACTGGTGAGCATTCCGAGTTTTAGTGCAGCTTCCTGCAGAGATAATTATTGTAAGGTACGATATTCAATCACTCCAAAAAGACAAATGGATTAAGCACCATTAGTCTCAAACACTATTGACAGTACACAAAAATAGAAAAAACCCAATATTCAAGAATAATTTCTTCACAAGAATGCACGTATGCCCATTCCAAGGAGATGAATGTTTTGGAATTTTATGTTCTTCCCAGCCAAGGGAGGGGGAGAGATAAGAATCCATAATAAACAGTTTACATGAGTCTAACAAGAGCAGACATCGTTACTCCCACAATATACGCACATCATAGGGCTTATAAACACTATATTGCAGAGTCACTAAGATGAGAAGAAATCATCACCTTCAGAGTACTTCCCTCCTTGTGGGCCAGCTTGGCAACTGCTGCAGCATTGTCATAACCAATTTTCTAGAATAAAAATGGAAACGTGAGTTAATACTCCAAACACAAATCAGGAGAATGGAAATATGGACATGGTATAGAGACTTACAGGGTTCAATGATGTGACAAGCATCAGCGACTGCAGGGTCACACAAATTGTCAATAACAATAAAACATGATCAAAAGGCTTTTAGATACATCAAATGCAAATAAAGTTTCTATAGTTATCAAGAACTGACCTCATGCAGTAATTTCGAAATTCTTTCCCTATTGGCTTGAATACCCCTCACACAGTTCTTTTCAAAGGAAGCAGATGCATCACCAAGCAACCTTATTGACTGCCAGAAAAAGGTCAAACACACTTGTTTAGTAGAACAGCCACACTCAGTCTTCCCAACCAAGAGTCAAAAACAACAGCAGAGTAAAGTGTGACCAATCAGTAATACAGCATAGCCAAACAGTAAGCATCCTAATATCAGCCAAGAAAATGCTATTTGATTACGAATACTATTAGGGTCCACCATAAGACTTCTAAGATCTCATTGCATGCATCAAAAGATGCCAGATGAGAGGAAACTCATGCATCATTATGAACCTGGAGTATTGGAAACTAAAATTCTAAAACAAAATTTCTCACAAACCTGATTGAATTCAAATTCCTTGATTTAGTTTCAATCACTTTCGTGTTAAAACATTTAGCAAGAATAGGCATTTTTTTCCTACGTTCAGTAATCACCAGTAACTTCAAACTGAACCCACTATCCAAACAAACTGAAATACTTTACACAGACGAAAGAGCCAACATATCAAAACTGATTTTGCCCTGAATCAAAGCAAGCTCAGGGTGGAACATCCAATGTTAAAGCACTCTTAAGTAACTTATTATTTGGAACTTCAATAAAAATAACAAGTACATTACAGCGCCATTAACATACATGTAGGAGGCCACTTGCGATCATTGGCTTGAATACATTTAGTTCAAAGTGACCATTTGATCCACCAACTGTTATGGCAACATGATTTCCCATAACCTACAAAATGAAGAAAGGGCATTATTTAACAATGACTTGATTGGTTCAGAGCAAACTTCCAGCTTATACATCAAAAATGTGAATTTATAATCTGAATAGCTGCTTTCAGACAAGTTCTAAAGTGAATCATATGATATTGACAAGATGGAACTGACAGCACTAGAAATTTACCTGAGCACAGACCATTGTGAGAGCCTCACATTGGGTGGGATTAACCTTTCCCTGAAACAAGAAAAACTAAAAAATGACAACATTGTATCGCAATTAAATCTTCAAATGTGCTGATATGAATCACAATTCTTCGGGTACCAAACAAATAAGGTGTGATGATTTACCGGCATTATACTACTTCCTGGCTCATTTTCAGGAAGAATGAGTTCACCAAGACCACATCGTGGACCACTGCAAAAAAACATTGTTAAAACCACAAAAGTAAAGCAAATATGTGAGAGCAGGGAGAAGTGAATAATACAACTTTTCACAGACCTTCCTAATAACCGTATGTCATTTGCAATCTTCATCAGAGAAGTAGCAACTGTGTTGAGTGCTCCACTAGTTTCAACAAAAGCATCATGTGCAGCCTGTAAAAAAAACATACCGCTTTAGCATGCAAAAGTATTTTGCTCGCACTTAGGGTAGTGACATGTAAAATCGCACTATTGCTCAAAAGAATTAAATCAAAAGAGCAAAGTCCATTCTTACAACCTTAAATGAAATTGGAAGGAAAAGAAGAAAACTCAAGTTATGAGGAGTTCAAAAACCAACCAAAGCTTCAAACTTGTTTTCCGCTGTGACAAATGGCAGGTTTGTTTCCTCAGCCACTGCTGAAGCTATCTTTACATCAAACCTAGATGGAAAGAAACAAATGATAACTGTCAAAGAACAGACATGCCTCAACACTAAATAATTCTTAGAAATGGTCCATAGATATCCATGTATAAATTCCAAGAGTTTTCAAAACACTGGTTCTCCCACTGATTTGACTATTTTCTTACAGATAATAAAACATAAAATTGATAACATTATTGGAGAATAGGAAAAAGGTGCTGCAAAAGACTTGAGATTCTTTTCTCTTTGGGGCTAAAATGGGAGAGAAACCTTCAGTCCATCAAAGAAAAATAAAGCAGGAAGAAACGAATCAAACTGAATGCCTGCCTTATGGGGTGATAAGAATCACAAATAAAACAAGCTGAAGGAAGCAATTTTTGTTTTCAAGAAAAGAACGCCTAGAAAATAAAATTTTCACCCATGATGCTTTACATACCCTTTCTTTGTGTTTAATCCAGTCCCCACAGCAGTTCCACCTTGTGCAAGCTGCTCAAATAACATTCCCAGTATGTCATAAAATCTGAAGAGAAGAAAAGGGAGAAAAGAGCAGTAGAATGGAAAATTTTATTTAATATATGTGTTTCCAACCTGATACATGTGGGGTAGCGTGCACATGACACGATCAATTCCATACTTCACCTGCCAACGAGGCAACAATCATCAGAAGCAAGCACGAACAAGAGAGAAATATGAACCAATAGTAGATCAGAAAAAAATAATACAGAAATGATATATTACTTGTGTCGTGTAGCCACTAAACTCTTGCCCAAGTGTCAATGGTGTTGCATCTTGAGTGTGCGTGCGCCCAATTTTAACAATATCTTTGAATTCAACTGACTGGTTGGAACCAACAAGCAATATTAGTCCAGGTACAGTAGTTACAGCAATATACATGCAAGAAAAAATGTGCAGATTATTGGAAATGTAAATGCAAAAGCTGATCTCAGAATGGTGGCATGAAAGTTTTACCTTCCACACGACTACATGCAATTTGAAAAATATGATCAAGAACATTTACTAAAGAACATAAATTTTTTGAAAATTTGAACTGTAAAATTTCATAATGCATGTATAAAAATACGTCTAGGAAATGGCAGATTTAACAAAAGCATGTGTGTATAAAAATGTGTAAGCCATCTTCTGGCATTAAGAAGTAAAGCATTTGAGGGCAAGCAAAACAAACATCATAATTGCTACGGTCCATGGCCTATTAAGTTTCCTACTAACATGTAAGCCATTGATAAAGGAGCAGACCACACATAGGCCCTAAATAATGAAGTAGACTATGCATAGATGTCATGTCCCACCATGTATCGAAAAGGCTTGATCAACATGCAGGAAAATAAAAGAAATTCCCAAATCAAAAAACGGTCTATTAAATGCACTGAACACAAAGAAGCATTTCAATTCAGCAATTTTTCCATTTGCTTGCGCAAAACAATAAACAAAATGTTTTCTTTATCAACCCCCCCCCCCAAAAAAAAACAAAAAAAAAAAACAAAGTCAAACCTTTGAATGGAGTGTCAAGTGCAAAGTTTTCAATTTTGGGATTAATCTTGAATTTATCTCCGTTGCAGCTGCAATATGCATTACCTAAATAAGAAAAAGATACAGCTGATAAGACTGCAAGAAATCAGTTCATGATACATTAAGTTATCTATTCAAATAGAAAATTTTAAAAAACAGTAAGACCTATCAGTTTGACACTCAAAGAGTAAACCATGCTTACAGTTGGAAATGTGTCGTTAGAAGATTGTGATCTGTTCACATGGTCATTAGGGTGCACAAACTTTTCCCCACGCTTATGCCCAAGGATCTCAGCTGCTCTATTGGCAATAACCTGGAAAGTGCATCACACAAGCCAGAATTTTTAGGGCATTCAGTATTCGATTAATCAAAGCAAGTCTAATTTGCAGTGCTTTCAATTATCACCCAACTTCCATCTTGTTTCTGTTCCTTCACTTGGTTACAGGATGAATGTTAAGAACATTCTTTGGGAGCATCAAAACAATATAGAAAGGATGTGTTTTGAATTCTCACGAGTGGTGTGTACCTATATGTGTAGTTCACACATACAATGAACCGTACCCTGAAGTGCAGGATCATTTGGTATGCTATCTATTCAATTTTAAACATGACTAAAAACCAGATTGCAGCCACATATCAGACATACTTGAATGGTGAAGAGAATAAATGTCTAAGTCCCTTCCGTTTAGATATCTCAAATGATATGTCAGTTAGATTTCAGAGCAGAGGAAGCCTTTGGTTAAATTTTAATTGTGTGAACAAAAACATGAAAAACTCAGTTTATTTACTTAGGTCAGATCAAGAATAAGCACCAACTGAGGGAGAAATCTCAAGGTTACAATTTACAAAATAACAGATACAGGGTGAGCATAACACAAAAAATTTCCAAGGAACAACCTCCATCAGAAATTTCAATTTTATTCACCATTAGCATGCAAAACACAACATTACATCGGTTAAACACTGGTTTTGGTTACCAAATTTATTGAATATCTCAAACAATCAAGCCTCTTCAAATCCTACAATTTAACCCTCTGTTGAACCAGATGTGGAAATCCTAAATCACAATTCACAAGATGAGAGTAGAGTCAAAGCCCCATCGCACCTTTTTTCCCAGAGGATAATAATTTAACTATTGTTCACATCAAATATAGAAATGCCATAGCTTCCTTTTCCTTCCCCTTTTTTTATTGAAGAAACAGAAAGTAAGATGCAAAGGCGCTGACCTCATTAGCATTCATGTTACTTTGAGTACCACTGCCAGTCTGCCACACAACCAGTGGAAAATGATCGCTTAGCTTCCCTTCAGCTACCTCGTGGGCAGCTTGCATTATCGCTTTCCCTATGGAAGGATCAAGCCCATACTGCATATTCACCTGCCACAAAATAAATCAATTATGTTATTTTTAATTTAAGCTAATGTAATCTCCACGAAAACCAATCATCTATACACTCTATTACACTGAGATTGACATATCATAATCCTAAAAATAAATAGCCACAAAATTAACAATATATGCAGATGTTAATCTGAGATTACATTGAGATTTAACTTAAGTACTGTCATCAACTAAAAATATCGAATTCAAAATTAAAGTTTTAAAAAAAGGATAAAGATTTAGGTCTCTTAAAAGTGTGGGATAACTAATTAGTTTATATTAGCAGCTGAAACAATAGAAAGACATGAAAAAATCGCTTAAGAAATCAAATAAAATTAAAAAGAGAGAGAGAGAGGGACCTTGGCAGCACATTTCTTGAGTATACCAAAGGCTCGAATGATAGGTTCGGGCATTCGCTCGCGATCGCCGCCTATATCAAAATTCTGCAAAGATCTTTGCGTCTGAGCACCCCATAGCCTGAATTATTATTTATTGAAAACAACAAAGCAAGAAAATTAATAAATGAATAAAGTGAAGTAAGAGGGGAAAAAACGAGTGAGTGATGGATAGATAGAATGACGAACTTATCAGCAGGGACACTAATGGGACCAAAAGTGTCTCTCTCCTCTCTGAAGGCAGTTGAATAAGACCTCAACCAGTTTCCATATCGCCAAGTCGTGGATCCTGTAGAGAGGCGCCGTGACACGATATACATCGCCATTCCAATTTACTCAATCCCTCAATTGATTTGCAGAATGCGAAGATCGAGGAGATATCAAGCTCTTTTTATGTGTATATATATCAAGAGAGGAGACGAGAGGAGAGGAGAATGGAATAAAAAGGCTGCGGATGCTGTGCTATGCTAGGAATGAAAAAGGCGTTGTTGGGGGCTTTTAGTTTTACCTATATCATTGACTTTGGCTACGATTGTCAGTAAAGTCAAAAAAAAATTTAAATAAAATATTTAAATATTACTAATTTGTAAAAACAATTTTGTGCAAAAGTTTATTTAGTATACCTTGGTTACTTTTATTATTCAAAAATAATTTATACAACCTCTAAAAATAAAATTTAATTAAATAAAATTTTAAAATGTTATTTTTTATATTAAAATAACAACATGTTAAATTAACTTGGAACAATCCGGGTTAACGTGTCAAATTTATAACCCAAATTACGAGACTATAATATTAATAACATTATAGAAAGCAAATAAAAAATAAATTATGAAGTCTAATTCACAATCAGCTCAATATTGAATGATAAAATTAAAAAAAATACTTAAAAACATGATCAAATTTAACATGTCAAACTTACAATTCGGGTTATAAAATCGAGATAATCTCATGAAAAGTAAATCAAAACAAATTATAAATTACAATCCTTAACCAACTTAATATTGAAAGACGAGATTAGAAAAATTAATTAAAAAATAACCTGATTCTATCCACGAAACTCATGACTCGGGTCATCAGACCGGGATAACTTTATAGAAAAATTAAAAAAAAACATGATTTAACTCGAATTAACCTGTCAAATCCACAACTTGGATCTTAAGAATGAGGTAACCCCACAAAGAGAGTCAAAATAAATTATAAAAAACTTGATTTTCAATTGTTATTGTTAGATCTGACGTTGAATGATGAAATTTATAAAAATATTAATTAAAAAAATAACATAAAAATAAGTCAATTCAACCCGAGTTAACTATTAAACATTATTTCTGAGTCGTGAGACTAAGATAACCTAATAAAAAACAAATCAAAACAAATCATGAAACCTGATTTCTAATCAAACACAATATTAATCGATGAAATTTTTAAAAAAAGTCAGTTAGAGAGAGAGAGAGAGAGAGTTAATTGGGTTATCTCGTTAAACCCACGACTTAAGTCAAGAAACTAGGACAACCTAATAAAAAAACATCTCAAAACGGATTATAAAAATCAATTCCTAAGTGATTTAATGTTGAATGATAAAATTAAAAAAATCAATTAAATAAAAAAAATATAAAACAACTCGAGTCAACCCGGGTTAACCCGTTAAGCATTATTTTCAGATCATGAGATTAGAATAACCTCATGAAAAATATACAAAGCAAAAGTAAATTATGAAGTTTAATTTTTAATTGAATCAATATTAAATGATAAAATAAAAAAAATAATTAAAAAAATCTGAGTGAATCAAATTAACCGGTCAGATCTAGAATTCATGCCACAAGAGTATGATAATTAAATAGAAAAATATTTAATATTAATAAATAAAATTAAAAAAATAAATAATAAATAAAATAAATAACAAGAGAATGAGAGTAAAACTTTATTTTTTAATTTATAGTTAATTTTAAGGCACGTGACGCCGGGATTTTTTTTGTTGTTGGGATGGAAATGAGGGATGGATGGCGTGATGGGCTCTGGCGGCAATTTGGTAAAGATGTGTCGTGATGGCTATACAAGACCGATTGTCAGCTCTCTCCGCTGCAGCCACCAACCACCCCTTTAGTTTCTTTTGTAACTGCAATTATAATCGTTGTGGAGCGAGGTCTGAAACATCGCTGATTACAGTAGCGAATCTACAATACTTCTTTTCAATTTTTTTAGATTATTTTGATACGGCTCGCATGAGTTTCTCAAGGTGTGAGGTGAATAAATCAGCATTCAATTGATGCATGGTTTAGGTGAAAACAAAATTAATTTTATTGATTTAAAACAATTAGAATTTAATCTATGAATTTTTGACGTGTGAGAACTGAGAAGAGTCGCCACAGTTGGATAACACGTGTGTCCGCCTTCGACGTATGCTTTCGCCTTTCCTTGGTGTTATTGACTACAGTCACCATGGTCTACCACAGCATGTGGTGCATGTTGACAATGGACGTTCAATTCTGGCTTCGGCAAGCCATTCTTCTTCTCTTTATTTTTTTTTTCTCTCCTCACACCTTCATCCTCGCGCCTAGCATTTTAAAAAATTCAAAGAGGATTCTCACACTTTATTTCGTATTAAATTTTATTTTTATTATTTTAAATATCGTTTTTATTAATTATTTTTATTTTTCAATTTTATTATTTAATATTTATTTTGTTGAGACATGAGCTTTGTTCTTTTTTTTTTATTTATCTTTTATGAGATAACTTTGATCTCATAATCTAATATCAAGGGTTTGGAAGGTTCATCCGAGTTAACTTGAAGTCTTTTTTTTTTTTTTATACTCAACATTGGATTGATTTGAAATTGAAGTTCATTATTCTCTTTAATTTTTTTTATAGGGTCATCACAGTCTTATGACCTGGATCACGGGTTTAACGATTAACCCGAATTGTCTCAAATCTTTTTTTTTGTTTTCTTTAAAATAGATTTTTTTTGTAATTTTGTTCTCCAATATTGGATTGATTGATAATTAAACTTTATAATTTCTTTGAATTTGATTTATATGAGGTTCTCTTATTCTATTAATTCATTCCTAGGTTCAGAAGGTTTGTCAAGGTTAATTCAAGCTGTTTTTTTTTTTTTACTTTTTAAATTTTTTTTATTTTTATCCTTTAACATTAAATTGATTAGGAATCAACCTTTATAATTTCTTTTGATTTGGTTATTTCATTTTTATGATTCATGTAGCTGACAAGTTGCCTCAAGCTATTTTTTTTATTAATTTTTATTAATTTTGTTCATTAGTATTAGTTTGTTTGAGAATTTAATTTTATAATATATTTTTTAATTTTTTTCTATGAGTTTACTGCGGCCTGATGACCTAGACCATGAATTTTACAAGTTAATCAAGGTTAACCCTAGTAAATTCAATCTATCATTGTCTTAATAACTAAAAAGAAAAAAATATTATTTAACAGACTATTATTTCAATAATTTTAAAAAGTATTGTTCATCATATTTTGAATTTATAATTGATTTTTTTCTTAAAAAACACAATAGCAACATGTTTATTATTATTATTTTTTTAAAAAATACCCAACCCGAGGCACACCAAGGGTCACGGATCTAGTGCCCTCTACATTCTCTTGTTTTTGCTTAATTTTGAATCCATTCGCAATAGATGAAAGAGAATTTTAAATGTTGATAAATTACTCTTGGTTCACTAAGATAGAAGGTGGTAGATGATGACTTGTGTGTGGATAAGATTAAAATTGAATAACAAACATAAAATAACTTTTAAAATCGATTAAAAAACATTTCTTTACTAAAAATAAAAATTATAAATCTGTATAAAATTTGTGTTTATAGCTAGCAGCGTCTCATGTAATGATTTTCATATTTTATTTACACCTAATTTATTTTCAACTTTTATTATTACATATTTTTAATTGAAGTTGACAGAATATATGAATTATAATTTAAGCTTACAAAGTGTTACTGTACTAAAAATACATTTTTTTTTTAATCACATCATCTTAGAAGTATCCTTGTCAATTACAACACGGCATCGTTTTATTTCCAGTTGGATATAATGTCAGGAATAAAATGGTGGGCTGACCGAACCAAAAAGCTGGTTCTTATAAGCTTATTCCAGCAATAAACTTCCATTTTTGTTATCGAAATAAATAATAGCTTCGAAGTAGAAAAGAACAAAAAAAGATTTTATTTTTTTCTTTTTGGAAACCATGTAATGTGTTTCCAATCTAATTGGATGTTTTTGAATATAATAACAATTATTTTTTCAAGTAATTTTTATTTAAAAGTATATCAAAATAATATTTTAAAAAACAATTAAAAAAATATTTATAAACATAGTAAAATTGCTTTCTATTCAGAAATACATTAAAATAATATTTTTTTAAAAAAATATTTTCAATATAACACATGATCTAAAAATATAAAAATAATTAATTTTAAATAAAAAAATATTTCATTTTTGTCAAACACACAATATCAAGAGCTAAGAACTAGACAAGACTTTTCTACCACTCAATTTAACAGAGCTAACTGCCGGAAAAGGATTAATGGAGAAAAGAAATGAAGGACGCTCGTCAACATGTGAGAGTAGAACTACCACCGTCAAGTTGCAGATGTTGGGTAGAGCTGAACCCAAGGAAATTCTTCTTTGTAAGCCATGCTAGCCTCACAAGAGGATTTGCAGGTGTACACGACAATGGTTGCCCAATCAAGAGAATCCGCATCATTCTTCACACCGAAGTAGTAAAGTAGCTGAGGTAAGATCTGATGCACCAGATACAGGAGCTATTATTACCTTACCACTTTAATGGGAGCTCAGATTTGAGATCCATGAGGAAAATCAAATAGTAGAACAGAACAACACATGTAGAGAAAAAAACAGAGAAAAACCAAGCAGGTGAATAGGGCCCTCTTCACTTGGACATACAAGGGCTTCAATCAAAATTTAGGAAAAAAAAAAAAAGACATACATAAAACAATATAAATAAATATATCTAAGGCAGATCAAACTATACCTGAAACTCAAAATCTGAAGGACCACCACAGTAACTGCAGTTAGGGATGTCAGTCTTAGATGGCTGACCACTTGACAGAGGCCATAGGGGTTTTGCACTAGCATTCCTACAATACCTGCTAATTTAAACAAAGGAATGAGTATTCCATTGCAAATTAAACAGGAAGTACGATTTACACAATAGAATGCTTCAAATACTAGGTAAAAAAAAATAATCAAATGGCTGAAATGCAACTAGGCTATGAAAACTTGACATGCACACTAGCTTAGATATAAACTCTTAAAATCTTACACAGCCCTGCCAACTTCTCAATATGTAACTGACAACAGTTATGAAGTGATGTTGATTTTAAACATTACTTGTTCATTTGATCATTTCCCAGCCAGATGATCACTCGGGCATATAGCAAGCATTGACAAGTAACGAAGGATAAGTGACAGTTACAGAAAGTCAATTCTCTACAAATGTGAGTCTCAATCAGCAGCCAATTTGGGTTAGCCCCTTAAATGTCTAAGATTTTACATGTTTTCTAGAAAAACCTGTCCAGTTGTTTTGTGGGATCCAAGCTCACTGCATGCAATGCTTAGGATGGCTGAAGCAATCACATAAAGAATTCAAATCTTGTTCAAGTTTTCTACAATATTAAACACAAAAAATGATTTCAAAATATATTAGCTCATATCACCTTAACACTTGTTCGGGCGCTTTGGCTATGCGCTGTTGGAAAGACGCCCAGCACTTTTTGTCACTATTGCCCTGCCCAATACACTAAAATAAGCAAGCAGGAGATTTACATAAGTGCATAAATTTCCATTAACAAGAGCGAGAACTGATACCTCAAAAATGTCCAACAACGAATTCATTGTGTTGTCCATTTTGTTCCTAGACACCAATGAATGAGTGGGTATGTTATCATCAGACATATCAGCATCATATTCACTTTCATCATCATTTATCATCTCATACTCTGGCCACAAGGCATTGCTAACAACTGTTCGAAAACAAGAAAATAAAATCAGACACCTCTGAAAGACCTTTTGAAGCATAAATTTCTTTGAGTAAGCCTGACACAAGACAATGTATCAACTACATTATGACGTGTTCGGTACTCACAACTGGTTACATTCATAATGCTAGATTCTAGGTCAAAATGTCATGTCACCAATTTGAACTTGAACCATTCTATTCCTTAACCATTGAGGGTTCAGAAAATACTCTAAATAAGATGATATTTTGGTACAAGGTGTGATAAAATGATCACATGATTATTAAATGTAATTGTTTTCTAAGAAGCGATAGACATTTTTATCTTCAATTAATAAGAATCAAGTACAATGACCATAATCATATGCATATATAAATTAGTGCAATACCCCAGACCCAGGTTCATGATGTATATACTAGCCTTTAATGATCTCTGCCGAAGTGGTTCCATTCTTACTGGAACTTGAGTCAACCGAAAGGCTCAACTGTTGACAATCAATTTTGTGACCTGAGTGCCAGTGCAAAACCTGTGAGATATGAAAACAATGGAGAGGATGTTCATTCAGCAAGAATGGCCTAAAATGAACTCATGACATGTTGACAATTCATACCTGGTGTTTATGGGAGCAGTATTTTGTTCTTTTGCAACCACTACAAACTTTATCTCCTTTCCAGGTACCACACCAGTTACAAAGCGAAACTAAAACAAGCAAAAATGATGGGCATCATAAATGCTTGGTCTGACAGAAGGAGATAAATGTGATTCAAATGGAAATATGTAAAACATGGGTAGTGATGTTCACACATATCAGACGAAAATATTAATTTGATTTTAATCAATTAATCTATCTATCTTAGAGCTTTAGGATCCTTGCAGCCATGTTGCACCAAACAATGATGTCTTCATATTGAGTAAGGGTTTATCAGTCTCATGTAGGAGGATATTAATTGCTTGTTTGGAAGCAAGGCTTTGTTAGCAATATAATAGGTGATGTGTCAAACCTATTACATTCAGAATAGAATAATGCAGGTCTAGTCAATAAAGTAAATAAAGGAAAAATTATATAGAAAAACTATAAAAAACAATTTGTATCCTCCATTTGATGATTGTTATCATATCAACAAGTCAAAGGACTAAGATCTTACAAGAAAGGCCATTTATGGCTCAGCAATGCTCTTGTAAAGTATGATGGAGCAGTTGTTTTGTAAAGGCGACCATTCAAGTTGTAAATTGAAAACCAAAACAAGGAGTGCTGAAAAAAGACAGATCAGCTCAGTGTTTATCATCATGCTAAAAGTTCAAATCAAGGTCTTTAGCAAAGGATGATGGTGTATCAAAACCACAGAGCTCAAATATGACAGCTCGCAGTAAAACTTCTCTTGACAACAATGCTTGCTACCACCTTAATCAAAACTTTTTGAGGGCATTGGCCTCAATTTTCCAGTAAGAGGAAAATCTAGATGCATCTTCAAGTGCAGGCTAAATTCATATAAATAGCAATCTGCCATGGGAGGGATAGAATTTCATCGTAGTTGAAAAACAGAAAGCAATAATGTGGGGTACAGGTGAGGTTTCAGTATCATGGATTCTCTGGCTCATGAAATACAAACTATGAAACAATCAACAATACCCTCAGTTCTCATAAAATACTAGAACCCCATGACAATTTCCAACCATTTCAAAAGAAAGAGAGAGGAAGAAAGCAAAATGAATATCATGTAGAAAAACAAAAATTCACTTTCAAAAGGTCCATCCTTCAACCTCTTAGTGTTGCAAATGTTCCATCAAGCTAGCAAATAGCTCAAATCACACCCCCACTGAGTACCAAATCCATTAACAGAAAATTTTAGGTTCAGTTCTGTTTAGGTGGATGAGGAAGTAAAAACAAAATCATGGAGTGAAGCAAGCAACTGCCAAATCCAAGCACAAATCAGTAAAAAAAAATAACTAACTCAAATTCTAGTTTTGTCTTAGTTCACTGACAGAAGCACAACTTTACGGTTACAAAAAAGGAGAAACGAGGTGAGGGAGGATCATTCCATAAATTAATGACATGTGTTCTGAGAGAGGAGAGATTAGAATGAGTGTGCTTCAACCTTCAATTGAGGGAATCCTTATACTTTCTCAGAGCAGTTGCACAGTCAATTGTGGTGCCTACTCATTCAAATTGTTTTAGGAGATGCTACGCACATTTCGCGAGGATTAATTTATCAAAAGACAATGAAAAATATTGCCACATACTAAATTTAAAGTGTTTTTCATTGTTTGCCGTTTTAATATTCTATAAAAGTGACATGGATGGTTATTCTCGGTGGCAACAAAAAACCTAAACCATGAATGCAATATTAGATAAATGAAAAGAAATTGAAGATAAATGTTACCCCCAGATCCAGACGGTTTATCAGTTCCATCGTTTCTTGGAGGCTCACTTGAGTAAAAAGGATTAGAGCAAGGTAATTGACAACGAAAAACCTTCACACTTCAGAAAGAAAGTAGAAGAATAAGAAATCAGATTGATTCTTAGCTGTTCCTAGTCATGACATTTGAAAAGAGAAGAACAACGAAACCAGTCAACAGACACTGATACCTTCGAGATGGTTTTTCTGGACTGCGCTTCCATTGCTCATGTTGATCTCTATGAAGACAGGACATTGAAGGGCACATGAACACAAACAATGTTCGATGAAATGTTGATTCCTTCTCTGTTATTGGTGCATATACCTAAATAATTATTCAACAGAAAATGCATTTTCTCTTCAACTTCTTCAAATCACTGAAAATTACAGCGAATTAAATGCCATAGGCAGATATGCACATCGTATATACACTGACTCTAAGTTCAACCAAAGTATTCAAAGATAAACATCCACCACTGACAAAAAGAAAAGGAAGCAGAGAATTGGAACAGTCTCATGCGCAAATAATGAAAATCGACAAAGAATTGTCTGCGGCATGTAAATTCAAGAAATTGGTAAATTATCGTGCACCAAAACCAAAAGAAAAAAGATTACCTGAAGCAAAAACTGTAAAGGTTCTTCACATATATCACAAACACAAGACCTTCCGGATGGTAAATTAACAGGATCCAGCCATGCCTGCAACATAGACATTAACAACAATATAGCAAATACAGCTCTTGCTTTAAACAAACTAAATGGCAGATAATTAAAATAAAAACAAAGAAAAAAAAGGAGTTTTGAAGAGTTGAAATATAAGTACCGGCACGCCACCAGCCTTGCTAGGAAATACTTGCCGCAAAAGAGACCAACAATTCTTTGTCTTTTCCAAGAAACCTAGTGTTACTGGTTCTTCTTCTTCTTCACTATCGTCACCTTCTTCTTCTTCTTCTTCAACGACTTCTTCAACCTCATCGTCTTCATCAAGCGAGGAAATCTGTACTCCCTTGAGCTTTTCTGTAGAGTCTCCCTTCGCACTCATTGACTTAAGCGTACTTCCCTTTTCAGTTATTGCGTGTTTTCAGGCCGCTACCTCTGCCTCTTCTTTGGTGATCAGCCACAGAGAAGGGGCTAGGGTTTTAGGAGTCGGAAATTAAGTTGGTCCAGAATATTTATTTTATCCTTGTACTTTTTCTATTGTCTGATTTTGTAGTTACATTTTGATTTTATTCAATTAAGTCCCAAAACTAAAACTCGGCTCTTGAGCACAACGTTCGACTATTTAGCTTTTGCTTTTGAAGCAAACCACAAAAAATAAGTGTTTGGTAACGAAGGAAACGTGATTTATTTCATGAGAGACTCACCATGTTTTGCGTTTTGAACGTTGGTCAGCAAATAGCAGTTTCATGCTGCTTCTCTTTGCCTCTATACACAATAAGCTACTCAATTACTGTTCACTTATGTGTAGAGTGCCAATTGTTATGATTGGGAAAGAGAACGTGCTGGAGATGAAGCAAATGAATATGGTGTACTTTGGACAATGCCTCTTGTTCTTCCTTTAGTTTTCTTTTTCTCTGATTCTTTCTATTCTATTGCTTTCTTTTTTTTTTTGTTCTGGTTTGTCCTCCCTCTCTCTCTCTCTCTCTCTCTCTCTACTGGTTTCGGTCCTTTGTTTTTTTTTCTTCTTCATCTGTGTTTGTTTGCTTGTGTTTCTTTTCTGATCTGTTGTTCAAACGGGGAGAGCCGGGGGGCTGGTATACTTGGAGGCAAAGCTGGTGCTCTTGCGTTGGCTGGCCAGTGCTTTCCTCTCTCTGTTTCTGTTTTTCCTTCGCTTACTCTCCGACCTTCCTTCCCTGGGTCTTTTTTTTCTGTCCTTTTGTTCTCTTGCGTTTGCTCGTCCTCCCTTTCGCCTTATGTGTGTATCATTCACTTCTTGTGTTCTGTGTGTCCACTTTGTGTCTGTCCCCTGTTCTTGTTTTTGTTCGTCCTCTGTTTATCCTCGGGGTCCTTTCTGTTTTCTTTCCCTTTGTTTTTGTTCTTTGTTCGTGCCTCAGTAATGGCATGCATCGTGGGGGCGAGAAGGATGTTACCATGATCTGCTGTCGTTTCCGCCGAATCGGGATGAAGGAGATGAACAGTTTGCTTTGAAACGACGTTGTTTTGAGCTAAGGCAGTCATTCTTCAATTTGGCCACTGGAATTATGATATCTTGCAATCAGGCCCTTATTCGCGGAAAATTCTTCTTTTTTTTTAATTTGGCCCCTGGATCAATTTCAATTTTTAATTTTATTTTTAATTGTGTTTTATTTAAAAAAATTAGAAGGAGATCGCTTGATGACGTAGCATTTACAGAATTTGATCGCAATCCTAATTTTGTTCCTGATGATATTTTATTTGATGTTGTTGCGCGCTTAAGAAACCAAAGAAACTATAGTCTGGATGGATTTCATACGTCATGAAATTGTAGATAGTTTAATGAAACAATAAAAAATATTTGATATAAGTATTATTTATTTCATGATGTAATAGCAGTAGTTAAATCTACAATATTTAAATTAAAAATCATCAATATTAATATATATATTTTTTAATTATTTTATAACCTCAATTTAAAAAGCATTAATTTAACCAAACACATTAAACTACTTTTTGTTCAACCTCAATTTCAACCACAGTTTTAACCAAACACTTATTTTTTTCAAACCAACCTCAACTAAAAGTATTTTTTATAAAACAACTTTTTTCAAACCACAATCACAACAGCAACCGCAATACCAAACACGTTCTTAAACGATGGAGTGCAATTTTAGCTTTTTGGGTCATGAGATGAGTTTTTTTTTTGTGTGTCTGTATTTTTTTAAAGAATAATAAGATATTACAAGATAATTTTTTAACACCATTAAATTTCTCAAACGATAGAACTCTATATTTAAATAAATAAAATAAAATATATATTATCTTTACGTACTTTCAGTTGAATCTGCAATTGAGTCGATTGGAATTGGATATCTGAACCACACCAAGTCCTGAACATGTAAAACTGGGACATATGCTATGTCAAAGGTTCATATTTTTGTTTCTGTTTAATTAACAAAAGCTCTAGGTGTTGTAAGAACATTGCACACACATATATAAGTGAAATTAATTTTTGTCCCTAAAAGAAAAAATGAGATGCTTGGTATTTAGGTGGTAATTCAATATTTTTTCGTGGCCAATTAGTCGTTAAAAGATTGTTCAAGATATATATATTTTTAAAAAAAAAACTTTTTAAGACAGTATAATAATTAAATTATTTTCTAGGTTAAAAAAGGTGGTTGATAGAGGGTGTTTATATCTTTTGGTTTTTTAAATTACAATAAAAAAACATCTTTACCTTTGAAATCAAGAAAAAATAAGTCACGTGTATAAAAATATTTTTATCATTTCAAATATGTTTTTGTTAATTCTATAAACATGGAGAGCAATTTGATCTTCTTCACAAGATAAATTAATATTTAATTCTAAAAAGTTGTTGATGTATGTAATTCAAGCACCAACATGTAGAAGAGATCTACGCCTTTTTAGTAGTGTGTGCTACGCCTCCTAATGGTTAAACCTGTCCTTCTATAGTATCGTTGAAAATGCCACCAAATTTTCTTTCTCTTAGTGCATGTGATGGTGGCTTGTCACCATCGAATATTTCTTTTTTTTTTCTCATTCTTTTCTCTCTCATCCTCTAAAAATCACACGTTGGACCTTTTTGTTTTTTGTATTTTAATTTTAGTATTTCTTTAATTTCTAATTTTTGTTCCATGTCTTTTTATAAAAGTTTTGTTTGTTTTTAATTTATTCATTTAATTTCAATTTTTTTATATTATTTTTTTTTCAATTTGATCCTTATTTTTTGCATTTCTAATTTTTTCCCTTGTTTTCTTGTAAAAGTTTTATTGGTTCTTAATTTTATCATTTAATCCAAGTTTTTTGTGCATTATTTTTTCAGATTTGATCCTCATTTTTTTAATTTTTTTTCTTTTGTTAAATTTATTTTTCTTTTCAATTTAACTCTCCAAGAAATTTTTTTTGTTACCCTCTAATTTATTTTTTATTTTGATTTTCAACCTTATTTTTTTAATTACTATTTTTTATTTCAAATCCTTTTGTGTAATTTTTTTTTTCAAATTTTTTTTTCAGCGTTTGATAAAAAACCCTCAATCAACCAAGTGTTGGAAGATGAACTAAGAAAAAAATCAATTAAAAAAGGATATAAAACGACCTGAGTTAACTCAGGTTAACCCATCAACCATATAACCTGAGTCATGAGGCAAATATAACTTGATAGAAAGCAAACCAACATGAAATATAAAGCCTAATTCTTAATCAATTTGATATTGAATGATGAAATTGAAAAAAAAATCAATTACAAAAAATAAAAAAAATTTAAGACAACTGAGTTAACCCGTTAAACCCATAGTCTAAATCATGAGACTAGAATAACCTCATAAGAAGAAAATTAAAAAAATATTATAAAGTCTAATCTCCAATAAATCTAATATTGAATAATAAAAATAAAATTGAAATTGAAAAAAAACACTATTATAATGAATAATATTTTATGAGGAGGGGTATTGTAAAATCTCATTCTCTTTTAGTTCTTTGTTAACCAAGTGTTGAAAGATGAAATTAAAAAAAGAATTAATTAACAAAAGGATGCAGAATACGACTCAAGTGAACTTAGGTTAACCCGCCAAACTTCTGATACGAGTTATGAGACTGAGATATACTCATATAAAGCAAACAAAAATAAATTACAAAGTCTAATTGTCAATCAAATTAATGTTGAATAATGAAATTGAGGAAAAAAAAGTCAATTAAAAAAAATCGAGTCAATCAAGTTAACTCGTTAAACTTGCAATCCGGGTCATGAGATTGAAATAACCCCATAAAAAGCAAATTAAAAAAAGATTATGAAACTCAATCCTCAATATAATTAATATTAAAATATAAAAAAGAAATTAAAAAAAAACATAAACTAGAAAAAAAAAACACAAATAAAAAAAACATTATTATAGTTAATAGTATTTTGTGAATCCGTAAAATCTCCTCCCATTTTTTAATCAATTAACATTTACAACATTTTTTTTTTATAATCTATCCATTTATATATTTTTTAAACTTATTTTATTAAATTTAAACATTGTTTTTTTTTAAAAAAAAAATAAACAAGTTTGACGATATCGTAAAATTAGTTTCTAGCAACTTAAGTAGGCAAAAAGTTGAGTTTCTGGCAAAAAGTTTTGTGTTTTGGTAAGGAGAAAAAAAACTGAAAGGTACAAGAGACCCGAGTCTATTTGGTATTGTGGTAGCTTTTGTGATTGTGGCAGCTTTTGTGATTGTGGCTTGAAAAAAATTATTTTATAAAAAGTACTTTTAGTTGAGGTTGGTTTGGTATTTATATATGTTTGGTTAAAACTGTGGTTGGAATTGAGATTGAACAAAAAATAATTTAATGTGTTTGGTTAAAAGAATGCTATATGTATATATATATTGATGATTTTTAATTCAAATATTGTAGATTTAACTATTGCTATTACATCATGAAATAAATAATACTTATATCAAATGTTTTTTATTGTTTCATTAAACTATCTACAATTTCATTACGTACGAAATCCATCCGACAAGGACTATAGTTTCCTTGGTTTCTTAAGCGCGCAACAACATCAGGAACAAAATTGGAATTGCGATCAAATTCTGTAAATGCTACATCATCAAGTGATCTCCTTCTAATTTTTTTGAATAAAGCACAATTAAAAATAAAAATAAAAATTGAAATTGATCCACAAGCCAGATTAATTTTTTTTTCCATGAATAAGGGCCTGATTGCAAGATATCATAATTCCAGTGGCCAAATTGAAGAATGACCGCCTCAGCTCAAAACGACGTCATGTCAAAGCAAATTGTTCATCTCCTTCATCCCGATTCAGCGGAAACTGCAGTAGATCGTGGTAACATCCTTCTCGCCCCCACGATGCATGCCATTACCAAGGCACGAACGCATGGCATTCTTTGGCCTCATAAAAGCCAGAGAAAGGCCACGACAAGCGGGGGGAGGCCACGTGAAGAACAAAAATAAAGGGAAAGAAAACAGAAAGGACCTCAAGGATAAATAGAGGACGAACTAAAACAAGAACAGGGGACAGACACAAAGTGGACACACAGAACACAGGGAGTGAACAATACACACAAAAGGCGAAACGGAGGATGAGCAAACACAAGAGAACAAAGAACAAAAAAAAGACACATGGAAGGAAGATCGGAGAGTAAGCGAAGGAAAAACAGAAACAGAGAGAGGAAAGCACTGGCCAGCCAACGCATGAGCACCAACTTTGCCTCCAAGTATACCAGCCCCCTCGACCCTTCCCCTTTGAACAATAGATCAGAAAAGAAACATAAGCGAACAAACACAGACGAAGAAGAAAAAAACAGAGGATCGAAACCAGTAGAGAGAGAGAGAGAGGACAAACCAGAACAAAAAAAAGCAACAGAATAGAAAGAATCAGAGAAAAAGAAAACTAAAGGACGAAAAAAAGCATTGTCCAAAGTGCACCATATCCATTTGCTTCATCTCCAGCACGGGTAAACTTCCCATAGGTTTGTGGAAAGCAACTCTCAGCTGCTTTTCACAAACCTGCAGTTTTAGTAAAATTTACATGGGTCCCACGTGAATAATGAATTGTGTTTTATCATTACCAAACAGTCTAAATCTACTATTTGTTTTAAACGCAACCGCAGCCACGTAAACAAACGGACACTTAGTGATATTTGGAAAGCAGTCCACCAACACATAGTGCCTGCTTGATATTTGAGAATGTGATAACTATTATAGTTTAAAATATTTTTTATTTTGAAATGTATAAAAATAATATATATTTTTTTATTTTTTAAAAAATATTTTTAATATTAAACATTAAAATCATTTAAAATATAAAAAAATTAATTTTAATTTTAAAAAACATGATTTTACTTGCATTTTCAAACACTTCTAATTCAACGCAAGGTAAATTTATGTGCGGCGGTCCATGGCAGAGCTGGTACGTGGCTTGGAGATGGAAAAGGTCTCTTGTGAATAATTATATGGACATGAAGAATATTGGATAAAAATAAAGAGCAGTCCCTTTTCTTTACAAAAATTAAATTTCTAGATTTATTATATGTTTTCTTAAATTTGACTAGACAATGTTACTTCTTCAAAATTAAGATCCCTCCCGTATCGATCAGACGGTTGAAATGTAAAACTAAAAAAACAAGACATAAAATGTTAATAAGTGCTTTGGATTTTTGGAGGCAATTTCAGAAATTCTTTGAGAAAGGAAAAATATACTAAAAAATAGTAATGTTAATTTAGAAAAATTTAATTAATGTAAATAAAGTATATAAGACACACAAAGTTATTCCATTATGGAATGATGTGCTAATATTAAACATTAATTTTTTAAAATAAAAAATATTATTTTGATATATTTCTATACTAAAAATAAATATTTTGAGAAGTAACTGCGTTTGCAATACCAAACAGAGTCGATTAATAATGGTTATAATGGTTATCCATCAAATAATTTGACATAGAAGGCCTAAAACGATAGCCATACTAAATTTAGATATTTTTAGCGATGACAACCTTATAATGAATTTTTTCTAGAGAAATATTGAGAATGAATCTAATATCCATCTCAATTCCATCTTAATTTTTTTTAGTTTAGATTTACTGATATTTTGAGGTTTAAATTATGCTCACTTGGGTCGTGAAGTGGCTCAAAATAGCAATAATATGGTCAAGTGGTCTATTGATGGTGTTGCTAACGGTTGTCGTGGCCTCCTGGGGGAATGGATAACGATAATATTTTCATAATTATGTTAGGCATAGTTATAAAACCCAATCTGGTAGTCAACCCAATAAAATGACCGAGTCATGGGTTTGGTGGGTCAACTCAGGTCAAGAACCAAGACACACGTTAATATGGTTGTTTTGACATAAAATTTAACTAGCATAAAAGAAAATATCACATTAACATATATGTTAGCATAATTAACAAGAAAATATCACATTAACATTTATATTAACATAATTAATTACTGTGCATTTGTCTTCAAATAAACAAACATTTAACATTATTTAAAGATATTAAAGATAAGGATAATAAAATAACAAGTTGTTCTAGAGATAAAGAATTTAACATAATAGATATAAGGCAACAACATCCAAACTCTAGTTTGCATTAGAATTCATAAATCAACATCCTAACTTCACTTTGCATTAGAATCCATGAATCAATATCCCCAGCTACATAAATAAAGCAAAAAATTTTAGAACATGTTGAACACTTAACACTAGTAGAATTAAAAAAAAAATGGTAAAGTAAAAGATCTCATTGGAATGACCTCACTTTTTCTAATACAACAACATCTTTACTTTGGTTGAATATAGGCATTAAGTTCTTCGATGTCCAAATAAGCGAAATTTGAATCAAATGCCAATGAGATTGAGCCAACATCATTAATGCTTATCGAAACATCATTATGCTTCTGTATATCTTCATTATCAAGTCATCTTCAATCTCATTTATATTTATCAAATTTACAATTGAAACATAATTAAACAATAAACATTGCATGTTAAACAATAATTTATTTTCAAACAAAGTTATAATTAAAGGATCAAATCTTTCATTACCTTCATTTAAAGTATCTTGAATAGTCATGGTTGATAAATCATGTTGAAATATTTCTATTTTTTTGGTTGTCAAAGATGATGGATTATCTTCTGCTATCTAATTTTTAGTGTAAAAAAATACCTCAAAATTAATTGGATCATAATTCCGTCATTTCCAATAATTTCTACAAAATCAAACTTAAGGTATACAATATAAGTATTAATGATGCTAATTAATAATATAAATAACTTTTGAAGAATTAGAAAAAAAATTACTTTTGTTTTAATCTCAAATTATAGTGGACGTAAACGAGGTCATTAAGTTTGTGATGCTCCAATCAATTTCTCTTCTTAGAGTGGATGTGCTAAAAAATACTCTAATTCCTCTCATATTATGAAGAACTATAAGTTTGACATAAAACTCATATAGCCAGCTTTTGAAGATTTGGAGCACAAGTTCCATACATCACTCATCATTCATCTACATATAAAATTAATAAGTAAGATTATGTAAAAACAATATTTTAAAATTATTTTGAATATGAAAATAATAATATACTTGAAGGTAAAAGGGTGCGATCATTTCTCGCAGATATCTACTAAAGTCATGTTCTGTATTCCTAAACAACTTCATTTCACTTGTAAGCTTGCTTAACATAATTGCATTTCTATTTGCATACTTCTCAACAACATCTAGAAGTCCGGAAATGGTGTTTGTATATCTATCCATTAGATTAACATCCTATTGAAACCGAGGATTCAACCAAAATCCCGCTGCATAAAGCTTCCTATACAATTATCCATCCCGTTTATTGTTAATGATGTCTACGAAAGCTTGCACCTTAATCCTTCTCTTTTGAATTTTCCTTTGCAGAATGGATAGCCTCATATAAACATCCCATAGCAGGTCTATCATCACTATCAATAATATGTAGAACTCGAACTAATGGTTCGGTCATTCGTACAATTAATACACATTCTTCCCAAAACATAGAGTTCAACACACTATCAACAAATCTTTTTTCCTTCACCATTTTTAGCATAAACAGAGAGACCCATTCTCTAAATGTCACCATAGTTCTCAAATTATCTTTGTGTACTAAAATGCTTTGTAAAGGAATGAAATTAGTAGCAAAGCGAGTAGGAGCTGGCCGAAGTATTTTTTTTTCTAGAAAACTTCCTTATCAAATACAATGGATAACAATGATTATAAATATACTTTGTAATAGTAGAAGTATGATTAATAACAAAACAATCTGACTGTAGCTTACCAACATCTTGGAGTATGAGATTGATGCAATGAGCAACATAAGGAGACCAAGATATTAAAGGAAATTCTTCCACCAACAACTTGCTAGCAACAACATAATTAGAATTATTATCAATCACCATATGCATGATATTTTCAGACCCAACAAATAAAACAACCTCTCTAAACAACTTATGCAACAACACAATAGTCTTTGAGGCATTTGATGCATCCACTATTTGAAAAAAAAAGTTTTTTTAGGACAATATACTAAGAAATTAATTAAAGTTCTCTTCTTTTGATCTGTCAATCCATCAGCCATCAATTTGCAACCAGTCTTCTTTCAAGTTTCTCGATAATTCTCAACATAAATCTTTATTTCATCAATTGTCTTTGTTAGGTAATAACCATGAAGAACATGAAAATTTGGTCATTTATAACTAGGACCCATGGCTATTATACCAATTATAACATGTTAACAGTAAACAGAGTTAACAACATTGAATGACATACATGCATCAATCATCTATTTTGCTATAACAAGATCACACCATTCGATAACTTCTTTGTTTTTCCAACAACTTTGGAGAGACCTTTTTAACATTATGAGTTGTTTTTGGAATGAAATATGTCTCAAATGTTGCATTTTCTTTCTGTTTTCCATAACTTGCAGTTGATTATTTAACAACACCAATGATTTTATTTTTTCCTTTATTGGCATCCTTCGGTGGTAATATCTGCTTCTTAGCATCGGCTTTATCATCACCACCATCACCTTTATCATCATCGTCTAATTGTCTAATCATCATCTCTTTATGCTCTTTTTATTTAGCACTTATGGATTGAAATCTACTTTTATTTCTCTAGCTTTCCGTTTTCTTTTCAACATTCCCCTGAAGATTTAAAAGCATTTAATGATGAACATCTGGAGGACATTTGCAGCATTATTCCACTTCTCCTATAGTTCCAGCTAAATGTTGTTTGAATCGATTAATGCCTCTACCCGCAAAAACTTTGGCACAATATAAACATACTATTTTTTTTTTTATATCTCATACTAAGTTTAGGAGCTTCTTTGTAATAATCCTATGCCAAATCTGTTTTTCCTTTTATACCACTTGACGTTGACATTGAAATTGAAGGTTGAGATGATTGGGCAGTTGAAGGATCACTTTTTGGAGTGCTACCATGTTGAGAAGACATTTTAAAGACCTGTAATAAACCAAATCAAACTTAATTTAAAAACCATTATTGTTTGCTAGCCCATCTCATTTGACAAAACTAATTTGTTCATATACAAGCAAATAACAACAAAGAAAGCTATTTCATAACATTGAGATGTCCTTATGTGATGATTTCTAGTTCTAAAGCAGCAAGAATTGTTCTGGTGACTTAGGCGTATTTGTTCAAGCTTACATATCCAACAAGTAAAGAAAAAATGATAGGACTAAAAGCCCTGTTCTGTCATCAAAGGGCATATCATTCAAGGCTCAAGAAATTGGTGCATGCAGATGTCCTTATGTGATGATTTCTAGTTCTACAGCAGCAAGAATTGTTCTGGTGACTCAGTCGTATTTGTTCAAGCTTATATATCCAACAAGTAAAGAAAAAATGATAGGATTAAATGCCATGTTCTGTCATCAAAGGGCATATCATTCAAGGCTCAAGAAGTTGGTGCATGCCTTTTTTTAACCCTCTGCTACAAGAGGGTCTATCTTAGAGATTGAGCAAATTGTCCTGAGATTTCTTCCCTCTTGAAAAAAAAAATGATTAGCATGTTATACTGCGTTCACCAAATATAACATAAACACATATGATGCTCATTGTGATATCCATTGCTTTGTTGATTGTAGTAGATTGCCTTATTAAAAATGTATAAGTTCATCGCTTCATCTTATGCATATTATGATAGGTAAGTTAATTAGTTTTGTAACACTTAAGGATTTAGTAGGGCCAATTAACCTTTAAAGACAAAAGAAAGTTGTTAAAACCAGTAAGTGTAAGAAAGGATCATGTGTGTATCTATAAATCTTTTATGAAAATGAAAGAAAGATAGCCTCTAACTAACAAAATATATTAGCAAATTTAGTCATGAACTTTCTTGTTGACTGAATAAACCACTAGCTTGCATAGAAAAAAATAAGAATCATCATATCCAAATTTCTAATAAGCAAATCATAATTTATTATATTGAGTGTCCTCTACTATGAAAAAAACATTTGTTAGGGTAATAATTGACAATACATAAATTTATTTCCCAATCATAGCCAGTAGCTAATAGCACTGGACATGCAGCTATTCCATATCTATCAATTCATGTTTTTGAGTTTAATAATTACTTTAAATGGAAAAATACAGATTAAAAACTTTTTTTTATTGCTTTTAACAAAGAGTAGAACATTAATTAATGCAACTAGAAAGAAAATCTCATCACCATCTATGGTTGAAAGTTTGCTCAAATACTGTATCTATATTTGAAATTCTAGATGTGAAAATCATAAAAGCAAACAATTTAGCTTGAACATAATATTTGTATTTGAAAATTTACTTAAATACTGTATCTATACTCAAATTTTAGATGTGTTGGACATAATATCAATGTAGGAGAGATAGAACACCTATACAAGTAGCACCAACTGGAAGTAACACCAATTTCTCTGATGAACTCTTTGTTAGGAAACAAAGCAATTTAGCTTTTGGGTGTTAATAGATCTCTTTGTTGTTCAAAGAAAGAAATTAGGTCACAAACTTTAACTTTCCTTTACTGTTAGGCATGGTGTTAAATAAAATTAATATATATAAGTCGGGTCTCACCTGGGTTCCCCAGGTCGTTTGGGCTACGGGTCGACCGAGTTTGATCATTTTTTTGCTCTCATTGGTTTTTTACCTTACTTGGATTGGTCTAACCACCGAGTCAACCTGGTTCTAGATCGATCTGCTGGGCTGGTCCGAGTTTAATAACTATGATGTTAGTTTGATTGATTATTTAAGTTGAACTTGCTTGAATTTATTAGATTTTTTTTGTTAAAAGCTCAATGTACGTATGTTGTTCTTTGTTTTGCAACTAATTGTGTTATTGCTAATTTTTGTATGTTGTTGATGTTTGGAAACAATTTTCTTGTATCTGTTGCCCATCTACCTCCAAATAAACCTTTTGAAATGAGAATATTCTATAGAACACCTAACTTTTGAACATGTGATAACATGTAGTTTTAAAACCATAATTGTAGCAAGATTTAGAAGTCTTTGGTAGTATGCTAGGTGTTGCTTTTTAAAATATTTTTCGCTTGAAAATACATTAAAATAATTTTTTTAAAATGCATTTTTAACTCAGTACATCAAAACAATTCAAAAACATTGAAAACAATTAATTTAAAGTAAAAAAAATTAAATTTTGATGTAAAGCAGGTTCAACCTCAATACCAAACACCTTCTTAGATCATGAATTAGGAGGATCAAACTTGGGTTGATTTTAGAAAAAAAATAATATTTTCTTAAATAAAAGTTAATGGTTTTTTGACCGGTTCACAAGTCAACTTGATTTTTTTATTGGATTAAACCAAATTAATCATTCCTTTATTTTTTTTTAAATTGAGCCAATCCAAGCTCTAGATTAATCGAGTCTTGAGTTGACCCACTGGTTTTGGGTTTATGAGGCCCCTTAGAAAGATATAATGTTCGGTATTTTTTTGAAACTCCAAAAATAAGGCTAGGCCAAGCATGTTATGAGTTATTCTTCTTCTTTTTTGTCAAAGGTTTTATTCCTAAAAAGCTTTTCAAGTTATTCCTTACAATGACAAGAATTTGTTTGCATAAGATAAATAAAAATCAACAAACTTTGTTTTCAAGAAAATGTTATCATTAAAAATTATAAAAAATAAAAATAGTGTTTTTAAAGGTGTTATTGCAAAATTAATTTTCAATTAAGAGGTTATTTATGAGTAAGTATCAACTTGTTTTTTATCAAAATTTATTTTTTTTATTTTAAATTAATATTTTTTATATTTTTGTATCGTTTTGGTGTGTTGATGTTAAAAATAAATTTTAAAAAATAAAAAAAATATTATTTTGATGTTTTTCTAAGTAAAAAGAACTTTAAAAAAATAACCGCTACCACACTCTCAAACCCTCTAAATATTTTACAACCATCTCCAATATCAAAGCTCGAGCTCAAGAAAATTACTAAATTTATTTTTTAATAATAAAAATGAGAAATTGTTCACCTAATAGTATTGAGATAATACTAAGCTCGCAACATGTGCTTTATTGCAGGTTAGATAAAAATTCAATTATTACATTAAAAATACAAGCGTCGCTATTTGCTTTGGCAAGAGATAAAATATTTGAAATAAAAATTAAAAAGTTGATTAGTGTATCAGATCAAATTAATTAACCATCATATATATTAATAAATGAGAACAAATTGGTGTGACTTGTTCAACCCAACAAGCTAAAAGCGAACTAGCTGTCCCATTCAAATCGTGATCTAGTTAAAAAAAAATAGATTCAAGTCATCATCATTTTTAACATTTTCCTAACCCTAGCTTAAATGTGAAATGATGGATTGCCAAATGATTAAATTGTTAAAAACAATTCAGGGAGTAAAATGAAAAGATGGCGATATATTGTAATGGGTAATGGGGCATGACCATAATATGTTAATCTAGTTGGACAATTTATGTCTTTCTTTTTTTATTCTCTTCTTGGACACCTTGATTGAGTTTTAACTGAACTCGGACCTGATGAAAAATATAAATTTTTTTTAAAAAGGAAAATCAAGAAAACTGACCAGGATTACTTATTCAAACTCAACTTGTTAAAATTCTAGACTTTTGTTTAATAAAAAAACTTAATTTTCAACCAATTTAATATTTGAGAATGAAATCTGAAAAAAAATTTCAATTAAAAATATTTTCCAAAGCAAATATTCATATTCATAGACATGGTTGCATTGTGATTTGATTATATTCATAGAAATCTAATGGTGTTGGGTGTTATTATATTCATAGACATGGTTATGTGCATTGTGAGTTTGCAGCCTGATAATATTCTACTCGTGTCGAGTAGAAGGGGTGGCAATGGCACTGAATTTGTGCCCAAGATTGGGGATTTTGGTCTGAATAAGAAAGGGAAGTCCGATCGTTATCTCAAGAGGGACTGCTTTGTATACGGCACCGGAGTCCGTGGTTGATCATGTCCAAGAGGCTCCCTCTGACATATGGGCTCTTGGATGCATAGTTTCCGGGATGCTTACAGGGAAGCCAGTCTGGGATTTGAAGCCTGAGGCCACTACTGAAGAACTCCCGAGAAAGATTGGTGACGAATTGCCTGAAATCCCTCCTCAGATCTCCAAGGACGGGAGAGATTTCTTGAAGGGATGGAAACCTGTGTTCAGATCGATTGACTGCTGAGATGTTACTGGACCATCCTTTTGTGTCAGGATTGCAGTTCTTACCATTCCTAGCTTCTCACTGAAGAACGCGCACATGGATTGCAGTTCCTCATTCTGTATGCCATCTGCAGAGATAATCACTACAATCCAGTTGATCTAAAAAGACCGTTAATCTTAGAATGAAAATTCTTATCACTGAAATCGATTCTGAGCTCACAATATTTCACATGAAGAATATCTGTGGTGATATAGAATAAAAAAAAAGAAAAAAGAAAAAAGAAAAAAAAAGAAAAGATCTCTCATCAAATCCAAGCAGGTCAGCAGGACACACATCTGGTGGGCTCGCCGAAGGATCGCAACAAGCAACTGGAATTATTGCTGCATTAACTATATTATAAACAATACAGAGGAAAAAATTAAAACCTTCCTTCTTCGCTCAGGGGAAAAAAAAAATCAAAGAAATATACAAGGAAAAACAATCTGCAATTCCCCCCTCAGCACGGCTAACTTTCCTACTTCCTACTTGCATTCTTGCGTTTCCCGTCAACTGGAGCGGCCTGCCTTCTATTCTGTTGCGGGGGAACTCCAACTCCATTTCCCGACTTTCGTGACGGTGAAGGGCCTAGCGAGGGATTCAAGTTCTTGCTGCAAAAGTTGAAACTTGTAAGAGAAACTTGCGAAAATGAATTAATAGATAGGATTTGACCAACACCAAATCACATCTACAGTACCTCGACTCTGGATTCCTCGCTGCTTTTGAAATTGCTTTGCTAGTTTTTGAATCAATCCCATTTGTTATACCAGTGAACTTGGACTGATTGAATTGCCAGAGCAAATCAGGTTCTGATGAATCACTGGTGGCAGCATCAATATCGTCCATGTCATCATTATTAGCAAGGTTGATCTGGTTGTTACCCGCGAACATATTATAGGATTGTTCTGGGTAAATTTTTGAGGAGTCTGAAAGATACTTCTGGTAAAAGGCATCAGGCAAATTGCCATTTTCTGCATCCCAACATCCTAGAGACTTTTCTACTCTGTTTACAGCATCTTGCTTGTTCACCATGACCTTATCTACCCACTCGCCTGAGCCCATTTCCTTCTCATCCTCCGCATACTTTTGACCAGGGCTAATGACCGGAGGCCATGGAGGCGAGTTTGCTAATATCTCATCAAGATCGAAGCTTTGTCTCTTCTGTCTCGGAGCAGACTTTGTGTGAACCTGAAGCAGCAGCACATCAATTTACAGGAACCAAATTAACTGAATGAGTATAAAGATGAAGAAAAAGAAGGGAATCAATCCTAGAGCTTAGTAGAGGAAGCATTACTTTCGATGATCAATTATCTTTTATACATTTAACCCCCAATCTTATTCAAAGGTTGAACTTCTTCTTGCTCATAAATTTTATAAATTCTAAAGACTCAAATATTTGATGCTGTTTTAGATTCCATGCCAAATAAAACAAAGTGATATATTCGGCTGTCTCCATGGTGTAATCGCTTGATTTAAGAAATATCTTTACCAATCATGATTGGAAAGCAAGGCTCACCTCTATGTTGCCCACATCCCCCATGGGTTGGCGGAAGGCATTGCTGTCATTTGCATCCCCGAGCCGATGGTTAGAATTGAATGGTGATGATTCACTTTCTTTTCTTCTGTGTTCGGGTTCTCTCTCTTTTTTTGCTAATGCTGCCTTTAGGCTAGCAATCTACGGGGATGAACGATTTTCATATAGAGTACATTAATTTGTGTTGAATGATTAAGATAAAAATGTTATATCGAAAGTAGAAAGGAGAAAAAGAAAGTAATACTTGTTCTTTGAGTTCTTTAACATCTGCACTGTCCTTGTTCACCTGAGCTGCACCAAGTTCCACCGTGGCTACCCGCTCAGCAAATTTCAGAGTGCTTATTGTTTCTCCTAGTGCATCAGGTTCGGGGCTAATGTGAACAAACATCAGTGTCTTGGCCTGCCCTCCTGAAAGAAGAATTTCATTCCGAAGCCACAATCATTTTCTTGAGGAGAAAGGAACAGAAAGACGGTAGATTGAAAAATGTGTTTACTTTGACCATACCAAGTGAGTCTTGGAGCAGTTGTGTAAGTTTGCTATTTCTGTAAGGGACATGTGGATTCTTTTGGGCAAGGGAAGCGATGACATCACCCAGAGCTGATAGGGATTTGTTAATGTGCTTTGCTTCTATTAGTCTGTCTCCTGTCACTTCAGATTTGTTTACTCTCTCGCTCCCAGCCAAATCAACCAGATGCATACAGCCACGGAGAATAGTTCCAGATGTCAAGTCTCTTCCTTGAACATGGACAGTCAAGCAACTGCAGTTCACAAAAATATAAAGTACAAGCCATCCACACTACAAGGCACTGCTAGGAGACATTACAAACTGAAATATGCAAAAGAACAAGAAGTCACCTATGCGAGCGACTGCTGCGATCATTTAGGGCTGTTGCACCCACTGCACGATTCTTATGTCCAAGGTACATCAGATCAATAACATCACATGTTGATGACACAGGAATGATGTTTGCATCTGGTACATTCAGACCTGTGTGAGAACTGTTACGAATTTCTAACGTGTCAACAATTAAGGATGGACAATTCTACTCTTAACCCTCTATAGAAAACAAATGTCCGAATGACTTCTTATTTCCTTATTAAGTAGTTTTGGCTATAGTAGTAGCTGCTCATGCAATCCAGTTCTTAACTAGCGCTTAACCAGAAAACAAACTTTGTAAAGGATATCTTTTGTTACTTCCATCAGTAACAAGGAGATCCCTGACTTGCTCATTGTAAATCTCTATCATTTGTACAGCGACATTGTAGCAGAAGGTGTCTTTCCTTTGTTCTGCAAGAAGAAACAAATCGCCCAATGCCCTATAATTCACCCCTTGGTTTTTATCTGTGAGATCTTTGGGTCCTGTCTGGAAACATGAATGATGAAGTTCAGAAATTTTGCATATTTTAGTAATGAACAACAGCAAAAACAGTTTTTCTACTTTCACAGATGTATCTAACTTTAGTTTTACCATGGTGTAAGTTTTTCCCGATCCTGTTTGACCATATGCAAATATACAAACATTGTAGCCATCAAGAACGGATCGAATTAGTGGCTGCATATCAGAGAAGACCTCGGCTGCAATTCAGTGAGAGTAAGCGTAAAAAGTAGTGTCAATTAGCATTAATCAGACCAAATTCCAAATTAAGAACCAACTGACCTTGGGTAGCCAATGGTCCAAATACTTTATTGAAGCTAAAGGACTTGCATCCTTTCCCATGTTTTGATGCGGTGCTAATTGTAATATTCCCATCTTCTATGTGATCCACTGTGCTCATATAGTTTGATTGTCCAGACAAAAATGGTCTCACTCGACAATATACCCGAATACTTCCTGGACAAAAATAAAACGAAGGGCATGGGTACACAAGATAGAAAAAACATGATTCCTAGTCCCTTGCAGACAACAGTAACTTACCTTTGAGGTCCTGCACTTGATTATATAGCTTGCGATTTTCTTCAAGAACCTTATGGTAGCCTGAAGCAGCATGAGCTAGACCATGGATGTGCATGCCTACGTAGAAAAAGATATGGACTCAAACCTTAGATAGAAAGAACACTTAACCAACTCTGCTCCCCTCACGGCCATCCCCACCCCAAAAAAGAGAAGTTTGTAGATAACGAAACAAAAAACTCAAATTTCTTTTTTGCGTACTTACCAAGACTGTTAAACTCCTCATGAAATTTCATTTGCATAAAATGCATACCAGCTTTTGTTGTACGGAGTGTGTTTTTTAATTCCTGCAGCAAGGAATAATTAGCACGAGAACTATACTTCGTTAATCCAAGAAAGAAAATGGAGAAGAAATTACTAGTAGGCGTACCTGGATATCTCTTTGCTGATGACTAAAGATAATTTGCTGTTTCTGCGTTTTATTTTTTAATTCTTCATCATCAATTAGGTTTTTATGAAAACATTCCTCTTTCTTCATCACTCTGACATTTTTTTCTTCAGTCTGCAGGATTTCAGCAACAGACAAGAAACTCTTTAGTGATTATCATACAATTATAAGCATCATAAGCTTCACAGTGGTAGTATGTTTTCATTGTCTTAATATATCTGTTGGACTTAGGAGGCTTTTTGCTATTCAGTGGATGAAGATTAAGAGATTTACCCTTTTATCACCACATGCAGATTTCAGCAAAAACCTGTTGCCCTGAGAGATGGTCATTTCTTTAGGAGCTGCCTTTACCTATAATTTACAGCAGAGTAGGATAAAAAAATAGTTGCACAATTAGAAATGAACTAATTATCTTCTGTAAACTTATTCGTGTTCAATGATCGGCTGGCCTACCATATCATATTGGCTTGCCATGCGATTCTCAAATTCCTCCACAACCTTACTGAGCACTGATTCGACTAACTATTGCAAGCAAAAGGCATGTAGAATCGAAGTTAGAAGCAATATAATCAGCGGTACCAGAAGATTCTAAGGAGTGCTAGTATTTGAGCTCAAAAAATTAGGGAATTAAGATTTTGAAATTGTGGAAATGTGATCAACATATCAGCAAGCAATCATTCAATACTGGGGAAGTTGGCAGCCTCAGAATCTGAGTATGGATTTCACAGAATGTTAATATAATGCCAATGCAAATTTGCTTCTAATAATGCCCGAGAAAATAACCAGTAGCAGTGGGTGCGTATATTCTTACTGTTGGAACTTCTTCAGGCTTCTTATCCAACAAAACAGCACGAACAAGCATACTCAAAGAACCAGACCCAGGCTAAAAAACGAGGAAAGAGATAAAAATTTAGAAGACATAAATCTGAAGTTCAAACTGTCGGAGCAAGCAAAAGCTCAAATTTAAAACAGTTAAGCTTACCAACCATTTTATTAGAGTTTTCAAGATCACTGGACAGAGTGTTGAAAGATTTTTCATTCATTGACAAGTTTCTGGATAAGTAATTCATGAATGGTTCCGAGTTTTTCCTTACAAAAGACTTTGCTGACACTGTAGGTTTTACATTTCCACCAAATTTCCAAATCCCATTTCCACCAGTCTGTTTCCACTCATTGTATGATTTCAGTGCCAAAACAGTATTCACAACCCTTGCAGATTTTCCTCCCTAGAAATACAACAAGAGTTAGACAAATGAAGCTCTTATCTAATTCCAAGCATCTTTTGCATATAGTAAAATCAGAATTGAAATTGCAATACATACTTGTTCCAGATCAGATGCCTCAAAATTAGGAATCCCCATTTCTTGTACAGCTACAAGAAAATTCCTAACATTTTCAAAGTACTGAAATGCTGATAATGCAGCTCCATCAGGTATAAGAGCAGCATCACAGGGACTCTCCACAACCTAAAATATAATTAATTAAATTAATCACCATCATCCAATAGATAGAATCAATTAAAAGTAATAATACTAGCGGTATAAATAAAATAAAATATACCTTAGGCACAGCTCCAGGTTGAACCTTATTGAGAGCATTGCAGAGAATGATTCCACTTCTCAATCCAAGCCTAAACTCTTCTTCAGATGGCTCTGCTGGCAAATCCTTACCTGCTACCACTCCTACCATCTTTCTCAACCACCCCGCAGCTTCATACCTTCTTGATGCTACCATAAGCAAAATCTCAATAAAATTAACGCTTCTCGTAGACAATTCAGAGGAAAGCAACTATTCTGTTGCAAGGGAAACATAGAAGGAAACAAAAAGAAGAAATAAAAGGTACCGGCTTCTTCAGCTTTTCTAGAGTCCAAATCAAGATCTCTGAGTCTATTGCCATGCTGTTGCAGCACATCCTCCACGACCGACACCACTGAAAACGACAATGCTCCTCCTTCAACAGCCATGTCGTAAGAAATCCCCGCAACGTACTATATATTTCCGCCTCCTTCTCTCACAATTCCACCATCAAAATATCTCAATTTGAGCCTGTTGGAGCTAAAACAAATTGAAAAAGGAAAATCGGAGAAGAGAGAGAGATGGAAGAGGAAGGGAGGAGGATATTTTTATCTTCTTAGGAAGTTAGTTTGATGCTAGAACATCTAGAGATATATCACATTCATTCTCCATGAGCTTTTGCCTTTTCTCTTTCTTCCTTCTTCTACCTAGAAAAGCTAATAAATTATCTCTTCCTTTTTATGACTTTGCTTCATATATAGCATCAGTAGTATTCATTTCAGTATACTCTCTCTCTCTCTCTCTCTCTCTCTCTCTCTCTCTCTGTCTGCCCACTCCGTTTCTCCTAAGCTACTTCTCCCCCCGTACCTGTCTCCGAACCTCGTGGCTTCTCCAGTATACCATCCCAGCCAACGTGCTTCAGGTGCTTTTTTCCCAGCGCGTGCGTTCAGAATGTTTTTGATTTAAAAATAAATTAAAATTACTAGTTTTTAGATTTCTTAGGTGATTTTAATATAAGAATTTAAAAAAATAAGAAAAATCATTTTTAATATATTCTCAATGCCAAATATACGCCCTACACCAATGCTCAAAACACCATCACGGCAGCAATTGCTTTTTTTACTGATTTTAAACTCTACTCTTAAAAACCTCTTGAAATTAGTTCTAATTAAAATTTGAATAAAAAAAGGCTTCACATTTGAAACTCCATGGTTGTGGTAACTCCGTGACCGTTACCTTTGAAGATAGAATGAAATAGAATATCAAGAAATTTATCCTATTTTATATTTATTTTTAAAAAATTATTAGTTTGAATCTTATAAATTTTAGAGTTATTAAAAATTTATATAATTATTAATTTTAAAATACGTAAAATTAGTCGAGATATATATAAATTCATTCGAATGTTTACATTAAAAAAAAATAATGGGTGAATTAAGATTATGATGGCTGGCAATAATGGAGATCCTTTAATTGGAATTCAGAATTAAAAAAAAAAAGAACAATTTTTTTCTTCAAAATTTCAAATATCAATACTATGAAAGCGGGCGGTGTGTCTGTCCATTTCAATTCCTCGCCTACAATTCAATTATTACCAAATTGGCACTGCACTTCTCCTTTCTTTTTTTCTTTTCATTCTGTAAGCTTTCTGATGAAAAAAACAAGGTAGATTCCGTGTATACTTAGACAATTATTGCCTTTTAATGGAATAATGTAATTATTAATTTGTCCTTTCCAAAAAAAATTAATAGTATTATTATCGGAAGTAATTCTATTTTTTCACAAGTTCTATTTGTTTTTATATATTAATAGGAGATAGAATTGTTTTTTCTATTTTTAAAGTACAATGAAATAAATAAATTATCATTAAAAGTATAATTTCTAAACATGATATCGAGGGTTTTTTTATTCGTTTTTTTATTTTTTTAAATATAATAGAATAACTCAATTATCTTAAAAGCAAACTTTTTAAAACTTGTATCTATGGGCTTTTTTATATTTTCATTAGTTTTTTTTTTATTATCAAGTTGAATGAGGGCAATTTGGTTTAATAATAATTATAAATATTATTAAAATAAAAGTATGGTTGGCAAACGTGTGGGAAGCGTCTGCGGTCTTCAAATGGTGTCTCTTAGCAGTAAAAAATTCCCTTCCATTGTGACGTTGGGTTGTTAGGTGTCTTTTTCCTGGGGGGCGGCACATGACAGCGGTGGTGGGGTGGTTTGTTATCGGAGGTATTTTCTTTTTTTTCCCCTCTTTTCTCTCTCATCCCCTTGAAATTCGTGTTGGTTATTCAAAATTTCAGAGTTATCCTTTTATTTATTGACATTTCAACTTCGATTCATATTCTTTTTTATTTTTAGCTTTTGTTCTTGGGCTATTTGTAAAATTTTGATTTGTTTTCAATTTCATCATTCAATCCTAATTTATAATATATTATTTTTTCAATTTGATCCTCATTCTTTTAATTTTTTTATTTTGTCCTTTTATTAAATTAATTTTTCTTTTCAATTTAACCCTTCAATAAAGAAATTATAGTTGTCCTCTAATTTATTTTTTATTTCAATTTTGATCTTTATTCTTTTAATTTCTATTTTTAGGTTTGGATCCTTTGGTATAATTGATTTTTTTTTTAATTCATCTTTTAATATTTGATTGGTTGAGAATTAAGGTATGTTGTTTTTCCAGATATGGTGCTTTCGGTCTAATGACCTATATCACGAGTTTGAAAAATTAATGTGGATTACCATCGTGTTTTTTTTGTTTTCCTTATTTTATTTTATCATTCGAAATTGGTTTTTTTATATATAAAAAATAGGCTACGTGGTTTTTTTTATTTTTTTATCGGGTTATCTCAATTTCATGACTTAGATCACGAGTTTGACAGGTTAACCCGGACTGACTTGACCTATATTACCCTGATTTTAAGTTTGTCATACTAACTCAAGTTGACTTGAGTCATTTTTTTTATCTTTTTTTACCTACATCCTTCTGTATTTAATTGACTAATAATTAAGCTACATTGTTTTTTCTCTTTTGAAAAAAGGTTTTTTTTCTCCAAGTTATCGTGTTCATTTTTTCTTTATTTGATCCAATTATTGTGCTCACTTGTTTCCCTAACTTTTCCCTCAAGTTTTACTTTTCAATATTGTGTTGGTTTGAGAATTAAACTTTATAATTTTATTCAATTTATTTTATATGGTGTTATCCCAGTCTCACAACCAAGTCACAAATTTAATAGACTGACTCGAGTTGATATTTTATTTTTATCTTTTTTCCACATTGATTTTTGTTTTTTTAATTTTATTCTTTGATATTTGATTTTTTAGGAATTAAGTTTCAGATTTTTATTTTATTTTATTTTATTACGAGGTTATCCCATTTTCTTTGAATTTTTTTATTTTATTATTCAATAACATCATGATTTTAAGAATTCAAGGCCACCAATTTAATTAAGCACTAAACAGTGATAATCTGGGAAAAACAAAATAAGCAGCATTATTGTTCAGTTCATGCGCCCGTTGTGACTTCGAGATTCACTTATGAAATATTTGACAAATGTTAAAAAAAAATAAAAATTAAAGGGAGAAAAAAAAAACTTAAATAAGAAAGCTGCAATTTCACTTCACATTATAGAATGTTTGAATATTCTGTAATGTCAAATGCAATTCATATGATGCTTCTTTTAGGGTGCAAGAACTTTGTGCTAAGCTCGGTGAGATACCAAACACAACAATCCCGTACGGCTCCCAGCAGCAGCATTGCCGACAAAGTCATGCTTTTAGGTGTGATGGATAATATAATAATGGTTATTTAAAAAAAAATTATTTTTATATAGTATATTAAAATAATTTTAAAAAAATTAAATTAAAATAAAAAAATTAAATTTTTTTAAAACACATGCTCGGAGAAAAACCAAGTAAAACATTTTGCCTAGTGATGTATTGATTTTCTTTGAATTAAAAACAAGTGATTAAGAGGCATGTTTGTTTGAGTGTGGTTGTAATTGTTTTTTAAATTATTTTTTATATTAAAATATATTAAAATAATATTTTTTTATTTTTTAAAAATTATATTTGAGATCAGCGCATCAAAACGATCCAAAATATTTTTAAAAAAATTAATTTTTTTCATAAATTTTTTTCCCTTTTTCAAACGCTTAAGTCTGGAAGCCAGGAAAAGCAGGGGGTGGGATTTTTATTATAGTCAAGCAGCAGCAAGTAAAGAGTTGAAAAGCAACCAATTCCAGATGCCGAGCACAGTCAAATTTGTTACTTGCAATCGCCTCCAATTGTTAGGCAGTGCGTAATTTTCAGATAGTGGGAATGGTTGTTGAAAACGGTTACCAACCAGTTTCTGTGGAGTTCATAATGATCGAAATATATAACCAAATTAATGCCACAAAACATGCCCCATGGCCTTCAGTTCTAAGTAACAAAACCGCCTTTGAGAATTCGTTCCCATTTTTTTTATTTTAATCTAATTTAACTTCACGTTACGTTCGATAGGAATTATATTGCTCTTCTTGGTTTGAATCTTACACTCACATTACTCGTTGATTTGGCTTGAATCAAGCACTCCCGTAGCATATTTGATGATAAAAATGTAGATTTAAAGAAAATTTACTATTGATATGAGAATTCCCTTTTTATTTTTAGATTAATTGTCCCGATACTACTTTAATTACTAGAATTAAAAAAATATTTTATAATATGAACATTTTTGTAAATTTTATCAAGTTAATTTAAACAATAATAAAAAAAATAATCATAAAATTTTTTATATAAAGAGATGGGGGAAACTGTTATTTTTTTAGTAATTTTTTTAAATATTTAGATTAGGATTATTTTTTATGGACAGACGAGGCCTACTCTAATAATTAATAATAAAAAATAATTTCATTTTTTTTTAGGTTTGGTTGGTAATTTCTGTGATGTCAAAATCTGATAAAATTCTCATTATCTTGACTTTAGACCTTCCAATCCGATATTCAAATCTCGCCTTGATTTAAGGTTGTCCGGCTTCTATGAAGGACGCTTTCATCCAGTCAATATTATCCTTCTAGATTTTATGTGTGAACTTATAGTCAGGAGAGGTAATTTTAACCTTTTACATCCACCTGGATGTGTTGGCACAAACTACTGGTTGTTTAAATTAAACATCTGATAACTAAATATGATTGCTAGTACCTAGTTCTTTTTGTAAAACAAAAATATTTTTGCAGAGACAATTAGAAAATATTGTTTTTTGTTTTTGGGTATTATCATATTTAATCACCACATGTTTAATTTAAACAACTAATAAAAAAATATTTTTCACAAAAATAATAAAACGTTAAGATGGTCCCAAATAGCTGAAATTCCAACCGAGACCTGGTATTGATATGATATGTCTAATCTTACCCCGACACACTCTTTTATGTATTTTTTGGGTTCCTAGAAGCCACACATACAAACTTTCTATGCATAATTTTTTTTATGCACATACAAGTTTTTCCACGCTGAGCAAACATCATTTTTGTGCCAATAACATTGTTCATTACTAACATTTCTTAGAAGTCGCGCACACAAACTTTTCATGAATATTTTTTTTTCTATGTAGAATAGACATCATTTTTTATACAAATGACATTGCTTATCACTAATATTTTCATTAATAACGTGCATGACACAATAACTATGATATAACATAATAATCAATGACCATCATGGCTAATCAAAGATAACACACTAATTTTTTCACCAATGATACATTATTCTCCTTCTTCGTAAAGAAATTCCAAGCCATGGGTATATAAACACACCAATCTTAAAGTAAAAAGGCAAAGCAATTTCTAGCAATATAAATCTAACATACAACCATACAAAATTATAGCTAAAGCTACTTCTTATAAAAGTCAATCAAAACTAACCATATCATTCCAGGCCACAAGTCAACCATGCAAGGGTGTATGCCACACAAGTTCTATCTATATGATTATGCTATATAATTTCCAGCCATTACACTCATATACCTATTTTTTATAATTTTATTTTATTTCTCTCTTCTTATACATTATTATTATTATTATATTATCTTACATTTACCAACTTAAGTATTAGAGTGTCTTATGTTCTTATAAGGGTCTGGTTTTTCAAGAACAATCCATGCCATACCAAACAAAGGTCTGCTTTCACTAACCTAGAACGCAAACATGGAAAGCCTGCACGTTATTTAAAGTCTTTTCATGAATTTATCAAAACATACCATGGCATACCAGTTTATAAAATAAATAACTTATCTTGATCTTTGAAATAAAATTAGATTTAATCCCTAGTGTGCATCCTAAAAACTTTCATGATGATATTCAAAGTAGTAATATATACAAAACAAGTCATAACATGTATACTAACACATATAAAAATAAAATATATTAAAAAAAAAACATTAGATTGAGCTCATTGTTGAATATTTTTTCAAAAGAAATTGATGGTGTTGATGTCAAAAACTAAACTCTTTGTCTTTAAGAATAAATTGGTTGTTTATTGGTGCAAATGATTTTTGTTGCAAGTAGTTTTCCAATTCCAACAGCTTGACTTTCAAAGAATGCACTTTATTTTGAGAGTTCTCGAATCAAAGATGTAAATTAACTCAAAATCTCTCAAACAAAAAACTATAATCTAAGCTATGTAATAAAAGAAAAAAACAACAAAAAGCTAATAGAAACTTGAGGTAATATAAGTTGTAAAAATAAAAGAGAAAAAGACTAGAGGTGTGTTTCAAAGTGTTCAAAACATCTCTTTTTCCACTTTTATTTATACTAATTTTTGAAACCAAAACTACGAGTATCATAATTAATTCCCTCTATTTTTTCATGATTACTTGTTATAAAAAAGATAAAAACCTAATAGTTTTAAGCTTTAAAAACCAAACATCTTTTCATTTGAAAAAAATGTTCAAAAAGATGAAGAAGAATGATTGTTCAAACTCTTTATTCATAGGTTAGATATACATAAATGGTTTGACAAAAGATAATTCTTTATCATCCAAAAAATTATTTTACAATAAATTCAAATTCAAGTCCAAAATAGGTTAGCAGAAAACAAACTCAAACTCTAGATCCGGGAGTCATGCTTGTGCCTGAGTTGAGCTAAGCCAAGTGCATGCATGCGAATTAAACTAATACCACTATACTTATGCTCATTTATGACCTTTCAACTTTTTATTATGTAAACTACAAAAACAATTTTTTTTCCTATGTGGAATAGAAAGTTTTGGGTTTCACAAAAACATGTTAACCTAAGTTTTTTTTATATCAATTTCTTATTCACTTATAATTTATTTTAACATGTCAATGTTTCATGTTAAATAATTTTTGTTGGACAATAATTTTCAACAAAGTTTTAACCTTAAAAGTGAATGGGTTCCACTTTAATTTGATCTCAAATGTGTCAATTAATCATGCTTTATTAAAACAATTCCAAGAAAATAAAACAATTATGGATGTTTTTTTTCTTTCTTCCATTTGTATTACATAGAATACACATATAGTTTATTAAAAAAACATTAAATGTTTTATATTTACGAAATAGTTAATCTATATAATATTAGGAAAGAGCATACATATCATTTTAGATATATGTTTAAAATTTAAATATAATAAATTTTATATATATATAAATTTGGATATGCAAATATATCAAATCATAAATACCCTACCTTTTATACCTACCTTACTTTTATGTGTATAAAAATAATTTTATTACATTTATAAATTTTTCATACTTACTTGAAAGAGAACCTCCATAAAAATAGATATAATTATCATCTCTAACTAATTCCTTACTCTAGATTTCTTAACTTGACTCAACCTAAAGTCTCGGCTTGATCTCATCCTTGATCTAGGACATTCCACATGAAGCCAACTCCAACTTTCACAACTTCAACATTTCTCCAACTTTTAAGTTGCTCACTTATAATGAGTGTTTTGTTTTTGTGTTACAACTAACTTTTTAAATTGTTTTTTTAATATTAAATTGATTTATTTTAGGTATTTTTAGATGGTTTTAATATGTTGCTGTAAAAAATAAAAATAAAAATAAAAACATTATTTTAATGCATTTTTAATTAAAAAACACTTTTAAAAAGTATCATGCATCGTAATACCAAACTCACACAAAAACTCTCTAGTAAACTAGATCTAACTCGAATCTCAAATAGCTACTATCCTATCACCTATTTGGTCACTTCTAACAATCTTCAGTGAACTTGAATCATAGTTTTTGAAATAAAAACAAGAATTGCTTAGTTGACTTCTTGACTATCTAAACCGAGTATGCATTTTTAATATCTTTTTTATTTGACTTTTTCCATAAAAAGGGTAACAATACTATGATAGAGTTGTATAGGCAACATTTACAACCAAATATGGTAGTGGATACCTAACATTTCAAGTTTTTGTCATATATATATATATATATATATATATATATATTCAAATCTTGATATGTATGTATACAAGTGTGTGTATATTGAATTGAAAAAAATATAAATATTTATACATTGTTGATATGTCAAATAATCAATATATCAATCGATAGTTGATTCTTTAATCAATATGCTACTTGTTATTCATTTCTTATTTCCAATAAAAGAAAACTACAATTAACAATTTAATTCCAAATAAAGGTAAGTAGCAGCCTTGCAAATCAAATGAAGTAGAAAATTCTTAACTTAATTTTAACAGATCAAAAAAAAAATAAAAAAATAAAACGACAATGCCAAAACTACAAACTAGGTAAAATGGAAAAGCAAATAAAGTTATATAAAAAAGATAGATTGAAAGAAAATGATAAAAGAAAACTTGTGAAGAAATTGCATATATAGATAACCATCATTTCTAGTTGTAAGATGACCTATTTATAATATTACAAGGATAAAACTTCATATAAACATAAAATCATAATCATGTACAACATATGTATATAAGAAGAACTTTCCAATCTAAATTCTAATATAATTAGTGCTTCTTAGTTGTGTGCATCCTTCTTAGCAGCTATATGTGTTCTTGTTATACTTAACATCTGCTATTTTAACTCCTGCAAACTCTTATTCTATATAGAACTTGATTGTTGATATTATTGTGAATCTTGATCTGTTGGTTGATAGGTAATTTCAGTTTATCTTACCGTCTTACTTGAAAACACAAGTTGAACAATTTCTATTCCTTAATCCTATGACACGTGGATGGATTAGTTTATGTATAAAAACACACACACACACACACACATGTAACACTAATGTATATCTTTTTGGTCAAGTTTGGATCCAATTTTGGATCGGGTTTAACAATATTTATATCCTATCTATTATTCATCAGATAAGAATTTTAAATATCTATATTCAAATCAAAACAACAACTAAAAAAAACCATATATCCCTGGGTTAAAAAAAAGTTGAACCCAATTGGTATAAACTATATGATGGCATGTGTTATGTCATAGGCCAGACTAAACTTTTTCTAACATAAAAAAAGATGTTCAAATGATTGTGATGTTTTTAAAGAAGCAAGAAAAATCTAAGAGTTGAGTTATTGACTTGACTAGATCAAATAAACTTGGTTAATTTAACAATATTATAAAAAATAGGCAATGATAGTAGATAAATCAAACAAAAAAATTAACCAAATTCAACTTGAGTTAATCCACAAAACCCATTACCTAGCACGTGGGATTGGAATAACCCCTTAAAAAGGAAAGAAAAAAAAACAAAGCTCAATCCTCAACAAACTTGATATTAAATGATGGAATTGAATAAAACTAATTGTAAAACAAGACCTAAGTAAACCTAAGATAATCTTTTAAACCTGTGACTTGGATCCTTCGATCAAAATTCCCCTATAGAAGGTAAGCCCAAAAAACTCATGAAGCCAAATTCATGATCAGTAAAATCTCAATCAATAATAAAATATTGAGGAATAAAATTGAAAAAAAATCAATAAAAAAATTCTAAAACAAAACAAATAGTAATTAAAGAATGAAGATCAAAATTGGTATAAAAATAAATGAAATCAAATATTGAGGGATGAAATTGAAAAAAATTAATTATGAAATGTCTCGATAAACTTGAATTAAGGTTTTTAGAGTGTGAAAAAAATATTTTTGACATTGCCTTGATGCTCAATTTTACAAAAAAGAGTTTGAGTTTTAAAATTTCACAAGAAATGAAAAGAAATGGACTAAAATGGAGACAATTGTGGATCTTTTTTTTTTCTTGTTTGGTCAGCTCCATTCATAGAAACTTTGCCTTCGGTTTTTGGCCAAGTTTATTTTTGATCCATTTAGTTTGAAAATTATACTTTGTTATCCAAAACTTTAATTTCCTCACGTTTTAGTCTTTGTCTCAACAAATAAGAGAAATAGTCATTGAAAAATAGTTTCGGATATAAAAAGTCAATGAAATTTCATATTATTTGGCAACCAAAATACCTATTCTTGGTATCGATGAGTTTCACTCGACAAGAGAAGTTTGATTGAGGTATTTGTTTACCTTTTATCTTGCCAAGAAAAGAAATTCGAGTTCAAGAAAGAAAATTTTGTTTTGGTTTCAGTTTGTATTTTTGGACCAAATTAATTGATTGGTTTTTTGAGAGTCTAAGGATGATATTTAGGTGTTTTTCAACTATAATAGGTTAGAAAATGATTTTTTAGGTTGAACAACCAATTACTTGATTTTTCAATCACCTTTCTTATGGTCAGAATTTAGTAACGACAGGAGACACACTATCTATTTTAATTCTTTTTTTTAAAAAAAAGGGTGAGACGTCATACATCTCAATGCCCTGGTTAAAAATTAAGAGGCAAAGAGAGTGGGCCTCGCTAAGTAAGCCCATACATCTACCCTTTTTTTAAGGGTTATGCTTAATAGGCCACTTAAATCTAATAGACTAGGATGTTTCTTTTAATTTTTAATTTTTTTTCTTTTTTACTTCAATACAAATAAAAATAATTCTAAATAGATTACTTAAAAAATATTTTTGTTGCCTATACAAGCAATCTTCAATTTTAATTTAAACATATTATTTAAAACAATTCATGAAAAATATTTAATTGAATTTTTTTTATGCAAAACATGTTTTCCAAGAAGACCTTAGATTTTTTTTTTAATAATAGCCATGGTTGTTGTTTGTTCAACCCTTTCATTAAACTATTTTTATTTTTATAGATTTCATTTGATTTTTTTTTCTATGAGCATGAGTTTTAAAATATAAAATTATCAAACTCAATCAGGTTCAAGACCCTTGCATTAAGTTTGGCATGTTAAGTTGTATTGCTTAAAACTTTATCTCCTAGCTTTAAAAACAAATTTAAACAGCAGTGTCTTAAAAAAAACCTGGTTAGGATTTCGATTAAATCAACTTAGTCATATTATGAATTTATGCTGGATTTAAAATACAAAGTAAATAAATAAATCAAACCATAGCAACATTTGAATTTGTACTCATAATGGACCACAAACAGCTAAGCTAATTATAGAAGACTCTAAAAGTCATGGTGATTTTACCGTGGAGAAAATATTATTCACACACTTATAAATTACTATGGATTCACTATATATATATTTTTTCTTTCCATTTTGGTCATCAAACTTTAATTTTGGATGATTTGATCCTAATTGAAGCTCAATTACTTATGATTTATTAGGCAAGGTAAAAACTAAAAGACGAAGGACCGAAGTGAAATAGGTGACCAAAATAGGTGGTGTGTCCAAAGTTAGCGTGAAAAATACACTATGGTCCTCCATCTTTATAAATAATACACTTTAGGTCCCTTTGAATGTCAAAAAATAAGTTTTGGTTCAAAACTTCATTTTATTTTTATTTTTAATCTGGTTAAAGAGAGAAGAGAGGAAATCACTATATTCTGACAGTAGAAAGAAAAAGTCATTGTTGACATCGATTTCGGCCATGAAAAAGATCGATCTTGGATTCAACGGTTCCATTTAATGAAAAAGGTTTAACTTGAGTGTTATTTAACCCTAAAAGTATATGAGAAAATAGATCTACCTCAATAAGTTTTTGGTTTTAGGGCTGATTTTTTGTTTTTAGATAGATTTTTTGGTATTTGAAGGTTAAACAAATTTATTTAGGTCTTTACTTGGTTTTATAGGTGTTTTTGGGTTAAAAAAGGGTTGAAATAACTTTTATTTTTATTGAAAACACATTGTCCTGATTTTTTATGACCCTCTAGTCATTCAGTTTTTTGTATGTAAATGACACGTCGTCTGCATATATAGATGACAATCCACATAAGCAAACAATGTGTTACTAACGTTTGATTTTTATAAAAAAAAATGAGGGTGGATGACACCCTCCATTATTTGAAAAAAAAATTTCATGGTGTGCATGCAAGACCTCTGTATGTGGGCATGACGCACAAGCAAGGGCATTTGTATGGGTTAGGAGCGTGGGTTTGCCTGCATGCCTAGCCTATTTTTATCTTTGTATTTTAGGTGTTCTTCATTGTTATTAAAGACAAGGGCCCATGAATGGAGTAGGCAGGGTAACTACAAAACAAAAAAATCTTTATATAAAAGATCAAAATAATATCTTTTTGTCTTTTTAAAAAAGTCAATGGGTGTTGGTTTGGACTTTGACCAAGTTGATCGGGCTTAGGGTCAACCTAGACTTTTGAGGTGGTTATGCCAGGCCAATTACTCCCTTTATGTTTTTTAAACATTAACTGGCCTAGGTCCTTGGTTAACCGAGTTACAAGTCAACCTGATGGGCCAATTTAAGTTATAGCTATGATATTTTGAATTCATTAAATTAAAAAAAATATTATTTTATCTGTTTTTTATTATCTTAAAGTGTTTTTTTTTATTTGGTGTAAAAAACAGCTTATTTATCAAGATTTAAAAAGCTAGCCCTATGTTTTTTAGTATCATATGCTACCTATGTCTTTTTTTTCTTTGAAAATAGTTTTTTGTTGTTGTTTTGTATAAAAAAAACTCTTGCACACTTGGTTAGTGTATAACTGAATGAAAATTAATTTCATAAATAAAAAATTATTAGACCTAATTAAGTGCATAACATGGACAACAAATATGATAATGAATTCACTAACTAGAAAAATCATCCTTTTCAAAATAGACCAAGCATGTGGGTCTGTTTTTTTTTTAATTTTCTAATCAATAACTTTTTTATTATATATTTTTTTAATTTATATTTAAATTAATACATCTCTCTTAATTCTTTAAATTGTTTATTTATCATTTTTAAACAATGTCTTTATGTTTTTTAGTTTAGAGAATCGATATACAATGAAATAAATTCATAAAATTATTCTATTTTTTTTTACTATGTTAAAAATTAACTTGATCCTACATGTTGCATTGTGTTAACGACTTTTTTTGTATTTATTAACGCAAATTTTTCTCGTTTTATTTTATTATATGTAAATATTTATTTTTTTAATTTACAATTATATTTTTTCTCGATGTTAAAAAACACTTTGACAATAACCATACAATTATTCTTTTGCATTAGAAAAAAAAATTATCCAATGGTTACTAATAGTTCTTAACTTATTTAATGAACAACTTTTTTATTTATTTATTAGCATTGATGATTTGATTTATTTAATTAAATGCATTCATAAGCTTTTAAATTTATAATTATAATTTTTTTTATCAAAAAATACAGTAATAAAGCTTGCATATTAATATTTGTTTGGTTAAAAAAAAATATTTAATTTACAGAGAAGTGCATGTAAAATAGTTAATATTTCAGCAAACCCATTGGGTCGATATCTATATCGATGAGGCATGGTAAAAACTATACATTCAGAGAGAGACAAAGATAGAGGCTCCCTGGTTAAAGGAAGAGCATTACATGATATGACCTCCTAGGGTGCCGGGTGGCCTCAACGTTCAAAAAATTCAAATGGATGGTTCGGTACCGAACCAGCCAGGTTTGTATTTCCCTTTGAGGGCCCAGGGGCGCGGCTTCATTAGGACCCACTTCACGGGCGATCGGCACGTATAAAGTATTTTATTTTCAACAACCAAGCTATGATAGCGCAACAGCCAATTACAAAAATATTTAAGCCAGGCCAGTTAGAAGTAGCCACGTCATCCGAAGCTCCACGACTGTCCGCTTTCTATTGGGTGCTCTAAACATTTGTCCCGCCCCCCGCAACCCAAGCCGGTGACGTTACTGTGAGGGGCAAACACGTACTATAAAATTCAGTACTAGCAATAATAATAATAATCACAAAAAAAAAACTATAGACCTTTCTGCTCGTGTTCTTTGAATTAGGAAAAGAAAAAGGAGAAAGCATTTCCACTTTGAATTAAACAATTATATATATATATATATATATATATATATATATATCCTTTAGCTTTTATTTTCAATTTTTCTCTATCCAAATATATATATATATATATATATATTTGGATAGAGAAAAATTGAAAATAAAAGCTAAAGGAAAATTACTCAGTAGACAATTTTCAACTTGTTCCAAAATATCATAACTCTATGGCCTACAAATTCAATGTAATGTTTCTGTGGATGATATAATAAGCTGCAAATTGTACAAACAATGCATTATTGGCTGGAGTTTTTCATTTTTCTTTTCCAAAAAAAAGGAGATTTTTTTCTTTATTTCAACAAGTGCTTTTATTTGCGTTATAATCCGTGTGCATCGATGGTTTTTATTTATTTTTAATAATTTTAATTGTTAATATCAAAAATAAAATACATAAAAAACCATTTACACCACAATATTAAATAAATACTTGACCTTTATAATATGAAGGTGAGTAAGATTTTAATCCTGACTTGCAAGTACAATATTTTTAAAAAGTTCAAGAGGAAGCAAATTGATATTTGGGTGACAAATTGGCATATGAATTTCAAAATTTCATGTTTTCTTTGGTACGGGAAAGAAGCTTCTCCCCGTATGCTAAAATGGCTAGTATAGAAATAAGTAAATTACAAAAACCTAACACGTGGGAAAAATATATATACCTTGATTTACTATGCAATATAATAGTGAATTGATGATTTTATTTTGAAAAAAAAACACACAATATTATCTTTCAGAGGTAAAATAGTTATTTCACAAAGATTTTTTCAAAATAAATACTTGGCAATATAAGCAAAGTAGTATTTTCATAGACAAAACAAATAAATTGTGCTAACGCGTGTGTTGCATGTTTTAATCGCTTTCCTACCTTCGAACGGCATATACAAATGAATTTAATGATAACAAAAATCATTATATCATGTTATTTGATTTGTCTCGGTCTCATCTCTTTTTTTTTTAAGCGTGTGTGGTGACTTGATCTCTGGTAAGGCATCAATTACCTTTTTTTTTTATTTTTTTATCTTTCCACCTAGAAACTCGTGCTTAACCCTCTAAATTTGCATATTAGTACTTCAAGTTTGTTTTCTTTCAATCTTGTCCCTCCTTTTTTAATTCATGTTTGTTTTATCTTAATTAATTTCTAAAAATAAATTTTTTTATTTAAAAAAAAACCATGTTATTGAATTTTAGAAAATCCATGCACCAATTAGCAGGCATGACAGGTTGATTCGATTCACGAGTTTAACAAATTTAACTTTTTTTTAAAAAAAAGTTATTTTTTTATTTTAATCTTTGATATTGGGTTGATTGAAAATTAAGTTTCATAATTTTTTTTATTTTTTTTTCTATTAGATTATCATAATCTAAAAAACTGCAGGCATAAAGTTGGTGCCTTTGGACTATGGAATAGATCGGTTCACGTTGAGTTAACTCTCATTTAATTTAATTTAAAATTCAAGCTAAGCAATGAATCAGATTAGATGATTTCAAAATTAACATTTTTAATCTGGTTTAATGATACCCGCCAAAGAATCTCTTGCGCTCTTAAAATTTTTTAATGTTTTTAAAAAAACTTTAATCCTACCCGTAGCAAAATGCAGACAATAAACTAGTCTCTGGCTTACTTTGGCAGTCAACCAAATTTATCCGTGTTGAAATTTGATTTTTTTTTTTTCATATTCATATTAAATTATGGTAAAAAATCAGTTTGAAGCCACTGCATGTGATCTCATTCGAAAGAGATACATATACAGCTGGTTCATTCTCCATACTATCCAAGAAATGAGCATACAATATATTTTATGCATGTGAGATAACATTTAATTACATCTCGGAACAGAAAATATAAGACAATGAAAATAAAAAATTATTTGATTGAATAGGCTAGGATAAAAATATAAACTAAATATATTAATAAGATATATTTAGAATGAATTTTTATGCTTTCAAAATAAAAAAAAATATAAAAACATTTTCTCTGTGTCCCACAGTCTCCATCTCCATCACAAAAGAATCTGTAACGTCTTTATGGCCAAAGCATAATTGTGTAAGCACCAAACCTTCACTTTAATGAAGAAAATGTTAAAAATGGCAGTTAAATTAAGTTCCTAATCATATTCCTATATAGTACACAAAAGGCAGTTAATTGTTGAACTATTATTGCAAATGCTGTAATTAAACTTGAGGCAGAGATTTCAGCTGTCAAAGTTATCAAACTAGTAATCATCCTTCCTTTATTTCCCCTTAATTATCAGCTTCACATGTTCGGCGAACCCACAAATTTGACCTCTGGCTTCTTAGAATGATTTTAGTCATCGATTACAAAGAAGGTGCGCATCGCTTTCTGGTGCAGATTCATGCCCAGAAGATGGCGAGCCACATCATGTAATGGGATCGATCCTATGCTTCATCTTATCCAAGCGACTGACTGAAATCCTCGTCTTAATACTCACAATTCTTTTTAATAATTTATTTCCATGATATTTGTGGTTAGGTTTAGGAACCGGAGTCGGCCAGGTTTATGAATGTATTGTGTGACTAGAAAAGGAAAAAAGAACTGGGCCAGTACGAGCAAGATACAAGCAAGATGCTTTTTTCTTTTATAAAAGAATTCGCTAAGTATACTTTTGCATCATCAGAACAGCCCGTAACTCTAGGCTTTCTGTAGAGGGATTGAAGCTTAGTAAAGAGAACACACAGTGGCCCTGCCATGGCAGAGCTAAAGGCACCCTGCAATCATTACAATTATTGTTCCTTGCTGGCCAGAAAGTCGGAAAGGAAAGTATTTATCGCAATTCCATCTGGAAAGTAAGCACCAGCGAAATCTAACAACAAAGTGTAGCTGCAAACTACTGAACGAATCTCACGTAATAGGATTATTAAGGATATGGAAAAGGTCAAGCCTTTACACTCAAGAAAGGACAGCTTGTTAAGAGACTAAACTTGCCAGCCTTTAGTTCATGAGTTTGCAACCAAGTGGTTCCTGTTTTAAAATCTTGGCTTAACCTTAATCAAGTATATAGTACATTAAAAGTATAAGGCATAAAGAGAAGAAGAGCAGAGGAGCATCATAGGTTTTTCCTTTTCCTTGGTTTTATAATTGTGGGTGGGGCAACCAGCATTCCCAATAAATCATGAAACCATTGCACTCCTTGCTCCCTGTGTGTTATTTTTATTGCGAGTAATGAAAGGGCAGTCCTTTAGCTTCCATGCCCTCCTATTCTATACTGAGGCAGGCACCTGCTGCAATACCACCGAGACTGCCCGCCCGCCCCACATGCAATATCAAGTTGAAATTAAGGCTTTTGTAGTTTTGCCTATACTTCTTCATTCGTGATCTGCTTGCTTCATGGAAAGCCGTTTTTTTTATCAGCTTAGCCTCGTCTGTGAAAAGTGCGCTGGCCGGCTAGCTTTCGATCACATCTAATGGCTCAGCTTCCTTGCTTCTAGCAAGTTTACATAAATCCAGTTTTCCAACAAAACGGGGAAAACAAGAGAGCTCTCTTGCACGTAGAACGTCAAGAAAAGTCTTTATTGATTACAAACTGAATTGACCTCAAGGCTCTAACTCTGTTGTGTTGAGCTTCCAATGAAGAGATGAGGCTCATAGGATTCCCCTTTTCAGCTAATGAGTTGTCAAATTATGGGAACTATCCCCTTTATTAATACACTCGTAACTGGCATTAAGGAACAGAAAAGAGGAGAAGATTTTTCGAATCATGTTCATTGTTTTAGCCCTCGAGCTTTTCGGTGGGGTATATCTTTGCAAGGGAAGCATAATTCATCTTCTCGATGGGATAAGGATCTTAGTCTGAATGATAATAAAGCTTTAATTTTCTGGGAAGCTCTTGAGCCAAACCCTTTAAACTTTAAACCGACTTTCCAATCACGAATATATAAACTTTTGAGTGATTAGACAATTGAGTTATCCAACCAATGCCATCCTTTCCTATTCTTTCCACCCTTCTCGTGTCTCCTTCGTTTTCAGAGAATATTATAGAATCCCGTTATTCAGACAACATACTTTTACCAAAGCTAGAGGATCCTTCGGCTCTATCTGTACATTCGCTGGTTGTTTGGTCTGAAACTGGCAAACTGTAATAACAATCCATGCCAGCAGCAATTTAATACAAAGCCAATAACGGATCCTTAGTAATTATAACAAAGCCTGCTAACATCGGATCCTTTAGCAGCCCACGCAGAAATCCAAATTCAGTGTGGAGCTTTACAACTTATGGCTATGGACGCTAGTAGCATTCGAAAGGTCACAAAACCAGGCCAACAACTTTCTGTTTTCTGTTTTTTCTTTTCTCTTTTTTTGAGAAGGCAGCCATTTCTATATTCGAGGGGCGCGCGCAAATGCAAGCATGCCTTCTAGGGCCAATTACATGATCCAATGGGGAAAATCTTATATACTAGGCTTGATGACAGGCTTACCTCTCTAGCCTTCAAATACTCCTAGTCCTTCCCTGAACTGCAATCCAGTTACACCAAAAGATATAGCGTTTATTATTTTAACCGTGGTGCCCGCAGCTGCTGAGATGAGCTACTGGATGCAAAATTATTTCCATGAGAAACAGAGATTGATCCACATGCCGCAACTAGTTGTTCAGGTTCAGTTGCCTTCATACACATGAAAGGTACAATCTTTATGCAACATGTTTTGTGGCACAGGAGCAAACAACGTTAAATGAGGGGTTGCAGCATGAAAAATCTTCAGCAGACAACGTTAAATGATTTCTGATTATTAAATATTATTCATAAAATAATGTTCCTATGAAAAATTCACACAGTATCCCTTTTTATCGTCATTATCACTGTCAGTTTAACATAATATTCACTCCCCTTCTGATAACTTCATGTAGCAGATTTTACGCTAGAGGATGTGGGCATCAATGCCATCCAATATTTCTAAAAACTACGTGAGACAATTATGAATACTTAGTATAATCTAGAAAAGGTATCATCATGACGCTGACCAACCTCATCTGCTCTTCCATGTTGCAAATTCTAGGCAATGCAAGTTTTATCTATCCACGCAATATTCTCAAATAAAATCCATCTTCACAATGTCTGAGGCTGTGGATCAGGAGGGGAAAGGGTAACAAGAAATCTGTGAATCATCTCAAAGCTGGTGAATGTAATAACAGCTGCTGGCGTTGTTCTAATAAGGTTGGTGGCACACCCTCGGTAAAATCCAGGGAGACCCTCTTGTTGAAATACTTTCTTTATGCAATCGACCACACCAGAGTAACGCTTTTCTGAGTGGTGGCCTTGTTCTTGAAGCCTTGAGCGAACTACCTGTACAATCATGTGAGAATAAATTTGTATGTTAGTGTTTCTGTCAAGCAAAGACAACTAGCAACCAACAATTTACTGTCACATCGGAAACAAGCAAGAAGCTTAGGGGAGTTGGTGCATGAAGCTGTGGCTTTCTGTTGAGATATAAGTAGTTTGCTAGAAGTTAATAGCTCAAAGGGCCTGTGGTTTCTATATAGGCAATGGAGGTATTTGGGATAGCTTTTCTTGCATGATTTTTTGGCAAGGAAATGAAATATGAGAACATTTTTTAAAGTTATCTCTCTTCACTCCACAGGATTTCTGAATGAAGTCCTTGAGTATCAGCATTCAGGGTATGTTTTTTTTGTCAGTGAGCCTATTTCTCATCTTTATCTATTGTTTATATCTTCCAAACCAGGTCACATGCTCATAAAACTAAAACTTGAATGGTGCGTGATTCTTGCTACCCACGAAAGCTTATGAGCGCAAGAAACATCATAAGATTTTTTTCCCTTTTCTTAAGATAAAAGTGACTGCACAATTCAATGTGAAATCCTATATAATGATAGTCTTATCAACGATTCAACAGTTACTGGCAGCTTAGACAAGGCATTTTGAGTACAATTCTGATTGCTCAAAAACTGAATAGAACTTCAAGTTACAAGAAAGAAATATTTGACAGTCCAAAATTTTTCCTCTTCAAAAACAAATAAAATCCAGAAAGAAGACCATTGAAAGGCTACAGAGCTGCCTGAACCTCGGAGAAAGGAGGGGGTGAGGTGGGAAGGCAGCTGAGCATCAATGACGTTTCTAGTTTTCATGCTGATCAGTGATTACATATATATTAACTCAAGAAATCAGACCATTTTTTCAACAACATACCTCGTGTGGATATGTCAGTGTTGAAGCAAATATTTTGGAGACTGATGAGGCAACAGCAACATCACGTGCACCTAGTTTATCCATTGCGGTATTATCTGAAACGAAAAAATAACTTATAAACAATTCTTTCCTGTTTTAAATTACTAAGAGATTAAAACCAGTTATAAATTACCTCGGGTGGCCAAATACATTTTGATCTTCTCGTATGTTGGAAATTGGATGGCAACATGACTGATACCAGCCAATGCAGGCACAAGACCACTGATTGCCGCATAAAAAATCTTAAGTACTATTAAAACTCATCTTCAAACTTTAGACATAAATATCTAACACAGTCCAATGATATTCATTGAAGAATTCGATACCTGTACAACCCACGTATGCCTTCCTCGTAAGCTATTCTTCTCAAAGCAGACAGTGTACTCCTATATGGAACAACACCAGCTCTCATTCCTTGAGTCTGCAGAACAGAAGCAAACAAAACAATGTGAATGCTGACCACCTCAGCACCTTGAAATATGCAATCATCCACTATTTTTTCCACTTTCCACACTAGAACAAGTCACTTGCATGTATAGAAGATTTAATTACCATTATCTTGTACAATGCACAAATTTCAATGTCATGACTTAGGTACATATTGCAAAACCATATCACATAAAATAAACAAAAACTAGAATAATAATCACAAGCAACTAAATTAAAACAACAAAACTGTTGCTCCTAAGCACACTGAAGTTGTTGACTGGACAACTATGACATCTTACGCATCAGAAAATAATAACAGATGGGAACAGAGAAGGTCCTCTCCTCTCCTCTCCTCTCCACCATGAGCTCACACTTGGCTACTCCTCCTTGAATGAGCATCATAGGTGGGGGTGTGGTATGTTCAGCAAGGAAACAAAAAAAAAGCATGACTCAAATGAGCTATAGGTTTTTGCATCCTCCTAAATCTACAAGGTGTATTAAATAAAGAAGCTTGACCTAAAATTCCATAGATGCTTTTGTTGGTAAGTGCTAGATTAACTAGCACATTTTTTTATAATAACAGACAAAATAAGACATGAGCAAAAAATCACACACTTGAAGTCTTGTCTTTACAACCCAAAGAGGATTTGTGAAAATAGCTGTTACAGCTCCAGCACCAGAAGCAGCTATCATATTAGCACCTATTGAAAGATGATGACCTTCATCTACACAAGCAACACAATCACAGGCTCATTAACACTAAAAAGAAAAAAAAATGTACTGTGAGATAAATGTTAAGAGAAACTATGAAAGAGGGGAGAAAAGAAAAGCAGCAATGAAGCTTTGTTTAATGACCAGTGAAAGTAACAAATTAGCACTGACCATTGGAACAAAGAAAGCTTTTGAGCTGTTCGTAGATTGTAAAATAAACCTGTAAAAAAAAAACCTAGATCATTAGGAAGAAGAAAATTTAAGGCAGCATGATCTACAAAAATAGGAAGTCGGAAATGCTAGGGGAAATGAGAAAATAGAATCAAATATTTTAATTCTAGACCAAATATATTTCATTATCTTCAAAATTCATCCCGGGGCCTCAGTTCTCACTAGTGATTGTTTATTATAAGGATACAGAATCAAGTCAATGAAGTACCTAAAAGAAACAATGCATGGTGGCACTGAAAATTGCCTGTGCTGTAGAGATGAATTCATCAATGACTTCTAGATTGAGGGTTACGACAAGTTAATCATTGTTTTGTTGATTCAGTCTGTGAATGGATTATTTCTTCCTTCATATTTCCACTCACCACATTTCTAAAATTCAGCATCTTACAAGAACGCAAACAAATTTAATCGCATAATAACAGAGTTTATAGATATGCTGTGCCATGCCCTCGTCAAATCCTCATAATCAAGCTCCGATTTAGTTAAAAATGCTTGCAAACATAATCATACACTTCACACAAACTAGCATGGAAACCAACTCAAGTGCTTCTGTTTTATAACAATAACTAAATGTTGTGACGTACAAAACATAAGTTCGAAACAAAACTCACTATGAGAACTAAATTGAGGAGGTAAGGCTTCAACTTACAGCCCAGTTAGGAAGCAGTGCGAGCACGGTTGGAGCAAGCCCCCGGTACATACCACGCAACCCCTCCCTCCGGAATATTTGTTCCAAACTACTAACTATAAGACTCCCTGACCAAAATTCAAAGAGAATTTCTGTAATTCATAAGCAAACCACACGGATGCAAATCTTTAAGGAACTAATTCAATTTTGGCATCTGTTAGAATTTTTATTTTTTTTAAGAAAAAAAATCAAACCTTTAAAACTATTGGCAGCAACATCGAGTTTTGGCAGGCCATGAACCTGAAACCTAGTTTTGATAACATCTAAAGGACAGACGAATGTAGCGGCAATAACTCCTGAATCCAAATTAAAAAAAGAAAGCATCAATATTTCAATTAATTGATCTAAGCTAGAGAAAAAAGAAAGAAGCAAGAGTACCGGCAGCAGCACCGGCGCCGGCATTGCAGAGAAGACATTGCTTGGGATTAGGACGAGGATGGGCATGAGAATCGGTGGAGGACATTTCATGTGAAAAGAAAAAAAGCAGAGATTCGAGAATTAGAAAAAGAATACAAGGAATCCTCTCTGGAGAGGGAATTTGCTGACAGCCAGAGTTGCATGGCCAGAGGATGAAACCCCGTTTTGATTGCTCGTCGAACCCGTCCGAGTATGTTAGTTAGGGTTTTTGGTGTGGTTAACAACGGATCGAAGAAATCGAATTAGGAGAAGGAATTCGATAAGGTCGAGGAAAGCATTTATTGTTGGGTTATTGCATTGTAGGAGACTAGGAGAGAGAGGAACAACGACAGGAGAAAGATTCAGTTTCCTGTGTGGATTTTATTAAGATCCGGAATAAAAAACGTGAGGCTTTCTTTAATTTTCGCGGGGCATTAAACTTTATGTACAGCAACGTCAATTTTATGTAGTCGCCACTCTAAACACTATCCGGAGGCAATTATCTTAATAAATAATCATACGAAGTATCTTTGTAAATTGACCTATCATCTCCTATCATACGAGTTTTATTTATCAAAAAACTGGTCAATATGATGATATTTTGAATCATGTAAATGTGGAAGATGTGTGTCTCGTGTCTTCAACTAATGCTGTAATTAATGTATAGTTAATCATGAATCCAATTAAAAGTTTAATTAAATTTTAAAAATTAATATGAGTCAAATTAAAAGAAATAATTAAGTGTAAGGACTTAATTAAACTTTTAATGGGTCAAAATAATTTTATTGGGGACTTAATTAATGAAAAATTAAGTCTAGAAACTTAATTTGGAGTTAATTGAGAAGATTGAAATTTTAGAGTACCATGTTATTGTTTTTAAGCTTAATTGTTTGAAATCAGGGACATAATTACAAGGAAATCAAAGTTTGTTGGTCAAGGGTTAAATTAAAGAAATTGAAGACTAAGAAACTTTATGTAAAATGAACACGAACTTAGGGTCTAAACTCAGTTGAAAATATGGATGAAATTGAAGAAATTAGAAGTTTGAAGGTCAATTAAGGGTAAAATTAAAGAATTTCAAAACTAAGGATTAAGTTGAAAGAGGCGTGCGCATTCAAGGGTTGAAATCAACTAAAATCAGGAGTAAAATTGAAGAATTTAAAAATCTAAAGGATAATTGAGGATGAAATTGAAGACATTCAGGATCAATGATCATTTTGCAAAAGGCACCGAATGTTGAGGGTAAAAATTGACATGACTAGGGACTTAATCGAAAGAAAATCAGGACTTAATAGAAACAAAACAGTGCCATTTTAAAGCAAATAGTGAACTAGAAACCATCCAACCACCATCACAACAAGTTGAATATCTAGTAACAATCTTCTCTCCACCACTGACAATGACAATGTTTTTCCTTTCAGTAGCATCATTTTCTCTATGCTATGACCAATAACAGCCCAGCACCTCTACAACTTCACCTCTTACTCCCGTAGAGAACATTATGCCAACGACTCCCTCCTTGGTCGTACCACCACCCATGTTGCCGACAAGAAGGCTAGACTACCAATTATAGAGGTGCCTCATCCTGCACTCCCTCTCCTCCATTTTGATTGTGGACAACCATAATAACAAAGGTGGTCCTCCTCACATACCAATCGTGAATCACTCTAGTATTCATTAGCATCTCCACTACTTCAAGGTAGACTAACAACGACAACTAAACAACTCCCTCAGGCCAGGTAATCTTCCTTACCATGCACTTTGAAAATTTTATTGTATGGAAAACATGAATAAATTCACGTCCTGCAGCTACTAGCTTTTTCCAGCAAAGGGTAAGATGGGCTAAACCCTTAACTTGGCCCACACAGCTGGGTTGGGCCCAACCCAACCTTATATATGTAACAACCTTGATTTTCTACATTTTTTTTCGCGATACATTGAAAATTTTCAGGTATTTTTTTTTTATATACAGGTTTCACCAAAATTTTGGCATAGTCTCCCCTATACTGGGAGGTCCCAAGTTATCGACATATACCTGTTTACGCTTCTAATATCTCACATCTCATAACTCAATCATGACCTAATCATCTACGGTCTCAATCTCACAAACATCATCCTCATCATAACCATAATATTTATAACATACATTGAACAACAAATATCATTAAAGAGAAATAAATGAAATAAACACGCATACATGAAACATGATTATATGAATTTCAGAGTTAAGTTTATTTATTCAAGTTTAAATATCAAAAATATAAATTAAGTTCTATAAATGTTTTAATATTTCAAAATACAAGGATATAATACCTAGAACTACATAACAAAAAGTGAACAAAAGCTAGGATCTACTCCTGTAGTACACGCGATGGTCCTGAAACAAAATACATATTATTGAAACATGAAGATCATAATAAGTATAGTAACACATATATCCAACAATTTAAAAAGGCAAACATGTATTCATATTCTATTCACTTCTCTATTTTTGTTTCCATTGGAACTCTTCTTCATTCAACTACTAAAACTGTTTCATCTTTCATTTTTAACTTCCATTCAAGATTCCATAAAATCAACCACAACTATTTTTGCCTCACTCATTGTCAATACTAATTCCACCGGTATCATCATCCCTTCATAGGTGTCGATGTTTAATGATCCCCTTACCCGGGACCCTAACATACACTAAATGTATGCTAGTCCATGCCCTATAGGCGTCAATGCATGGTGATCCCCTTACCCGGGATCCTAACATACACTAAATGTATGCTAGTCCAATGCCCCATAGGCATCGATGCATGGTGATCCCCTTACCCGGGATCCTAACATACACTAAATGTATGCTAGTCCATGCCCCATAGGCATCGATGCATGGTGATCCCCTTACCCGGGATCTTAACATACACTAAATGTATGCTAGTCCATGCCCTCATAGGCATCAACACATGGTGATCCCCTTACCTGGGATCTTAACATACACTAAATATATACTAGTCCATGCCAATTTCATCCATTAATATTGTCATTTTTTGTCCAGCCATAGTTATCATTACAAATTTTCATTTCAAACATGGCTCGTTTCTTTTCGAAGCTACGATGTAACATCACATGTTTATCGAAGGGAAAGGACCCAAATTCTCACCCTTTAATGTGTCTAAATAGTCATTTCAGCGATTTTCTGAATCTGCCAGCAGAGATCGTATTCTGACCTATCCTCAGATGTTTTTACTATATCTGGAATTCTAGGACTTCGTTTTAAGCAAGTTTGATCTCATTGAAAATTTAAGACACGGGGCTACAAATCCCATGAAGGGAGGAGAAACCAATTCTGCCCCCAAGACACTCGAAATTATTCATCAACAAATTAGACTTGCTGCCCTATAGGGTCTGTTATGACCCAGTCTCGGTTGGTGACCCATAACTAGAGTTCTGTAGCTCTAAATTGAGTAAGGCTAGTTTCTTTTGTTAGTCAACATCCAAATCTACAATTATTATGAAGGAACCTGATTCTAATTCCCTCATCCTCCTACTTGAATTCTCACCACAAGTCAGGAGACAAATCTGTCCAGATTCATCAACCTTTTCATTTACACACAACATCCACAATTCAACCTTTTCTCTTTATCTCAACCCCTAGCCATATCACACGTGGTTTAAGAGCGTCAACAATATCTTTTTAAGAGTCAATTTATCATAACTAATTAATCTATACCATTGTACGCAAGGTGCTCATATTCATTCCAGTAATATCACAACAAGTTTGATACATATCAATGTACGTAAGACACTCGTATCCATTTCAATTATGTTATAACTAGTTGATACACATCAATGTATGCAAGGTACTCATATTCATTCCAATATTTATTGAAGCAATAAAATAATAAATTCTGAAATCAATGAGTTTATAGAAATTGAAAAGACAAGGTGTGATGCACCTACCTAGAGTATGGGCATATGCTTCCACTCCATGCAATTGTTCAGTCCCCATAGCTTCCTCTGAAAATGGACGAGCTATTGTTCAACATGCATGAAACCGTGCTAGAGAATGATTTTTCGATCTCCATCGTCTAGAATGAAGGAAACATCTAGGCACACCACATATCCAAGAATGAGCATGATCCAACAGTGAAAGGGAGAGAAATCGGTTGGTGACCAAACTGCCCTGTAGGTGTATTTCCTTTTTATTTTCCAGGAAATTTTCGATGATGATTTCTATCAAAAGGATTGTGTTCCTTCCAATCCTTCCAGTCAGTTAGTAGAGGAGTGTGATAAGAACAACATATCCAAAACGTAGCATGATCCAATAGTGGATTCCAGAGATATGGCTACTGGATCATTATTGGTTTTTTCTCCAAAATTTGCAGTTCTCTCTCTATCCGATTTTCTCTATTTTTTTCCTTTTTTTTAACTGGTGGCCTCTTTGCAGTTTTATAGGCACCTTTTTCCATAATTATAATTTTGTCCCTCATTCATGCCTTTATGTATTTTATTTTATTTTCATGTAAACTATCTGGTTTATTTCTGTTTAAATTGCTAGTCTTTACCAAAATTCGATTGGGATGAGATATTTAACCAAGGTAGAAAAACATATTAATAGACTTCATGCAAAATTTCATCCCGATCCGACGATTGGATTGAGAGCTCTGTTTCCTAATGTAAAATTGGCCAGTTCATGACTTTTTCGTCAATGATCCAAATTTTCTTGTTCAATCTTCACATAAAATCATATCAATTTTCCTTCTAAACCTTTAAGGTCATTTTATTATTTTTGAATATATATTCATTTTAGAATTTCCACCTTTATTTATTTATCAGGCTTATTACCGTTTCAAAATAACATCACTGATTTTTAATTGGTGCTTGCACCTTCAGTCCTACCATTTTTATTGCACTATCCTTTATTATAATATATTCTTTATTACCTCACTTATTTGTTAGAAACATTTTGTTATTTTTTTCTCATTATTTTATCCATCAAAACACGTTACTAGTTTCTCTGTTCTTATAAATTCTAAACCAAAATTCATTTTATAGAGGTCATCTCTTCCATTTTATATCATTATTTATCTATTATTTCTAATCTTGGTTTCCATCACTCATTGAAATCATACCACTTTTAGTCTTACGTTTACATGAGGGTTTACACAGCTGCATATTTAAATTATAAATTTCCAGAGTTTCACAATATATATATAAAAATAATAATTGGGCCTTCAATCAACCCAACCAAATGACTCAACTTGGGCTTCAGGCCCAACCAACCCAGCCCCTAGGCTAAGGATGTGTTTGGCAAATAAACCCTTATGCCTTTCTATTAGTTTTTAACTTATCTTCATTTTAATATCTAGCAAAAAAAGGCCTTTGAATTATTTTTTTTCAAAAAATTTTAAAAACATTCAGGGATCATTCTGAATTTATTTATGGGTCCCTTGCATATTTTTCCAATGATTTTGTTTAATATTGGACTATAGACTTGTATTGTAAAATACGGACTTGATATTAAAAAAAATACATGTTTTTCTTTGAAATTCCCAAAAAACTCCAAAAGGAATTAAAAAATTCCCTCATTTCAAAATACAAAAAAAAATGCTTTATTTTCATGTATACAACCAGATTTTGAAATTTTCATGTTTGTTTTCTTATATGAAAAAAATTAGAAATTGCATTTTCATCATACTTTAAAGAATACAAAAAACATTTAATGGGTATCACAAAAAGTTTGCAATTATCCATTATAATTTAGCCAAAATTTCAAATAAAAACCTTTTTATTTCATGACCTTTAGAATAGTTAAGTTTTGACTCGATAAGATAAGAATCTCCTTACCAAGGAGGACTTTTCTTAAACCTTGAATGAACTATTTTGAACTTTAGAATTACTAGGTTTTTACCTGATGAGATAAGAATTTCCTTACTAAGAAGGGCTTTTCATCGAACCTTAGATAGATTAATGAATAGAAACATGATTTAGAACAAACAACAAATCAAACCATAGGTAGGGTGTATTGGGGTTGATATGTTTTCCCCTTGCACAACCAGTTTCTGTACCCAGACTATCATAGACCATTAGGTTTTCTAATGACCATAATACTAAGTGGCGACTCCTTTTTCCATTCTTTTTTTTTACTGATAAAGGATAATAATTCCTTATCCTTTACACTCACATCTACCTCGATAACCCCGATCCAGAAGGATGATCATCGTGATGTCGTACATGTGCGATAAAAATTATCAACTTTACCTCAACAATTAGATCTGAGTAAATTTTACAATGGCGTTGCAAAATAAGAGGGTTTTGATATATGTGTGACCCTTTCAATTTTGAAACTTCTTATGAATAAAACATTTGGTGATATCCCCATGTAAATATCATCTACAAATTGATTCTTGAACACAATGCAATTGAACATAAGTTTTAGTTGAATGATGGATCTTGTACTGCAATAAATTTTTTATATGTCACTACTTTAATGTATTAATACATTTAGACTTGTCTCTGAATTTTTTCTCAACCTTCAATTCATTAATTAATAAGCCCAAATACCTATGATTATTAGCCTAGTCATTGCATTCGTATTCGTCATCCATACTCACAACCTCAAATTTAGGAGTAGGAGAAGCCATGTATTGATTAACAGGCTCAGCTAACTCAACATCCCTATCTTCCCAATCTTCTTCGTCTCCCTCCTTAACCTCAACTCTATCAATGTGACAGTCATCTTTGTCATTACTTGGTTCAAATTCTTCATAGTAATATAAAGTAAATGTCATACCTAACTGAGGTTTCATATTAACAACTTCCTACACCAATATTTGTTTATTTGTATTACCACTTAACCTAAATGGACTTAGCTGCTCATGATGCCCGTGTGATTCTCTAAGAGTTATTTGGAACCCGAGTTAACTCCATACTAAAAGAGTTTCATTGTCTAGATCTATTATTCAAGTATAGCTCCAACATATTAATCCCTATAAATCCAAACATTGAATTCACACTCTCGTCACTAAATATTGGTACATCTATATAACAAGCTTGATTGGCTTCAATTTGCAATATCCTCCAAGTAATTTCAACTTATATTTCAAACATATTTCAACCAGGTCAATCATAAAACATTCTAGATAAATTGTTAAAGGAGATGTCTAATGTAGCTATTAGAAATTCATGGCTTCTTCCATTATAAGTGATACTATTGTTAGTATTGACAATGATACCACCATAAAAGCATAATATTCTTAAATTACAAGACATTTTATCAAATAACATAAAAAAAATACAATTTTAATTTATTAATATATTGGGGTTAATCAAAGTGCATAATTTATCAATAAAGCCATGACGATAATATAATCAAATAAAACCTAAATTCATCAAACTAATCGGCGAACACCTACATTCATCAAATTTTGCTATCATAACAAAATTATCAATCAAATTCATGTATTTCATAGCTAATTCTATTATTTTATACGTAATTCGGTATAATCCATAAGTTAACCTAAATTAACACTAACTCTTCCAAACTAATTTTGTTGATTCACAATGAACAACAACCCAAAATCATTGATTATTTTACAAAATAACATAATTATCAACATTAAATTATATCTAATTAACCTAATCACTAATTCAAAACCCTAACATTTATAGAATTAAATTAACACATATTAGCATAAACTACATTAAATTGATGGCTATTTTGGCTAGAAAATTGATGAGCCGCACTAAAAAGGGAGAGAGATGGCCTACAATTTGGAAGTACAGAGAGAGAGAGAGAGAGAGAGGGAGAGAGAGAGAGAGAGAGAGAGAGAGAGAGAGAGAGAGGTTGTTGAATTTGGTGAGAGGGGAAGGATAGTAGCTCTAGGGAAAGAGGAGGAAGGAAGGAGAAAAAAGAGAAGAAAGAGTCTTTAAGTTTAAATCTCAAGTGAAGTCATAGATGCCATCTATGATTTGCATGTCGTAGATAAAAAATATGAAATAAGAGTTGTAGATGGCAACTATGACACGAGAGTCACAATTGCTATCCGTAACTCGTGAAACTGTGTTATATCTTCAAATATTTTTTTTATTGTGTTACTTTATCAATTATTTTTACTGTGCTAAAAAACAAAACAAAAACTCAAAACGATTATCGTAGTCTAGTCATCATCAATGGATGTTTGGGAGTGTGGTAGAAATTATTTTTCGAAGTGTTTTTTACTTAAAAATACATTAAAATAATTTTTTTTCATTTTTAATACTTATTTTTTATATTAGTACATCAAAATAATTCAAAAACACTAAAAAACAATTAGTTTGAAGCAAAAAAAAATCAATTTTTTTTAAATAGGCTAAAACTCAATTCCAAACACATTAAAATAGTTTAGTTTTTACTTAAAAAAAAAAAAGGTTATCGGCTGCTGGCAAATAGTTGTTTTCTTTTTCTTTTTTTTATTATTAAAGAATATTAGTGCAATCTTCAGTGTCCAAGTAATACACGGCGCTTGATAATCGTCTTAGAATGGCGTTATGCCAAGTTTGACCTTTCAAGCTGAAAATATTCAGTAAAGGACACGGATGAGAGTTTCCAACCAAACATGACCCTATCACTGTCACGTTGATTATTTAATTTGTCATAGCTTGCATTATTTAATTATTGCATAATTAACAACCTGAAATCCTGCTAAGGTTATATGTTAACGTATTATATGTCTTAAGTTGCTGTACGTTTATAAAATAAATATATTTAATAATTTTATAATTGTTCAGCACTAGATAAATAATAAAAACTAAAAATATGATAGAACTAATATTTTATGACAGAAAAAAAAATTGTATTGGTGATCAAAACTTAGAGACTGAACAAAATGATTTATAGCAATCCATAGTATTTTGGGAGGAAAGATACAGTATTTTTGTCACATGATTTAACTTTTTTGTTAATAAAAAGCAAAAAAAATTACAAAGTTAAATTCTCTACCAACATAATATTAAAAAAACCAACAAAGATAATTTTGGAAGGAAAAAAACCCATAAGGAAAAATATTGTAGCAATTGACAATGTTTTGTGAGGAAAAATACAGTGCTTTCCCCAATAAAATAAAATAAAATAAAAAACCATTTAGAGAAATACTGTAGCAATCCATAGTGTTTTATGAGAAAAACTGCAACGTTTTCTCCATATGATTTAGCTTTATTGTAATTATAATTCTTAACCAACTTAATATTTAAAATAATAGACAAAGATAATTTTGGAAAAAATAATAAAAAAATCATATGGGAAAACACTGCAATAATTCACAGTGTTTTAAAGAAAAAAAATATAAAGCTAAATTCTCAACCAGCTCAGTATTAAAAAAATTAAATCGACAGAGACAATTCTAGAAAAAAATATTAAAAAAACACAAAAAAAAGGAAAAAATCATGTTGGAAACACTGTAGTAATTCATAGTATTTTGTGATGAAAGTTACAGTGCTTCCCTACATGATTTAACCTTAAAAAAAAGAAGCAAAGTTGGAAAAAAAAAGAAAGCAATTTTGAAAAAAAAAATAAAAAAAAAGAGGGAAAGTGGAAAAAAAATGAAAAAATACCAAAAAAAAAAGGAAAAAGCAATGTGGATTACTGTTGTAATTCACAGTAATTTAGGTGTGAGGGAACAATGATTCCCCCATACCATTTAGATATTGTTATAATAGTCACACTGACTACTTGCCTTTTTATATTTTCAAATTAATTTGTCAATTAATAAATTAATTAATAAAAATTAGTTTTTTTAAAAAAATATTTAGTGAGAAAAACCTATATATTTTAATTTTTTTTTTTATAATTATAACTATAACTATAATAAACCAAATCCAAGTTTTATCAAATATCTCAAGAAAAATTAGAAAACTTATTTTTCAACTATAATATATAAAACAATTCAACCCATTTCTCATTTGTGGGTTTTTCATTAGATTTTTTAGACGAATTTATTAATATGTATCATAATCAAGAATATATGCTTCATGAGGTGGTATGATAACTTGGGATGGGATAAAACATGAAAATACAAATTGGAAAAAAAATATAATTTTAATAAATATTTCCCCTAAACATTTCAAGAAAGTATAATTGTAATCTCTTTAAATTTATAAAATAATAAGGTAGTGTTTAAGATGCAATAAGTATAAATAAATACTTATTAATTCATGCTTAAATATAAATGCTAAGTAAATAATATTTATTTTTCCTCTAAAGACAATAATGTAAGCTGCGATTATTTAATAACTAGAATAATTATGAGATAGTTAATTAAATTATTAAATGATAAGATAAAATAAATAAGAATATTAATTTTCCTGATTGGATTGTGATATGCTTGTCAAAATCGTGATAACCCTATCTAGGTTATCATTGCATTCCACCGGGAACGCTCTTTCAATTTCCCCCTTATCCGTGAAAAGCCCTATCCCTGATTTAACTTGCAGAAACCCCTGACCTAGATCCGTCCCTACACGACATCTCCCCGTCCCAGGTGCGTTTTGACTAGTTCCTTCTCTCTAACTCATGCTCTGTTAGATTATATATATAGTATTTTATCGGCTCTCTCTGCTCCTACCTTCTCCCTCAACAGTTATTGCTTCTATATCTGTCTCTGTTTGATTCAAATATCACTTAATAGTTGAAGATGGTCCTAGGGTTTTAGGGCTGTCACAGGTTAAGTAAGATGAAGAGGAAAAGAGAAAGAAGATAGATCGAAAACGATAAGGAAATTTCGTAATTTTCTTTCACTGAGTCGTAACAGAAACCATCTGTACATACACAAACTAAATACTTGGTTCTATACATTTGAGCCTATAAACTTAGAACGAACAGATGAAGTACCAGGTGACTGGTCTTGGTGATTTTGCAATCTGTCGTGGCAGTAGAATTGGCCTGAATGTAACTAACAGATGGCACCTAATGGCCTCCTCCCTGAACAAAAACCTACTGAGTGGTTTGGAGTGGTGTGGGGTTTTGATTACAAGTCTAAGAGGAGTTGCATTTTGTTTTTACCATGTTATTTGGATTATGAACACTAAGCCCTTGCTTGTGAGAATTAATGGAATATGTTCCTTTTGCATATGAAGAATATGGCTAACATTACTATAGTTTGGTAATAGTATGCAAATGGAGTGTGATTATGGCGGAGCAAGTGCAATTCTTGAATCAGTTCATGGTGTAAGTGTGATTATGGTGGAGCAAGTGCAACTCTTGAATCAGTTCATGGTGTATGGCATTGGAAGTTTGCAGACCTGTTTTATGGACCACTTGACAGGGAAGAGGCCACATCTTCAAAATCCCCCTCCCCCCCTCATTACAAGAGCTATGTTATGGCCCTGCTTGCTTGCTTGCACAATTGATCGGGATTATTTTGGTAGCGTGTTCAAAGCTTTAAGCTAGAGTTTCCAATTCCAGCATTTGGGTCTTAGGACGATGCCCATGAAACATTCTGTGTAGTTTTTGCTGGCGCTTCTCCTGTCCTCGAAGTTTGGCCTGAAGTTTATAGACTTTTTACATTTTATGATCTAACTGTCCTCCTGTTTAAATCCTGGTGGGGAATTTTGGGCCTGAAATAAATCTTTGTAAAAGCAAAGGTGAAAGTTTGTTAAGGACAACCTCACATTCTAAGGACCTAAACTGACAGTAGATACACGATGGCAAGCTACATGATGAAGATGACAAGTAAGCAAAGAGGCCTTCAACTTGCTTTCTTTGCTATCACATTTACCCCATTTCAAGTTCCCAACCTATGATCCTTGAGAACAAGGATCAAATGAAGCAAGGGGGCATTATAACCTATTTAACTATAGGAATTAATATACCAATCCTAGTGATGGGGTGGAAACATCTGGCGTAGAGCGTGTTCAAAGTTTCTATTCTTAAACTTTGCAATCAAGTCTTTAGTGCATTTATATACGATTTCTCAATATAAAGAATCAGTGAATGAAAATTACAAAGTTTTGTTTTCCGAATATCCTCTCTGTTCTTTCACCCCTTTTCTGTTTTTCTCCCTCTTTCTTAAAACTTCTCTATAACAATTCCACAGCCCTAGGATTTGTTACATAAAAATGCAACAGTTACTATTATATTAATTTTTTTTCCCTGTTCCCCCTCCCCCTCTACTTTAAGAAAAATTGGTATCATTAAGTGAACAGCAACAGCATTGTGCCATAACCATCTTCATGTTTGTGCATTATAATCAATAGCACGTGTTCATTAATTTGAGGGCATGGATTATCATTTCAATAACCTAAGAATCAAACAATGAGGATGTTTAGGTTGACATGGAAAACAGAATGGCTTTATTGTGTTGTGCTTGGTAGTATATTTTGAGGAATGTGACTGGAAATAAGAGACTGTCCCTGCATTAACTATTAATTAATAACTTTTTAATAAGCAGGACAGTTTGGAATGCTGAAATGGGCATCCAAGCCAGAAATGGTAATGATCGTCTCCGGACAATTTGGACCCCTGAAATGGATCGCTATTTTATTGACCTTCTACTAGAGCAGGTCAGCAATGGAAACAAGTTTGATGATCATCTATTTAGCAAAAAAGCATGGAAGCATATGACCTACTTGTTCAATGCAAAATTCAAATTCCAATGTGAAAAGGATGTTTTGAAAAATCGGCACAAAACACTGAGGAATTTGTATAAGGCTGTCAAGAAGCTCCTTGAATATAAGGGCTTCAGCTGGGATGAGAATCGACAAATGGTGACGGCTGAAAATAATGATTGGGATGAATATATTAAGGTGAAAAGCTTCTCACTTCTGCTAAATTGAAAAGAATTATTATATACTTGAAATCTCATGTGTTATAGTTGCAGATACATCCAGATGCACGTGCATTCAGAATAAAAACTATACCATATTATAGTGATTTGTGCTTAATATATGGAGATCCAACCGTTGAGAAAAAAGGTAAAGAATCTAGCTTTGATGCTGTCTTTGACAGTAATATGTCTGCATCACAAGGACTCAAGGATTTAGTTTTAAAATCAGTCACTGTCTCTTGATGGTTGGTTACCAGGTGACAATGTGCCAGAGTCACTGCCTTTGCTACTACCTTCTGAGAATGAAGAAGTCACAACCACCCAGCCAAATATTGGTAGTGAGGGAGTTGCTGAAATTCTTCAAGAAATCACAATTGATGAAGATTACAGAATATGTGTTTCAGAAGTAGTGGATGACTCTATGACAAAAGGGGTAGGGGATGATGTGCAAGAGGCTGCACCAAATATCACAGGAAGCATGGCAAGCAACCGCACTCGGACATATTGGCAACCACCAATGGACCGCTATTTCATTGACCTTATGCTTGAACAATGGCAGAAAGGAAATCAGATTGATGGTGTATTCCGGAAACAAGCATGGATGGACATGATTACATCTTTCAATGCTAGGTTTGGCTTTAACTATGATGTGGATGTTTTGAAAAATCGCTTCAAAACTCTGAGAAGGCAGCATAATGTTATAAAGAATCTCCTTGAATTAGATGGGTTTACTTGGGATGATGCTCGTCAAATGGTAACTGCTGATGATTATGTTTGGCAAGACTATATCAAGGTACGTGTCTATTTACTGTATCTGGAACCCATAACCAACTGATGCTTGTTAAATTGAATAGCAGCTGTATAAAAGCCTTTGATGCTCGTCAAATGGTAACTGCTGATGATTATGTATGGCATTGAAGCAAGAATATTATAAAAGCCTTTGATATGATAAAATGCAGACGCATACAGATGCACGGCAGTTCATGACCCGGCCTATCCCATATTATAAAGATTTGTGTACGATATGCAGTGATCAAGACAGTGATGAGAGAGACTGCTTCTCTGCTCAATATGCAGAGCTGCAAAATGATTTCAAGATTGCCAAGTCTTGTGGAACGCCACAGAGCTCTCAGTCGCCAGCTGCATCAAATTCCAGTGGAGATGAAGTTGGTGGTATCTCGGACCCTGCTCATACAGCTTCAAAATCCAGTGCACCTACACAGAAGAACAAACGTCGATTAGAAAACCAATCAAATTCTGCTCCCCCCAAAAAGCCCCGCGGTGATGAGGATGGCATGGCTAGTGCCCTTCGTGAGATGGCAACTGCAGTCTCATCTTTATCAGATAAAAGGAAGGATGAAAACTCAAACTCCAACTCTATAGAGAAAGTAATTGAAGCTATCCAATCATTGCCTGAAATGGACGAAGACCTTGTATTAGATGCCTGTGATTTATTAGAGGATGAATTGAAAGCGAAGACGTTTATGGCACTGGATGTTAAATTGCGAAAGAAATGGCTATTGAGGAAGCTTCGCCCAGAGTCGTAGGTGATCTTTGAAGTTTACACTTCATTCTTTAGCTGGCCATATTTGGATCAAGTTATTTTTTACTAGGCTGCGTAGGTTTACATGCTCGCCACGGCTAATGTAAATTTAGTGGATTTTTGAGAACTTTCCCCCTTGAAAATAGAACAGTTCGGAATGTAATGACGTAAATTCAGAGAACTAAAAAATATATCCATTTGATTCTGTGATAGATTGGGATATGAATGACAGTATCACATGAAGCGAACTTTTCTATTCTTAAACACAACTTATTAGTGTCGTTTCCAATGACTCATTTTTTGGGGGAACAAAAAAAACCTGAGCATTATGAAGTTTGAAAGTAGAAGGTATTGTGGCCGCAGTTCACAGGAAAAGGAGTCTCCACCCCTCACCAGTGAACTCGGCGAATGCAGCAAACCCGTTACTGGCTCAAGTCTTTCAGTGCTTGGAAGCTCTCCGTTACTGGCTCAAGTGTTATTTTTCAGTCTGTTCTTTTGAGTATGGTCCTTTTTCTCATATGGGTCAGAGTCCTAATCTTAAAGGTACTTCCTCCATCTTAAAGGTACGTGCTCCTTCACTATACTTTTAGCTTCTTCCTAATATCCTCTTTCTATTATAAAGCATGAAGGATCGAGTATCTAGCCTGTTCAATAAAAACCAGTATTAAAGAAATGGACCACCGCGTGCCTTCTCACCTAACAGGAGAACATATACATCAAGTATCTTTATTGTTGATGAGGCCATCCAAGCGGGGTGAGGTAATTCAGGTCGATTTGTGAGCAAGTCGTAAGCACCATAGAGCCATGCATTGAAGAACCATTACCAGCAATTAAAACCCCATTATAAGTGGCAGAATCACCACCAGGATCCTCAAAACAAGATTTTCCCATGCAGGCAAAGTGTACACAATAGGAATTTGATTGGGATTTGAGATTTTGCTAGAAGAATAACGCTAAATTTCCATTACGCACAGGAGCTTTGAAATTCTGGCTCCGATCTGGCCTCATGGATTACATACAATTGCGGGATACAATTCAGAGCTGCATCTAATCTAGCTCTATTAGACAAGGTATATTCAACATAGCATTCACAATTAAGACCTTTTTGTTTTAATCTCAAGTTGACAATCAACAACGCTAATATTGTGTTTCATTCATTGTCCATCATCGAATATAGTGGACAATAACAATCCCTGTACGAACTCACTTCTCCTTGCCTTCTCCATGTGTTCCTCATCTGACAAAGGTGATAGGTGATCATTCCTGCAATAATAAAAATACTATCAGAGTTGGTACTGCAAGAAAACAATCAAGTTGCGGTATTAAAATGAAAACCTTTGCAGAATCATAATCATACTAGTATGAATCCCCACATTAAGCCAATAAATCAAACCACAAAACTTCAAGGTTCCAGTGAGCTTGGAATCAAATGTAGGGCTTTCTTGTTTACCATGATTGTCGCTTTGTCAATATTTCCTTCCCATCCTATTTAGGAAAATTTACCTCCCTAGAGTTCTTTTGTTGTTTCCACCCAGAAATTTCCAAGTGCTTACTATAATGACAGTGGTGCTATCCTATCATATATAGCTCTCCCAATATTTCATAAAATGACATTGCATCCATCCTTCTTCTCATCATCGTTCACTAACAAATTATCAATAATTGGCACTTGTAACATTGAAATGCTTTGGGTCTCTTTTCCACACTTTGGCTTCAGAATATAAGCTAACCTTATATATTCTTTCAGCCATCTGCCATCTATTATGTTTTTTTTTTACTTACCCTGCCAAGAACTAGCCCTTTGATTTTTTTTTTCCCAGCAAAACATATATATAGGAACAAACATTAGCACAAATGTGAATGATGTCATAAAGCATAACCAAACACCTAACCTTTCCAATAGTTTCACATCTGAGTTTTTCTCTTCTACGGTCACTTTACTTGATAAACTAGGCTGTGCACTCTCATTCTTCTCAGCAGGGGGTACATTGCAAAGGAATGAAAGCAATGGATCAGGTGCTAAATTGGAGGAAGAAACCACTGAGGATGATCCACTAAATAACGCTTGCCAATATCCATCCTCTAACTCCTTCTTCAGAAAAGTAGAATTCGAATGTGACTCACCTTTCCGAAGTTTCAGTTTTTGCAAACTGTAATCTCTAGTCAAGGATGCAGACATGGTCTCAAGTCTAAATAAAAGAACTAAAAACAATTCAACTGGCAGTAAAAGGACAAGATGCAGTAAGCAAAAGTAAATATCAAGTAAAAAGATAAAAAAAATTCCAATTAAAAAAAAAGGATATCTTGTAAATGGTTTGATGTTCTGTTGTTATGTGATCAACCATATCCACCCCCACCTTGGTGAAACAAACAGGGCATACCTGCAAACAAATATCAGTGCTTGTAAGCAAATTGTACTTCCAAAATTATATATCAAGCTGGCTATGACATGTGCACAAAGATCCCCATTATACTTATGATTAAAACATATTAAGTGGACCTCACACATGCTAGCAAGCTAGAAACAGATTCACTCAAGTCTCCCTGCCTTTCTCTTAACAAAACAGATAGGCATCAGTTTAGGTTTGTCAACAGATTCATCTAGATGAATTTCTCATTTCAGGTATAACTCAACATAATTAAGATAAAATAGCAATTCAATGAAACGTTATCCATTAACTTTGACGCAGCGTATAGTGAAAGAAAGAACTAGGGTTTTTCAAGCTCTAGAGTTACAACCTTAAACTATAGAGAAAACTCTGAACTGAAAAGTTCTTAATAAATCAATCTTAACTATTTGAAAAATAAGCAACAAAGCCGTTGTTTTAAGTAGCTGATATTGTGTTCCCCCCTTTGCTTTGATGAAACAACATTATAATAGGCATTCACCTCAGCAACATCTATCAATATTTCCTATTCTTTGGAATCATAAGAATGCTCGGTATTCGTAGATTTGTTTTGATGATTCTCATAGTTAATATGCTCTTGAATGCTATCAACCTCAAGAGGAACACAATCTTGCTTCTTTGACCCTTCTAATAACTAGGAATTTTCTTCAATAAAAAGTACAACTCTGATAACCATCCATTAAATCTTTCTTTGAAAAATCCCCATTAAAAAAAGGAATTTCATCAAAATTAAGAACACGTTTATGAAAAGGTTGAGTGCATCGCCTAACATAAACAACACTCTCCATGTAGTCATGATGCCTATGTAGGTCCGCAAGAATAGATACGGGGTGGTTCGCCTCAGCACATCCATCTCCTCATCACGATACTTGTTTGTGCCTCCCTTAGACAGTTGATCCAATTGATCAAATCTTTATGATAGGGTTCTCCACATTGTCTCTCAAGCCCTAATAATGTCCCAGATGGCTTCCATTCCTTCATCGTGGGGTGGGAAGTTATTACTAACATCTATGTCCATCAAATAAGCTAACCTACTCTGATATCAATTGACATAGTGTATAGCGAAAGAAAGAACTATAGTTTTTCAAGCCCTAAGTTTACAGCCCTAAACTGTAGACAGAACTCTAAAGCAAAAAATTAATAAATTGTTGAATAATCAATCTTAACAGTTTCGAGAAATAAGCTACAAAGTTGTTTAAATAGCGGCTAAACCGACCTAGCTAATTAAAACCAAATCAAATTAAAATTTTGTAACCTCACTAGGAAAGGAATCCAAAAATAGCTGGGAAAATAAAGAAAAATCCAGAACATCTTCTTCTAGGCCTAATTTGGACATGAAAATGAGGACCTTCATTGGCCAAGGCTTAGCCAGCTAACCCCTATAGAACCAAGCATGTAGAACACACTAGGAAAATTTCAACCCGATCTAACCATTGCATAAAAAATTGTGCAAATTTTCATCAAAAAATCCATTTGAAATGTCTTGACTTTTTCTTGAATTTAGACTTGTTGATACACGTCCCACATCAAGTTTAGTGTAAGAGAAATGGGGTGAAAGCCAATATCATAATCCAAAGGAGAATGTTCAAAATCATATGCAGATAATTGAATTAACAAATTCGGCATTAGTAAGAAGCTCGATCCTCTGTTGAATAACAATGCCATTTTCAATGAAGATAGCATCAAAACTTGGCCTACGGTATGTAAGAAGAAAAAACTTCCCAAACAAAGAAGAAAGTCTTAAGATTTAACTACTAACATTTTACCAATGATTGTTTACAATCACCCTTTCTGTTTTTTTATTTACAGAAATAAAAAAAGAAAAAACAAAAAAAGCATATAGTACGCATATAGGATTCAATATCAAACAAATCCGACAACTCTTTGATAAAGCACATGGCCCAGATTATAAACGCATAAAAGCTGAACTACAAAAGGCATTCAATAGATATACCAAACTTTTCCGCCCCTTTTACTATTATAAAGAGAAAGATGGTCAATTAATGATTCGAAAGGTTCTACCCAGCAATCAACATAGAGCGATGAAAAACATTAAAGGGTTTCCCAGCAAGCAGTCAATACAAGGAAGCTACGCAATAAATCAAAGGGACAAGATATTATTACAGAGTAAAATGGTAAAGTAAAATACCCCAGACTTGGCTTCTAAATAATGCTCCACATCAACATGGAAGCACAGCTCAACTAAATCAAAATCATCTGTACAATAAGGGCACTGATACTCCGTCCTTAAATCATCATCATCATCTTCTTCTTCTATCTCTTCAAAATCAATGCAAAGATCTGTTTCAACAACAACCCATTTCTTAGGATTAACAATAAATAAAAACCCCTACAAGAAAAGAAAAGAAAAGAACAGAAAAAATACCAAATATATATAAGAGAAGAAAAAAAATGAATCTCGAACTGACCAGAAAGAGACTTGAGAACTGATTGATAGCTCCTTGAAGAAGAAGTAGAGAGACCAAAGCTCCACGTATCATCTTCCATTTTAATTTGATTATCTTCCATTTTAATTTGATTTAGTTCACTAATAATTAATTAAATTTACGTCTTATCTTTTGCAGATTTCTTGATTCTTTCTATCTGGGTTCTTCACCTCTCTCTCTCTCTCTCTCTCTCTCTGTAGAAATAAGGGCGGCAGCAGGCAGTATGTGGCGCGGAAAGAAGGCAAGTGAAAATTGCAGAGAAAAATCGAAGGTGTTGATTATAAATAGATTCTTAATGGACACGAACTCCGAATTATCAAATTACCCTCCTCATCCCGCGTATTTCACAAAAAAACTACCCTCAGCACCCTACTCTTATATATATATATATATATATATATATATATATATATATATATATATATATATATATATATATGTCTTATTGGGAGGACCCTCGAGACCGACAACGAGACTCTGGATCCTTTTTATACTACATTGTATCATATGACTCAGTGTCAAGGAATTGTTTGTTTACGTGATCCAATCTATTTTTTTAACTGTTTTTTAAATTATAAAAAATATTAAATTAATATATTAATGTTAGAAAATTAAAAAAACTTTTTTAATTCTATTTTATATTACCAAAACACACTTTAAAGTGTGATGGTATGTTTGGAAAAAAATTACTTGATAAAGAAGTTCTATTTACTTGATAAAGAAGTTCTGTCTTGCGTAGTGGGCCGCTGCTGACTGACCTGGTGCTGGGCTGTCCTTGTCCTTTTGCCTCTTTCCCCCTCTTATCTTTTGAGTTTTCGTACAACGGCATGTTCTCATTGATTTGACCCTTCCATTTAGTTGCACTTTAGCTGCTTATCATGTTACGAGATAAAATGATAATTTTATAAATAAATAAATAAAAATTATTAAATTTAATTACATTTTTAATTAATTTAATATTAAAAAATAAAATTCAACTAAAAAAATAAGTCAAGTTAACTCGGGTTAACCTACCAAATACATATCATAAGACCGAGATAACTTTATAAAAAACAAGTCAAACCAAATTATTAAATTTAATTATCAATTAACCTGACATTGAAGGGTAAAATTAAAAAAATAATAATTAAAAAAGACATAAAAAATCATTCAAGTTAACTAACTAAACTTGTGACTCAGGTTATGAGACTAGGATAATATCATATAATTCAAACCAAAATAAATTATGAATTCTAATTTCTAAGCAGTCCAATATTAAATGATAAAATTAAAAAAAAAACCAACTAAAAAAGGACAAAAAAACTCGAGTCAACAAACCAACCCGTGACTCAAATCATAAGACCGCGATAATTACATAGAAAGAAAATAAAAAAATTATAAATCTCAATTTCCAATCAACTCAATTTTGAAGGATTAAATTAAAAAAAAAGTTAAAAATGACAAAAAAAATTATCAAAGTCAACTCGAGTTAACCTGTTAAACCAAAATCAAAAGATATTGTGATAATTCTATAAAAAACGATTAAAAGAAAATATTTTAATTAATAATAAAGAAAATATTCGATCCCCAATCAACTCAATCTCAAATGATAAAGTTGAAAAAAAAATTAAAATGAACAAAAAAATAACTCGAGTCAACATGGCTAACTCTCAAAACTCGTGACTCGGGTTATGAAATCAGGATAACTCTATAAAAAACAAATTAAAACAAATTATAAAGTTTTATACCCAATAAATTTAATTTTAAAAAATAAAATTAAAAAAACCTAAAATATTTGAGTACCAAACTAAAAAAAACTTTGCTTTTCAATGTTCACTATTATAGTGAAAAGTCAATATGTTAATTAATAATGTTAATGATTGGTTGGTTTCATTTGGGACCGATACACTATTCTAAGCCCGAATTGCTCCTTTAGTAATTCTAAATCAAATCCCTTCATCAAGTTTGTTAACGTTAACGAGAGTTAATTTTAATTGGTAAAAATAAAAAAACTCACTTGTTTCATCTTCAATTAATTTTAGAACCAATTTCAAATTAGTCCCTCAACTATATTACCTTATTATTAAATTAAAATATATCTTAATCTTTTGTTTTTCCCCTAGTTTTAATTCATCTTTCTTTCTTTCAATTTAATTTTCTTGTGATTTGTTTAGAGGCTTCTCATTTACTCGTTCTATTAACATCAATAATGCAATTAATATGACCTATTTTTTATTTTTTTTTTAGTTTCTGTTATTGATTTTTTGGTATAAAAAAGTAATGATTACTTTTTTTTTATTACTTCTTCTCTTATTTAGTTTTACCTATTTTAAATCTATTTTTCCCTTTCTATTTTCTATCTCTTAGTTTCTTTTCTAGGGTTTTTAATTTCAATTTTAATATTAAGCATAAATTTGAGAGGACATGTTGAATTATAACCTTGACTGTCATTAATCAAATAATACATCAAGATCAGCCTAACAAGAACATGGACAGAGTTCAAAATAAACAAAATGTTGAGCTAAGAGGCTATAGTTTCACAGTAAAATATTTTATATAAATTTTCTTGCTATATTTAGCAAATAATGATTGAGAAATACAATTAAAGTAGATTAATAATAATGTTTTATAGTGATGATAAAGTCATATTGGATTGTGGTTATAGTATTTATAAAGGTAGGGCTAGGGAGGTGGAGTAACAACGATGATAAAAATGGTAGTGTTGGTTGAGTGATAGGAGTAATGGTGGTGGTGGTTGGGTGAAAATTATTATAATTCAATTTTTTACCTCTCTTAAAAATATTCTAAAAGGGATTAAAAAAAACATTTCAATAAAAACCAAAAAAAGGCAATTCATATATATATATATATATATATATATATATATATATATATATATATATATTCAATCAATCAATTAATCAATTAAAAAAATTTAAAAAAAAGAAAAAAAATAAAATAAGGAGGCAATTGAGATGAAATTAAGAGAAAATGTTTGAAATTTGCTAAGTAATTGAAAATAAAAAAGCCAATCACTAAATTGGAAAAGAAAGCAAAATACAAAAACCATTATAATATAATCAGGGATAAAATTGAAAGAAAAAAATTAAAATTGGTAAATAGTTGAAAATTAGAAAACCAAAAATTGAATTAGAGGAATTAGTGAAATTGAGGGATCATTTTAATTGTAAACCCTCGGTCAAAAATAGATAAATCTAGGTTAAACAAGATAACTATTTATTGAAAAATTACAAATTAGAGAGAAAATCTTATGAATCAAGATGAATATTTTCAAGAGATTAATTTAAAATTTGGAGAAGATAAAGTAATAAAATAGTATGCGAAATATTAACTAACGATAAATCACAAAAAATTCACACCCAGGAAAAAATAATAATTTGAAAGAGAAACTTTTGTAAATTGGGTGAGATTATGCGTAAAATAGAAAGAAATGTCAAGTAAATCAACGCATGACCCTTTGTGTTCGGTATAAACCCTGTGCCCAATCGTGTTATTGGGCCTGAAAGTGGTAAGAAACTCTGAGGAAAGTTATAATTATGAATAAGAATCTTCAAAAACTTAGTCTAAGACCCACGGTGATTTAAGTAAATTATATTTTGGCATAAAATTACATATTGTCTAGTTTTATGATATTGAGTGTATCTTCAAATTCAACCGTTGGATTGAGTTGAAATTTTATGTGGGGTCTTATGACATACTGTTTTACCTCAGGCTTCACTCTTGCCTCTCTTTAAAATCATTTGAGAAATCCTTCCAAAATTATTAGATTGAAGCTTATAAATAGGCCTGTGATGAGAGAAACATATTTAGGTTGAAATTAAAAAACTTAGTTGGAGGAGAGGAGTTTGAGGGACAAGTATGGGTGATGAAGAGGAAGAACAATTGAAGAAGAAATTGGTAAGAACTTTCTCAGTTTGATCAAAGGGCTGAACTTTGATTAATCTTTGAGGAAATCCACTAAAAGACCTAGAAACAACCCTATAAGTACCCTTTGAAATCAAAGAAAGAAGAGGAAGAAAAACATAGAGAAAAATATGAGTAAATACCCTCTAGAAAAATCCTATTATGAAGGTTCAAGAGCCTAAGACAGAAAGTCAAGCAAGCTTTGGAAAGAATAGAAAGTAAAAGGAAAATAAAAAAAGGAAAATATAAGGGAAGTAGCAACCTATAGCTAGCAAGCTTGGAGAAGGTATAATTCTATGAAATCTCAAGAGTGGAGTTCATGTGGCATGTCCATTCATGCTTTTTTTAATGTTTGATGACATTTTTTAATTTTTTAGAATTATTTTATGTTTTAGCATTTTATGTGGATTGATGAATGAAAATATTGTTTTCTTTGCTTAATGGTTTTTTTATTTGAAGCATGCTCTCGGAGAAGAAAATTCTCAAAACATCCTAGCCAGAATCAGTTAACTGGACTATATATGTGTTGAATAGAAACCCAACTTTTCCTGTTAAAAATAAAACTCCAAAAGAAATCTGCAGTGGAGTTAAACCGTCAGTGGAGTATTTCAAGGTTTTTAGGCTTGTCTCTCATGTGTGTGTACCTGATAGCAAAAGAAAAGGACTGGATAATAAAAGTTTAAGTTACATATTCCTTAGAGTCAATGAGGAATCTAAATTATAAGGAACATAAGGAAGCAATCATAACTGATTTAGAATGGGGTGACAATGAAAAAGGAGCAGTCATAATTGCTAAAAATAAAGAAGAAGGTGCCGTTAAAAATGAAAAAAAAGTTGATGCTGAAAATTAAGAAGAAGAAGAAGATGCTACTGACTTGAACAATAACACAAGAGGAAAACTAAGCGTAAAAAATTCTCCTAATTTAAATGGAGGAAGAAATAGAAGACCACCAGTTTGGATGAAAGATTATGAAATAGGGGAAGATGTCTTTGAAGATGATGACGACATGGCTTATTTTGTCATGTTTATAGTGGATGATCTAGTCTAATTCAAAGAAGAAATGAAAAATAAAAAATAGAGAGAAGCCATGGATTTAGAAACCAAGCAATAAAAAAAATGATACTTAAGAATTTAAGGAGTTGTCTATAGAATATAAGAAAATTAGAGTGAAGATGTTGTAAAAAACAAAATTTAATGAAAATGAAGAAGTAGACAAGTATAAGGTGAGGCTCATAGAAAAAGGCTATTCTTAGCAACATAGGATATATTTTATAGAGGTTTGCATCTATGGCACGATTGGATACGATCCATTTAATAATAACACTTATAGCTAAAAAACAATGGACAATTTATCAATTGGATGTGAATCAACATTTTTGCATGATGAGTTAAACGAGGAAGTGTTTGTTGAGCAACCTCAAGGTTATGTGTATAAGGGTAAGAAACAACAATTTTATAGACTCAAAAAGGCTTTATACGAACTTAAACAAGCTTCACGAGTTTGGTATAGTCGTATAGAGGCTTATTTCATGACGGAAGGCTTTGAAAATTGTCTTTATGAACACATCTTATTCACATAGACAACAAAGAAAGGTAAAATTCTAATTGTGAGCCTGTATGTTGATGATCTTATTTTTACTGGATGAATATATGTTTGTTGAATTTAAGAGTTCAATTATGCTTAAGTTTGACATGACTGATCTTGGAAAGATGAGATATTATCTTGGTATAAAAATTATGTAAAGATCTAATGGGATATTCATTAGCAAAAAGAAATATGCTTTGGAGGTTCTGGAGAGATTTGAAATGAGTAAAAACAATCTGGTTCTTAATCCTATTATCCTTAGTTATGAATTGTTAGAGATGAAGATGGAGTCAAAATGCACAATATTTTGTACAAACAAGTTGTAGGAAGTCTCATGCACTTGAATGCTACTCGACCAGACTTGATATTTGTGGTAAGTCTTATTAGAAGGTATATGAGTAGTCCTATTGAGCTTCATATGCAGGCAGCAAAGAGAGTCCTAAGGTATCTAAGAGGAATAGTCAATTTTAGGGTGTTCTATAAAAAAAAAGGAATTGAGACTTACTGGTTTTACACAAACAATAATTATGCAAGAGACCAAGATGATAAGAAGAGCACTTCAGGTTATGTTTTCTTATTAAGTTCAAGGGTAATATGTCGTCATTAAAAAAACAGCCGATTGTAACTCTATCTACCACAGAGGTAAAATTCATTACTGCAACTTCTTGTGCATGTAAGGTAGTATGGTTAAAAAAGATTTTGGAGATGTTTGGTAAAAAAGAAAAATATACCTACAATTATTCATCATGTTAGTAACTCGCCCTTAAACTTGCGAAGAATTCAGTAATGTATGGACACAACAAATATATAAATGCTTGTTTTCATTTTTTTCATGAGATTACAAAGGTAGGAACCATGAAGATGGTGCAATGCAACAATCAAGATCAAGTTGCATATGTGATAACAAAACCTCTCAAGTTTGATGCATTATTGAAATTACAAAATATACTGGGTTATTGAAATTACAAAATAGTCTAGAAGCATGTATGACTGTAAGCTGCTTTCAATTTAATAGAATAATTGTTGGGTTTTGGTTAGAATTATAAGTGGTTTGCCATTGCTTGTTTCAATAAATTCTTATTGTTTAAAGAGTATCTGCTTGTTTTGACTTGATCTAAGCTTGATACCACATAATTAGGTTTGTTAAAATGTGAGTAACTTTTCTGCTTTGTTGTTATTCTTTGTAAAGCTATTTTATATAGTTATTTGCTTTATTATTTAATAGATGTTGAACTTTCTCAAAATATTTGTGATCTATTTAAGTTCTTATTTCCAACAAATATCTGAGAGGATATTGTAATAATGTTTTTTTTTATTTTAAATTCATCTTATTTTTAATTAGTCCCCCGTGCTTATAAGAAAATAAAAGAAAAGAAACATCATTAAAATTAAAAAGAAATCTAAAAGATGAGGGTTTTTCACTTTAAAAGGCATTGTAACATGTGAGAGGATTTGCTTTGAATTGTAATAGTGTTTTTTTTCCTTTCTTTTACTCTATGCATCTTTTTTTTTTCAAATTCATTCTTCTACATTGCGTTATCTTGGAATTGAGCTTTAAAATTTATTTCAGTTTGTTTCTTATATAGTTATCATGGTATTAAAAAACTTTTTGATATTAGATTGATGCTTGGTTTTGCAAAAAAAACATTAGTTTTAGTAATGGGAAAAAAACTTCAAAGAACAAATTTGAAAATGAGGCAAATAATGATTTTTTTAAAGCTGCCACATTTTTTGCTTTTTTTTTGTTAAGAGTTTGACAAATTTTGTTTTTGGTCCTTGTTGTTTACCACTTTTTTTTATATCTAAAACTTCACTTTTTTTATTTTTTGGATTCTGTGTTTGGAAAAGAGAGAGAAACCTGCCAGAAAATGATGAGGGAAAGAGAAAGTGTCGGTTGGGCACATTCAAGTGATAAAAAGACCATTCTTGATGTCAGCAAATTTTATTTGATGAGAAGTGTTTTACAAAGATATATTTTACCCTTCATCTTGTTGGAAAAAGTAGATAGTGTTTGAGAGAGAAATTGTTTCAGTTTAATTTTGTATTTTTTGATCAAATTGGGTGTGTTTTGAGTAGATAAGTTGGTTGGTTGACATTATAAGGATATTTATTAGGTGTTTTTAGATGAAAAAAGATCAATAAATAATTTTTTGGGTAAAAAAACTCCAGCTTGATTTTTCGACCACCTCTACAGTGGTCGAAAACTAATCAAGCAAGCAACATCTCATCTGTTTTTTTTTTTCAAAAAATAAGGTCATCCACCCTTTTCAGCAATATAAGAAATATAAATAAAAGGCCATGCATTGGGATCTAGCCTTGTAAGATCTTACTCATGACCTTTTATTTTAATGGGTTAGGTGTACTTGACTACATAGACCTAGGTGTTTAGCCCTTTTTTTACTTTAATTTTTTTTTATTTAAAATTAAATTAATAAAATAGAGTGATCAAATATATGAGTGAAATGCCTTACCTAGTGGATATTCAATTAAAATTAAAATGAACTAAAATAAATAAAGTTTTTATGATTTTTAAATAAGATATCGTATAATTTTAGTTGGTTTTCTTATAAGATTGTAATATTTTTTTTCTAATATTAGTAGGTGTTCATTTTGTTCAACCCTACATTATAATTGTTTTCCTTAAATTTTATTCAATTGCTTATCTTTGTGCATCTATTTTTTTTATCATTAATTAAATAAAGAATTGATTTTAAAAAATAAAGTTATTAAACTCAATCGGGTTCATAATCCGTATTGTGAGATCAAATATATTAATCTACATCTATCTTTAATCTTTTAGTTTAGTTTATAGTTAACATTAACAACTTATTTATTTATTGATATATATGATTCTTGATTTAATTAAAAATATGCATTGGTTTTTTGATTTATAATTAAAAAATTTCTTGATTTCAAAAATATACTGGAAATGGTCACACTTTTGTTTTTTGTAAAAAAGGTTTTAGATCGGTAAAGCGCTAATCAAACTAGTAATAAAACTGACTAGTACATTTGTTTGTGCTATGTTGTGGGTCAAACTATTCTTTTTATAAACTTTAAAAAAATGTTAAGAGCATGAAGATTTTTTTAGCAATATCATTAAATCTAATCAAGCAGTTTGATCTTGAAACTTGCCAACTTGATTCCTTACCTAGTGAATCATTCAATTTAATATGTTCAAATACAACTTCGATTATCGGTTAAAACATGACATAACTTTAAAAAAAACTTTAAGATAATTTTCTTAATATTAAGATGATGCCAGATTAGATCAACCTAAGTCATCCTACGACCTGGGTGACTTCAATGAGTTTAATAAAAAAAATTTATTTTTGTAAATTTTTTTATTTAATTTTATGATAAAATTAGATGCTTGTAAAATCGAGCATAAAATCCTAAAAAAAATTATTATTTAAGATCGTGTATAGAAAGTAGAAAATGATAAATTATGAATTCTATTTCCCAATCAATCCAATATTGAAGAAGAATGAAATAAAAAATTAGAAAAATCAAAGGACCAAAAACTTAAAAGAAATACAAGATTTGATAGACAAACCCGCTAAACTCGTGAATCAGGTAACCCGGATCAACACGTTAAACTCGCAAACCGAGTAATGGATTCCATTGGAATTAATAGCTTATTTTTTTTAAACTATTTTTTATTTAACTATATAATAACAAAAATAAATGATTGTAAAATCACACGTCAAACCAATATTGAATTTAAAAAAAAACAATAATTGCCTCTTAGAAAACAAAACAAAACAAATTATGAAATTCAATTCTCAATTAACCCAATATCAAAGGATAAAATTAAAAAAAAAAATACAAAAGTTAAACTTGCTAACTCCGTTAACATGCCCATGAATTTTCTAAAATTTAATAATATTTTTTTTCAAAAACTATTTTTTTTACTATATAATAAAAAAAATGATCACATAATCGAGTTCAATTAGTGAAAAAAAACCAATGCTAAACTCCCGAATCAAGACAACAAGGGTTACTTCATCAAACTCGCAAATTAGATCATTGACTCCACAAAGTTTAATACCCTAATTGTTTTTAAATAATTTTTTATTTAACTCAGCTTTTTAAAATGTAGATCATCCGCGATGCTGATATATTTTTCTGATACGAACCTAATGCTGAGATATTTTTTTTATATTATAATAAATATATAAAAAACAAATTAAAACAAATTATAAACTTGAAATCTCTATAAACACATCATATAAAAACTAAATTAATAAAAAAAAGTTCAAATACAATTAAAAAAAATATATAGATTATTATTGTAATACACAGTGCTAAAAAGGTATTGAAAAACAATATTTTTCCCATTTCTTTTAGTTTAGTCTTTGCCGCGCGGGGAACTACAGGCTGCGTGGAGGTAGCACATGGGAGCAATATTGTGGTTTTTCTTGACGAAAACCAAATGGTTTCAGTACATGAACAACAGAAGATGAAATAAAATAAAAGTAGAGTAAAGAGATGTTAAAAATGGCTTAGAGATGCAAAATGTTTCATTACAATGGAAATAACATCCATGGAAGAGGATGGAGTGCCAAGCAATGACAATGAAGATTGGCAGCCAAGCTCAACATCAAAGGTGTAATAGTATAGATAGAGTCGTAAACAACAACAAATGTGCAAACAAAGCGATAGGCCGTAAGGCACTTAAAGGGCAGTGTTGTTAGCTAATTATGTCAAAATTGCAGAGGTAGCAGTTATCTTCTTGTTGCAGAAATCAAAATCCAACTCATGAGTAGAGAAAGTGCCAGTTTTCCTGCGATGGAGAAACAATGAATCAAATTACGATAAACAGAGAACGGATGTGTGAGAGATGCGTAGGCATGTGTAGTTAAACATAGCATGGAAGAATGACTTGTTAGGATAAAACATATAAAGTTTCTCATCATCTGATCCTTCATTTAATTTAATTTCTTTTTCTTTGGGCGTATTGAATGGTCTCAATTAAAAGCTGTCGGTTTCTTTGTGCTCTGTTGCAGCTGCAATTCAAGTTGAGAGAATTGTGTGAGCAATTGAGAATTAGATTAATATCTCGAAGTTTTATGCTATCGCTGTCGAGAATTAGATTAATTCTTTTGGAAAAAATCAGAACAGTAAGGATGCAGTGGATTAAGAAGAGAAAGAAGCACAACAAACCTATGAAACCCTCAAAAAGAAGTGTGCGGATGACAATTTGGGGCATAACCTGCCAAAGTTTTGTAGGTGAAAGAATAGTATGAGAAAGCAGGTGGTTGCAGCTCCGCAAGTCTGCTGACAAAATGTAAAAAAGAAAAAAGCAATTAACGGGACATAGAAGGAGATGACATGGAAGTCAGCAGGCAAGTCAGATAAGAGCTGGTAAAAAAACAAAGATAGGGAGAGTAAATCTTACAGAACAATCTAAAAAAACCTACAGCCTAGCTGGATGCACAGAAAAAACAAAGGAAAAATTTCTGAAGCACTGATAGAAATGTGTGGAAAAATTTCTGAAGCACTGACATATATGGGATGAAGCAAATGCAAGTGTTTTTTCGGTTAAAGTCACAATAATAAATGTTTTTTTTTTTCATGCATGACTTGTTGAAAACAAAAGCATCCACCCATTATATGCCATGAAAACGAAAGACATCGACATGAGCAATGTATACCTCATTTAGAGAAAAAAGAAAAGGAAAAAATTATGGTAAAGCATAAATGTAAATGCAAGGGACTGGCAATAAAGAAATTGGTTGGACACTGCCGCAACAAACAGAGGTGATGCTAAAACCACTAGTTTTGTTTTTTTTCCCCCCATTAAATCTTGTTGAAAACATACAGCCACCTATTATATGCAATCCAAATCAAAGTCATGGACATGAGCAGCACACTTCCTATGAAGAGAAAAGGCAAAGAAGAAAATAATCGCAAAGCATAGATGTAAGTGCAAGTGATCGACCATAAAAAAAATAGCAGAACCTGCTAGTTGTTTTTCTTTTAAAGTTACAACAATTCTTTTTTTTGTTAACCAAAGGCTTGCTGAAAACCAACGAAAAGCGACCTTTTGCTGAAAACCAATGAATGCAGAACATTCTCCATGCAGAGATTTCGAGCGAGTGGAAGTCACTGCATTCCTAAGGGTTTCAATGATTGCAGAAAAAGGTAAGACTCCACTGGAGAAATGGGAGTTTGTTGGGGTTTCACTTGGACATACATCCAGTCTATCTAACACTATTCTTTCTTTCTTTTCCACTGCAAGTCCCTTCTTTCTGGCATGCGAACATGTGTGTATGTCAAGAAGGCTATTTATAGCAATGTGCGTAGGGGGAAGAGGCCAGCCAGCCTATGTTTAATCTTCACTTTCTAGAGCTATGTGAAGTCATCTCACAGCCCATCCATTGTCTCCATGTTCTAACAATGCACAACATATCCAATATCTGCATAGAGAGCATGTTCCTGTTAAGCATCCATTGTAAGTTTTCAGACCTTTTATAAGTAGTTAATTTAATAAGGGTGGGAGCAGTAGTTTCTAACGACATTCCCACCATTCTTAGTGCACAATAGTTGAATAGGTCGACGCGCCTCTCTTGTTATTTTTCTCTGCAAAGATATTTTATATTCTCTTGCCTAAAAGAAGAGCAAGAAGTATAACTGAGAGCCTAATTTATCCTATTAAGATCTCAGGAAATATAAACACTACTAATGCTGAAATTTCAGAAAAACCATGCCAAGCCTAATTAATACGGATTAATCTCCTGTGCATTCTTGCTTTTTTCAAGTGTGTGAGATTCACTGGTTTTCTTAGTCCTTTATATTGCTTGAAGATCCAGATTTAGTCCCCAGACAATAAAATCTTTGTAATTTGACCCAATATCTCAATGGCCAATTTGGGAAACATTTCAATGCATCTTTCATAGCCCTTTGATTACTTTGACTGACAATTCTTTTTAATGTTATTATTTTCATTTTTTCTCCAACCTGTGGAGCCACAAACATCCAATAATAAACTTTGGGAGATTGTTACTTCTAGTATTCCCTAAATTACTAAAAGTTTATAATTTTCAATATGCATGCATGCATGTACTATGAACTAAAATTTAATGGAAACCTAGGCAAGGAAAGTGTTGTTTGCATTATCCTTCCTGCAACACGTACCACACTGTCATCCTTTCTGCATCAACAGACAGCAGATGCTATGACATAAAAAATGCTTCATACTCGAATAGTTGCAATAATTCATGAAGCCGAGTTGCAACACTTTTCAGCAAATGTTTAAGAATGGCATTAACTTCCATGCACATGTGTTTGAACAGCCAAAAATTTTAAGAAATAAGACTATATAAATGTTTGCCTAGCTGAATTCCTGCTTACTTGAATGTAATTGAGAAATCATGGGGCAAATAGAACTAAATAGACTGGTTAAAAAGTGGAAGCCAAATTGAAAAAACATCCAGTCAGGGAGCTGACAATGCAAGGGGAATAAAAAAGGGAAAGAGCTGTGAAAAAAAAAAAAAAAAACCTAAGCAAACATGGAGAGGAAAGGAGAAGCCCTGCACCTCAAGCCTCAACAGACAACAAACAAATAAATAAATTAAGAGAGCATCATAACAGATGAATCAGTAGAGGCTAAAAGCAGCTGTCGAAGCAGAGGCTAAATAGACTGGTTAAAAACTGGAAGCCAAAGTGCAAGAACACCCAGCCAGGGAGCTGACAATACAAGGGGAATCAAAAAGGGAAAGAGCTGTAAAAAAAAAGCCTTAGCTAACCTGAAGAGGGAAGGAGAAACCCTGCATCGCAAGCCTCAACAGACAACAAACAAATGGGAGTGGATCTCTGTACTAAAAAAAGAAAGTAAATTAATAGAGCATCACAACAGATGAATAAGTTGATGCTAACAACAGCAGTCAAAGCAGAGGATAAACTTGTGTCCAAGAGAGGGAAAAAAAAAAACAACCGCAAGATCAAAGATTCAAACTGCAGAAAACAAACCAAATCCAAAGCAGTCCAAAACAGCAAAAACAATGTAGCAGATAGAGTTTTTTTTTTTTTTTTTCTAAGAGGAAGGAAAGAGAGGGGGGAAAGTGTACATGCCCTCCCGCCAAACCAATGTCCTCTCAATTGTAATGGCACTCAGAGAAATCACAGTAACAATCACTGTCAGAAGCCCCTCAAACTTTGAGGCACAGAAAAACAACAAAAATCACATACCAACGTCAATCAATCTAGAAAATAGGGACGAAAAGTTGATACAACCTCCCGCAAACCAATGTCCTCTCAATTGTAATGGCACTCAGAGAAATCACAGTAACAATCAATGTCAGAAGCCCACTCAAACAAGGAGGCACAGAAAAACAACAAAACTCACGTACCAACGTCAATCAATCCAGAAAAAGGGACGAAAAAGTTGATATAACCTCCCGCAAACCAATGACCTCTCTCAATTGTAATGGTTCTCGGAGAAATCAAACGACGAAGCCATGTCAAAAGCCACTCAAATAAGGAGGCACGGGAAATCCACAAAACCCACAAACCAATAGCAACGAAACCAGAGAGCAAGTCAATTCCTAACATAACCATAACAAGAAAAAAAGAAGAAAGAGATTTGGAAAGCTAACCAGGTCGTCAGACACCAACCGAATGTCACACCACATACAAAATTGGCAATCCTCCCATTGCAACCCGGGACAGAAACACCCAGCCTCTAAAACGCCAAAGATAAGAGAAAGGACATGTCTAGCAAGTGTGCATTTAATGCTCTGTGACGACATGCCCACCCATCAAACAAAAGAGCCACATCGTAAGAAAAGAAAGCCTGGGAGCAGCAGAGGAGTCTCAAACAAAAGAAGAAGAGCCAAGCCACGATCAACAGACGTCAACGAATCCTCCTCGCAAGCTTTGAAGCACCAAAGCCACTTCAATAAGAGGACGGCGGGCCTAGAAACCTACATGCAAGTGGGAAAAAAAAGTCATCAAACCTGAGCCTCACAGACCCCGGTTGTTCAGCAAGATGAAGAAAAAGCGCGCGAGAAGAACGTTCTGCTGATCGTGGGATTGGGAAAGCCCAAAGCCCCAAAAAACCGTTCCCCGAGGATTGTGATAGCCCAAAGCCCGCTCAAATATCAGCAGCCCGGTCGCGATCCAGAAAGGCGCAAAGTAGCGTAAGTTTTCTTTCAACCAAAGCTTCTGATTCGTTGAGAATGCAATTCAAAGCTCCTCAGTATCCCACGAATTCCACTTTCTCATACTTTTCCCACTCTCGTCAAATTCCAATAAAACCATTTCCTTACCCGTTACAAAAAGAATTTTCACATCCCCAACTTCTTTCAATTTTTCCGGCTATCGATGGCAACAAGAAACCGTACCGTAGTGTACAAGAAGCACAGAGATGAAGTCAAGAACGTGCGTGCTCCTTTATCATCGTCGCTGCCCGGTTCTAGCGGTCCGGTTATCGAAATGGTTAGCGCTTCGTTTCTTCGCTCCCAACATTCCTCTTATACTCCACTCAGCACTGAAGATCCAGGTCCTTCCAGTTCCAGGTAGCTCTCTCATCTCTTTCTAATAATTTGATTTATTTCAATAAAATTTTGCTTTTGGTGCAGTGGTGATGCGTTTACGATTGGTCTGCCGCCGGCGTGGGTGGATGATTCTGAGGAAATATCGGTGAATATTCAAAGAATTCGAACCAAAATGAGTGAGTTAGTCAAGGCGCACGCGAAAGCTTTAATGCCAACATTTGGAGACGGGAAAGAAGATGAACGAGTGATTGAAGGTCTTACTCGAGAGATTACGGGTTTATTGAGAAATTCCGAGACTAGATTAAAGAAAATTTCTGCAAGTGAGTCTTTTGAGGACTCAAATGTTAGAAAGAATGTACAGGTATATGGTTTTAACTGTCAATGAGTCTTTCTGGTGGTGGCTTTTCGGAGAGGATTTTAATTAATGTTGGGTTTGTTTTTCAGCGGGCGCTTGCAACAGAACTTCAGAACTTGTCGATGGATCTCCGTAGAAAACAATCCATGTATCTAAAACGTCTGCAGCAGCAAAAAGAGGTCTGGGATACACTTAATAGTATGGAAACTGTTGAGTAAAATTGGCCATGGCTTTCTCACTTTGTTATCTTATACCGCTCGTATGCTATGCTACTGTTGGATTAGGTTGCTGTTGATGTTATTACTGTGAAGTGGGGATACGCAGCCACTTGATCATGTTGAATTGTCTTGCAGAATCACTTGTTCATTGCGTCCTGTGTAATTTTTTTTATTATTTTATTTTCTGGTGCAGGGACATGACGGGGTTGATTTAGAGATGAGCCTGAATGCGAACAAGTTTAGATCGGAAGATGATGGATTTAGTGATGTGGTATGCTGTTTTTTCTTTTATGGGCTACATTTGCTATAAGCGACTTGGTTACTTGCATAGTATACTTACAGAATGTCATTTAATTATCCTTTCATATATGGAAACCGAGGGATGCAAGTCATTTAATTAGAAAAACAGCATGTGAAGTATTTGGAGATTGAGCGTATTCATTCACTTGATCTCCCCTCCTCCTTTCCCTTTCTCCTCTTTCAGGAGTTTGTGGTTGTGGGTAATTCCGAACGTGTAGCTTTCTAATTAGATAATTTTGGCAATTGAATCATGGTTTTCTCAACTTCTTGTGTTCTGTACCAGTAATGCTTGTTCAACCAGTCCTGTGCAGTGCTTGAAGAGTAATGTTTGATAAATGTAGGGTTTTAATGAGGGTCAGATGCTTACGCTAAAGAAGAGTGAGCAATTTACTGCTGACAGGGAAAGCGAGATCAAACAGGTATTTACATGAGCCTAATTGGTCATTTGAGAGTCAGTTTCCAATTCCCATTTCAATTGACCCAGGATTTGTTTGTAGGTCATAGAATCAGTGCATGAGCTTGCTCAAATCATGAAAGACCTATCGGTTCTGGTGATAGATCAGGTTTGAGCCACATCTTATGTCATGTCATGGAGGTGGATTTATCTATGACGGGTTCTAATCAAATCAATACGTTCTCAAGCAGGGCACAATTGTTGATCGGATAGACTATAGTATTCATAATGTTGCGTCAACAGTAGAGGAGGGCTTTAAACAGTTGCAGAAGGTCCAGTTCTCTCTTTCTCTCCGACTTGCAGAAGCTGGGATGATAACATATTCACATGTGTGCATACACGCTACCACCCACGGCACAGCACATCCATCTTTCTAGAACAGAGTTTCTAATTTTGTGAAATTCAACATGTTCTTTCTGTTGCTAATACCATCCATGCACTGATCAATTCTATGTAAGGAAAGTCCATTTTGATGCATAATTTGCTACTAAATTTTCACCTCTTTTCAACTATGATTCATTTTGGTTATCCTGGTTTTGCAGGCAGAGAGAAATCAGAAGAAAGGAGGAATGGTGATGTGTGCAACAGTACTTGTTATAATGTGCTTCATAATGCTGACCCTCTTGATCCTCAAGGAGTCGCTGTTGTGATCAAATTATGTAGTCATTTGACACCTTGAGCCTGCTGTGCATAGCTCTCGAATTCAATGAAAAACAAACTGACTGATAGGTTTTAACCCACTTGGATTGTGGAGATTAAATGGTTCGAGATCACATCTTACCATGCCGGTAGCTGAGCATCCCTCCCCTTCATAGTTTGATCGGTGGGCTCGTCCAGCTTCTGCTCTTTATTGCAAGTGTCTACAGACTACCGCCCTCATTTCGACATGGAGATGCTTTTTTGTGTACATGTGAGCAGGCATAGAAGCCAAGGGTATATGATGGTTGAACTAATACTAACCAAAAGTTACTGCACGAATTTGTTAGCATAGCATCCTTTCCGTTCAAGTTAATTTTGTATATAATAAAAGAATAGAACGTGTTAATATTATAAATGTCTTTTTAAATATCATGGTTTTTAATTAAAAAAAAACATGCATTTTGTTTTTTTTTTAATCTTAACGCTTTTATTTATTTTAACTAGAAGGTATTTTCTTTAACCGAGAATGGATGGATTTATCTTTATAAATACATCATGGAGATAAAAATTATTTATATAAATATATGAAAGGAAAAAAAATAAAACATAAATTACAACAATTTCTCTGAAAGATGATCATTTTTAAAAATAACTATTATTATTGAAAAGTGTGTACTAAACAATTTTTTAAAAAATAAAAGAGGGTGTCATTTAAATTTCTTTTGTTTATTGACAATTTATTTATCAAAATATTATTTGTCGAGCCAAAAAATTATAAGAATCATAAATGAAAATTTTAATAAAAAAAATAATATTTTCATAATTATGCTGTGGATATATTGAAAATAATATATTATAAGTTTTTGAAGTCTGTTTTCAATGTAAGCATTCAATGATAGAAAGATTTGCAGATAACATGGTCTTTTGAGAGCTAAAGGTCTTGCGACAAGTTTCTCTATCCTCCTCGCACTAGGGGACTGAAACAATAACTATTGATGGAGAGAGAGAGAAAAAAAGAGTTAGGCATGTATGGCACGTGCTTTGCATGCTAGCCATTGGAGCCAAGCTCAATTGGGCTTGCTAGACAGCTAGAAATCATGGTCATGTGACCTCAGACGACTAGAATCCAGGTATTTTAGGATTTGAGCTATCTAAATATTATCTTCACACGCGCCTTTATGCATTTTTCAGGTTTTCTAGGAGTTGCATACGTAAACTTTTCATACACAACTTTTTTTATGTATCATTTTTTATGTTAATGGCATGGCCCATCACCAAGCATCATGCAATGATATTTTTCTTCTCCATGAAGCAAGTTTAAAGACTAGGAGTATAAATACCCTAATCACAAGTAATGTCCTAACTCTTGTACTCTCTAGTAGGCCTGATTATATAATCTGATTATCAATCATCCAACAATTTCACAAACCGCAATCAACTACTAACAATATCATAAACTACCACCAACCATTGAAAAACTCTTAAACCACAAACAATCACCAAATAATTCCTAACCAAACAATTCCTAGAACCATAAATAACCACTCCATAATTCATCAAACATAATATATCTCTTATATTTTCTTACTATTTTTCCATTTACTGTATATATTTTACTCCTCCGGTATCTTACTAACTTGAGCATAAAAGTGCTCCCTCTACCCACTAGAAAGCTCATGGACTAGCCCATGATCACGACTCTGAAAATCCTGCATCCAATCTAAAGTGTTCTAAAACTTTATTAGTGACATTGTATGTGGAAAATTGAATGAAATCTAGTTCATTTTTTTCATCAAAAATTCTTTTCATAACTGATAAAATTATCACGCCTTAAAAAATACAAATTGGAACGATCGGGGGAGCGATCAACACACAATTAAAGGGATCATTAAAGATCACCTTGATTATTTTAAGCCTTAAATCTAATAAAACGTCTCAAAAGAAACACTCCAAATACAATTTTTTAACAAATAAATCATAATCAATAGCCTACAATAACAACCTTTAATATGAATCTCCAAATAATGGTCTTATCATACGTAATTTATATATTCATGAAATAAGAATATTTATGAAAAAGGAATGAGTTTCCATAACTCGGTGGGTAATAAAAATAAACACACACCAGAATAATATTACCAAACTAATTTCCCTACTAATGTGTAACCAATCTCACCATGCACATAACTCACCACACCATGTACATACCCATTACATGATTTGTATAATAATTATACATATGCAAACACTCATATTTCATAAATACTTCCAAAAGATATATTTGCAACAATTATTCACATTCATTTAATGAATTTCAAAATAAAAATATAGATATAAATTTATAATAATTCTAAAATATATTTATAGTAATTACATACAACGAGAGAGATGAAAAAGAGAAGGGACAAACCTAGTCACTCGCTAGGGCTTGGCCCAAACATATTGGTTTTTAGCAAATATCACTTAGACATGCCCCATGCAATAGGGTCTCAGCCACCTAGATTTAGCCCACGTTACAGTTTTCCAACTTTTTTCTTGGTATCATCATCAACAAAATAATTTCAAATAAAATATGTAAAAGAATCAAACTAAAATATTGTCTTTTAATGAAATGAAATGAAAAGAAAATCAATAATGTTATTTATAATTACTAAAATCACATTTACAATTGTAAGTTTTATGATTGAAAAATCCAACGTTTATGTATAAGATTATAATTTGAGTTATTAAAATCATAACATATAATTATTAAAATCCTTTTAAAAATAGTAAAGATTTTGATGCAAATAGCTCTAAATGACTTTTTTTTTTGCTTAAGATCCTAATGCAATTGGGATTTAACTTGTAAAAATAGTAACATGGAATCTAAGTAGCATTATTCATGATTTCTAAAAGCCCATTTAAAATTTTAAATATTACGATTCAAAGAACCCTGAATGATTTTGTTTAATTGGTGTTTAATTTATGTGTTTTGGATAAATGGATTTAATAATTGACATTTATTAGTACTATAGTAACTAAGAAGATACTAAATATTTCTAATGCCTTAACAATTTCATTTTATTTTCTAAAATGGATTAATCAAACATACTTAATGAAAGGTTTTATCAAACAAAGCATAAAAGAGGTTTTCCACTTTCCTAAATAAGGTAAGAACTCCACATGAACATATGTAATGTAGGGGTGAGAAAAAAAAACTGAAAAATCAGTTAAACCGAGAAAATAAAAAAAATAGCCGAAAAAACCGAACCATGAAAAAGACCGATTAAAATTTTAAAAAAACTGATCGGTTTGGTTTCAGTTTTATAAGCCTGAAACTAAAAAAACCAAGTCAAACCAGTTTAAAACCGAGTCAAATCAGAAAAACCAAGCCAAACCGGAAAAACCGAGCCAAACCGGTTTAAACCGGTTTTTGTCCTCAAAAAATCAAACCGAACCGAACCAAAACCAATCGGTTTGAACTGGTTTCGGTTTTTTTTAAAAATTTCAGTTTGATTATTTTTTTTAATAAAAACCGAACCGAACTGAAAATGATCATCTCTAATATAATGAATGAGAAATGATGGATTGTGGATTAAAAAAAAAATAAGTGATTGGTTAAATATAAAAAGATTATTTATCCCATCAACTTGTTTAATTTTTTTATACATGTTGCTTATTGAAATTATTCTCTTAAATTTAAAAACCAACCTAAAAATATATTTTGATAATTCTATGGATAAGTGTTGCATGGGAATCTCAATCACAGTGAAGATAATTTAAGGATGAGTTTTCAAAACCTATTACGACTTTGTTTATTTTTGCAGCAGGAATATTATTTTAAAAATATATATTTTTAGTATTTTTAGATTATTTTGATGTTAAAAATAAATTAAAATAAAAAAATATTATTATTGTAAAAACTAATTGTTCCCACAATACCAAACACAATAAAAAAAATTTTAATTGCCAATTCTAATCTAAAAACTCTCTATTATCCACTAATCAATTTTTTTTTGTGGTTCCTTCTTAGGTGATTTATTAGAGCATCTCCAATACAACAGTTAAAAGAAGAATAAAATAAAAAAAAAATTATATTTTTACTTTTTATTTTTAGTTTTAACTATCCCAACACTATATATATAGCTAAATTGTCTATTCTTCTTATGAAAAGCTATTTCTATATTTTTCTGTAGAGAAGTTCAAAATAAATAAAATAACATGTATCTTTTGGTTATTATTTTTTTTTGTTTTGTATTAATAACATCATGATTACATTATATAAAAATAACTAAATTAGTTATATAATTATATTAAAATTAGTTTAACATGAAATATATTAAAATATAATTAATTTTTTAAATAATTTTTTACTACTAGAATGTACATAAATTAAAAAAACTATATTTACACTATTTAAACAATTATTTTATCCATTTGACTCTTCTTTAATATAGTTACCATTGGAGATGCGATTATATCCGACCCTTGTAGTAGATCTTTGAAGCAGAAAAATCCAGAGCGGGAAAGGCACATTGGCCCTGAGCCTTTTGATTTTCTTCCCGACATTGACCACATGACAATGTCGCGTCACTAACCCGACCGTTTTATTTAAACGCTGTCCGTCAGATCACATTCCATGTACAGTTCAGATTAATCGACCGTTGTGGTTATTAAACCCCAACCCTCTTACCTCCTTTACTTCCTTCTGGATCTCTCTTTCTTTCCAAACACCGCAACCATCATCTGGGTTCTCGTCATTTTATATTTCTTTTACTTTCCAAAGAAACAAGATTCATTTTCCTTTTTCCGGCATTTGAATCCTCCACTCGTGAGAGAGAAACCAAAAAAAGAAAAAAAACTTCAACAACAAAGAAAATGGTGAAAAGGGCTGGTTCTCCATGTTCATCTCCAGTGACCATAACTGTCTCATCAGGATGCAAAGGAGGAGGAAGTAGAAGCATGGGCTTAACAAGTCCAGTACCAAGAACTTCCATTTCAAACAACCCAAACTCCCCTCTTAGCAACAATAGAAATAGAACATCTAGTGGAGGCAGATACTGTTCAACGTCCAGAGACGATGCCACGGAGGAAAACAATTCAGAGTTCGTCTCGTACACTGTCCATATACCGCCCACTCCAGATCACCAGATCTTTTCAGCCTCACAGTCAAGCCTAGCTGAAGACATAAAAAATGCTAGCAAACCTGATAGGAGTTTCATTTCTGGTACTATTTTCACTGGTGGGTTCAATTCTGTTACACGTGGGCATGTTATTGATTGCTCGGTAGAAAACAACGAGTCCCTGAAATCTGGGCTTGTTTGTGGCATGAAAGGTTGTGACGAAAAAGCAATTAAGGGAAAATGTGAGTGTGGGTTCAAGATTTGTAGAGATTGTTATTTAGACTGTGTGGGGTCTAATGGAGGAGGTCATTGTTCTGGTTGCAAGGAACCATACAAGGATGTTGATGATGAGGGGGAGGATGACGATGACGATGACGATGACTATGCTTATGATGAAGCTAAAAGCGAAGCAGACGATCAGGCACTGCCGTTGCCTAAACTGGATAGGAGGCTTTCACTTGTGAAGTCGTTTAAGGCGCAGAATCATCCTCCTGATTTTGATCATACTAGGTGGTTGTTTGAGACGAAGGGGACTTATGGTTATGGAAATGCTGTGTGGCCTAAAGATGGGTATGGTGTTGGGTCAGGTGGTAATGGGTTTGAGCAACCTCCAGAGTTTGGAGAGAGAAGTAGGAGGCCTTTGACCAGGAAGGTTAAGGTTTCCGCAGCAATCCTCAGCCCTTACAGGTAAACCCACAAACTATGATTTTGATTTTTTCTGTAAACTTGATATTAAAATAATCTTATTTTCAAATTGAACTGCTGTTGTTATGACTTGAATGTATGATATTGATTACAAGTCTAGTTTTAAATTGGAAAGAAAGAAAAGTTTAATCATTGATGCTTACTTGCAGCTCCAGATGATGAACGATCCAATTTTTTTAGTTAAATCAATAACAAGCCAATTGCATCACCTATTTTTTATTATTATCTAAAATCTGAAGTTATTTGTTACGATGCAGGCTACTCATCGTGATACGTCTTGTGGCTCTTGGGCTTTTCCTTGCATGGAGAATCCGACACCCTAATCGTGAAGCTATGTGGTTATGGGGGATGTCCATAACTTGTGAGATATGGTTTGCACTGTCGTGGATTCTTGATCAGCTCCCTAAGCTCTGCCCTGTAAACAGAGTGACTGACCTCTCTGTGCTGAAAGAGCGGTTTGAATCCCCCAATCTTCGAAACCCGAAAGGTCGATCAGACCTCCCAGGCACTGATGTATTTGTTTCCACGGCAGACCCTGAAAAGGAACCTCCTTTGGTCACCGCAAACACCATCCTTTCAATACTTGCGGTTGATTATCCAGTGGAAAAGGTAGCTTGTTACTTATCGGATGATGGTGGATCCCTCTTGACGTTTGAAGCTCTGGCTGAGACAGCCAACTTTGCAAGAATTTGGGTACCTTTCTGTAGGAAACACAATTTAGAACCCAGGAACCCTGAGGCCTATTTCGGGCAGAAGCGTGATTTTCTTAAGAACAAAGTGAGACTTGATTTTGTTAGAGAGAGGAGAAGAGTAAAGAGAGAATATGATGAATTTAAGGTGAGGATCAATTCACTGCCTGAATCAATTAGGAGAAGATCAGATGCATATAATGCCCATGAAGAGCTTCGAGCTAGGAAAAAACAGATGGAAATGGGGGGAAATCCATCAGAAACTGTGAAGGTGCCCAAGGCTACCTGGATGTCAGATGGTTCTCATTGGCCGGGGACTTGGGCTTCTGGAGAAGCAGACCACTCAAGAGGAGACCATGCTGGAATAATCCAGGTAATTCTCTTGCTTTTGACTTTGTAAACTTTCTAGAGAAAGAGATGTTGAATAGAGAGTCATTCTACATTTCTGTTTTCTTTTTCAGGCTGTGCTAGCTCCACCAAATGCAGAACCTGTTTTTGGTGTAGAAGCAGATGGTGAGAACTTGATTGACACCACAGAAATTGATATTAGATTGCCAATGCTGGTCTATGTGTCTCGCGAAAAAAGGCCAGGCTATGATCACAATAAGAAAGCGGGGGCAATGAATGCTCTAGTTAGAACCAGTGCAATCATGTCAAATGGTCCCTTCATTCTGAATCTGGATTGTGATCACTACATCTCTAACTCTCTGGCTTTGAGAGAAGGGATGTGCTTTATGCTTGATAGGGGTGGTGATAGGATCTGTTATGTTCAGTTCCCACAAAGGTTTGATGGGATTGATCCAAGTGATCGGTATGCAAACCACAATACAATATTCTTTGATGTAAGCATGAGAGCTCTTGATGGGCTACAGGGTCCGATGTATGTTGGGACAGGCTGTATTTTCCGCAGAACAGCTCTTTATGGGTTTAGTCCTCCTAGAACCACAGAGCACCATGGGTGGTTTGGTAGGAGGAAAATCAAATTGTTCTTGAGGAAACCCAAGGCAGCAAAGAAGCAAGAGGATGAGATAGCTTTGCCAATCAATGGGGATCACGGCGATATTGATGATGTAGATATTGAGTCTTTGCTTCTACTACCTATAAGGTTTGGGAACTCTACTTCTCTAGCTGCATCTATCCCAGTTGCAGAATACCAGGGAAGGCTGCTTCAAGATTTGCAAGGAAAAGGTAACCACGGAAGACCAGCCGGTTCCCTTGCGGTGCCTCGTGAGCCTTTAGATGCTGCAACTGTTGCAGAGGCAATCAGTGTCATCTCTTGTTTCTACGAGGATAAAACTGAGTGGGGAAAGAGAGTAGGATGGATATATGGTTCGGTGACAGAAGATGTGGTGACTGGTTATCGTATGCACAACAGAGGATGGAGGTCTGTCTATTGTGTAACCAAAAGGGATGCGTTTCGAGGAACAGCGCCAATTAATCTAACAGACAGGCTTCACCAAGTCCTTCGATGGGCAACAGGCTCAGTGGAAATCTTCTTTTCACGGAACAATGCACTATTCGCTACTCGCCGGATGAAATTCTTACAAAGGGTTGCATATTTCAACTGCGGAATGTACCCATTCACATCCATGTTTCTCATAGTTTATTGCGTCCTGCCTGCAATCTCTCTCTTTTCGGCCAGTTCATAGTCCAATCACTCAGTGTGACCTTTCTAGTTCTCTTGTTGGTGATCACTATCACCCTATGCTTGCTTGCAATTCTAGAAATCAAATGGTCAGGAATCACACTTAATGATTGGTGGCGAAATGAACAGTTTTGGTTGATTGGGGGACAAGTGCCCATCCTGCAGCAGTTTTACAAGGACTACTGAAGGTTATAGCAGGAGTTGACATCTCATTCACTTTGACATCAAAATCTGCCACGCCTGAAGATGGAGATGATGGACTTGCTGACTTATATGTGGTTAAGTGGAGCTTCTTAATGGTCCCTCCTATTACAATAATGATTCTGAACCTGATTGCAATTGCGGTAGGAGTTGCCAGAACCATGTACAGCCCATTTCCACAGTGGAAGCAGGCTCCTTGGAGAGTGTTCTTCAGCTTGTGGGTTCTGTCCCATCTTTACCCCTTTGCCAAAGGCTTGATGGGAAGGAGGGGAAGGGTACCAACCATTGTCTATGTGTGGTCTGGTCTCCTCTCCATCATCATTTCTTTGCTGTGGGTGTACATTAGTCCTCCTAATGTAGTTTCATTACTGGCTACATGAAGTTTCATTTCCTTTGATGAAGTTTCTCCACTTCATCTTTGTAGCAGTGTTTAGCTTTTGTGTATGCAGATGAAGTTCTCTACTTCCATCTTTGTAGCCGTGTTTAGCTTTTTGTTCATTTTAATTCAATTGATTTGGACCTCTTGTTTCCATCGCTTTCTTATGCAAGGAATATATTAGTTCCTAGATAATTTGCGACATGTTTCTGAAATTTGTAATGCCAGAAAAGTCTTCAACTGAGGAAATCTAACTTTGAACAGGCTAGTATTTGTTTTACCTGCCTTCAAATCCAGCCCGTCGTTTAGGGTTTCAAGCAGGCCTTTTAGTCTCTGAATTAGAATTAAACAAATCAAGTCTGAAGCTGCCATCACCCCAGGTTCTTGCAAAACTCTCTGGTTTTCATCTATAGGAACATATTGAAAGTTCTCCGAGATTTGGCACTTCTGTGTGCGTCTGCCAGCCTCGGTTGGATCATAACCTGAAAGCAGATAGCTCCATTTTCAGCAAGTCTGTGTTGTTGCTGTGAGAATAGCTGAAAGCCAAAAGCGTTTTGGCAATGTCCCTTGAGCATGGTGTTCTGTTAACGAAGTTGTTATAAATCTAGTTTAAGCTCTGTCACATCTCTTTATCGGTCACATCTGCGTTTGTAGGTGGTGTTTCCTTTGAATTTTAAATACATTTTCATAGTTGAATCCGCACTGCAGAATAATACCATTCATGAACAGAAATGAAACATATCACAAAACCTTTGGCATCTTATTCTAGAAATGAAACATATCACAACTGTCTCTACAATTTCATAGGTAATCCAAGTCCTACCTCTCTTACTCTGGTGTGAATTTCGCATCCTATGTGTTGCCAATTATTGATGCCTCACAAAATCAATGAACATTACAGGAGTGAGTCCAAGTTGAAAGAAGCTGCTACTTCTGCTACCACTCATGGTTAGAGAATCAAAATCCTGAACTTTGTCCATCCCTGCCTTGCATCTTTGTAAACATGCAAGTTCTTCACATGCCACAGATAATTGTTTTGGCCTCAAAATAAATATGACTGTTTGGCTTGTAAAGCATAGAAACATCTCCGCTGAGATGAAAGTCGAAGAAGTTCAAGCAATGCCCGATTTTCTGTCATTCCTCGTCTAACTGTTGAACACTAACTGGTTCGTTACCACCTTTCATGATTTTCAAAGAATGAAGCTAATACTAGTTTACAAGATGATATTTGGATTACTAATGGTACTAGAAATTAAACTGTGTACTTGTATGATATAATTAAGAATGATAATACAGTTTATAAATGTGGAGACCAGAAAATTCCCAGTTCGCAAGGAGATATCTTCCATGGACATGAGGATAAGTGTGCTAGGTAATGACAACCAGGAAGAAAAATATACTGCAGGAAAGAAAAGATCAAACATGGGAAGAATCTTTTTATATAAGAGGATGTGGGTATGAGAGGAAAGCACCTCAAGAGAAGATTAGAGTTGAAAACCTCACGGACAAAATTTCACAAGGATGGAAACTCCCCCGCTGAAATTCTAAAACTAGTGTGGGAAACAAAAAATTAAATATAAATAAGTTTTACATCGTAAAAATGATCTTTAACTCAATGATTTAAAATTAGTAAATTATTATATTTGAGTGGAAATTCTTTGCAGGAGAAAAATAAATATAAGAAATAAATAAATACACCATAAATTGAGGTGAAGTGTTCCAAAAAATTTAATTGCAAAATATTGATAAATATGGTTAACAAGCAGTGTAAAATAATATCAGTGGATGGGTAATTACTTAAAAATTACATTGAAACTTAGAGGAGTGATATTTTTATGCATTTGGAGAGAGAAAAAACTCCTCCATCCCCTATTTATTGAGGCCGACAACATTGTTATTAAAAGGAATAGAAAGAGAGAACTCATTTCCATTTTCAAATTCTTCTTTCTTCAAAATTATTGGTGAGAATTGGTTATAGGTAAACTGAGTGAAAAATTAAAAGGGAAATCACACACAAATTACTTAGACGGTGGGGAAATCAAGAGATCAAATTATTAGAGAGAAAAACAAGAAAAATTGAAGAGGAAAGAAGGAGAGGAGAATGAAGTTGCAATGAATTCCTTATTTTTGTTCCAAATTATTGGGTAAAGTTTTCTAGTAACCTAATTTCTTGTTAATTTGTGTTTCAATCTCATTACCAAACTAATGGATTAATGTTTTTTTTTTTTGCATAAAATTCATGTTTAAAAAAGGACCAAAGGCAAGGTCACCTACCTCCCTAGGCTAAACTAAGCATTGATCTCAAGTACATGTGGATCTGACGAACTGTCAAAACCAACATTCCTAGGCATAACTATTCATTGAGAGCACGTATATGCGGGTTAGCGAGCTGCCAACAATTCCTAGGCTCAGTTACATGCTGAGCTCAAGTACATGTAGGTTTGGTGAGCTATCAAATCCAACAATTTATGGGCTCAGATACATCCTAAACCCACGTACATATAGGTATGACGAGTTGTCAGACCCAATATCTCTAGGCTCAAACTATACATTGAGCTTACGTATATATGGGTCTAGCGAGGTACTAGACCTAAAGATTCACGAGCTCAGGTACGTTCTGAGCTCAAGTACATATGGGTCTGACGAGTTACTAGACCCAACATCCATGGGCTTAGACTATACGCTGAGCTCACATACATATATGTCTAGTTAGTTATTAAACCTAACAATCCCTAAACTTAGCTAAGCATTAAGCCCAAGTACATGTGGTCTGGCAAAATGTCAAACCTAATAATTCATAGGCTCAGCTATACGCCGAGCTCATATAATATGGGTCTATCAAGAAGCCACACCCAAAATCCTTAAGCTTAGCTATATATTAAGCTCGTGTACATATGGATCTAGCAAGTTGATACGCTCTAAGCCCAAGTACACATGGGTCTGGCGAGCTGCCAGACCTAATAATCAATGGGCTCAGCTACGCGTTAAGCTCAAGTACATGTAGGTTTAACAATCTATTTTATCTAAAATTCCTAAGTTCAGACTATGCGCTGAGCCCACAAACATATAGGTCTAGTTAGATACTAAACCCAACAATCCTTGGACTCATCTACGAGATGAGCCCACATATATATGAGTTTGGCAAGTTGTCAAACCCAAGATCCCCAAGCCTATGTACATGTGGGTTTGGCGAGCTGTTACGCGTTGAGCCTAAGGATTGTTGGGTTTGGCAAGCTGTTAGACCTAATAATTATTGGGCTCAATTACGCGTTAAACCCAAGTATATGTGGGTCTAGCAAGGTGTCAGACCCAATTTCTCTAAGCTCAGCTACGCGTTAAGCTTATATACATGTAGGTCTGATGAGTTGTCATACCTGACATCTCTGAGCTCAGCATCTCACTAAGCCTAGATAAATGTAAAACTAATGATCTTTCTAACCTCCTTATTGAGCCATAAAACTCCGTTTGTTTTTTCTCATAGACCTTAACATTTATGTTAAGGTCAATGATACTCTTATCTCTACACCTCTAGGTGTATAAAAATCTTCAAAAAGACTTGTTATTTATCATGTATTAATGATGTGTAAGAAATATTTATCTCTCGCTAATAATGTGTAGGGGATATTGATCCTTTTTAAATAAATGTATTAATAAAATATTTTTTCTTGTTAATGTTATCAGGGCAAGATGACATTTCAACCCCCTATATCTATAAAAGAACAAGACTTATGAGCTATAAAGACTCTATGAATCTTTTAATGAAGAAAAAGGTTCATAATCTCAATTATTTACTGCTAATTTATTTTCAGAGTCTCTTCTTAAAATATCATTATCTTTCTTCTAAAAAAAAATACTTACTTAAGCATCAAGAGTCTTGAAATCCACCGAAAAGACATTTTGCATGTATCGACTACCAGTCATATGGTCAATGAGAATGGATCACATTGGTAGAACTAAAAGATTAATTGATTGTCTAAGATCTAAGCCCTGCCCCTCAAGCTATTTGAATTTTTAGGACACTATTAATTATCGTTATCTATAGGGAATGATAAAAAAAAAACAATTAATTATTCTTCATGAATTGGTTTTTGACACCCCTTATCGCTATTAATGACAGATAATCAAGAAACATATAGAAGAGGATGTGCCACGGACCTGCTTGTGACTACTGGTATAACTACTTTATCAGAGCATCAACAACTTTTCAATCAAGTATAACTCCTTATTAAGGTGGTGCTAGTTAGTCAAGGGAATCATTAGGCTTGATAAGCTCGATACAGTAACTATGAACCAACCTCTATCATGGTTTTTAGTGATCTTTAAGTTAAATTTGTATTGCTTTTGAGCACTAATATACCAACTAGGAGAAGCTCTGTAGAGCTATAACATTACTCAATTAGAAGGATGGTTGTCATAACCTAATTTTGGGTCCCATAGAATTGTTTTATAAAAAATATATATTTTTATTCAAAAATTCAAAAAAATCAAAATCTAAAATCTAAAAATATTTTCAAGACATGAGAAGATAAACCTTTGAACTACAACATACCAAAATACTGAAAGAATAGTTAGACTATGATATTTTGACAAAATAGGTTGAAGAAAGACTTAATAGAAAGAAAATTGAGGGTGACATCCAAACTTGACAAAAAATGGAAGAATTAATTAAGTTTAAAGACTTAATTAAACTTCTAACATGTTTAATTGACTTATTTAAGGATTTAATTGAAGTAAAATTAAATTTAAAAGTCAATTGAGCAAAAATTGAAAACAAAACAATTAAGTTTAAGGACTTAATTAAACTTTTAATGGGTTTTGTGGATTCAATCCAGGACTTAATTGAAGGAAAATTAAGTTTAAAAGTCAATTGAGAAAAAAAAAAGTTTAAAGACATAATTAAACTTCTAATGGGTTTTGTGGATTCAATTAAGAACTTAATTGAAGAAAAATCAAGTTTGGAGGCCTAATTCAGATCAATTCACAAAGATTTGAAGATTAAGGAATAATTAAAACTTTAAAAGTCTAAATTAATGCAATCAGAAGTTCATTTGAAATAAATTTAAAGATTAAATATTTATTGAGGGCTAAATTGAAGAACTTCAAACCCAAAAACCAAAGTACAAAAAGGCGCCTGAGTTTGAGAATTGAAATTAATCAAATCAGGGGTCAAATTAAAAGAAATTAAAAGTTTGATGGTCAATAGGGTTCAAATTGAATAATATAGAAACTGAGGACTAACTTGAAAAAGGCACTCAAATTAAAGGATTTAAATCAAGGTTTTGAGGAGGGCTATTGAAAAAATTAAGAACTTTCAAGGTCAATTTGTGCATATGCTGAAATTGGAAAGGTAGGGACCAAATTGAAATTTCCTGAAATCCCAATTAAAAATCCTACTTGTTAGGGCTTAGGCAAATGATGTGTCACTTTTTTTTAATGACGAGATTGAATGACACATCATTTCATCCTTGTTTACTTCTTCTTTAACCGAAAAGGCTAATCAAGATGTCACTTTCAAGTGAAAGAATATGGCATCTCTAACCACCTTAAGGGCTCCAACAACCACCACTCTACTGTGAAACATCTCCTTTATAAGGATTAGTTGCTCCTTTCAAATGTTTACATCTCGTTTGCTTCAATGATGTTGACAACATCTTATCCCTAGCCAGCCTCCTTTATGTTGACAGATGCAGGCTGAGTGGGAACCAATCTTCCAATAGATGAATGAGGAGTTATAGACCTTCAAATCTTATGAGGTTTGTTCACAATGGTAGATATGCATCTCCTCTACATGATTTATGTCCTCCTATTACACGATTATATCTCATTTGCCACCATGATCTCGCCAAAATAGCCCATTCAGTCAATCATAACTAAAAAGAAAATTGCATGTTTGAGTAAACTTCTTAGTTGCTTTCTCTTGATAGGTTTGAGCTCATAAAAGGAAAAAATGAATCGGAATACACATTTCTAGAGAGGTTGGTGGAGAGGATGAGCAAGAATCTTTCATAAACCATCGATTTGTGCGAAACCACCATGGTTTTGCAACTTTTGGTTTTAGTTTGCTTATAAAAGAGCAAGTGCTCTTGAGCAGGTGAAGGTTTGTTTTAGAGGAAATCACAAAGATAAATAGAGGAAACACAGAGGAATTGAGGGGAACACCCTAAAATTGATTAAAAGAAAAGCTATAAGGATTGTGTGTTAAGAAGGAAGGAAAAGAATCAAGACCAATCTCACATGAAAAAGAAGTTGAAAATTAAGAGGAAAAAAGCACATAACCTAAATAAGAAATCAAAATCCTCCTTACAAGGTATACCTTCAAACTTTAATGGGACGTGTAGCATAATGGTAACGCCATATCCTCCTCTTTTAATGAACTATTGTTTTATTGTTGGTTCATATATTATGCTTTGGTTTTTAATTTTTTGATAACATTTATGTTTAGATGCATTTGTTTATTTTTAAATTAATATCCATATGTGTGTTAAGATTGGATTTGAGGCATAGATTGTTATTTTAAGGTTGTTTTGATATTATTTAATGTTGTTAAGAGGTATTTTAGCAAGTTTAGATTCCTAGACTATTAGATAAAATTGTTTTGATTCTTGTTGTTTCTTAACAAAAGTATGGTTTCTGTTTTTATTTCTATTTGTTTTCTTTCATGTTCTTGAGAGTTTTGGTAGGTCAATATAAGCATGCTTGAGGTTGTTTTGGTTTTGTTTAAGGCTTGATATTAAAACTTTATCTTTTTTATAGGTTTTGGGAAGATTTTATGTTCACTGTTGAACATTTATGGATGCAGATTTTGATTTCCTGCAAACTAATGTTTTGGCTTTATATGTACACTTCAATCAAAGCCGAGACTCATACATGTTTGTTCTCTATCATTAATTTATCTATCTCTTATTTTGGATTGATTGATCCTAAAAGTTGAATTTTGGGGTTTGTGTTCTTGGTTGTCGAGCTTGATTTTAAGCCATTTTTGGTTTGTTGTTCTTATCCAATGCATCAATTTTGTTTCAATTTTACATTATCTATCATTTTGTGCTTTTTAATTGATGAAATATGGTCTACATCATTGATTGCATTTCTAGGTTCTTTGGTGTGTTTTTCGTGTTCTTAGCAAAATTCAAGCTAAAAAACCTTTTCATCTTCTTTTTTGTAAATTTGAGAATGGATCTTATTTTTTGTTTTTGTTTTTAGGCTTTGGGTTGGGTTAAGTCCCTCAAGGTAAGGGCATGTTTGGTATGCCAAAAACTTTCCAAATGAAAAAATATTTTTCATGTCTTTAAGACGTGATTGTCAATCATGACCTTAAGGCAATTTGTAAGCTTCTATTCTTTTTGCTAAGGGTGTGTTTGCCAAACACACCCTATTGATTTTCTGGTAATGTTTATTTTCTTTTCTTTTTTGTATTTTCTAAAGATGGCCTTTGTTTTTTAATTAATTCAATTTTATGCGTTCAAGTGACCTATTTGTAATTTTTTATGTTTCTCATATTTCACCCTTTATTATTTATTATTTGGGATTGTGACCTGCAGTGAGGTGCTTTTCTGGTATTAAATAACATTCTTTCTTATAAAAAATACAAAAACAACAAAAATCTATCTTTAAAAAATATATTAAATATTTTTAAATTATATATGGTCAAGTCTCTCAAATAGAAATTATATTTACATAAAAAGATTTAGCATTTTAAAAAATACAAAAATTCAAGAAAAGTAATTGTTTTTATATCTTTGCATGCATGTTTGGATTTAATAATAAGTTTATTAAATTCATGAGAATTTAACCAATATTTCAATAACACCAAAGAAATTAGTTTGTTTATTTTAATACCTTTATTATAAACTTATACGTCTTTTAGATATTAAAAGAAACAAAAAAGAGATACAAAAGATTCTTGTTTTGTCTTTAGAATGACTAAGATTAACCCATAAAATAATGATTCACTCAACTGGGGTGAACCTGTTTTGACCAATAAACAAACCAATGGTTAGAAAAACAAACCAACTATATGTAGGTCTGGCGGGCTGTCAAACCTAACAATCCCTAGACTCAGACTACATGTTGAGCCCAAGTACAAAGTTGTTTTTCATAAATTACATAAAATGAAAGTAAAAGAAAGATAGATGCAGGAATGACGATGGTTATAAAGGAAACAAGACTATGCGTTGAGCCTGCATACATATAGGTCTAATTAGCTGTTAGACCTAACAATCTTATAGCTCAGCTATACGTTGAGCCCAAGTACATGTGGGTCTAGAAGCTGACAAACCCAATAATTTATGGGTTCAACTACGCGTTAAACTCAAGTACATGTGGGTCTAACGAGCTGTCAGACCTAACAATCCCTAGGCTCAGATTACGTGTTGAACCCAAGTACATGTGGGTTTGTCAAGCTGCCAAACCCAACAATCTCTAGGCTTAGCTACGTGTTACGCCCAAGTACATGTGGGTTTAGTGAGCTGTCAAACCTGATATCCCTAAGCTAAGCATCTCATTGAGCCTAGGTAAATGTAAAACTAATGATCTTTCTGACCCTCCTATTAGGCCACAAAGCTCCGTTTATTTTTTTTCTCATGACCTTTAACATAAAATATTAAGGTCAAGGGTACTCATATCTCTACATCCCTAGGTGTATAGTTTTTTTTCAAAATGACCTGCCACTTATCCCGCAATAATAATGTGCAAGGGATATTTATCCTTCTTTAATGCATGTGTCAGAGATATTTTTCCCTCGCTAATTCTATCAGGGCAAAATAACACTTAAGCCTTTTATAAAAGGACAAGACTCGTGAATTATAAAAACCCTATAAATCCTTCAATAAAGAAAAAGATTCACAAACTTCATTCTTTACTGCATATTTATTTTCAAAATCTCTCCTTAAAATATCATTGTTTTTTCTCTAAAAAAAATACTTATTTAAACATTAAAGAGTTCATAACAAAAAAAAGATCTTTTACAGGTATCGACAACCAGTTATCATGACCAATAAAAAAATCAAATTATTAAAATAAAAAAATTAACCATATATCCAAGATATAAACATTGCCCTTAAACTATTTAGATTTGTATGACATCATCACGAAGCAGCCTTCTAAAATGTAGCGTTTACCTTCTAAAATGTGCTACTTTCTTCGTTTAGTGTCGGCAGTAATGTTCCAATCATTTCTTGTTCAAAGTACCCATCATCCTGGACAATGTCGTGAGGCATCCAGTCGAAGTCGAAGTTTATTATAGATCATGCCGAGGGACCGATTTGCTTTGTTTTGTTCTGAGTGTTATATTGTGCTAATTAGAGGTAAATTGGATGCGGAAGGCAGCCATGTATCTTTCATGCGTGAACCGACTGATCACGACATGCTATCAGCCTTCAATAGCCTCTCGACTCTCTACACCTCGATCGAAGCATGCAAGATTGCTCCTTTTTCTTTGAACTTCAAATAAAAAACAAGGCACACATCCACCTTCCATGCCACCCACATGAACAACCTACCCTCTCCAAAAGCAAAATAAATACTGAAAATCTCGTGCATTCCGTGGTCTGGAACACGTACTTCCTCTCTTCTGGAGAACCATCTGAGTCTGACCATGTCAAATCTCCATGGAATAGACTATTATATCTCAATCAATTAACTTACGTTTTCAACAATTTGTGAAGCAAAGCTGTCGAAGTCAGATTCATCTTCTCTGTGATTTCATTAAACACTCAAGGCTGTTGCCATGTCTTAATCAGCATTGCTGGTATTATATAATGATGTACACAGAAATATCTCTTCTGCAGACGGGCAGCCTACAATGGAAATACCCAACAAATACCAAGTTTTTTATTTCCAAAATTAATACGATAAAAAAAAAAAAAACAACCCAATAATGGTGTTGGACTGACCACATGTAACCAGCTGATTCCAGGAGAGTCCAGGCAACTGGCCACGTGTGATGCCAGGGCAAAAGGAATCGGTCCCCCATCCCTACTTTGGACATTTGCTACGCAACAATGACATATGGGTCCCTCTTTTGATGCCACAAAATAAATTTGATCACCCAACTTCCAAGCTTTTTTTATACATACATTTCTTCAAGTCGACTTGTCAAAAATTAAAAAAAAATAAATAAATAAACATACAGAAATAAGACGTGGTTGCCACCAAAATGAGCAACGGGGCAGGAAGGAGAGGTGGTTCACAAGTCCTCCGCCGCTGCCACCAAAGCAAGGCAAAATACAGCCCGTGGACTTCGCTACTATAAAAACTTGACTCCTTTGCTCCGACGGCCGGCACCACTCCCTTGGTTTGGATACAAGGCATTCGTTTTGGCCATTGCACAAAATGGACAGCCGCCTAGCAAACAAGTTTTGGCTCACATGCCCCACCCAGCCCATGGCCCCTGCCCTTTTTGGTTCATTACACTCCACCTACACGCATGTAAGCTTATCGTTCAAATGTCCCTTTCTTCCTTTTTCTTACTTTCATTGCCACCAGTAGAGTGTCTCTACAAAAATTCTAAAAAATGGGGTGCAAAGAGGGAAAAAAAACTATTCCAAGTCCCTTTCTCGAGCACTGTTATAAATTTCTCACATGGCCTCCGATTCGTCCGAAAAGAAGACAAAAGCCGCCCTCCGTGAAGTCCCCCCTCCTAACCCCCTTTGCAGTGTCAAGTGTGCACCACATTACCCATACCTTCTGACTCTCACCACTAACCTCACGGGCACTACTGGAAGGAAGTGAGTACTAAATAAAGAGAAGAAATTCACAGGAACGAAAACAAAGCAAATGGTGCCCAGACCGACACCGACACCGACACCGAACAAATTTACAATTGCAATTTGCAATTGATCTAATAATTTAATGGCATTAAAACACGCAATTCGGACACTTCACTGCTGCTATTTGTCTATTCCATTCAAGATGAACTGTCTCCCTCCATAGGAGGAGGACAGCTTTCTCCCTCTTCGTTAGCAGATATGTTCTGTTTTGCACTAATTGCTGCAACTTTTAACTACACACCAAGATGCACCACCATAACAAATTGAATGCCCCCCTTGTTTTTATTATTATTTTTCAAAGGCAGGGATGATAGAATAGAATACAAATCGCCTCAGAAATGACTTGAAATTAAAACTAAAAAAAAAATTGAGGTCATATGAAGAACAAATGCCAAAATATGACAAATTATAAAACAAAAAAAGAAATAAATAAATTAACAAAAAAGGTTTCCTGAAGGGTAATTAATTTACCGGCGAGTAGAGTAGAGTTTTTCAAGGTGGGCGTCCGTACAAATCGTATGGTGCCCACAGTGCATCAAGAGGGCACGGTTGCTTTGAGTCGAGCCTGAGCCACGGCTTTCCACTACCTGACCAATGCAATAGACTAACCGGACCCGGATGCAAGTCCCGG